>NC_057861.1:696423564-697030231 GCF_019393635.1 Dromiciops gliroides | reverse complement strand
AAGAAAGAAAGAAAGAAAGAAAGGAAGGAAGGAAGGAAGGAAGGAAGGAAGGAAGGAAGGAAGGAAGGAAGGAAGGAAGGAAGGAAGGAAGGAAGGAAGGAAGGAAGAAAGAAGAAAGAAAGAAAGAAAGAAAGAAAGAAAGAAAAGAAAGAAAGAAAGAAAGAAAGAAAGAAAGAAAGAAAGAAAGAAAGAAAGAAAAAAACAGCTAGTGCAATCAGCCTGCATGAAGAGGCATGGCTTACAGAAATAATGAGGTGATAAACGCTCTCTACTCTGCCCCAGTCACACAACAATTATCCCTTCCATATCACAGGGGTTAGGAGTGCAGTGCCCTACAATCAGGAAAATCAATATAAATTTTCTGGCCCTCCCTTCATACCAGAGAAGAAGCCTGAATTATTGTGCTATTAAAATATAAAATATATTGATATTACAAATATGTTTATTAAATGCATATATTTTATGAATTTCTGAGTTTCTAAACTTTGCTGTATTGTCTGCTGGCCTTTGCAAGTCATCTGCAGCTTGCACAAAACTCCCAAGGAATTCCCATTTAACTTCTTATGCCAACTCAGGATACATCGAAACATTGATGGGGAAAGTCGCCATGTGGAAGAGATAACTGTAATTGTAGAACAGTGTGCTCAGTTCTGGGTACCATGTTATAAAGACATTGCCATACTGGAGAAAACCCAGAGGAGAGCAACCAGGGGAGTGAGAGGTCTCCAGGGGATATAATATGAGGATTGTCTGTCGAAATCGAGAAGTTGAGAACAGCGAAGATTCAGGGGGAAGATGATGGTCGTCTCCAGGTATTTGACATCATGTGGAGGAATGATTAGGTTTGTTCTGTTTGGCCTCAGTGGACACAGCCAGGAAGAATAAATGTAAGTTTTAAAGAAGTAAATTTAGGCTAAATGTCAGGAAAAACTTCCTAACAGTTAGAGGTATTCAAAAGTATAGTGAGTGCAACATGACTAATGTGGAAATATGTTTAACATGATTGTAATGTATAAATTATATCAGATTGCTGGCTGGCTTTGGGAGGGGGAAGGAAGAAAAATTTGAAACTCAAAATCTAATAAAAAAGAATGTTGAAAACTAGCTTTACATGTAATTAGAAAAAATAAAAATACTATTTAAGGGGGCAGCTAGGTGGCTCAGTGGATAAGGCACCAGCCCAGGATTCAGGAGGACCTGAGTTCAAATCCAGCCTCAGACACTTGATTCTTACTAGCTGTGTGACCCTGGGCAAGTCACTTAACCCTGCCAAAAAAAAAAAATTAAAGGGGGTAAAAGTATAGTGAGTGATGGCAAGTGATGAAGACCTGAAAAGCTTTGAACAAGGTTGGATGACAACATGATAGTCACATTGTAGTGAGAATTCTTTTGAAGTGTGGGTTGAACTAGATGGCTGATGACACAGCTCTTTAAAATTCTATGATTCCCAGGTCTTGCACTTTGGTCACTGGGAGGATGGTGGTGCTAATAACAGAAACTGGGAAATTGGAAGAAAGAATAGATTTTCAGTGGGAGTCACAGGTTCAATTTTGGACAGTTCCAGTACCAATGGAACATCTAAGTGAAGATGCCCAGCATTTAGCTAGAGATACATTACTGAGAGACTGGAGCTGCAGGTGTAACCTGGAGAATCATCTGCATTTGAAGTGATGAAAAGGAGTGGATGAGATTCCTAAGGGAGAGAGTTTAGAGATAGAAGAGAACTGAGGACAGTGCTTTGGGAAACAATCATACTTAGGGACTGAAAGGAAGATGAGGAGTCATTAAAAGACACTGAGAAGGGCAGTTAGGTGGCGCAGTGGATAAAGCACTGGCCTTGGATTCAGGAGGACCGGAGTTCAAATCCAGCCTCAGACACTTGACACTTAACTAGCTGTGTGACCCTGGGCAAGTCACTTAACCCTCATTGCCTTGCAAAAAAAAAGGGGGGGTAGCTAGATGGCGCAGTGGATAGAGCACCGGCCCTGGAGTCAGGAGTACCTGAGTTCAAATCCAGCCTCAGACACTTAACACTTACTAGCTGTGTGACCCTGGGCAAGTCATTTAACCCCAATTGCCTCACTAAAATTTAAAAAAAAAGACACTGAGAAGAAGCAGTTAGGTAAGAAAAGAACCAAAAGAGAGGATATAGAAGGATAGAAGCCACAGAAGGAGAGTTGATCCAGAAGTGGGGGGAGGAGTGGGGAGATGGGAAGGAAAAGAAAGACACATCAAATCACCTAGAATTTTAAGTTCCTGGAAGGGACTATATTTCACTTTTGTCTATAGGTCATTCGATTAACACAATGCCTTAAATATAGTTAGGACTTAATAAATACTTTTTGATTGATTGCTAAAAATAGAAATATCTTTTAAAATAGCCTGTCCCTATCCTCAAGAAACCTACATTTTACTGGAGTTTGGGAGTGGTTTGCAACAATTATAAAGATGAATGAATATAAGGAGAACAGAAACAATCCTGGGAATCAGAAAAGGTTTCCCATGAGCAGTAGTTCTCAAAGGATGGTCATGGGATCTCTGGGGGTCCCAGAGACCCTTTCAGGAGGTCCATGAGACCAAAATTATTTTCATGATAATACAAAGACATTTACATTTCTAAAAGGGCAAATATCAATAGATATGACCCACATAAATAAGAGCTTTTTGAGGGGTGCTCAATAATTTCAAGAGTGTAAAGGGTTTGGTTCTAAGACCAAAACATTTGAGAATCACAACCTTTGGAGGTGAAATCCACAAAGAGCCTTAAATAAAGATAAAGAATCTAACACATGAAGGTAAACTGGGGGTGCACTCCAGGCATTCATGGGACAAGGAATGCTGGATTCCCCCAAGCAGTTGACCAGTCAGTTTGGCTGGAATATAGGCTGGAGAGTGGAGGAGTGGATGAAGAACCAGCCTCAGAGTCAGACTTAGGTTCAAGTTTCTCCTCTAACACACATTGGTTGTAAGACCTTGAGCGAAGCACTTTAACCTCCTAACCCTCCAGACAGTTATCTGAGTCTCTAAACTGAAGAGAAAGGGCTAACATGCCTTGGTAGAGGGAGTTTCTTCAACCTTGATTCCTTATACTAGTGAAATCAAAGGTGCTTTTCCTCCTTATCTCCATCTCTTGGTTTCCTGGGTTTTCTTCAAGTCCCAAATAAAATCTGACCTTCTTCGTGGAGCATTTCCCAATCCCCCTTAAGTCTAATGACTTCCTTCTGTTTATTTCCAGTTTATTTGGACATAGTTGTTTCATGTTGTCTCTCTCATTGGAATGTGAGTGCCTTGTAAGAGGGAACCATTTTTTTTGCCTTTATTTGTATGCCTGGCACTTAGCAGGATGTCTGGCATTTAGGAAGTGCTTAATAAATGTTTATTGCTGGCATATAGGATGTGCTTAATAAATGCTTATTGACTAAATGGTCTCTAGCATATAGGAGATGCTTAATAAATATTTATTGAATGACTGGCTGTCCTATTTTTTTATACAGAGGACTAGTGAGTTTATTTGCTGACCTCTTTGAAGGAGTCAGTCAAGAAAGAGATGTTGATGGTGGAGGTAAGGAGATAATAGGAAAGAGCATTTGGAGTTAGAAAACATGCATTCGAACATCAGTTCTGCTAGGGTTTTTTTTGTTTTTGTTTTTGTTTTTTTACTGAGGCAATTGGGGTTAAGTGACTTGCCCAGGGTCACACAGCTAGTAAGTGTTAAGTGTCTGAGGCCAGATTTGAACTCAGGTATTCCTGACTCCAGGACCAGTGCTCTATCCACTGCGCCACCTAGCTGCCCCAGTTCTGCTAGGTTTTAACTATATAACCTTGGGCAATTGGGCCTCAGTTGATTCATCTGTAAAAGGGAGTGGGATTAGACCAGATGATATCCAAGATGTCTTCCAACTCTAACTTCTAAGATCATATATAGATGATGGATGGGGCAAGATCCCAGAGGAGACAGGAGGAACAGGACTAACGGGCCCAAAGTAGAGGGGGTTAGCCTTGGCAAAGAGGTGAGCCACCTGATCCTCTGACAATGGAACCCTGGGGAGTTTAAACAACCTTCCTAGAAAATGATCACTCAATCATCAAGAAATGAAACAAAGGGCATAGATTAATGGGAGGTTAGACCTGGAAGGTACCTTAGAGATCAATCGCCTAGCTCAATTTCCTCTCATTTTACAGAAGAAGGAGGAGGAGGAAGAAAAGGAGAAGAAGGAGAAGGAGAAGAAGGAGAAGGAGAAGGAGGAGAAGGAGAAGGAGGGGGAGAAGGAGAAGGAGGGGGAGAAGGAGAAGGAGAAGGAGAAGGAGGGGGAGAAGGAAAGGGAGAAGGAGAAGGAGGAGAAGGAGAAGAAGGAGGAGAAGAAGGAGAAGGAGGGGGAGAAGGAGAGGGAAAAGGAGAAGGAGAAGGAGAAGGAGAAGGAGAAGGAGAAGGAGAAGGAGAAGGAGAAGGAGAAGGAGAAGGAGAAGGAGAAGGAGGGGGAGAAGGAGAGGGAGAAGGAGAAGGAGAAGGAGAAGGAGAAGGAGAAGGAGAAGGAGGGGGAGAAGGAGGGGGTGAAGGAGAGGGAGGAAGAGAAATAATGGCTAGCATTTATATAGCACTTTAAGGTTTGCAAAGCTCTTTACAAATATTATCACATTTCATCCTCAAAACATCCATGGGAGGTGGGTGCTATTATTATCCCCATTTTACAGATAAAGAAACTGAAGCAGACAGAGACTTGCCCAGAATCACACAGTTAGCATTATCTGAGGCCATATTTGAACTCAGATCCTCCTGACTCCAGGTCCAGCACTCCACCAAGCTGCCTAGGGTAAACTTAAGATGCAGAAGGAGAGGTGACTTAACCAAAGTCACCAGGCTAGTAAGTATGGGAGCTGAGCCTACATCCTTGAGTGAATCACTCCAAGTCACGGCTCTGACCACCCTTTCCATTTGGAAGTTTTTAATGGACCTCTCAATCCTCTGTTCCTCTTGCCAAAGTTCCACCATTTCAATGGAGCCAAGGATGGTGCTGGAAGTGGTGGGGGGCAGAGCGGACATGGCTATACATATCGAGGTCCTGTCTTACTTTTCAAGAGAAAAGAGAGCCGGCACGCAAAGTTCTTTGAAACTTTCCTCTGCCAAAGAAAATGGGTTTGGAGGAGGGGAGGGAAGAGAAGGGGAGGGCTGGGTGGGAACCTAATTTGCATTTGTCAAGACTTTGTTCCCCCAGCACCCTGCACTAGGGCCTGAAGGCTCCCCCAGTCCAATAAGCATGTTTACATGCAGTAGTCAGAAGGAAATTGCATGTGAAAGCACTCTAGAAGGAGATGGTATTTTGTTGCAATTATACATAAGCCTTGTGTTTACATGGGGGTTTTAGGAAGAATTCAAAGCATATCTCCCTGTTGCAATGCAGCAATGAGCATATCAAATGAGTGTTCAAAAGGCCTGTGCTTTTTGCAAAAATAAGAACCAAATGGTCGGGTAATTTCCAACAGAGAAGAAATCACTATAGCAATTCCACGGTCTATTTAGAACACTTTCATAAAACCTTTTAAATAATAAAACTCTACACCCCCATTTACAAAACCCACCCAGTGTTATTGAACTCATATTTCCAAATACCAGGTATTGCTGATTGTTAGATTAAAAGCACGGAGCCCCTGGGTCCTCCTCTTCCTCTCTATAGATCTGCTTAGACTCAGGTTCCAATTGTGGGGGCTCAGTGGTCATTTATTCACCTTGGCTCATTTGCCTTCAAATAAAATAATCTTTGTGAAGCACTTAGTACAATCCCTGGAACATAGTAGGCACTTAATAAATGCTTATTCATTCACTTCTCCCTTTTCTTCCTCATCCTGTCTGAAAACAGAACTGAAGTTACGCCAGGCCTGAATTTTCAGTTGCTTGCCTGGCTAACAGACCCCAGCAAAGGGCTATTTTGAAGCAGGAAGCATTAAACTGGGACAGAAATGAAGATTAATGTTGTGACAATAGTATTAAAGTAGCCATATTCCCAAAGGAGTACAATAGCCTTCCACTTCTCCTCTAAGGAGAGTCTGGGGCTGAAGTGTTTCTAGCCTCTCAACTCTAAACATGAAGGCACAGTCTCCATCTCTTCCAAAAGCTAAAGAGTACTTACTCCCAGAGAGGTATATGGGCTGAAGACTTCATGGAGGGGCAAAGGTCATGTTGAAGAGGACCTTCTTCCTTTTCTTCTAGCTAAGCATCATAGAGGAAGAGATAGAAGGAACTTCAAAACCCATCTCTCTTACCCAACCCCAATCCAAGGCTCAAGATCATGCAGGTAAGTAAGCATCAGAGTGAGAATGTGAGCCCAGAGCCGCTGCTCTCTCCATCGTACCACACTTGTTCCCAATCAGCCCTTCCCTCTCCAGGTGGTACACTCAGTAAGATGGGAGAATCCTAGAACTTAGAGGGCAGCTATTCCAACTTCCCTTCTCCACAATAACCCTAAGGAGTGGTCTTTCTGCCTCAGCTGGAGTTTCCCTCATGGAATAAAGAGCTCATTGCATCAAAAGGCTGGCTCTCCCATTTCTTGACATCACTGATCATTAGAAAGCTTCCCTGCAATAAAATAAATAAATAAATAAAATAAAAAGGGGCAGCTAGATGGCGCAGTGGTTAAAGCACCAGCCCTGGAGTCAGGAGGACCTGAGTTCAAATCCGGCCTCAGACACTTAACACTTACTAGCTGTGTGACCCTGGGCAAGTCACTTAACCCCAATTGCCTCACTAAAAAAAAAAAAATAAAGCTTCCTAAAGTTTCATTCATAAATGCTCTTGCAATTATCTAATTTAGTTGGATCTTGGGCCAAACTTTATGCACATTAATTTTCTCTCAACCACTCTTACATGTTTTATGAGGCGATAAAATCTCCTACCATGCTCCCTAGGGAATTGTTTCATAAATGAGTTAATATTCTAAATCAGTTTTGACCTTGGCATCTATAGCTTCTCTCTTGTCAAAGAGACCAAGGATTTGCTGGTAAGTCAGTGTCTGAACTATCTTGGCCTCCGTGTTGGTAGAAAATATATATATATATATATCCATTAAGTTTCTGTAGGAAATAATAAGCCATCCCATTGTCTTTTCCTTGATTCATTTCCCATTTTTAATTGTAATTATTCTATCAGTTATGACACAGGCTATTTCATTGTTTGTGCTCACCGTGCTGGATGTCTCTTGACTTTTTTCTTAAATAAAGTTTTCATGACCTCTAAGTCAGCCTTCAAAAGCCTTGGACCACTTTCATTTCTTAATCCTGACCCATATTTTCAAATATATTTTTTGTCATCCTCCCCTATGCCTACTTTTGCAATGAGGTCTCTGAATATCGAAAGGACCTTAGAAGTCATCTGGTTTAATTCCTTTATTCTAAAGGTGGAAACTGAGGTCCACAGAGGTTAATTGCCTCTTAGGCATGCATGTGAGCACTAAGCCAGGATTTAAACTCCAAATGTAGTGAATAAATTGACTCAATTAGGAGGACCTTGTGAAGTTTTTAAAAGAATTTCTCTGTTTGTAGAATCATAAGAATGGGTTGGATTGTAGAAAAGTAGGCCGGTGCTTTATTCACTGCACCCCCTAACTGCCCCCCTACCTCTATTTTTAATGAATCATTAGAATTGGAATAGAAATTCCAGGTTCCATATGCCAGGCCTTCTGATATTTAAAGACAGTTATCTTGTTATCACCATCCCCCTTCCCATCCCTGAGTCTTCTCTTTTCCAGGCTAAAAATGCACAAGATCAGAGAGATCTCTGCTCAGAGCCTTGACTCTGCTGGAGCTGCATTCTTGACCAAGAAGTCTCCTAGCAGGCTAGCAAAGCTTGGTGGTATAGTGGATAGAGCACTTCCTTGGAGTCAAGAACTGAGTTCAAATCTGGCCTCAGACATTTACTGGCTGTACCACCCGTGCCAAGCTGAAGTCAAGTATAAAGGCAGTCACATATCAAGCTGCTGCTGCTGCTGCTGACCAAGCAAAATGATGCAGAGCGCTGAAAGAGAAGACGGCTTTGTGGTGAAGGTCCGGGGCTTGCCTTGGTCATGCTCAGAGATGTCCAAAACCTCTTCTCAGAATGCAAAATTCAAAATGGGGCATCAGGCATTCATTTCATTTATACCAGAGAGGGAAAACCAAGTGGAGTGGCATTGGTTGAACTCGAATCTGAAGATGAAGTCAAATTGGCACTGAAAAAAGATAAAGAGACTATGGCACAGGGGCAGCTAGGTGGCGCAGTGGATAACGCACCAGTCCTGGATTCAGGAGGACCTGTGTCCTCCTGACACTTGCAAGTCACTTAGCCCTCATTGCCCTGCCAAAAAAAAAAAAAAAAAGTATGGGGCAGGGAGAGGAGGGGACAGCATGGGGTGGGGGGGAAGGTTATTATAAAGTATAATAAAGACCACAAAGGTCCTGATAGGCTGGCTGAGTATGCTACAGCCTGGCCCCTCCTCCTGCCTGACATCCCCTCCCTTTTCTATACTCTGATGCCTAAAACTTTCCAAGCTAATTCCTCTTTCCCATGCTTCCTTTACCTATTACTTATTTCCTATTACCAACATCAGAAGCAATCAGAATGCCTGAATAAGACCTTGCTCCTCCCTAAAAAACCTCTGGCTCCCATCTGCATTGCTGAGCTGCCTTGTTGTGTGGGAGAGACCCAGATGTTCCTGGACAAAAGTGGAAGTGATGAAACCCTGGCATAACTTCAGTACCATTAAGGTCCTTCTAGTTCTACCTCTTGAGCTTATGTTTCCCTTTATTCTTCTTCTGTGGTCTGAAGATCACCTCAGCGGAGGCCCTGCCATCTCTCCCCAGCTGAGTCACAGCAATATCCCGTTACTTCTAATGGAGATCCAATTTTGGATCTCTGTTGACTGTGGTCTGTAGGCATCCCTATCTCTGCGGCGACTGGTTTCGATAGATCCTTTGCCCTGACTTTGCATGTTCCCCTTTCTGAAACCCTTGGATGTCTCAGGTTAAATAGAAACTCCATGGGTTAGCATTTAATGACCTTCCCAATTTGGTCTCAACCTAACTTTGTAGCCTGACTACACATTAGAACTGCCTTTTGCTCTTTCCACCCATAACACTCCATTGCCATCTCTGTTCCTTTTTGGTACTTGGCTGTCTCTCCTACCCAAAATGTACTCCTTCTGCCCTCTGACCTTCTTTCCTTCAAGACTTAACCCAAGCTCCATCGCCTTCATAAAAGCTTTCCTGGTTCATACCCCACCTCCCCTAGTTCCTAGTGTCATCTTACTCCAAAGTACTTTGTGGTTTGTTTGTTTTAGTATCTTAACACTAACTGATTAACTAACTGTTCACAGGTTCTGTGCCTAGTCCCTTCTCCACTAAGGGGCTCCTCAGCTAGGATCCATCCAGGTGGACTGACCTCTAATGAGAGTCTCACAGTTTGGGGCTCATCAACCCTCTGTTGGGGAGGAGGGGTGGGACTTATAGCTTAGGTTTAGGATCATATCAAGGACTTCCCCCAGAAGTGGGGAATAAAAAGGTAGAAAGAAACTCAGTAAACAATCTGAATCTGGGATGGGAGAAGTAAGTATTTCCCAAAAAAAAACAAAACAAATGCTAAAAACACAAAAGATTTTCAAAAGTGCACTTTGACAGTGACTTAATCAAAATAAGTGACACTGCTGAGGACTACTTTACCCAGCTGGGAGGTTGATACTTAAAACCATCTAAATGTTAAGCATTTTGCAGGACTTCGAATTTAGTGCTTTACTTTTCTCCTTAACTTTGCAAGGTCCAAACAGCTCTGGGAAGTCACCTTGTGAGTTTAAAAGCATCTTGATGTCCCGGGTCCTTGTAGTGAAGCCTACTGAGAGCAAATACAGTTTCTTTATTATAAAAGATGACCACAGACAGCAACTGCACAACAATAATAGTAAGTAATAGTGATAAGAACTAGCATTTATATAGTATTTTTAAGGTTTGCAAAGTTCTTTGAAAATATTTCATTTGAACCTCACAGCACAGAGAGATGTTGTTGTTGTTGTTATTATTCTTCCCATTTTACAGGTGAGGAAATTGAGACAGAAAGATTACATGATTACAACCCAACCACAGTCACAAAGGTAGTGATTTCCTGTTCAATTCATCGGTTGCATGCCCCTCCCCCACCCCATGGCCTCTGAGTTCTCTTCCAGTTTCAAATTATGTTGGGTTTGTCATAGCAAAGCATCCTTTTTCCAAGTGTGGGTTGGACTGGATGGTTGCCAAGGTTGCTTCCACCTCTATGATGATTCTGATGTGAGGGGGGCGGGGAAGTTAAGTTAGATCCAAAAATACTTGCCTTAAATCCTGAGGCACCTTCAAAGCAGGAAGGTGCCTATCCCAGCACCAAGGGAACAAGAGCCATTACCTGCCATGAGGAAGAGGCAGACTTTCTCCTAACTCTCCTTTTCTCCCCAGACAAAGAGCCAGCCACCAGAACTTTGCAACAAATGACTTTTGGCTCCCAGTCAAAGCTCCAAGCCTTCAGGCTATCCAACTTGTACAAAGAGAGAACAAAGTCGCTTAAAGAGATCCTTTTAGCTGCTACCTGAGAATGATATTTTTTTTAGGAAAAAATGACTAATGTTCATCTTTGTGACAGGTTAATATTGCTTTCCCACCTCATTCAAATCTACTCCTAAAGCCCAAAGGCGGGGCTCTACTCCAGGCTCTTAGGTTGATACAAAATAACACAAAAGGTGTCCAGCCAAGGTCATGGTTCTCGGGCTTGGGAACTGAGCCCCCCCTCTCCTCTCCCCCGGGGGTAAATTTGCAAATGATAGCACCTGCTCCGGGAAAGCAAACCAAAGACCCGGCTATGTCAACAGCAACACTCAGGGTCTTCCCAGCCCACAAAAGGCCCATTGAAAACCCCGCAGCCAGTCCTTACAGACTTGGAGCTTAAGCAAACTTCAGATTTCTAAAGAATTTTTGGCCAGATTTGGGTTTATAAAGAACCCAGCTCTTCTAAGTACAGCTGGCACGACCCTCACACCCCAGCTCAATAGCAGATGCCTGGGGGTCCCAGAGCCCTTTTCAGGGGGTTCAAGTGGTCAAAACTATTTTCATAATAATATCAAGAAATTTCATTTTCCAATATAGATAGATATAATCCAGATAAACATAAAACGTCTTTGGAAGAATCTTCTATTATTTTCAAGAGTATAAAGGAGTCCTGAGACCAAAAAAGAACCACTGACCTAAGGGATTAATTCACTATTTTGGGGGGACAGCAGGGCAATGAATGACTTGCCCAGGGTTGTACAGCTAGTAAATGTCAAGTGTCTGAGATCGGATTTGAACTCAGGTCCTCCTGAATCCAGGGCTTGTGCTTTATCCACTGTGCCACCTAGCTGCCCCCATTAATTCACTATTGAGCTATTATTCACAGTTCTAGGGATGTATCCTGAAACAATTCTTCCTAGGAAAACGTCCAGGGAGGCAATGGGCTAGTTGTTTCAGTCCAGTCCAACTCTTTGTAACCCCATTTGGGGTCACACTTAAGCTCTGAAACCCCCCTTCCCATATCCTTTCATCATCTCTAAATAAAATAGAGATAGCAATACTTGTGGTACCTAGGTTACTGGGTTGTTATGAGGTTCCAATGAGATAACATATGTAAAGGGCCTGTAAACTTTAAGGTGATTTAACTCATGGTCAAATCGATTCAATTCAATAAACATTTATTAAGCACCTAAGGGGCAGGTAGGTGGTGCAGTGATTAGAGTGCTGGGCCAGGAGGAGTCAGGAAGACTCATCTTCCTGAGTCCAAGTCTTCAAGAATTTGAATCCAGCCTCAGACACTTATTAGCTGTGTGACCATGTGCAATTCACTTAGCCCTATTTGCCTCAGTTTCCTTATCTGTAAAATGTGGAACTGGAGAAGGAAATGGCAAACCACTCCAATATCTTTGCCAAGAAAACCCCAAATAGGGTCAAAAAGAGTTGGAGATAAGAAATCATGGAAAGGGGAAAGGGACCCACATGTACAAAAATATTTATAGCTGCTCTTTACATGTTGGCAAGGAATTGGAAGTTAAGGGGGTGCCCATCAATTGGGGAATGGGTGGACAAATTGTGGTATATGAATACAATGGAATACTATTGTGCTGTAAGAAATGATGAGCAGGAGGAGTTCAGAGAAACCTGGAGGGTCTTGTGTGGGCTGATGATGAGTGAGATGAGCAGAACCAGAAGAACATTGTACACGGTATCATCAACATTAAGTGTTGATCTGCTGTGATGGACTATATTCTTCTCACCAATGCAATGGTACAGAAGAGTTCCAGGGAACTTATGATAGAAGAGGATCTCCAAATCCAAGAAAAAAAAAAAGAACTGTGGAGTATAGATGCTGAATGAACCATACTATTTCTTTTGTTTTTGGTGCTGTTGTTTTTTTCTATTTTGAGGTTTTTCATCATTGCTCTGATTTTTTCTCTTATAACATGACTAATGCAGAAATAGGATTAATGTTATTATGTATATATATATATATATAAAACCTATATCAGATTACCTGCTGTCTAGGGGAGGGGGGGAGAAAAATCTGAAATTGTAAAGCTTGTGTAAACAAAAGTTGAGAACTATCTTTACATGTAATGGGAAAAAAATAAAATACTTTAATTAATTTTTTTTAAAAAGAGTTGGAGATGACTGAACAATAACAAAATACCTACCACGTGCCAGCCACTTCACTAAGTGCTGGAGATACAAAAAGAAGCAAAAAAAAAAAAAAAAAAAAAAAAGACCGTCCTGCCCTCAAGGAGCTTACAATCTGATCAGGGAGAAAACATGCAAACAAATATTATGCAAAGCAAGCTATATACAGAATAAGCAGGAAAGAATTAATAGAGGGAAGACACTGGGATTAAGAGGTGTTGGGGAAGGCTTTCTGTAGAAGGTGGGATTTTAGTTGGGACTTAAAGGAAGCCAGGGAAGTCAATAGTTGGAGTGGAGAAGGGAGACAGCCAGAGATAATATCAGGAGCCCACAGATGGAAAGTCATGTTCTTGGAACAGCCAGGAGGCCAGTGTCACTGCACTGAAGAGGAAGTATTGGATTGTAAAGTATAAGAAAACTGGAAAGATAAGAAGGGCTCTTACTAAGAGTGAGAGTCAGATTGGACCTACATCTCTCCATGTCTAGCAGCCCTTCTACTTGACTATACTTTCTCCTACTTAGAGCTGGAAATGAACTTTAGAAATCATCTAGTCTGAGCTCCTTATTTTATAGATGAAGAAACTGAGACCCAGAGAAATAACCCAAAGTCCCACAAGGAGTAAATGCCAGAGCTGGGATTTGAACCCCAATTCTCTGGCTCCATTCAATGTTATTTCCACCATTCTAAGCTGTCGCCTAACCTTGTCTCTAACCTAGAAAAGTCACCTAATCTTTCGGTCCCTTCGTCCATAAAATGGAGGTAACCCTGTCCTACTTACCCCAATAGGGCTGTTTTAGGGATCAAGTGACATGATGAATTGAGAAAAAGCTTTGGAAAGGAAGAAACGCTATGCAAATATAAAGGTTTATAATTGTTCCAAAGAGACAGGTTAGGGTAGAGGAAAGCAACTACTTTTTAATTCAAAAGACATGGTTTCATATCCTTGCTTTTCTTACTGTGGGCAAATTGTCTAACCTCTTTGGGCTCCAGTGCCCCTCCGAAACGAAGGGATTTGATTCCCTCTGAGACCCATTCTAGCTCTAAAGTTCATGTGAAAAGTAGTAAACCGATTCTCTAAAACTAGTATGATGTCCGTTGCTTCTCTGGGGGCTTGTGGTGGTTTGGAAGAACATGGAGTATATGTTAGAAATTTCCAGTTGGATCATGTCTAAACTAATCTAGAGTACTTACTCTGAAGTACAAATCACCCTGACCCCTAATGAATGGCTTTAGTAATGACTGTTTATTAAATGGGTCTATTCTAACTCACTACAGTCTATTTTTTCAGAAACCAAGAGCAGATATCTTTATCTATTTGTACATCCTACTGACACAGATTCATAACCTGGAAGAGATGTTAGATTTTATCTATTCTACCCCCTCAATACCATTTTACCAGATAAGGAAACTGAGGCTAAGGGAAGTTAACCCATCTTTGGTCACAAAGGTAGTAAATTGAAGAGCCAAGATTTGGATCTGAGTCCTCTTGATTAGAAATCCAGTACCACATTCAGCTTTGAATATCTGTGCTATCTGTGAAGTGTTATCTATCATATCATTTGGGAGGACCAAAAGTGTTGAAGTGTTGACTTCAACAACTGTAGCAAAAAAGGTAAAAAAAAAAAGTTTCATTAAAATAAGACCTTTTAATGACCATGCAGAGCTCAGCACTTCACACAGACCTCAGCCTCCCTCCCCATCAAGCTGTCACTACATGTAGGCTTGGCTCAAACCTTTCTCCTAAACAGACAGAAACATTTAAAGATTAACCTAAACACACAAAAAGGAGAGCAGTTGTCCTTCATCATAATTGCATTAGTTACTCAAATAATCAAATGATCTGTGATCTCATTGTTTTGGAGTTGCCTTCCACCACTGAATCTATGCGTGACAGAATGGTGTTGGGGTCCTCCTGTTGGAGGCGAGCCTGCCACCAGCAATCTCTTAGTTCAGGTTTGATTTGGGAATGAAATGAGACATTTGTAGATCATTGAACAATGAGCCAAAAGGAGATTTACTTTGTCCTGGCCTAGAAAGGATATGTAACAAGAATACGGTAGTACTTCTCTATGGCTTGAGTAGGTGAGGTCTCCCTTACCTCCTTGTGGAAACATGTCTGATCAGCAGGTCATCATGGTGAGGTGAAATGGAAAGGATGTGGGCAGCAATCATCCTTGCCACCTTCCTGCTAGGAATGGATGAAGGAGAACCGATTTTGGGGGGTTTAGAGTCAATCTGCTCCTATAAGAGAGGGGGGAATGATACTTGATCTGAGGAGGATCATTAATGTTAACTTGATCTAAACCTTTTCTAATATTCTTGGCTTTTTTGTTTTCCTTAGTGTGGTAATTAATTTACACTGGTTAAACTTCTGTACTAGATTGTTATAGTCAATGTTAATGTCATTTCTGTCGTCTATTTCCCATTTCTGATTGTCAATTGCCTTTTTAAGACCTCAATATTTAGTTGTTCTAATGTATGCCATATTTTTTCTTACTGTTATTGTTTCTTCTTGCTTTTTTTAAACTAATGCTGACCTTAGCTCCAATGAGATGATGATCTATATGACTATATAGAAACAACTGACTTGGGGAACACCATTCCAAAGTCCCTTTAAGCATTAAATCTATGATTCTTTGATGATTGAGACTGTATGTGTCCTGTTTCCTAGGTTCAGATCAGAGACAGACTACAACTCATTTAAGTCGGCTTCATTTTCCCAGTGCCCCAATGTGGTTACCAAAACCATAACTAAGATGGGAATGAATGGGACTTTTCCCTAGGACACTGACATGAGTGAGCAGGATTTCTCCATCGGAAGAAGCCCAAAAGGAGAAACCAAACCACCCCAGCCCCAGCCACCACCATTCAACTGGCTTTTCACAATAAAAAACATTCATCAGGACTCTGGCTCTTACCTATTCTTGGGCCTGTGGTACAAGAAGCAGTAGAGCCAGTCTTTTTCCCTGGTTGGCCAAAAATGATGCTTTGTCTCTCCATAAATAACAATTGGTTATTAAAACCACATTGGCCCAGACCTCTCACAGCCGCAACATGTCAGTTCAATCTTCAATAGATGTGTTTTTAATAATTATTCTGTATTTAGACAACATACAAAAGTCATTTGATGCCAATCCCTCTTTAACTTGAATACATAACCAAATAAAGTTGGACCCAGATGCTTGTGCAAAGATGGTAGTGTGTCTTCCCTCCTATTGGGTAGACTGAACCATTTAGTTCTTCCAAAAAAAGTCCTACTCTGGAGCTTATCACAATGCCTGGCACATAGTAGGCACCTGATTAATGGATATTGAATTGAAGTTGAGTGGAGGTTGTGTGGGGTTCATGGTTGTAGTCAGGCTCTAGTTCATCCATCATAGTATCCAAATCCTACACAACCAATTGATGCAGCTCCAATGAACTAATTAGGCCACAGCCCTAGTTCTTTAGTGGTTCCCTCTTACTACCCAATTAAAATTCAAAATCCTCTGCCTGTCATTCAAGGCCTTCAACAATTCAGCCCCAGTCGACCCTTTCTATCTCGTGTTACTCCCCTTCACAGAAAATGCACTACATACTGCCCGTTGAACATAACTGGGTGGCTGCATCTTTACTCAGACTCTGATCTATGTCTGGAATGTGTCCCTTCCCCTTCTTGGTGAGGCAATTGGGGTTAAGTGACTTCCCCAGGGTCATACAGCTAGTAAATGACAAGTGTCTGAAGCTGAATTTGAACTCAGGTCCTCCTGACTCCAGGGCTGGTGCTCTAACCACGGTGCCACCTAGCTGCCCCTCCCTTCCCCTTCTTTACTTTAATTTCTACCCATCCTTTAAAACCCAACTCCAATGTCACCTCTTCCATGAAGTCTTCCTTCAACCCTCCTAATGCCTTCTTGACACCATAGTCCTCTCTCCCGCCCTACATCCTCCCTCTGACCCCACCAAAAGAATGGATCATCCAGGGGGCAGCTAGATGGCGCAATGGATAAAGCACTGGCCCTGGATTCAGGAGGACCCGAGTTCAAAGTCAGCCTCAGACACTTGACACTTACTAGCTGTGTGACCTTGGGCAAGTCATTTAAACCCCATTGCCCCGCAAAAGAAAAAAAAAAAAGAATGGATCATCCGGAACATGCCCTCCTGTTTATCACTCTTGCTTCCTGTATGACCTTGGGCAAGTAATTCAACCTAGGTCTCAGTTTCTTCATCTGTGACTAGAGGATCTCTGAGGCCTGCCCCTTCTAGCTCTGGAATTATAACCACATGACCCTATAACAGTGGTCTAATATGTGCCCCTTTCCAGGAACATTTGCAGTTTAAAAGCAGATGTGAGGAGAAAGCAATGCCTTCAGTACAAGGAATGAATCTATGTAGGGGTGGAAAGCTGCTCTGCGGTGAGCTTGGAGACATGGGGAGACAACAGAAAGCAAGAATGTCAATTCATACCATCTATGTAACTTCCTACTTTGTTTGAATGCTTAGAACCACAGATGTTAAACTGGAAGGGCAGTGAGAAATTTAACTTGTTTCCCCCATTTTACAGAAGATAAAACTAAGGCACAGAAGAGAAATGACTTGCTCAAGGTCACACAGATTGTTGCTAGGAGTGTGAGCATTAGCATTCAGCTCTCCGGATTTCCAGTCCCTTGTCCTTTCTACTTTATCATGCAGCTTTTACCCACCACCCCCACCTCCGACTTTTTAGATGAGGAGATTGAAGCCCTGAGAGGTTATGTGACTTGCCCAAGGACTTCAGGTAACCCTGATCCTGGTTTCCATCTTATATGTCATATAGACACAGTCCCTGGAGGTAAGAAGAAACCTGTGCCAAATTGTGGTGTGTGGTCAGAGGCTACCAGAGCATGACAACCCATCAACACATTTCTCCTCATGAGTACATGGAAGGAGATCCTGCAGCCAGGCTCCAAGGGGGAAACTCAGGGACACAAGTCCTTCAACTTGGGATAGAGTGGACAATATAAATGAGAACCACTCTTACAGCACTCTGAGCACAGGAGTGATTTCCCAGCCAATAACAACACAAAAATATTGAATGCTTATATTACTCCCTTCAAGGGATCCCCTCTTAGTTTATTTGACTCTCAAGTAATCTACTCAACCACATCACATTCCCTCTGACAAAACAAAGCAAGGTCCTTTAAAATGCTCAAATTAAAGACAGGACATTAGAACTATAACTGAATGTCTTCCAAGATTTAAAAATAAAGAGGTCTGACTTCTTTACTAGGAGAGAGAAAGAGAGAGGGGGGGGAAAGAAAGAAAGAAAGAAAGAAAGAAAGAAAGAAAGAAAGAAAGAAAGAAAGAAAGAAAGAAAGAAAGAAAGAAAGAAAGAAAGAAAGAAAGAAAGAAAGAAAGAAAGAAAGAAAGAAAGAAAGAAAGGAGGGAGGGAGGGAGGGAAGAAGAGAAGGAAGAAAGGAAGGAGGGAGGGAGGGAGGGAAGAAGAGAAGGAAGAAAGGAAGGAGGGAGGGAGAGAAGAGGAACATGAAGTAAAGGGAGGAAGAAAGGAAGGAAGGGAGAGGGGAGGAAAAAAGAAAGATAAAGGAAGATGGAAAGAAAGAGGAAGAAAGGGAGGAAGAGAGGAAGGAAAGAAGGAAGGGAGGAAGGCAAGAAGGGAAGGGAAGGAAGAAGGGAAAAGGGAAAGGGAAAAAGGAAAAAAGAAGAGAGATAACTGTTTTCCCTGAGGTCTCAAGGAGAACAAAGCCGTTCTATTTAGAGAAAACCCCACCTCGCACAGTGTCTCTCTTCTCAGATCCTCCCCGTTCAAACTTGTGAAATCACTCCCTATCGCTTGTGTCCATCCCTTCCTTTTCATTGCCATGGCTGCCGCTTAAAATCCTTAAGACTCCCCTGCACAAAGACTCCCCCGAACAAAGCTCAGCAAAAGTTCCCTATTACCTCAGGGATAGAATACAAGTCTTTAACCTGGCATTCAAGGCCCTTTACAGCTGGGGACCTAATCTCACATGACTCCCTTTCACGTATACTGCTCCACCGACACATTGGCTCCTAGTCAT
Source organism: Dromiciops gliroides (assembly GCF_019393635.1). Lineage (NCBI taxonomy): Eukaryota > Metazoa > Chordata > Mammalia > Microbiotheria > Microbiotheriidae > Dromiciops > Dromiciops gliroides. The sequence goes on along the minus strand of NC_057861.1, from coordinate 697,011,505 downwards.
CCTCCAAACATATCTGCCTCACACTGTTAACTGCTCAAATGCCTCCTCATCCAGGAAGTCTTCCTTGTCCTTCCTTCCTCTCCCAACTCCCATCCCAAAGTTATTAAAGACCTTCTGTTTGCCTTATAAAGTGAGCTTTTGTAGGAAACATACATGAAGGGGTCCCCACATATAGAACATGTGTGTCTTGGGCATACACATGGAGAGGCAATTCATACTTCCAATGCTACAAGGCTACTAGTGTCTTCTGGGCTGTTTGTTTGTTTGTTTGTTTGGGTTTTTTGTTTGTTTTTGTTGGGGGGGGGTTGGCAGGGAAATGAGGGTTAAGTGACTTGCCCAGGGTCACACAACTAGCAAGTGTCAAGTGTCTGAGGCTGGATTTGAACTCAGGTCCTCTGGAATCCAGGACTGGTGCTTTAAACATTGCACCACCTAGCTGCCCCACTACTGGTGTCTTACAGTGATGTCACCACGCTGCTCCTGCTGGCCCTGCTCTCAACCGGTCTCTGCCAGATGTTTCTTTGATGGAGGATACTTTGCTGGACATATACTCTGTATTGAACACTGTCAGACACAGCATCCCCAGGACACAGCTGTGGGACCACTTTCTGCTTTGAACTTGTGACTTTAGACACAATCCTTGGTTATCACTTTAAAATGAGAAGAGTGGGTTCTTAGATGCTCTCTCAGCTGAAAAGATAAATACACGGCAGTATATGTGTGTCTATACTTTTATACATATATGTACACATATACATATACATGCCTATACACAAGTAAACATGCACGTATATACAAATGAAACAAGAGATAATATATTGGAGAGCATCTAATTGTCTATTTTGGTTGGAAGCTAGAGTGAGTGAAAGAGAGGAGTAAGAGCCGACCTGGAAAAGAGATTTGAACCAAATTGGGGAAGGCCTGATGTGCCTCCCCTTCTATCTTGTCTTTCTGTCAGCAAGTCAGTCAAATAGCATTTATTAAGCATCTACTATGCGCCAGGTATTGTGCTAAGTGCTGGAGATACAAAAAAGGGCCCAAAAACAAACAAAACTCAGTCCCTGCCCTCAAGAAGCTTACGATCTAATGAGGGAGACAACCTGCAAATGACTTTGTGCAAATAATGTGTGTGTCTGTGTGTATACCCATGCATACATACATGCATGTGTGCATATGTGTATGTATATCTCTATATATGACAAACTGGAGATACTCAATAAAGGGGAGGCATTCAGAGGGATCAGGAAAGACTTCTTGCAAAAGGTGGTACTATATGTGAGACTATACTTGAAGCCAAAGAAGGCAAGGAGATAGAAGAGCCAAGGAAGCCATGAGGAGAAAAGAGAGAGTACCAGGTATTTGGGACAGCCAGCGAAAATGCCTTTGAGGAACAGCAAGGAGATCTGTGTCACTGGATCCCAAGATATGTGCAAGGGAGTAAGGTGTAAGAGACTGGAGAGGTGGGGCAGCTAGGTGGCACAGTGGATAAAGCACCGGCCCTGGATTCAGGAGGACCTGAGTTCAAATCCGACCTCAGACACTTGACACTGTGTGACCCTGGACAAGTCACTTAACCCTCATTGCCCTGAGAGAGAGAGAGAGAGAGAGAGAGAGAGAGAGAGAGAGAGAGAGAGAGAGAGAGAGAGAGAGAGAGAGAGACTGGAGAGGAAGAAGGGGGCCAGGTTATGAAGGGCTTTAAAAGACAAACAAAGGATTTGATCTTTGATCCTGGAAAAGTGGAGAGTCTGTCCAGATGTCAGGTTGTCTTCATCCACTTGGTTTTTCCCCTTTCGGTGACTTAAGTTGAATTGAAATCTTTTGAATGATTGTTTATCTCATTTGGGAGATTCTGCTATGTCCCCAGGTGTGACATATAACATCACATGGAAACAGGAGTTTCGGGAGGGGTTACTCATCTATAGGCAATCCATCTTTGGTTTGGATTCTGCTCTGAAAGGCCTCAAAGACAGCAGAAAAAACTTTTGGTAAGCATATATAGTCTCATTTTATCCTTTTGCATGATATTAATAGAGGACTGTTGAACAAAGTTATCCCTGTTGGGGCAGCTAGGTGGCGCAGTGGATAGAGCACCGGCCCTGGAGTCAGGAGGACCTGAGTTCAAATCCGACCTCAGATACTTAACACTTACTAGCTGTGTGACCTTAGGCAAGTCACTTGACCCCAATTGCCTCACTAAAAAAAAAAAAAAAAAAAAAAGTTATCCCTGTTGCTACGCTTTTAGACTTGATATGCAACTGAATGGACAGCCCATGGAGCTGGTCCATCAGTAGATGCATCTTAGAAAGACACTAAAAATTGAAGGTGAGATGGGACCAGAACTGAATAAAAGGGAAGGAGAAGTCTACATTGACTCTAGGAAATTATCCAGTTCTTCTATTGACCCCAAGTTCCTCCCTGAATCAAAAGCCCATCTTTTTGACACCAAGATTCTCCCAGGGACGTTATTTGGTCATGTAATATGTTGTAGAACTGCCTTCCCAGTCTCCAAAGAATTAAAGTTGAGGATCACCCAAAGGGCAATGGAGAGCTATGTGATGGCTGTGTGGAGGCTTCCTCACATTAGAAGTAAGGAATAATGAAAGAAAATTAGCACAAAGAATATCAACCAAAATGTATGATTTCCCTCCCCTCCCCCCCAAAAAAAGATGATCCTGTCATTAATGAGGACAAGAGGTCAACCCATGTACAGCCTCTGTGTTCTAGAGGTTCCATTGGTAATTGGGCAACAGCAAGAAAATGAGAGGAACCCCACCACCACCACCACTATCATTGAGTTCCTGTGACAGATGAATATGGGAGGCCTTAGACACATAGGGCTGACAGCTCTGACTTGCAAGAGCCCATTGTTATATTTTCAGTGTGAGCATCACAATTGCTACAAATCAGGGTTCGGTTTCTTATTTTGTGGATTTCTGGACTTGAAAAAGTATAAAACCAAGTATTAAACTTAACAGTGTGCATACATTCCCTACCACTACCACACCTACCTAGGTTGTGAAACATATGCCAGTAAATCCCTGATTGCACAGGATGAATGGGAATAGATGGGATGTGATCTGCACCATTGGAGGGGGTATCCATATTGGTGAGATGATGGAACCATGGGAGTCTGGGAGTATCTATTTCCATATATTGGATGTAACTATCCCTGTGTACTCTATGTATGTGTGACAAAGTACACATCTTTATGTGTCTTATGGGTACATCCCTATGTATCTGTATGTTTGACATATGACCCTATGCTACACATTGATTCATTCCCTAAACCCTCAGGATGAATGACTTCACTCACTTCTTCTTTATTTCCCAAGGAGCCTACAGAGGTATCTTCACCTTTTCCAGACTCCTGTCCCACAACTCTAGTGTTCCATGCAAAGTGAAAATGCCTTAGAGTTAGAAAAGTAATTCTATCAGTTATGGGTATGGTCAAAGCTAGGTGGCACACCGGATAGAGTGCCTATAATCAGAAGGATTCATCTTCCTGAGTTCAAATCTGGCCTCAGACACTTCTTAGCTGTGTGACCCTGGGCAAATCACTTTGCCCTGTTTGCCTCAATTTCCTCATCTGGAAAATAAGCTAGGAAATGGCAAACCACTTCAGTATCTTTGTCAAGAAACCCCAAATGGGGTCACCAAGAGTTGGACATGACTAGATGATGACTCAACAACAAGTTGGTATGGTATATAACATAAATGGCTATGTCTGAATTCTCAGTGATATCTAGTTTCCTTTGGTCCCATAGTATTCTAGGAATTATAGTCTTTCCTCCTTGGTGGGTAGAGAGTCTTGAGGAGGTGAAAAGGACATAGATGTAGAGGCAGATGACCTGACTCTTATTAGTCAGTCAGTCAGTCATTAATCATGTGTTAAGCACCCACTATATGCCAGACATCAGCCCTCGTTCAGGTCTCAGGCATGCAGCTACCATCACTAGGGATATTCTACTAGGTCCCCCATCCCCCCACCCAGGGAGGCAGCAGAAAACAAATCATATCTTATTAATATGTTTCCCAAGTTGTCAAGGTTGGTTCTTCCCCTCTCTGGCTACTAGGGCAGGAATGAAGAGGGGTACAAGTCCAGCCCCTTCAACTCCTCCTCTCCCTCTCTGGGGTTAGAGGATCATAGATTTAAAATTGAAATGGACAACAACAAAAGCCCCCTAGTGCAACCCCCTCATCATCCAGATAAAGAAACTGAGCCCTAGAAAGGTTACATGACTTGTCCAAGGTGCCACAGATAAGTATCAAAGGATTTGAACCCAAATCCAGCATTTTTTCCACTGAACAACACCCTGAGAAGGGCTAGCCTAATAACCTCCCTTCAAAAGTTCAGGTCCGGTTGGGGGAAAAGAAAGGATTTAGCTGAGAGAGAGAGAGAGAGAGAGAGAGAGAGAGAGAGAGAGAGAGAGAGAGAGAGAGAGAGAGAGAGAGAGAGAGAGAAACAACTCAGACCTAATGAAAACAGCTGGGAACAAAGTGGCAGTTTGGCTTTATTTAATGTTTTTAAGGATTTTTTTAAGTAGAAAAAACCCCACTTTCTTTTGTCTAAAGTGCAGAAAAGTTCCTTCAGCTCGCTGGTGAATGTTTAATCCTTGCAGATGGTCGGAGCCGGGGAGTTTTCTGCTGAAAACATCTGCTGAAGGGTTTTCATCACTGCTTAGGTTTGAGGAGTGGCAAGAGAATCATTTTGGTTAGCGACTTTCGGCAGATAACATGACTGCTAATGGCTTATGGCCTCCTCGGTGGGCAGGGTGCAGCTAGCCCTGACAGTTTTCTTTCAATGGAATCTGGGGCCATTATCCAAAGTGACAGGGAAAAATCAGAGGAATTTACCCAACAAAGGTCTTGGACAATGAGAGCACTTTGGTTTAGGAAAAAGTCCTAAGTTCCTTCTTGCTCTGCTTAGAAGCCCACACAGTGAGTGAAAAAACATATGCCCAGATTCCTCCCTCTCAAGTGATATCTTCTTTTCCCAAAGCAAGTTTCAAGAGGTCGGCCTGTGTAACAGGGAGGCAGAGGAATAATAGTGAGATGCTGCTTGCTAGTTGAACTCAATTTAGCAGCAAACATATTTGTTGTTCATTTGTGTCTGACTCATCATGACCCCGTTTGGGGTTGTCTTGGCAAAGATACTGGAGTGGTTTGTCATTTCCTTCTCTGGCTCATTTTACAGAGGAGGAAACTGAGACAAACAGAGCTAAGTGACTTGCCCAGGGTCACACGGCTAGCAAAAGTATGAAGTAGGATTTGAACTCAGGTCTTACTAACTCTTGGCCCAGCACTTTATTCACTGTGCCCAAATAGGAGGTCATTAGTCACTCATTTATATATATTTTGGAGAAACACCAACTCAAGATTTCTTTTCTATGTGTATCCTTCACTAATCACCCTTCTTCTTTATCACCACCACCACCACCACTGTCATCATCACAACAACTAGCACTGATATAGCCTTTAAGGTTTTCAAAACACTTTATACCAGGAAGCTAGGTGGTGCAGTGGATAAAGCACCAGCCCTAGATTCAGGAGGACCTGAATTCAAATCTGGCCTCAGACAATTGACATGTACTAGCTGTGTGACCCTGGACAAGTCACTTAACCCCCATTGCCCACACACACACACACAAAAAAAAAAACACTTTACACATCTTTACACATATCTTTACAAAGCACTTTACACATCTTTACATATATCTTTACAAAGCACTTTTTATGTGTTCTCTCTTCTGATCCTCACAACAACCTTGCAAAGTAGGTGCTATTATTATTTCCATTTTACAGATAAGGAAACTGAGAGTGAAGAGGTTAAGTGACTTACCCAGGATCACACAGCTAGTAAGTGTCTAAGGTGAGATTTGAACTCAGGTCTTCCTGACTCCGAGTTAAGCATTCCATGCACTGTGCTACCCAATGGCAAACACCTCCTAAGAGCACATTCCACCCTGTAATTATAATACTGATACCCAAACCTCTTGATACTGATAATCAGAGTACTGCTAAACAATCTTAGGCTATCTCCTTAAGGATTTAGTATTCCAAAAAAAGGGAGCACCATGATGGTCCCATGTTGGACCCTCATCAGATGTCTAGAGTGTTTCGTTCACTTCTGGGTGACATCTCTGAAAAGGAACATTGGGGCAGCTAGGTGGCACAGTGGATAGAGCACCGGCCCTGGATTCAGGAGGACCTGAGTTCAAATCTGGCCTCAGACACTTAACACTTACTAGCTGTGTGACCCTGGGCAAGTCACTTAACCCCAATTACCTCACCAAAAAAAAAAAGAGAGAGAGAGAGAGAAAAGAAAAGAAAAGGAACATTGACCGGATCATCTTCAGAATGGGATGATGATGGATGGAATTTTATTCATCAAAGGACTTCCAAATGTTCATCCTGGAAAGGTGACATGATGGCTTCCTTCACATATGTGGAGGACTGCCATGTGGATTAGGGATAATAAGCCTTATTGTACTTAGCCCCAAGGGCATAACTGGAATCAGTGGTTGGAAGTTATGGAATGAACTTTCCGACAACAATGGAACTGGCTGCCCTGTTAGAGAGTGAGTTCTTTGTTACTGTAGTGTGTGAGGAGAGGCTGTTATGACCCATCCGTCTAGGATGCTGTTCTTGAAATGCCTACCTACACTGGCTAAGAGGTGGTATTAAATGATTTCTAGAGACCCTTCCAATTCTAGATTCCAAATGTATTTAGTCCTTCAAAGCCTGAGAAATTACCAAGAAAGAGATCAAGACATAATCTTTATATGTTGGAAAGAGAGCTGGCTTTGGAATGAGAAGGGCTGGGTTCAAATCCTACCTGTCATTTACTGCCTATGTGACCTTAGTTAAGTCACTTAAGCTTTTTGGGTTTGTTTCTTCATCTGTGAAATGAGAGACCTCTAAGGTCCTTTCTAGCCCTAAATCTCTGATCCTGTTGACTTTCTTCCTCAGATGCCTGAGATTGTTCATCTATTCTCCTCCCGTATGCTCCTATCTCTTGTTTTATCCCCCTTGTATTAAGCACAGGGCAAGGTAATAGGAAGTGTTTATTAAATACCTGTTTCCTATATATATATATATATAACCTATATCAAATTGCCTGCTGTCTAGGGGAGGGGGGGAAGGAGAAAAATTTGAAATTGGAAATCTTATATAAACAAATGCTGAAAACTATCTCTACCTGTAACTGGAAAATAAGAAAATATTTTTATTTAAAAAAAATACCTGTTACCTTTTTGATGACTCTGCAAACACTTAGTTTTGAATCAAACAAATGTGGATAAAACCCAGGGTGGGGGGTGAGTTTCCTCTGGGAAAGAAAACTACACCCATATGAAAATCTAATAAGCCATATTCCTTGGTTTGGTAAGTGAGGGTGAATTGTTTTACAGCATCACTTCCTCTTCTTCCACCTTCCCTCCTCCCTGGGGCTCTCTCTGATGGTGACATTGACCATACCTGCTTCACTCCTGGGGGTAGGGGATGGTATCACTTGGGGCCCCTGACCGACACCCAACCCGCAATGAATCACCGGATTACATTATCCTACATGTTATGACAACTGGACCACTTAGAGTGAAATTGATGGTTCAGAGGCTCAGCATGAAGGAACCAAATAAACAAGGTGTATTTACTAACTAAGGGATGTCACAGGGTCTATCCGAAAACCATCCCTCAGAGTAAGGGACTATTTCTTAATGACCCTCATTAATCTCCTCTTGTAGTTTCCCAGCTCTCCACATCAAAGCCCTTCCTTCCTATCCGGAACTCCTAATGCCCTTCAACTAGGGAGGGTCTTGAATGAGGCCTCCTGTTCCATCTGCCCCCCACCCACTGTGCCCCATCCCCCCTTAATCTTCCTCCAAGAAGCTCAGAGCAAGGCAAGAGGATTTTCTGGGTCGTTTGGTAAGAGAGGGAGGCATTAGTAAGGCAATGAGGTATTGTAGAAAGGATATCTAGCTCCAGTTCTATATTATTAGTTGTGTAATTTGGGTCTGAGTTTCTATCTCCCCATCTACAGAAGGAGGATGTTAAACATTATGACTTCTATCTCTCCCTGGTCATAAAAATTTTTCCACACACTTCAGTTTCTGATCCCTTTATCAGAAGCTTTAGAGTTACTTACTGAAATTGTACAAGGTTTCTGCGATAAACTCTTCTTCTTTTTGGACTCATTGGGGGCCAGCAGCCAATGCCCACTGATTCTTACATAGTGGATTTGTCTTTTACATTAGCATCTAAACACTTTGTATGTAGGATGGTCTCATTCATAGTATTTGCATCCCCTTCAGCTAGCACAATGTTTGGTTCATAGTAGGTACTTCATAAAAGTGTGTTGATTGGTTGATTGGTAGATGTACTACATCGTATTCCTATAGAATTACAAAAATCGACTCCAATAACTCTTCTTTAACCCACTTCCTAAAGGACCATAGCCAGGAAATTGACAATTTCCCACTAAAATGATGATATTCTGTAAGAAATTTCCTCTGGGCTCATGTGATCTTCTTTCTAGGAGAAATACCTCTAACTGAGAAGCTTGTTCCCCAGATGAAGTACATGCATATTGGACTCATGTTCTTTTACTGAGGACACTTCCATCCCTGGACTCTAGGTGTGGAAAAATGTACTGGCATACCTTGCCAAAGTCATCTAATGCCTTCTTGGTTTGCTTTACTGACAAATTCATGTTTCAGAAGATAGAGGGATGAGAGAGCAACTGCTATTTCAGATCTATTTCTCACCAACAAAGAAGAACCAGTTGGGATGTGTAAATGGAGGAAACCATAGAAAAAGAAACTGATAATATGCTCTTAGAGTTTGAAAAAGACAAAGAAGGGCTCATGGGGCATATTCAGGCAGTAAGAAGAATATTACATCAGCTAGAGAGCTTGATTAGTAAGTAATCAGAATTGTTGTAGAGTCATTTTGGTTGTATCCAACTCTTTGTGACCCCATTTGGGGTTTTCTTGGCAAAAATACTGAAGTGACTTTGTCATTTCCTTCTCCAGTTCATTTTACAGATAAGGAAACTGAGGCAAGAAGGATTAAGTGACTTGCCCAGGATCACATAGCCAGTAAGTGTCTGAGGCCAGATTTGAACTCAGGAAGATGAATCCCAGAGGTTTGTCACCATTGCACCACCTGCCTACCTCTAGTTCTGCCAATTATTACCTTTTCAACTCTAGACAAATCACATCTCTGGGTCTCAGTTTCTTTACCAGTAAAATGATGGGCCTGGACTATGTGACTCCTAAATTTCCTTCCTTAGTCAACAGAAGAGAACATTTCACAAAGGTCCGAGAAAAAAGAAGTATGAAAGGAGGGGAAGGATGGAAAGCTCTCAGAAATGAAATTCTGGTAATTCTATAACAAATGATTCCAGTGAGCAAGAAAAGGGGTAAATAACTAAAAAAGACCAAGGCCACTGTTCAAACGGCTCTCTGTTGAGCTCAGGCTTGAAAGTTCATGCACAAAAGATAAAAGGAGGGAAGCATTAGCAAAAGATAGATATAAAAGAGTGTCACAAAATTGTAAGGAAGGCAAAAATCCAGCCTGAAAAAATATCAAGGCCAACCAAAAAAGTATTTGTAAAAGCTGGAGCAAAAAGGACAAGGAAGAAATAGATTCCATTGTTGGGGCAGATAATATGAATGAATGAATGAATGAATGAATAGCTAGATAGATGAGTGGGGAAAGCATTTATTTACCTACACCGTATAATCTGAGCACTGTGTTCAGTATAACAAAGGAACTGATGAACTACTCCACCCCCATTCTGTTTCCATCTTCCCTAACAAAGAGAGTGGTCTTCAGACTGGAAAAGGCAAAACAAACATGATTAAGAGGAAACCAAAGGTTAAGATAAGTGGGGAGATCATAAGAGAGCACTTAGCTGGTTTAAATGAGTTCAAGTCTCTAAGCCCAGATGAGTTATTCAACAAGATACTGGAAAAAAATATTTAAAAATATGATCACAAAGCTAACATGGGGAGTCTCTGAAGAAACTAGATTATAGTTGGGCAGATAATAACCTGATTTTCAAAATTGAGAAGAAATAGTCATTTCCCTCAACTTTAGACCGTTAAACTTGAAGTTAACCTCTGGGGAGGGGGAGGAGGAGAATTTAGAAAGTTATTAAACAGATGGTTCAGAAACATTTAGAAAGAGGAAGCGATGATCACTAGGAATAGGACCAACAAAGATCATCTGCTAAAAGGGAGAGCAATAGGGATAGAGGTGTGGAACTGAGGATTGTAGGAAAGATTTAGAGCATCACCTGTGGGGTATGTGATATAACAGTACAGTGGATAGAGCATTGGGTCTTGAGTCAGAAGACCTGAATTCTAATCCTGCCTCTGATACTACCCACATGACAAAGGCAAGTCATTTAACTTCCCTAGGCTTCAGTTTCCTTATTTGTAAAAGAAGAGTGTTAGGTTAGATGGCCTCTGAGGTCCCTTTCAGCTCTCTGATCCTGAGTTATCAGTAGATAAATTTAAGAAAGAAAGAAAGAAAGAAAGAAAGAAAGAAAGAAAGAAAGAAAGAAAGAAAGAAAGAAAGAAAGAAAGAAAGAAAGAAAGAAAGAAAGAAAGAAAGAAAGAAAGAAAGAAAGAAAGAGAGAGAGAGAGAAAGAAAGAAAGAAAGAAAGAAAGGAAGGAAGGAAGGAAGGAAGGAAGGAAGGAAGGAAGGAAGGAAGGAAGGAAGGAAGGAAGGAAGGAAGGAAGGAAGGAAGGAAGGAAGGAAGGAAGGAAGGAAGGAAGGAAGAAAGATATGCAGTCCTAGTTAATATAGCAGGAACCTGAGTCACTTCTGTGGGTTTTTAAAAGGATACTTCAATTCAAATGCCTGTGAAAAGTTGTCAGTCATTATTACATTCATTTGAGCTAATTGATCAAGTCAACCCTAGCAGAGGGATGATGACATGGGAGGATTGCTATGGAGGAAGAAAGAAAAGCTTGGAATGTGGACAGTGCTTAGAAAGGAAAAATCTGGACTCTACCGTAGAACATCACAGTAGGGGAATTATTTGGGGAGGGGCAGAGAGGGGGAGAAAAGAATAATTGGGATGCACTGGGTGTCATGAACCTGCGGGATGTGGTATTATTAATGGAGATTAATATGGCATTATTAATGCCTTAGGAAAGAAAGTTGATTGGGGAACCCAATGACAACCTCCACCCACTGCACAATTTTTTAAGAGAGCAGACCCTTGACTAGGGAGTCTCCCAGCACCATTGTGGAAGTGGCAGAGAGTTCTGACTGATATATTCGACAACATGCATCATTTCCCAAATCATAATAGTTCTGTGCCTCATGTGTCAACACTAAAACATGCTGGCTAACTGACAGCAGCAAATTGGTCCTTAAGTCTATTACTGTTTAGAGTCTGAATCCCTCCAATCTCTTCCTCTAGAGCCCTGCACTGGGTGGGGAGATCCAGAGAAACTCAAATCCCAGACCCACTCAGACTGAAAAGTCTGCATAGGGCTCACCCCAGACAATTGTGCTCAGACTTTTGCTTCCCTCCAACAGCCACTGGAGCACCCAGACCTGATCCAACAGCTTTTTAGAGCACCAGCCAAATGAGTAGGGATAGGGATAAAAACTGGCTCCAAGATTTCTTTGGTACAGAGAATTCCTACATGAGGAAACTCTCTTTCTTTTTTCTTTTTCTTTTTTTTTTTGCAGGGCAATGAGGGTTAAGTGACTTGCCCAGGGTCACACAGCTAGTAAGTGTCATGTGTCTGAGGTCAAATTTGAACTCAGGTCCTACTGGATCCAGGGTCGGTACTTACTTTGTCCACTGTGCCACCTAGCTGCCCATGAGGAAACTCTCAACCAATGCAGGTTGGCACCTTCTCTGCTATTTGTGATGTTATAAAGTAATCTAGGGCACTTAGGGATTGAGTGACTTGCCCAAGGTCACACAGCCATTGTGTGTCAAGGGTGGTACTTGAACCCAGGTGTCCCTGACTCTAAAGTCAGCTCCATCTACTATGCCACAGCTGGATCTTGACTGATAAAGTACACATATTGTTTCAACTTCAAAAAATGACTGATGGACTGTTTAATTCTCATATTTTTGAAGAGGAGTATCTGAATAGCCCATCAGTCATTTTTTGAAGTTTGAATGAAATCTATATTGGCTCAGTCAAGATGATTTCTCTGAACATCCCTAGATATCTATTTGGACAGCCCTTACTTTTCTTCCTCGTTGGAATCATTTTTCTTTGAGCCTTCAGAAATTCACTTCTAAGAGCCTTTCATCACACCTGGCCTAATTTAGAATTCTAAATTACAGGATCCTATCTATCCTTTCTCTGAATGCTTTGAAATCAGCTCTCCTCAAATCTATGGTGCACATCAAACTATGCCTTGCTTTCCTCTCCTGTTTTCTCACAGCCTGACTCTGACCTCCCTTTCCTGCCTAATGATCTACTACTCTTCCAGCACTCTATGGTCTAGCCAACCTGGCCTTCTTTCTGTAATGTTTTGAATTCTAAATTCTATGCCTTCTTCTATCCTTCCCCTTCCATCCTCCCTGAGACGGTGAGCAATCAGATATAGGTTATACATGTGCAATCATGTAAAACATTTCCATATTAGTTATTTTGTACAAGGAGACTCAAATAAAAGAAAAAGAATGGGAAAAAGTGGGGAAATAGCATGCTTCAATCTGCATTCAAACAACATCAGTTCTTTCCATGGAGGCAGATACTATGCATCATCGTTAGTATTCGTTTCTTTAACAATTCAACACCTGTGCCACCTTTTCTGCCCCCCCCCCTCTTCCCCATTGCCAGTATCTTCCCTCCCCCCATAATTACCTTGCCCTTATTTTGTACACATTTTGCATGTATTTATTATATACAGAAGGGTTTTGAGGCTCAAATGAGATAATAACTGTAAAACACCATGCCTTAAAGTCCTCTATATATTAATATTGTTGTTGTTGTTATTATTATTATTATTAGCCTGCAGCCACCAGAGCCCTAGACTGGTAATGACTTCAATCTGAGACTTGTACTGATCTCCAGCTGAGCTCAAGCAATATTTATAGAACAGTACAGGGGGCTACTGGGAAATGTTGAACAACTTGGCTCCAACAAGGAGAGGAAGGACATACACACATATACTTTTAAATTTAATCTGCATTTTTGACTTCTTAAACCTAGGTAATTGACAAAACAATAAATCAAGCCCTGACTTACAGCAGATTTCTGAGGTCTAAATGCTCACGCTGAGAATTGAGCAGTGGGCTTTCACTGAGCTGGCTGTAGCAGACCCTGAGTATATGTGGTCATGTTTTCTCCCTGAAAAAACACCAGTTCCTTGAGGATAACATCTATATTTTCATCTGTGTATTTCCAGTGCCTAGCACAGCACCTTATACATTTGCTGTTCAGTCGTGCCCAACTCTTTGTGATCCGATTTGGGGTTCTCAGCAAAGATCCTGGAGTGGTTTGCCATTTCCTTCTCCAGCTCATTTTACAGAAGAGGAAACGGAGGCAAACAGGGTGAAGTGACTTGCCCAGAGTCATACAACCTGTAAGTTTCTCAGGCTAGATTTGAACTCATATGGATGAGCTTTCCTCATTCCAATTCCAATGCTCTACCCACTGTGCCACCTAGCAGGCCACCTTACCCACAGTGAGCACTTTATAAATACTTGCTGGTTGATTTATTCTGTATTGCTTGTATGTTGTCTCCCTGTCTTAGATAGTAAGCTCCTTGAGATCAGAGATCATCCTTTGCCTTTCTTTGTATTCCCAGTGCCTGGCACATAATGGCATTTAATAAATGTTTTTTGACTGAAAAATATATTTTAACTTCCCTCCATGGCTTCCATTCAAACAATTCCTCCTTGTTGGGGAGAACTGGGTTCAGAAAAGATCCCCTCATTGCTTCCTCTACCTTTTTTCTTTTCTTTTCTTTTCTTTTTTTTTTTTGCGGGGCAATGAAGGTTAAATGACTTGCCCAGGGTCACACAGCTAGTAAGTGTCAAGTGCCTGAGGCCATATTTGAATTCAGGTCCTCCTGAATCCAGGATTGGTGCTTTATGCACTGTGCCACCTAGTTGCTCCCAACTTCCTCTGCCTTTTAAAGGCTAAAATGATCGTTTGTGCAAACCAAAAATTTGTTAACTATTTTGCTTTTGGCAGAGAGAGGAAGAACTCTAACAAATGTCTAGATAAAGATCCCCATCACTACAATGTCATGCCTCCACACCAAGATTGTGATATGTTTCTTGAACTCCCCACCTAGTTCTACCTTCTGTCTAGGTGGTCTGTAGTATATTATAATGACACTATCATCTATGTTTCTGCTTTTTTTTTTTTTTGTCATCATCAAAATGCTTTCCACCATGCTTCCTACACTGGTTCTTGGATTTCCTCACTTAAGTATATCTTCTTCATATAATATGATAATCCACCACCCTTTTAATCTAATCTGTTCCTTTTGAATAAGGGTTGTCTTTCCAGAAACATATTCTAGTCATGAGCCCTATCCCCCAAAGTCTCAGTAACACTGATGAAATAAAATTACCTCTTTGCATTAGAATCTTCAGTTCACTCTGCTACTCTCATCTAGTATTTGTGTAGACATCCAAGGTCATGAGTTTTATTGCTGACTCATTCCTTGAATTTTATCTTCTATGAATTTCTTTTTTTTAAGGAATCAATAAATTTTTATTGAATTAAAGTGCATTGGATTGGATAGATGAAACAGAAATACCATAAGCTGAAAGGAGTTGCCCATGTCAACCAGTCACAAACATTGATTAAGTACCTGCTTGATGCCTGACACTGTGATAAATAGTAGAGATACAAAAAAGATGGGGGAAAAACCCTGTCCTCAAAGAACTTCCATACTGATTGATGAGACATACATATCTAGGTATATGTGAGATATATACAGAGTTGATAGAAGTTAATCTCAGAGCCAGAAAGCTCTAGCAGCTGGAGAGACTGGGTTCTATGAATTTCTTGATGTCTCTTCCTGCCATTTTTTTTCCTATTGAATATACTTCCTCTATTATTGGTAGATAATGGTAGACAGTTTTCTTCTTCTCCCTTCCATTTGAAGTTGAAGACCCATTCAAATGTTTGTTGAATGAATAAATGAGAAAGAGCAGGGTGCCAAAAACACAATAAAGGTCAAAGTAATCCTGAAATGCAGTAAGATAAATCAAGGTAGCCAATGAAAAGGAAATACCCTCAGATGTGGTAGCAATTTTCCTTAACTGAACATAAAAACAATAATGATATCAATGTACATTTGAATAGTGCTTCTTCCTTACAATAACCCTGAAAGTTAGGTACTGAAAGTATTACTATTATTCCCATTGTATAGATGAAGTGAGGTTCAAGGACTTCCCCAGTTATACAGCTTGTTAAGTATCCGAAGAAAAGGCTCCTGACATAGGTCAATGTAGAAAGTAATAATGTTGATTCATGCCTTTTTTTTCCTTTTTAAAAAATGTTTTATTCTGACTTAAACACCAAAAAAATCCATACCCACAACAGAATACTTAATATATATTCTATATGAAACCATGAGCCTCTATTTCATACTATATACTTTTTCTTAAAAGTATAAAATAGGGGGCAGCTAGGTGACATAGTGGATAAAGCACCGGCCCTGGATTCAGGAGGACCTGAGTTCAAATCCGGCCTCAGATACTTGACACTTAGTAGCTGCATGACACTGGGTAAGTCATTTAACCATCATTGTCCCACAAAAAAAAAAACCAAAAATAAGCATAAAATAAATTACAAATGTTAGTTTCAAAACTGTCCTGTTTTTCTGTTTCCTTCTTAACTTGATTCTGTTCTCTTCTATGAATTTTTTTAATATTCCCATGGCCTCTTTTTTGCATCACTATTACTAATCTCCCACCCCCCACAAAAAAATGAGAAAAAAGAAAAAATCCTTGTAACGAATAAACATAGTTAGATAAAATTAATTCCCATATTGGCCATGTCCAAAATGAGTATCTCATTCTTCATTTTGAGACTATCATCACCTCTCTATCAGTCAATCAGTCAATAGTCATTTATTAAGTGCCTACTGTGTGCCAGGCACTATGTTAAGCACCATAATTTTTTTTTTTGGTGAGGCAGTTGGGGTTAAGTGACTTGCCCAGGGTCACACAGCCAGTAAGTGTCATGTGTCTGAGGCCATATTTGAACTCAGGTCCTCCTGACTCCAGGGCTGGTGCTCTATCCACTGTGCCACCTAGCTGCCCCCAGAATTTTTTTAAGAGGCAAAAGACAGTCCCCACCATAGAGAAGCTCTTTATCTAATGGGGGGTACAAGTCAACAAATTTATATAAAGAAGCTTTGTATGGGAGAGATAGGAAATTATTAAAAGAGAGTAGGTGCTAGAATTAAGAGGGGATGGAAAAGGCTTCCTGTAGAAGGTGGCATTTCCATTGGGATTTGAGGGAAGCCAGGGATGTCAGGAGGTAGAGATGAGCATTCCAGGTATGGGGGATATTTAGAGAGATGGAGTGTCCTGTTCGTGGAAGAAAAGGAGGCCAGCGTAATTAGATCAAAGAGTACATGGTAGGGGCAGCTAGGTGGCACAGTGGATAAAGCACCGGCCCTGGAGTCAGGAGGACCTGAGTTCAAATCCAGCCTCACACACTTAACAAGTACTAGCTGTGTGACCCTAGGCAAGTCACTTAACCCCGATTGCCTCACAAAAAAAAAGAGTACATGGTGAGGAGTGGGGTGAAAGAAGAATGGAAAGGTGTGTAGATGGTGCAAGTCGGGGAGTAGGTTATGAAGGGCTTTGAACTACAAATACAAGATTTTATGTTTGATCCTGAAGGTGACTGGAAGTCAGTGGAATTTTTAGGGAGGGGGGAAGAAAGGGGGATTGTTCCCTTTATCATTCTGGCTACTAAATAGAGGATAGATTGGAGAGGGGAGAGACTTGAGGCAGGCAGACCCACTAGCAGCTATTACAATAGTTTAGGTGTCGGTGACTAGGGTCTGCCCTAGAGTAGTGGCAGTGTCAGAGAGGGCATATTCAAGAGGTATTGCAAAGGTGAAATACACAGACCTTGGCAATGGATAGGACATTGGGGAAGAAGGACAAGGGAGGGAATAGTGAAGATTTGATGATGACACCTAGGTTTCCAGTCTGAGGATTGAGAGAATGGTACTTCTACTGACAGTGATAAGTAAATTGGGAAGGTAAGTGGGGAAGGAGGGGAGGGAAGTTAGGAAGAAAAACAGTGAGTTCAGTTTTGGTCATGTTGAATTTGAGATATTTGGACCTCCAGTTCAAGATGTCTAAAAGGCAGTTGGAGATGCAAGATTGGAAGTCAGTAGAGAGATTGGGGCAGAATAGGTAGATTTGAGAATCTTCAGCACAGAGATGGTAATTAAATCCATGAGATCACCAAGTTAAATAGTATAGAGGAAGAAGAGAAGAGGATGCAGGACAAAGCGAAAGGAACACCTATGGTTGGAGGTCATGGCCTGGATAAGGATCCAGCAAAGGAGTTGAGTCACATGGTTTATCATAGGTCTTTTGGAAACATGAGTGGTCATTGCTCTGATCAGAATTCATAAGTCTTCCACAGTTGTTTTTCTTGACTATGTCCTTGAATAAATTACTAACCCAGTTCTGCTCATTCTACTCTGCATCAGTTCATACTACCAATTTGTTCAGCCATTCTCCAGTTGTCTCAGAGGTGAGCTAAGGCATCCTTTTAAATTCTGGTTCTTTTCTTTTCTTTCCCCTTTTAATTCCCAATCCACCCTCCCTTACAGGTTCAAGAAGTTTGTTTTGCTTGTGACAATTTCCTTGCCATTATCATCTTCTCTCATCCTCGATCTCTATCCCTGCTTGTTTCCCTATTGAGTTTGATGTATTTCTTCACCAAATTGTGTGGACTTATTTCCTTTGATGCCACCATCACATTGAGAGACAGGACAAAAGTACAAAGGTACAGCAACAGGACCAAGATGGCGCTGTCCTTGATGCTGCTGCCACAGCTGTCTCAGCTCCTCTCCGGAACCCGGCTCCCATGCCACACTTTTGTTCGTTCAGCATTTTATGTTCAGGACAACCCAAATGACAAACCCAACTGGCTGAAAGTTATCCTAACCTTGGGCACTACTGCAGGCCTGTGGGCCTTCCTCCTCCAACAACATGAAGAAGATGTTTTAGAGTATGAAAGAAGAAAAGGGCTAGAGTAACATACTTGAATCTGTTTCTTTCCTAATTGTTTACTGTAAGAAGTGATGACAACCAGTTTGTGGGTCCATCGAATGATATATCCGAAAAACAACTTGTATTAGGATTTCTCTACAGTATCACAGAATGTACAAATAAAAACCCATCTAAAAAAGGACACCTGCCCACTTTTCAGGTTATATACGTCCTATCGACTTGTAGAAAAGTCAGTTTGGAACCAGTATTTAATCCATTTTTGCAGATGAGAGGGATCTTGCTTATATTTGAAAAGCATTAACATAGATAAGCAAATTAAGAATTTCAATAAAAACTAAAAATAAAACCTAAAAAAAAAAAAAAAAGGTACAGCAACAGACTGGCTAGCCACCAGGGACAGCTGCTTGCTGCTTCCAATTCCTCCCCAGTACTACCAATTGAGAATAGAGCTATATCAGGCAGCATCAAAGTACTGACTGATTCTTAAAACCAACCTGCTAAATTCTGAGCATTCTGGGCAAACCTGATTGTACATATCTATTACCCCAAAAGGAGATGGGACCAATAATTTAAAATGGAGTTACATAATGAAGCAAGTTCTCATACCCACAATGATTTTGAAATAGTTTGTTGTCCTGGCTTTTCCTTCTGGAGGGTTCAAAACCCAGGGAACTGGTGTTATCTGTCTAAGTTTAGTTGAGCAAAGATATTCGAATAGGGGTCTGCTTTGTCTTAAATGTCCACGGGTTGGGCAGAGTGAGCCAGAACTGTGACCTAACCTCAGATCATGCTGGAATTTTGTCATAAGATCTGCTAACTAGTAAATAACCAAGACAAGCAAATCTATGGTTTTCTCTCGTGATATTTTAGTAGCCACTATTGAACTAGGAAGGTAGCCCCTTTAGACTCAAGAATTCTCAGTAGAGTGAAGCATTGAACAATTAACTAATATCTTTTAGTGCTTTTGTGTTTCAGATTCCAAGAGGTAAAAGAAAAATGGGGGGTTAGAATATTATAAGCCTGGAAATAGGTGAAGGCCAATATTCCTGACAAAATTTAATAATGAATGGTAGTATAGAATGTGGACTTTTCATTTAGAAACACAACAGAAAAGAATGCCTAAGCACAGAGCTCTAAACCCAGAAGAATCATGGTGTGGCCACGGAAACTTTTGGCATGAAATGATAGATTAGTAGGCTTGGGAGCCAATGAGTCTGAGCTAGGTTGAGTCTTTTATATACATTTCTGATTACCTTTACTCTTGTATATTAGTTCTTAATTTATGTACTCTTTTCCTTGCAAATAAACCCCAAGGGAAAAACACACCCACATTGTGGTTTGATGTGTGTGGCCAGAAGGGGTAATAATGGAACAAGTGCTCAAGCTAGAGCATCTATGGGCAGTGGCAGAAACAAAAGAGGGGCAGTGGTCATGGTGTGGTCAACCTCTATGC
Source organism: Dromiciops gliroides (assembly GCF_019393635.1). Lineage (NCBI taxonomy): Eukaryota > Metazoa > Chordata > Mammalia > Microbiotheria > Microbiotheriidae > Dromiciops > Dromiciops gliroides. The sequence goes on along the minus strand of NC_057861.1, from coordinate 696,991,841 downwards.
ACAAGGGGCAAGTTGGCTGTGTGACCAGGAAAATCAGTCTCAATAGCTTGATCCTGGGTTTAAAGAATACCACAGACTCTGGGCTGGAAGCTGTGCTGAGCAAATCAGAATAGGGGGAAAGAGAGTTTGATTTGGTCAATCCTGCCCCATCTTTGATAATTGGGTGACTGTGGGTAATTCAGAACTCTGACCTTCAATTTTACCTTTGGTAAAATGAGGACACTGGACAAGCTGATCCCTAGAATCTCCTCCAGTTTTGAGTCTATGATCCTATCTCTAGTAGAAGACCCTGGCCCATTCAGAGAGAGCCAGTCAGCTTCAAGAGGAGGAGACAACAGTCAGACACACCCTAGTGTTGGAACCATAGACTAAAAGGCAGCTGGGCAACTTCTAAAATGAGCACTACGTAAGGGAAGTCAGTGTATGTGCTCACTATGTTACAAGCTAAGAAAACTATGCTGTGTGGTTGTGGAAAGGATGGTGGATTCAGGATTCAGGTTGTAGTACCTAGGTTCAGATTCCAAATCCCTGCAGTTACTACCTCGGGCAGATCTCTGATTGTCTTCGTCCTCCCTTTGCTCCTCTTATGGTCTCATCACCTTATAATAAATGAGGTCAACCACACATCACTCTCTACCCTTCAAGCCCTTGGCTACTTAGCATTTCGACTGCTCAGACCTCACCAAAACACAGCCTATCATTTTCCTTCTTAATTCTTGTTTATGAGCCACCAATTGCCCCCAGAAAAAGTCACACAGGAGTGCCAACTGGGCACCTTTGTTACCTAATCCTAGCCTGGCCCTCTCTATGACACAGAGATTCTTTTCTTCTCTCCTAACCACATTCCTTTCACACTCCCCAGAGCATCCTACTTTTCAAAAGCTCTCTGCATCATCCCCTCCTTTGGTCCGACCTCTGAAAGAAGTAGCCTACCTCCTTGTCAAGGTCATTCTCTCCCCTTGTGCCTTTAATCCCCTCCCCTCCCATTTCTGAGGAACTTGCCTCTTCAGTCACCCCCTTTCTGTCATCTTCAATCTTTCCTTATCTACTGGCTACTTCCCTGCTGCCTACAAACATGCCCTAGTCTCCCTCAACCTGCAAAAACATTTATTTGACCCTGTCATCCCCTAAAGCTATTACCTTACAACTCACCTCTCCTGCCCAGCCAAAGGACTAGACAAAAGCCGTCTATACACACTGGCTTCACTTCCTTAGCCCTCCCTCCTCCTCACCCTCTTGTAATAAGGCTTCCTACCCCACCATTCGATGGACAGTGTTCTCTCCAGGGTAGCCATTGCTTTCTTAACTGCTAAATCCAATGGTGTTTTTTCAGGCGGCATCTTTCTTGACCTCTCTAAAGACTTTGCCACTATTGGCTATGCCCTCTTCCTGGACAATTCCACTTCCCTGGACCTTCATGATGCCTTTCTGTCCTGATTCTTCTCCTATTTATCTGACTATGCTTTCTCAATCTCTTTTGCTGGATCGTCTATTTAAGCTGGTTACCTATTAAGAGCGAGTGTTCCACTTAGATGAATTGATAGAGAGTGAAGGGCTAGACAAAAAATATATATGTGGGTGTTTATATGTGTGTTTATCTATAATGTATTTTTGTATGTATGTGTATAAATATATATATGCTTTACGTAATAATTAAAGCTGTGTAAAAAATGTACAAAAGGAAAAATATAAAAAAAATAAAGAAACTGACCTCTGGGCCTTTATAAAGTCCAAAAATGGCCTTGGGAACTGGGAGGCAGTGTGATGCAGGGGAAATAGCACTGGTTCAGGAGTCTAAAGATCAGGGTTCAAATGCTGCGTCAGACATTTACCTGCTTAACCTTTTATAAGTGACGACCTTCCCTGGGACTCAATTTCCTCATCTCTAAAGTAAAGTGTTGGATTTGACCAATAACCTCTGAGAAACCTTCATATTTCCTGTGATGTGAGGAAATGTAACTCTCTCCCTTCTTTACAGAGGTGGGAAACTATATATTATGTATGTGTATGTATATGTATGTATATACATACATATCTATATGTCTATATGTACACTCACTCAGTTGATATGTTGGTTAGTTTGTGGACCTGTTTTTTCTTTCTCTTTCTTTTATCCTTTGTTTCAAAAGATTGTTCACTGGGTAGGGGAGAGGGAAAGATACATTAGGAATGAAATTGATATAAAACACGTCCATCTTTTTTTCATTATGGGTGTCCCTAATGAAGTTACCTTGGACTCTCTTTTCATCTCCATATACACTGATTTGCTTGTGTATCACTATGGATTTAGTTATCACTTCCATACAAATAACTGTCGAATTTATATATCCAGTCCAAATCACTTTGGTACTATATTCCAACATTGTTGTCTGCTTACTGGGTCCCTCCAGACATCAAAATGAACATGTTCAAAATAGAATTCATTCTGTTAAAGGCAAAAGTCCTCCTATCAGCAAGGTGCTTAAATGTGGTTGTTATTGCTTAGTCAATTAATTAAGCTCCGACTTTTCATGACCCCATTTGGGACAAAGATACTAGAGTGGTTTGCCTTTTTCTTCTCCAGCTTTTTTTATAGATGAGGAAACTGAGGCAAACAGGGCTAAGTGACTTGCCCAGCGTCACACAGCTGGAAGCTGGATTTGAATTCTGCCCTCTCAAACGTGTAGTTATCCTTAATCCTTCACTCTCCTTCACCTTTTTCCTCTTATGCAATCACTTTCCAAGCATTGTTGATTCTACTTTTATAACATCTCTCATATTAATACTCTTTTGCTCCTGCCTAACAGCCCTCCAAATTGCAGATTCTCCAGTTCATTTTCCACTTAGTTATTAAAATCACCTTTCTATAAAGCACAAGTCTGACCATGTTACTCTCCTGCTCAAAAATCTTCATTGGCTCCCTATTGCCTCTAGGATAAATAGACTCCTTAGCTTGGCATTCAAAACTTTTCACAACCTGGTTCCAGCTCACCTCTCTAGACTGACTTTACATCAATCCCCTTTATCTTTTCCATGTTCTATTCAAACTGATCTTCTGCTATTTCCTATATTCAACATTCCATCTCCTACCTCCAGGCTTTTGCATCAGCAATCTCCCATGCCTAGAATATGGTGCCTTGTTCTTTCAGCCTTCTAAAATCCTTAGTTGGTTCAGCTCAAATACCACTTCCTCCATGAAGCTTTCTCTAATCCTCTCAGCTGTAATCAATATTCCTCTTATCAGATTTTCGTATTATACTTTTTTTTTTAAAGTGAGGCAATTGGGGTTAAGTGACTTGCCCAGGGTCACACAGCTAGTAATTGTTAAGTGTCTGAGGCCGGATTTGAACTCAGGTACTCCTGATTCCAGAGCCAGTGCTCTATCCACTGTGCCACCTAGCTGCCCCTCCTATTATACTTTTGACTGCATTAATCTTCTTCCCCAGACCTGAGTTCAAATCCAGCCTCAGATGCTTGACACTTACTAGGTGTGTGACCCTGGGCAAGTCACTTAACCCTCATTGCCCCACAAAAACAAAACAAAACAAAACAAAACCTTCTTCCCCTATCACAGTCTTCCTTGAATTACACTTATTTGTGCAGGTACTATATTCCTCTCTGGTAAAATTTAAGACCTTTGAAGGCAGGCAGCACATGGTATTTGCTTTTCATCTCTCATGCCTAAGCACAGTATGCTGAACTTGGTGGATGCTTAATAAATGTTGGTTGAATTGAATGGATTTCAATATTTGGTAAATACTGTTAGCTGGGAGGGACTGAGTTATTCCCCTTTTGAAATAGCTTTGCTCTGAAGCTTGGCCCAACACTATGGCTTCATCGCATGATAAAACCAGAAGGCAGCATAATTAATTACAATGATGATGCTTTTAAGAGCCGAGGAGAAGCAGACTATCTCATAATGTAGCAAGAACAACTTCAAACTGTTTACATGAATGCTGTGAATTTGGCTGTTTGGGGCCTACAAATCCATGTCAAATGTTAATGGAAATAACATCATTTTTATGTCAAAATGGCACCCTGCCATTGTTTGGAATAACCTACATTCCTTGTGACTCATCGGCCAGCCCAAGGGATGGGGGGGAGAGCTACGTGGGGGAGAAGGGGAAGGGGAAGGGGAAAGGGGGGAGGGAGGAGGAGGAGGGAGGGGAAGCGGCCTTGGATGGGAGCTCATCAGTGTACAGGGACCAGCCTGGGGGGATCTCTTGGACAGGCTCTCATTGGTATAGATGGAGACACAGTAGAAACAACAATTTTATTAGCCATCGTTTATCAGGGGTAACTGACAGCCTCACCACATATAATCCTCCCAGAAATTACCTCCTTGGTAATGGCATCCTTTGTTTATAAAGCCACAGATTTATGAAGTGTTCCCAGTTGCTGGTCACTATAAAAAGTTAATCCCTAAGCACTCTTATTTTCCCAAATACAGCCAGCTCCCCGTGAAACACCAATTAATGAATAATTATTTCTCCTAGCCAAGGCACTCCCTGGGATGGGTGATTTTTTCCCCCATCAGCCCTGGTCCCCTCTGTGCTCAGCTGGCAATGCCCACTGAAAGCAACCCTAAGGTCAATTTCCTCCTTGCAGCTGTTCCTTCATCAGTCAGTTGATTCCTAGGAAGGTCTGTAGTTACAAGGACTGACTGTTCTTTCGTTTCCAGGGTGTCACCGCCCCCATACACACACACTTCCCAACTACCCTACCCCTCACTGCCTGGCATGACATCTACCTCCGGGTCTGATTCTCCAGCAGGCTGATCCTGTCCTTTCTCCTCTGTTTGTATCCATTATTCCCACACTGGTGGTCCCCAGGGACCAAGACAGAGGAGGAGCAATTGTTCCAGTTTAGGACAGCAGAGAATTATGGGACGTCATGGTTAGAGACCTGAGAGCTCACCTAGAACAGGGAGTTCCTAATCAGATAAGGATACCCCAGAGGGTATGAGAAGCTTGTTAAGGGAATATAGGGAATATTTTATAAATAATTACATTATCCTATTGAAATTATTTATTATATGTGCATACTTGGTAAATCATATCAAATAGGAACTACAAGGAAGACTTATCTAAAACCAAAGGGTACCAGGAACCTCTGATTTAGACCAAGCCCTTTATTCTACACAAAAAAAGAAACTGAGGCCCAGGAAGGGGAGGAACAAGGCATTGCTAAGCTTATCCACAACCAGTGAAGGAGAGATGGGATGAGAGTAGAAGTGATTAGGGATTCATGGATAGGTTGTATCAACCTCCTTTTGTTGTGCCTCGGTTAAAGCAGAGAATCTCCTCAAATCTCAATTCCACCATATACCCATGCTCTCAACAGATGGCTCCCCCTCCCACCTTCCTGAAACCAAGGCTATCCTGCTACCACACATCAAAAACCTCCCAGAATCAGAAGTAACACAGGATGACATCACAAATGCCAATGAAATCCTCCCTACAGGATTCCTAATAAGTGGTCATCCAGCCTCCACTTGGAAACCTACAGGGATAGAGAATCCAATCTTGCTGAAGAAGTCCATTCCATTTTAAAGCTAAGCTATTTAATTGTTGGGATATATGTGTGTGTGTGTGTGTGTGTGTGTGTGTGTGTGTGTGTGTGTGTGTTTCAGGGCAATGAGGATTAAATGACTTGCCCAGGGTCACGCAGCTAGTAAGTGTCAAGTGTCTGAGGTTGGATTTGAACTCAGGTCCTCCTGAATCCAGGGCCAGTGTTATTTCCATTAACATTTGACATGAATTTGTAGGCCAGTGCACCACCTAGCTGCCCCCTGTTGGGATATTTTTTGTCACCTCACACTGAAGTAGCCTGTCTGGGCAGCTCCCTCCCGTAGCTCCTAGTTCTGCCCTATGGGATCAAGGAGAAAAAGTCCAATTTTTCTTCCACTTGAAAGTATTCAAACGCTTATAGACAATATTAGCATAGGCTTAAAGTTGGAAGAGATTTCAGAGTCCAATCTCCTCTTTTTATAGGTGAGGAAACTGAAGCCCAAAGTTTGAAGGTTAAGTGACTTGCCCAAGGCCACACATCTTTTCCCCTCCCTCTCTTAGACTTTCTTCCTTTATCTTAAATGTTAGAAGTTTATCAATTTGATGACAAGCCCCTATTCATGTTCCCATTAAACTAGGTGATCTCCAGGTTAAATTTATCTTTTTGTGACCTGGATTCCAGCTCTTTCACCAATCAATCAATGAATCAAGCCACAAGTATTTATTAAGTACCAACTATGTGTCAGGCACTGTTCTAAGTGCTGGGAATACAAAGACAAATGATATTATCCCTACTCACAAGGAATTTATATTCTCTTCACTCATTCTCTTCTTCCCTCTGGTTTCAGAGGGTTAGATTGTCTTCTACCCCTACCTATGTTCAGACACACTTAGAAGCTGTGTGACCTTGGGGATGTCATTTAACCCTGTTTGCCTCAGTTTCCTCATCTATAAAATGAGCTGGAGAGGGAAATGGCAAACCACTCCAGTATCTTTGCCAAGAAAACCCCAAATGGGGTTGCAAAGAATCAGACACAACTGAAATGACTCAACAACAAGTACTACCTTGCCAAGGTTAATCACTCCACTTCTACCTTCAATCCTATCTCCTCCCAAATCTTGTTCCATCAATCATTCTCTGTCTGCCTATGTCTGTCTCTGTCTCTGTCTCTCATCAAATGAGATAATGTAGGTAAAGCATATCATAAACTTTAAAGCACTAAATGAATGTCAGCTCTCTGAAATGTCTCCCTTTCTACTGGCTTCTTGCCCTCTGTCTGGAAACATGTACAAGACTCCCCTGAGCTAGAAAATAATTTCCTTGAACGTGCTACCTCCTTATGCTCGATTTTAATGGGCTTTCCCATTCAATACCAAGCACCTCCACTTAATCACTACCCATTCACACCTAAGACAGACGGATGAACAGACAGACAGACAGACAGATAGATAGATAGATAGATAGATAGATAGATAGATAGATAGATAGATAGATAGATAGATAGATAGATAGATGGGTAAATAGATAGATAGATGGCAGATAGATGATAGGTAGATAGATAGATAGATAAAACATTTGTGAAACACTTAACTATGTTACAGACATTATACTAAGCATCAGGAACACAAGCACAATCAAAAAGAAAAACAGCTCCTACCCTCAAAAAAGCTTACATTCTAATGGCAGGGAAAGGTATTCACAAAGGGGAAATGTGGAAAATTCCAGAGAGTCAGGAACAGAACTGAGAGAAGAGAACCTGGTTTGCCTTGTCACTATCTCAAAGGGAGGTTCTGGGCAGGAGCTCAACACTTTGAGGAGGGGTCCTTGGGGGTGAAGGTTTTTCCAGGGTAAGAAGATAGCTGGAGCAAAGGTGGAAAAGTCTAGAAAGTCAGAAGAAGAGCCAGGAGAGTAAGGCATGACCATGGGCTCCTTGAGGGATCTTTGTATTCCCAGGATCTTGTATGTGGTAGATGCTTAATGAATGTTTGTTGAATTAAATCCAATACCTATTTGGCAGATGGTGGACAGCAACTCCATTATGAGTCAATACAGTGATGTGAATGTCAACAAAGTTAATGTAAACTTGGGCTGTGTTAATAAAAGAATAAAATGACTAGGACTAGAATGAAGGAAGTGACCATTCTGCCCTGGTCAGACCACATCTGGGTCTGACTTTGTTTAGTTCTAGGTGCCATGTTTTAGGAATGACTTTGATCCACTAACAAGTGTGCAGAGGATGACAACCATGATGAAGAGGGAACCCAACCCTTTTCATACACAAAATTTCAATTGGAGGAACTTGGGATGTTTTGACTAGAGAAATGAAGGCTGGGGGGGGAGGGCAATAATTGCTCTCTTCAAGTATATGAAGGGCTACCAGAGAAAGAAGGGTTAGATCTATTTTGTTTGGACCCAAACAGCAGAAGTAGGAGTAATCATTGAGAGTTTCATTGGGCCAGATTTTGGCTTTATATCAGGAAAATTCCCTAACAATTAGAGTTGATCCAAAGAAGAATGAGATGCTTAGGTAGACAGTGAGATCCCCATCATTAGAGGTCTTCGAGTGGAGACTGAATGACTATTTGTAAGGGATGTCTTGTTCAGGAATCACCTTTGAGTGATCAACTCTGAGATTCTCTGAAATCTCCTTCCTTAGAGACTAGAGTGGAGACTAGAAAGGAATCTATAGTAACCAATGAGACAAAAGGACATGGAATGTCAAGGTGGAGGACCTGAGTTCAAATCCTTCCTCTTTTGCATGCTACCTATGTGACCTTTCAAAATGCCTTCCAATTCTAAAATCCTATGAATCTATGAATTTAGTTACACTGATTCATCTAAGTTTGCATGACTCCCACAGATGTGTCATTTGAAATATATTAGGGGTACCTGTCTCTGTTCTAGGTTTTAGAGAACTTAGCTGGGGTTTCTAATATATTGCTACTTATAAATTAGAGGCTATAGCACTAGTCTTTGGCATTAAGCATTTATTCAATCATATTAAATGTTAGTAAAAATACAGCACATGGCTCCAAAAGTTCAGAAGCCCTACATTACCTAGGATAGAGAAGAGACCCAAGGGGGATGAATGACTGCTCCCTTCAACATCCCAGACCAGAGAGATCCAGAGGGCAGCATGGCTGCCCCTGCCAACATCTCAGGCAGAGAGAGAGAGAGAGAATGAATGAGGGTCAGGTAGAAGCAGGTCACTTCACCTAAACCCAAGCTAATTGGCCAGTAACATTCAAGTCTATTGATTGGCATGACTTGAGGGTGGTCCGTATCAAAATGAGCAGTGCCGGGGCAGCTAGATGGCGCAGTGGATAGAGCACCAGCCCTGGAGTCAGCAGTACCTGAGTTCAAATCCGGCCTCAGACACTTAACACTTACTAGCTGTGTGACCCTGGGCAAGTCACTTAACCCCAATTGCCTCACTAAAAAAAAAAAAAAATGAACAGTGCCCTGCTGCTCAGGGTCTGTGACAGACAGACACACTGAGGGCAAAGCTTTTAGGTAGCTGTGGTTCTAATCTCTATTGTCTCTATTCAGAGTCCAAGCTCCAACTTTACTGACTCTGGGCTGACCTTAAAAGAGGTCAGGCAAGGCTCCCTCGAGTGGGGGCCCCCTGGGTCCCCCCAGCCCCATTGTTTTTCTCACACAGAATAGAAAGAGAGAGGACTGTGTTTAGAAACTGAAGACCTCTGGGCACCAATGCTTACTACCTTGTATAAATCACTTTCTCTGAGCTTCGTTTCTTTTATAATCTCTTTCAATTCTAAATCCTATCTTCCCATGATCCTTTGGAATACAGCTTCTGAAACCACAAATCTATTGAAACCTATCTCTCTAAGGTCACCAGTGACCTCTACTTTGGTAAATCCAAATCACTCTTCTCCATCTTCATCCTCCTTGACTTTTCTACAGCATTCAACACTATTGGCCATCCCTGAGGTTTGTTTTTGGTGGGGGGTTTTTTGGTAATCAACATTTTTATTTATAGTTTTAGGTTCCAATTTTTATCCCTCTTTCCCTCCCTCCCCTCGCCCCTCCCTAGGCAACAAACAATCAGGCATGGGTTATACTTGTATGATTATGTAAAACATTACCCTATTTGTCATTTTGTACAAGAAAACTTGATTAAAAGAAAAAAATGAAAGAGTGAAAAATAGCGTGCTTCAGTCTGTTCCATCAATATCAGTTCTTTCTTTGGAGGTGGAGAGTATGCTTGGTGCTCTGTCCTCTGTTGGCTTCCATGATACTGTTCTCTTCTGGTTCTCCTCCTTTTATTTCCTTTCTCTATAGTGTTTCATTCAAAGTCCTAACCTTGGCCCTCTTCTCTTTTCTCATTACCTGTTCCCTCTGAGGGGGTCTCATTCATTCTCAGGACTTCTGTTGCAGGCTCTATTCAAATGATTCTTGAATCTACTCTAAAAGTACCAGGCTTGGGGCAGCTAGGTGGCATAGTAGATAAAGCACCAGCCCTGGATTCAAGAGGACCTGAGTTCAAATCTGGCCTCAGACACTTGACACTTACTAGCTGTGTGACCCTGGGCAAGTCACTTAACCCTCATCACCCTGCCAAAAATAAAAATTTTATAAATAAATAAATAGATGGATAGATAGATAGATAGATAGATAGATAGATAGATAGATAGATAGATAGATAGATAGATAGATAGATAGATAAAAAGTACCAGGCTCAGATATCCAGCTCTCTGCTGGATGTCTCCATTTGAACATCCAACCACCATCTTACAAGCAATGTAGCTAAATGCAAATTTATCATCTTCACTTTAAAACCTGCCCTTTTGGCTATCTCCTCACTTTCTGTTGTGACACCATGATTTTTCCAGATTTTTGACTAAAAAATCTTAGATCCATACATGAGTCAGCCCTCTCTCTCAAACCCAATCAACCTTTCAAGTTGCCCATTCTCCTACAAGATGTTTTTTGCATGTGTTCATTCTATTCTTTTCCTATTGCCACTCCCTGGCTCTCATTGTAGTTGGCCTAATTTTTTCATTTTATTTGAGTAGCCTCCTAAGAGATTTCCCTGCCTCCATTCCCTCCCACCCCTATGAATTTTGTTTTGCACTGCTGCCAAAGTAGCCTTCCTAACACACAAATCTGATCACATATGTACCCTAAAAATCTTCAGTGGCTTCCCATTGCCTGCAAAATAGACTCCTTACAGCAGTTGGCATTTAAGGCATCATATAGTCAAGTTCAAATTTCCTTTTCCAGCCTTCTTTGGTGTTACTTCCCTTTCCACACGTTATAGTCCAGCAAAACCAGATGACTAGTCATTTATTTGCAAATTTTAAACACCCCTGTCCTATCTCTCTGAACATATACATACTTTCCCCATCTCCATAAGGTACTCTTTCCACATTTCCATCTCTTGAAATAGTTTCCTTTCTTCAAAGCCCAATTCAGAAGCCACCTCCTCCTTGATGCTCTTCTGATTCCCCTCAGCTAAGGAGAGTCGTCTGTTCCAATTTCTTATTCCTCTCTGTCTGACATCACCTTTGTATCTGTCTCATTCTTTTTTTGTGTGTCTGTGAGGCAATTGGGGTTAAGTGACTTGCCTAGGGTTACACAGCTAGTAAGTGTTAAGTGTCTGAGGCCAAATTTGAACTCAGGTCCTCCTGAATCCAGGGCCGGTGCTCTATGCACTGTGCCACCTAGCTGCCCTGTATCTGTCTCATTCTAATTCATAGTATGGTTATTTGGTCAGCTAGGTGATAGAGTGGATAAACAACTGGAATTGGTATCATGAAGACCTGAGTTCAAATCTTACCCCAAACACTTACTAGTTGGGTGATTCTGGGTAGGTCACAAACTTTCAGCCTCAGTTTCTTCATCTGTTGCCTCCCCCATTATACGATGAGCTTCTTAAGGGCAGAGATTGTCTCTTGATGCTTTTTTGTATCCTGAGCACTTAGCAGGTGCTTTAATAGATGTTTGATTGATTGGTTGATAAGACAATAATAACATTTAACTCATGGGGTTGTTGCAAGGATCAAATGAGATGACATTTGCAAAGAGTTTGGCAAAATTCAAAAATTTTATTTAAATTTTGGCCATTATTATAGTTTGTGTACATGTCTCATCCTGCAACTAAATCATAAGCTCCTTCTGTCTTACTCATATTTGTATTCCTAGTGCTGAGCAGCAGGTTCAGTTTCAGTCCTTTTTGACTCTTTGGAATCCCATTTGGGGTTTTTTTGGCAAAGATCCTGGAGTGCTTTGGCATTTTCTTCTCCAGCTCATTTTTTTTTTTTTGGCAGGGCAATGAGGGTTAAGTGACTTGCCCAGGGTCACACAGCTAGTAAGTGTCAAGTGTCTGAGGCCGGATTTGAACTCAGGTCCTCCTGAATCCAGGGCCGGTGCTTTATCCACTGCGCCACCTAGCTGCCCCCTCCAGCTCATTTTTACAGATGAGGAAACTGAGGCAAAGAGGGTTAAGTGACTTGCTCAGGGTCACTTAGCTACTAAGTGACTGAGGCCAGATTGGAATTCAGGGAGATGAGTCTTCCTGACTCCAGGCCCCACACTCTATCCACTGCACCACCTAGCGGCCCCCTTAATACAGTATATGGATGTAAACACTGTTTGCTGCAGAGACTTGAAGGAGACCCCACGTTCTATCTAGGCTACCTCATCCTGCCCTATCTGTCAGCCTGATGACTAGTGAAAGCTTTCATCATCTAGCTCCCGCTTCGGTGCCCAAGCCTCTCCCAGGGACAAGCAACCTCCAAAGTGACTCATACAAGGTTGTTGTGGGGCCAACTCCCTGTCAACAATGTCTTCTCACTTCTGCCACCAGGATGCTTAAGGCCTGTTGCCACCTCGAAGACTCACACTAGAGCTGCTCCCTACTCCCCCAGCCTAAGCCCCAGCCCCAGGGACTCTAGGGGAAGGGTGATTCTCTCCACCGACTTGAGGGCTCTATCCTCTACCCACGGAGGATAAATGGCTGGCCTGAGATGGGAATATGGTCCAGTCAGCCTGGGGTCACAAGGTCAGAAAGGGGCCTTCTCTGCGGAGGCCACTGGGGCCTTTGTAAGAAGAGGACCAGGGGCAGCTAGGTGGCGCAGTGGATAGAGCACTGGCCCTGGAGTCAGGAGTACCTGGGTTCAAATCCGGCCTCAGACGCTTAACACTTACTAGCTGTGTGACCCTGGGCAAGTCACTTAACCCCAATTGCCTCACTAAAAAAAAAAAAAAAAGAAGAAGAGGACCAGCATTCTAAGGGCTTCCAGGGAAAGAGAATGATACGCCGCAGAACCTGGTCTTCTGTGATTCTCAGCCAATATCTCTCTCCACTTGCCCTTCATACCAATCTGCGGGCCTCATTCTTATTCAGTTTTCCATATAACTAACAACCGACTCTTTAACAAATGGTCTTTGCACCCATGATATTCTGGTGGGACACGAAATGAGTTTATTCCCTCTACCACGTGACAGACAGCTCTTCAGTCCTCAAAGGAAGCTATCACGTATGTACTCCCTCAGACTTCTCTGCAAGCTAATCACCCTCAGTTCCTACAACTGCTCTCTCTGATCAGAGACTTAGATCTGGAAGGGTCCTTGAAGGTCATCTGGTCCAAGTCCTTCACTTACAGATGCAGAGGTTGACCCCCACGGAGGTTAAGGGACTCGGTAAAATCACAGAGTCACACTTTAGACCCAAATCTTCTGCCTCCAAGTTCAGGACTATCTCCATTGAATGATGCTGCCTCCATAGGATGTGATGGTATCCAGGCCCTTCCCTACGCCGATCCCCCTCCTCAGGACCCACTCCTAGTTGTCAACATCCCACAGCCCATGATGCTCCAAGCGTGCTTCCAGATGCTCTGGTTTTGTGAATGCAGTCTAAGGTTGCATCAGCTGTCTGGGCGACAGCATCACACTGTGGCACTTTGTCCCCTTTCACATGAACTGCTATGAAGTGGGCATCCCCACCCCCAGCCCCCGTTCTACACCCATTTCTATCTATGTACAGGAATCTGCACTTACAGCGAAGGCCTCACTCTTCTTCTACAGTCCTGAACCCCCGCTGTCTGCCCTGTAACTTGCACCAGGTTATTCCATTGGCATCTCAAATTCAACATGTTGAAAAGAGAGCTTATTATCATTCCTCTGAAACCGCACCCCCCCTCCACTTCCATTTTTGCTGGAGAGTCCCATCACCCTCCTCCTAATTACCTAGGCTCCTAACCTGAGAGCCACCTTGACTCTTCCATCTCCCCCCACTTCCTTGTGTGAGTAGTCTTTAAAATTTTTTTAAATTCTTTAAAATTTTTTAAATTAAAATATAATATTGATTTAATTTGATTTATGAATTTAATTTTCATTTAAATTGCATTTAAATAAATAAAAAATCATTCCATCAGATTGCAATATATAAATAAATTAAATTAAAATTTATTAAAATTTAAATTAAATATTTATTCAGATTAATTTTAAATTAAAATTCTAAAGTAATTTTTTTTTAATTTAAAAAAATTCTACCCCCATTAACATCTCTCATATCTGTTCCCTTCTTTGCAGTTCACAGAGCCACCTACTCTATATCAGGCCTCCATCACAACTTGCCCGTGCTATTGTAATAACCTCCTAATTGGCCTTGTGGCTTCCCCCATCTCCCCTCTTCGATCCATCCTCCATGAGGCTACCAAAATCATCTTCCTCACTCAGGCACAGGTCAGACGATGTCAATCCCCTGCTCTCCAGTGAAGGCTCCTTTCTATTCTATCTCCTTCTGTCTTATTTTGTTTTGTTTGTTTGTTTTGCGGGGCAATGGGGGTTAAGTGACTTGCCCAGGGTCACACAGCTAGTAAGTGTCAAGTGTCTGAGGCCGGATTTGAACTCAGGTCCTCCTGAATCCAGGGCCAGTGCTCTATCCACTGCGCCATCTAGCTGCCCCAAGAACAAGGTCAGGGCCTGGACTATCACACAACTCATCATGTCACTGAAGTGCAGAAAGGAATTCATGCTTCTCTTGCTTCTACATGTTACAACTTTTGAGGAGCTCCCAGGAGGCATTTCTTTCCTAGACAGTCCATTCTACTTCTGGACAGCCCTAATTATCAGGAAGGAAGGTTTGGGGGTTTCCTTTATGTGAAGTCTAAATCTGCTGCACAGTGACTTGTGCCATCACTCCTAATTCTGTCTTCAAATTAACAAATCCCTCTAGTGATTGAAACCCTGCCCCTGGCCTCTATATCTATATCTATCTATCTATAATCTTTATTGCCACCCCCAGTCTATCTATCTATCTATCTATCTATCTATCTATCTATCTATCTATCTATCTATCTATCTATCTATATATCATCAGATAATTTAAACCTATTCTCAGTCTTTCAGTAATACTTCCTCATTCTGCATGCTATTCTCCTGTGAATGACTATCCCCTAGGGCTAATCGAAAAACTGAATTCACCCTAAAATGTTAATGGCTGGTCATGACTGAATTGTTGTCCTCCAAGAGGTACTTGGATTTGGCTGGGGTTCTTAGAATTTAGAGTTGAAAGGGACCTTAAAGATCCTATTAGCTACCCTGTCCCCTCAATTTAAAAGTGAGTCCACTGAGCCACTGAGATGTGAAGTGACTTGCCTACTGTCACACAGCTCTTGAAAGTAGTTAGACACAGAGAGGCTTAATAAAGAAATGGATGGATGGATGGATGGATGGATGGATGGATGGATGGATGGATGGATGGATGGATGGATGGATGGATGGATATGTAAAGCATGACATAGATGTAAGTTGTTATTACTTTTGTCTCACCTCATCCTGGGGCACAAGTTGGAGAAGAGCAGAGGAAAGATAAGACCTATCCATCAGGGCAGTCACCACACTATCCCACAGGGCAGGGGTCAGCCAACCATTGCCATGCCCTAACCCAGCCCTTTGCGATGGGCCTGGCCAGCATCAGTGCTGACACCGGTCAGGCAGCACTGGGGCCCAGGAGATAAGAAAGTCATTTACAATTGTAAAGACACTTAGCAAAATCAGCAGCTCTGACACTCCCCAATTGGTTCCATCTGGAAACCAGACTCATCCTTGGCAATAAAGCTATCCTTCCTCTGTGGCATGAGCAGTTGTAGTGTAAGTGGGACCCTCAGCATTCTCCCCTTTCCTCCTTCTTCCTGGGAGCTCTCCAGCCTTCCCTTTTTTTTCATACAATCCTAGAACTATAAGATAAGTCTAGAAAGGGTCATAGAGCTCATCTAATTAGATATCTTTATTATAAGGAAGAACCCACGGCTCAGAGGAGGGGAAAGGACTTACCCAAAGTCACATGGCGAGTTGGAGGCAAAGTTTGACCTATGATAATAGAATCATTATGTCCTTTATGGACACAATTATGTCCATCAGTCCAACCTACTCGTTTTACGGATGAGGAAACTGAGGCCCAGAAAACATTGCATGTTTTTCTGTTTCCAGAGAGTGGAGTGGAGAAACCTATTTCCATTTTCCAATCTCCCATCCTGGGAAGCTCATCATCATCTTTCATTCCTTCCTTCCCTCCTCCACATTCAATGATACCAAGTCATTGAGTCCTTCCTTTATAACTTCTCTCAAATCAGTCTCTACTATTCCCACAGCCACCACCCTGATTTAGTCACTTATCACTGCATGCCTGGACTATTGCATGAATATCATAATGGACCTCCATGTTCTTCGTTTCTCCCCATTCACACCGCCACCAAAAAATGATTTATATAGAATCAGAGAGGCAGCATGGCATAATAGGGAGAGGGTCAGAGTCAGGAAGACCTGAGTTCAAGTGCTGCCACTGATCCCTACTGTCTTTGTGATCTTGGACACTTAACCTCTCAGTATCCCAGGAAGCTCTTGAAGATTATAAGTTGTTGAACTGGGGCAGTTAGGTGGCACAGTGGATAGAGCACCAGCCCTGGATCCAGGAATACCTGAGTTCAAATCTGGCCTCAGACCCTTGACACTTACTAGCTGTGTGACCCTGGGCAAGTCGCTTAACCCCAATTGCTAAACCAAAAAAAAAAAAAAAAGTTGTAGCACTGTTCCTGACTGCATTGGTGGAGGAATTTTACTAACTGGGAGCTCTCTATACTCATGAAACCACCACAAAGAAGCCACCAAAAAAATAAAACCATAATGTTGGAAGGGGCAATAAAGATCACTTAGTCTAACCTTCTGCTCAATGGACAAATGCTCCCTCAGGCTGTGTTCACTTTCCTCAAGTTACTACTGTATTTAAGGGTTAATAATGGCTTCCCACTGTCTACCACATTGAGACCAAACTCTTCTGTCTGGTCCCCCAAGATCCTCCCTAATTTCAACCTACCCTAACAAAACTTATTTCTCAGTACTGCTCCCTACACATGAAGCCCCTACTCCATTCAGAGAAGTCCAATCATTATTCTTCTCACAGACCCCATTCATTCCCTTCTCATGAAATCATAACATTTTAAGACTGGAAGGTGTCTCAAATATCACCCAGTCCAAGGTACTGTCCAACTCAGGATTCCCCATGACAGTATCCTAGACAGATGGCCAACCAGCCTCTACTCAGATGTTTCCTGTGATGAACAGCTCTCGACCTCACAAGGCATCCCTTTCCATTGTTAGACAGCTCTTGGTTTTAGAAAGTTCTTCCCTTCATTGATCAGATCTCTGTTGCTCTTAAATTCCCACCCTCTGATCTTAGTTCTAAACCCTCAAGTCTGTTCCCTCTTCCGTGGGTCAGTCCCTCAAATATCTCAAGATAGTTATCCTATGCCCACTAAGCCTTTTCTTCTCTTGTACTTTAGCTAACTTTCATCTAGCATAATTTTCTGGTTTCTCTCTTCTGGATGTAATAGTTTGTCAATATCCCTCTTAAAATGTGTTGACTAGAACTTAACTTAATCTTCAAGCTTTGGCCTGACTGGTACCATGGGACAAATGCCCTTTGTTACACACCCCCTACCTCCATTAAGGTACCTCAAGATTTCATTAGCACTTTTGCCAAATAACGTCATACCACTGGCTCCTATTCAGCCTATGGTCAGCCGGAATTCCCAGCTCTGGGCTTCACTCCCAAATCCCTGGACTTTTCTACTATGCTATGGAGCCTTCTCACCCTCGAAGTTCACTCTGACCCTGTTCTTCTCACCCTAAAAGTTCATTTTTTTCCATGACCCTTTCCTTTGATTGGTTGGTTCCTCCCAGAACCTCCATTTTAAGGAAAGTAACCAGGCTAACCGTGTCTTCATTCCCTTCCAGGCTCCCCTCCTAATTACAGGCCTTTTCCACTATTTCTTGTGGCCTCCTAACCATGGAAGTTCCCTCGGCCCTGTAGCCTGGAATTTGACTCCACACTTGCAGCCCCTTCCTGTAATTGTTTAGTTCTTCCCGGAACCTCCATTTTTAAGGAAAGTGTCCAGGCCAGCCATGTCCTCACTCCCCTCTGGGCTCCATCGTGACTCTATGAGCTTTCTTTACAATGGCCCCTGCTAAGA
Source organism: Dromiciops gliroides (assembly GCF_019393635.1). Taxonomy (NCBI): domain Eukaryota; kingdom Metazoa; phylum Chordata; class Mammalia; order Microbiotheria; family Microbiotheriidae; genus Dromiciops; species Dromiciops gliroides. The sequence continues at coordinate 696,973,854 of NC_057861.1, read as the reverse complement.
AAAACCTTCTCCTTTCTTCTTCTGCCAACCCCCCTCCCTCCACCTTTGCAGCTTCCTTTTGTGTGTTGTCTTTCTTCTTGATGGCAGGGACTGTATGTCCTTCAGTTTGTATTTGTATTCCCAGAGCTCAACGCAGCATCTGGCACAGGGTAAACATTTAATAAATGCTTGTTGACTAGTGTTGCTAAGATAGATCTCTTCCATCTTGTGCTTGTGTGTCTAGTTTTTTTTTTTTTTTAAACATACACATGCACTTTTTTTTTGCTTTTTTTTCCCAGGGCAATGAGGGTTAAGTGACTTGCCCAGGGTCACACAGCTAGTAAGTGTCAAGTATCTGAATCCGGATTTGAACTCAGGTCCTCCTGACTCCAGGGCTGGTGCTTTATCCACTGTGTCACCTAGCTGCCCCCCATACACATGAGATTTTGCAATTATCATTATTAAATTTTGTCTTAAAGTTTGGATTCATTATTCCATCATGCCAAGATCATTTGAACCTAGATTGTCACCCAACACACTGGGTCTGTGTCATCTGCAAATCCGGTAAAAATGCCAACTACATCTTTAGCCAAGTAAATGATAACAATTTTTTTTTATTTTTTTTTTTAGTGAGGCAATTGGGGTTAAGTGACTTGCCCAGGGTCACACAGCTAGTAAGTGTTAAGTGTCTGAGGCCGGATTTGAACTCAGGTACTCCTGAATCCAGGGCCGGTGCTCTACCCACTGCGCTACCTAGCTGCCCCATGATAACAATTTTTAACAGGACAGTGCTAAGTACAGAACCCTGGGGCACAGTGGTATCAAAATCAAATAGAATTGGGTGGGGGGTGCGGAAATCACTAAACCATACATAAGGATCCTTGAAGGCTCCATATTAACTTAGAAAACTACATATTAACAGTATCTGTGTTCTATTGTATTTTTATTTATATTTTCCAGTTACATTTTCATTTAGTTTGGCTATATTGGTGAGTGTTGTGGCAATGTTCTAGATCTTTGCTGCAGCATACCACTAAGAGGCCTCCCTCCTTGTTGGCATTAACCCATTAATTAATTAATTCTTCCATATCCCAAAGAGATCATAAAAAAAGGAAAAGGACCCACATGTACAAAAATATTTATAGCTGCTCTTTTTGTGATAGAATTGGAAATTCAGGGGATGCTCAGCAATTAGGGAATGGCTAAACAAGTTGTGGTATATGAATGTAAAATGGAATATCATTGTGCTGTAAGAAATGATAAGCAGATGAATTTCAGAAAAACCTGGAAAGACTTACATGAATTGATGCTGAGTGAAATGAGCAGAACCAAGAGAACATTGTACACAGTATCAACATCGTGGGATGATCAACTGTGATAGACTTAACTCTTCTCAGCAATACAAGACAATGCAAAAAGACTTATGATGGAAAATGACCTCCACATCAAGAAAAAGAACTGTGGAATCTGAATGCAGATTGAAACATACTATTTTCACTTTTGTTGTTGCTTTTTTGTTATTGTTCTTATTTATTCTTTCTTGCGTTTTCCCCCTTTTTGTTCTGATTCTTCTCTTGCAACATGACTAATATAGGAATATGTTGTAATGTATAACCTACATCAGATTGCTTGCTGGCCTCGGGACAGGGGAGGGAAGGGAGGGTGGGAGAAAAATTTGGAACTCAAAAAAATATCTTTACATGTAGTTCGAAAAAAATTTTAAATAAAATTTTTAAAAATATTATTTCGATGCAATTATTCAACCAATATGAATACACCCAAGTATACTATCATCCAGTCCACTTTGCTCTCTCTTGTCCAAATATAGAACGCTTTGCTGAATCCCAAATACTATATTTCTATGGCATCGCCCTGATATACCAGTCTAACCTTCACAATAAAGGGCAGTAGGCTTGGTGTGACACGACTTGTTTTTAATTATCCCAGGGATCTCTGCTTTGTTTTTCTAAGTACCCACAGTGCTATATATTTATCAGAAATGGAGATCATCTTCATTGATGTGGGGCTTATGGCATCCACTTTTTTTTGGAAAACCAAAACGAAAGCTATTCATTTCACCAATTTTGCCTAAATGGCTTTTCTCCCTAAGTCCTCAGAGATTTCCAAGAGTAAAGCAGTGTGGTGAAGTAGAAAGAATGCTGAAGTTGTAGTCATGGGACCTGAGTCCAAATCCCAGATCTACCTCTTACTACCTGAAAGATGTAGCACACCACCTCACCTCTCTAGCCCTCAGTTTCCTCCTGTGTAAGATCTAAAAGGATCCTTGAGCTCTAAACCTGTGAATTCTCATTTAATCACATTTGAATTCTGTCAGTAGCCTGGGTTGAAATTCATCTGGTCCTGTGGATTTGAACTCATTTAAAGCAGTGCTGACTATTTGCCCTTTAGTTCCTTCTTAACCATGTTTAGTCTACCTCTTCCCCCTGAAAGATCTTTTTCCCCCTTTACACAGATTCCAGAAATGATTTTCTCATTTGGCCATTACTTCTTCTATATCACTTATCTGGAAGCCCCTTTTCCTCCATCTCTTTACCTTCTTCAAGGGCTTGGCCTGAAACTCACCTCTTCTACTAAGCCTTTTCTACCCAGCATGGTCCAAGCTGCTATTATACTTGCTATGTATGTATCCTGTATCTGCTTCTCTGTGATTGTTATACCCTATTAATAGAACATAAGCTTCATGAAGGCAGTGCCTGTCTCATTTTTGTATTTGAATCCCCAGCATGTAGCACTATGCCTGTCCCATAAAGCTTTATAAATGCTTGTTACTTAATTGATTGGATTCAGGACCACCTAGTTCAGCAAAGAATTTTCTTCTTCTTCTTCTTCTTCTTCTTCTTCTTCTTCTTCTTCTTCTTCTTCTTCTTCTTCTTCTTCTTCATTTTTTGGTGAGGCAATTGGGGTTAAATGACTTTCCTAGGGTCACACAGCTAATAAGTGTCAAGTGTCTGAGACTGGATTTGAACTCAGGTCCTCCTGAATCCAAGGCCAGTACTCTATCCACTGCAACACCTAGCTGCCCCAAGAACTGTCTTCTAATTCTTCTATGTGTGTTCATTTTATTTCTCCCAACTAAATAATCAATTCCTTGAGGGAGGGGACCATATTATATATTTCTTCTACATCCTCTTCACCCAGGGTTATTAACCTTGAAGGGTCCCCAAGGTCTATGGATAAGATTTCTGGGTTTAAACTCATATGTGAAAAAAATTATTGTTGTTCAGTCATTTTAAGTCATGTCCAACTCTTCATGACCCCATTTGAGGTTTTATTGGCAAAGATATTGGAGTGGTTTGCTATTTCCTTTTCCAGCTTATTTTTACAGATGAGGAAATTGAGGCAAATAGATTTAAGTGACTTGCCCAGGGTCACACAGTTTGTAAGTGTCTGAGGCTAGATTTGAACTCAGGAAGATGAATCTTCCTGACTCCCCCTGGAACTCTATTCACTGTGCCACCTGCTGCCCTTACAACAAATATAGATAGATGATAGAGAGAGATGAAAAACACATCTCTATTTTCATGTAGATATATAAAATATCTCTATTTTCATGTAGATATATAGACTTAGACATAGACAGACATAGACATAGACATATCACCTCTATTTTCACTAACCTTGGATTTCCTTTATAATCTTGTGTACTTTGTTTTATGCTTTTAAGGACACTATGCAAAGGGACTTCACCAGATAGCCAAAGGGGTCCATGACACACACAAAATAAGATGAAGAACTCCTGATCTCCATTATGTAGAAGGGCCAAGTCCTTAGACTATTTTCAAACATATTTATAAGTGTATTAGAACAGAGGTGTCAAACATAAGGCGTACAAACATTCTAGTAGAGTGGGAAAAAAAGATTAAAATGTAATTGGGAAAGATTTAACAAAATTAATAAGAATACAATAGGACATAGATAATGTTAATATGTGGTTTCCTAAATCATTATATATGTAGCCCTTACAGTTTATTGGACTGTCTGGTACCTTCTGTTTGACTCAAATTTGTGCTTATGTTGTTGACCTTTAAGTTATTTTACTGGCATCGTATAACTCTTCCTATCTTATGTTCATATTTTTTTCTCTTATTTTAAGATTTATTAATGGTTTTTCCCTAAGATGTTTTCTCTTTAAAGATGTGATTTTAAAAGATTTCTGCAGTTTTGTGATTTCAATTTTAAGGCCAATACTTTGTAGTACTTACCATCACAGCTTTGCTTTTTGGCTTTCTGGATCGTTAACACCATGCCTCGGATACAATCTCACCATGGAATATCCAGCTGCCATATCAGCCCCCTTCTCCCATTGGCATGTTCCTCAGTCCTCCATTTTGGGAAAAGGCCCATGCTGGCCAGCCAACCCTTTATTCTCTTCCCATCTGTGCTTCTGAGTTTCTGGACTTCAACAACACGGTGCCACACTGAGCACCTTCACACACACACACACATACACACAAAATCTCCTTTCCAGTTTCCTTTTGTATGTTTTCTTCCCCCATTAGATTGTAAGCTCCTTGAGGATAGTAACTCTCTTTTGTGTGTGTGTGTCTATATTTTTATCTCCAGCATTTGGCACAGTGCCTGCCATAAAGTAAGTATTTATTAATACTTGTTGCCTTGCTTGCCTTTTTATAAAGGAATGCATCTCTAATTTCATAATGAACATCAGTGGAGAAGTGTAATTCAATATCTACATTTTAATTTACTGCTATAACTTTTGAGTCGGGTTACACGTGTATTGGGAAGTTAAACAAATTTGATGAAGCTGGGCAGGATTGAATTATCCATGTTTCTGAAACTCACTTAGTTCCCAAGCCTAGAAGGAGCTCAAACCTCGTGGAGCCAGATTCTCCACATCCTATTATCCTGCAGGTAAGTCTCCTCATCTTCCAAACTAATGCAGAAAGCTTCTCTACGATGTCCCTGAAAAAGTGGACATCTAGTCTTTGTTTAAACATTTCTAGTGATGCAGAACTCACTACTCATATGAAATCTTATAGGGCTCTAGTAACTCAAAGGGAACTACAAGCACAGATGGCTGCTTCTCCTAATTAAAAATGGAAAAAATAATACTTAAAGAATGGTTAATAGCATCCCAGACTGGAGCGGGTCCTATGATTGAAGGCTGGCCAAAAGTCTATTTTTCTCTCTTGCTCCCAAAATTCTCTCCAACAGGTCCTACTTCAGACCTTGATATTCTCAAGGCATTGAGTGAAAGTGTTGACAGCTCCAATTAATTCAATTGAGTTAAAAAACTATCTCTTGAGGGGGCAGCTAGATGGCGCAGTGGTAAAGCACCGGCCCTGGATTCAGAAGGACCTGAGTTCAAATCCGGCCTCAGACACTTGACACTTACTAGCTGTGTGACCCTGGGCAAGTCACTTAACCCCCATTGCCCCCCCCCAAAAAAAACTATCTCTTGAAAGCATCTATTCTATGCAAAGACTCTGGGCTGGACAATGAAGATACAAAGAAAAAACAAAGACCTTAGGGGCAGCCAGGTGGTGCAGTGGATAGAGCACCAGCCCTGGATTCAGAAGGACCTGAGTTCAAATCCAACCTCAGACACTTAACACTTACTAGCTGTGTGACCCTGGGCAAGTCACTTAACCCCAATTGCCTCATCCCCCCCCCAAAAAAAGGAAAGAAACAAAGACCTTGCCTCCAAGGAGCTTACAATTTAATAGTAGAGGACATGTAGACAAAGAATTGTGATGATGCAAGGGAAAGTGAGAGAAAAGCAAGGGGAAATTAATTTAGAGCAAAATTGTATAAGGCCTTGAATGCCAGGATAAGGCGCTTTTATTATTTTCTGTAGGCAAGGAGGTTCTTGGATAGAACAAAGTAGGAGTGTTGACTTAGAAAGATTAATATGATAGATATGTGAAGGATGACTTAAAAAGGTGTTAAAGACTAGAGGCATGGAGACAAGTTGGGAGGCTATTACAATAATTCAAATGAGAACCAATTGAGGGCTTGAACTGTATTGCTGGCAGTAGGAATAGAAAGGAGGGGCTGAATGTAAGAATAAATGGGATTTAGCAGGTTTCTGTAAAGAATTAGGGGGAGAGGAGTGAGGGGAAGAGAAAGGGAAAAAATTAAAATTTTTTTAAAAAAAGGGAATGGGAATCATAGCAAAGAGCCTGAAGTTTTGAGCCAGGATGATGGGAACGTGTTAATACCATCAGGGAAGTTGGAGGTGGGGGAAGAAATATAAGACATTCTGTTTTGGCTGTACTGCTTTACAATGCCCAAGTAGAAATTCTATAATGTTATATTTGGGGAAACTAAGGAACGGATCGCTGAACTTTGTCAACGGTATGCCAAGGCAAAAGACCATTCCCATCCCAATCCTCTGGAGAGGCAGAAAAGAGAAAAGCCAACATCTGCCTCAGCATCCCATGCCCCACCCCACCCCACCCCCCATCAGTGTGGTGAATTTCTCCTTTGGCCTCAGCTCAGGCTGGGTGGGGCAATTGTCAAGATGTGCTCAGGTCCCATCCCCTTCCCTTCCCTCTTCCCCTCCTCCTACCCTAATGGTAATATGGTAACTCAGCCCCAAGCTGCCATGCAGAGTTGCTGTCTCTCCTTCTTTTGAACCTTTTCCAACAGTCAGCTCCAATGAGTCACCCGAGCTGCAACTAACGCAGAGTTCAGTATCATTTTTGCAACAGGAAGACATTATAGCCTTCACCGTGCAATCGCTAATTCCTCCTGATGGGGAGACAGTGGAGCAAGCATCCCAGGAGGAGACGAAGATCTCTCATTAAGGCTAATCTAAGACAATAAAAGTCTTGAATAAAAGCTCAGATCACAGGCCAAGTCTCCTGGAACTACATAAATGAAGCCAACTCATAATGTTTGTAAAAATAAATTCCCCTCCATTCTGGGCAGGGCCCTGGGATGGGCATCCCTCCTGGACATGGCTGTGAAAGCTTACAGCCCAAAGGGGGCTGTTCTCCCTTCTGGCTCCAGGCCTTGGAGTCTGTCTGTCGGGCTCTGGTGGAGGGGAGGGGGGTGGGGTATGGAGCACTCCCTCGAAGGCTTTGCTTGGCTTCTTAAGTTTATCACAACCTCCTGTTTCCAAAACCACCTGGATCCCCTACCTCTCTCCCAAAGCAGAAGCTTGAAATCAACTAAAGAAATAGTAAAGGAGACTCCTCTGTTGGGTTTGTGTGTAAGCCATCAGGTCTTGTTTTGAAAAGGAACCTTGATGCCTGTCAGCTGATAGAGAATCCTCAGAAGGCTGAGGTATCATGGTGCAGTAGAAAGAACACCAGACTGGTAACAACTGGACCTGAGTTCAAATCATGAGTTGGAAAGTTTTTTATCCAACCACAAGCAAGTCACTTTAATCTCCCTCGGCCTTAGTTTACCCATTTGTCAAATGAGGAGTTTGGATTAGATGACCCCTAACGTCTCTTCCAGTTCAAGATTTATGATCCTTGGACTTGAGCTGAAAACCGAGTTCTGTTACTTGTGAGCTCAGACAAATCATCTCTCTCTGAACCCTGGATTTCCCATATGCAGGATGATGCTAAACACTAAGGGCCCTTCCAACGTCCCAGCAAAAGAATGAACATACCTGTCCTTTTTTTTTTTTTTTTGTGGGGCAATGGGGATTAAGTGACTTGCCCAGGGTCACACAACTAGTAAGTGTCAAGTGTCTGAGGCCGGATTTGAACTCAGGTATTCCTGAATCCAGGGCCAGTGCTCTATCCACTGCGCCACCTAGCTGCCCCATACCTGTCCCTTTTTAAAAGAACAGGCACGTTCTAAAGGCCAGAGGACTTGAGCCTCTAGTTTATTGTATGTGACTTGATGTACCTCCAAATAAACAATTCCATTTCATCAAGATTTGAATTTTCTGCCACAGAATGATATCATAGGGATGGAGAGAATGGACCAGCGATTTCATCGTTATAACGAACTCCTGGCCAGGAAACTCTCTCTACTCATTTCTAGAGTTCTTTGGGCTCTGTGGTGTGACTCCACAAGATATGTGATCAACCAGAGGTAGGAAACTGGACCAGATCTCCGCAAACCTGGGGCCCATCTCCAACCCAACCATACCCACCCTTTTCTCATTGTCCGCATGTTAACCCTCTCCTCTCCCCTGTTATTGCGGAAGATCCTAATCTCCTCACTTTCTCTCCCAGGCATCAGCCCCTCAGGCCAATTATAACCCAAGTTCTACCTGGGCCCCCAGAGCAGCTGACAGGTGCCATTCAGAAATACCCACCTCCTACCTGCTACATCACCTTGAGGTTCCCGGAGGTACCTATTGGAAGGAGGGCTCTGCACCCTGGGGCAGTGATTGCTGAGCAAAAAATACAGCTTTACTTCCCTGCTCCATTTTTGTATTGGGTTGGACAGTAGTATGTGTATATAATAAATGAATATACATATATTAGAAGTTTGAGCTCATTTTTTTTTTACCTGAGTAAGTGTGGAGACTGCTAAGAGTTCAGTGACTTACCTAGGGTCCCATAGCCCTTATGTCCCTTATGTACCAGAATCAAGACCTGAACAGAGATTTTCCTGGCTTTGTGGCTGACTTGCTATCTCATGCTACCTCTTTACAAACAAGCAGGATCTCTTGTTATCCTGCACGCCCCCCCCCACCCCGACATTTGTTGTGTCTCATCAGACTGTCCAGGGTACCGGCACCTGGTTCCAGCCCTGCCTCAGACCACTCCAAGAGCTGATATTGACAGTGTTTTATCCCACACTTCCAAAGCCCTAAACCCCTGGGAAACATAGACCCTGGAGGCCTCATAGTGAGAAAAACCGTGACTGAAATCCACCATTTGAAAACTCATACCCAGAAAAAATCATAATAAAATACTGTTTCTTCTCTTCTTTGCAGAGGTGGGGGACAAAGAGAATGAAATAATGCACATACTATAATACTTGATTGATGGATTTTGTTGAATTTTGTAAAAAAAAAAATCTTTATTACAAGGAATAGGAACCCCTCACTGGGTAGGGGAAGTGGGAGGGGCTTAGATAGAGATGAACGTAATATGAAAACAAAAGATATCAATCTCAATGTTTAAAAGTCATTGTTGGTGGGGCAGCTAGGTGGCGCAGTGGATGGAGCACCGGCCCTGGATTCAGGAGGACCTGGGTTCAAATCCGGCCTCAGACACTTGACAATTACTAGCTGTGTGACCCTGGGCAAGTCACTTAACCCCAATTGCCTCGCTAAAAAAAATAAAATTAAAAAAAGTCATTGTTGGGGGGGGGGGGCTAAACCTAATTCCCATTCTTACCTTTTCATAGGGAATAATTCTGGTCTTCTCAGAATGCTTTGAGGAATTTCTGAATCTCTAAGACTTTAATGCATCAATGTGCGTTAGCCTGGAGTTGAGTCAGAAGCTCTAGATTTGAAGACCCGTTCCTGACCCAGAGTTAGACGTGCCCTAATGTTCTACTCCTCATATCTCTGTGACTTAGTATCTGTGTGACCTAGACTTCTCACTCTGAAACATGCTTAGGGGTGTATACATGATCTCCCCATAATAGGATGTAATCTCCTCAAATCCTCAAAGAGAGGATTATCTTGCTTTTGTATTTGTACTCTCAGTACTTAAATTAGTGTTTGGCACTTAATGCTTTTATAGAAAACTCATTCATTCATTCAGTCATTCAGTCATTCATCCTTCTCTCCCTCCTTCCCTCCCTCCCTCCTTCCTTCCTTCACTCATTCATCCAGACCAACTGATTTCCAGGAGGAAGGTTGTGATTCATCTGATCACATAGAGGCAGATCAAAACTCAGAATCCCAGGCTATTTCCTTTTCCACTATAAATCTCAAAACAAAATTAATTTGAGCTTCATTGGGGAAATGTGTACCCTTCCCCATCAAAACTTTTCTGGGAAGGAGGAAAGTTAGGGGTTGAAAATCAAACCACCAAAGTTTGTTACTTTTTTTAAAATATGAGGACTCGGTCTGAAATGTTTACAACAGAACTTTGAAAGTTACTTTGAGCTCTGATATTTTAATTCAACAGAAAATGAAGTTTTTCCTACTCTGTCTTTTGAAACATTGAGTGTGGCCAGGGTCCTTGAATTAAGTCAGTTTTCAATGATCTGAACTTTTCTTCCCCCTCCTAATGGGGATGGGAGTGGGGGAGTCTAGCCTAATGGGAAAAGGACAATTACTTTTTGAAAATGAAAAACAAAATAAAGCCAATTTCCCCATCTAAGCCTCCCTTTGTGGTCCACCCTAGGCTCAGGATGGGTCTTTGGAAGGAGCAGGGCACCACCTAGTGGCCAGTCATCCCCTCAGCGGCCTTTGTAACCCCCTCCAGGGGATCAAAGAATTTTAAGAGATGCAGTTAAAGAAACTGAGTACTTGATGCCTTCCCAAGGCCACACAGAGAGTAATTAGCAGTCAGGATTCAGTGTCAGGTTCTCTGACTCTGACGGCATTATTCTTTCTAGAAGACTCATCTGCAGTACTTGGGAGACAATTGCAGGAATAGGCAGCAAGGCAGCCCCAGGTTCCTAGGTGAAATAATTAATAATCTGTTCCCCACAACCCCCAGGGAGTAAGGTACAGCTAGCTAAATCATTGAGTGCCACCAACAGGGACCAGAAATTTCCCTATAGAAGTTGTTCAATGGAGCATGGTTGATATAGCCAAGAAACCGGGTTTCTTATCCCAATTTTAAGATCTTAAGTGCCCTGAGCCTCAGTTTCCTCATATATAAAATAAGGCAGCAGAGGGTGAACTAGATTGGACTAAAGGTCCCTCACAGCCCTAAATCCTATGATTCTTACCAAGATGGCAATGGTGTGTGTTCTAGTTGGATACTTTTTGCGAGACAGCATGACATAAGGCAGGGTATTTATGCAGAACTTAAAAGTTTTGTGAAGCGCTCTACAAATATTATCTCATTTTATTCTCATGAAAACCCTTAGCAGAAGCATTATTATTATCATTTTACAGATAAGAAAACTGAAACAGGCAAAGGTTAAGTGACTCACCTAGCTAGAAAGTGTCTGGAGGCTGGATTTGAACTCAGGTGTCCAGCTCTCTCTCCACTGCAATGCCTAGCTGGACTTGGAGTTGGGAGACAGGTTCAAATCTTCATCATGCTATTTATTATTAGTATGATCCTGTGCAAATCCCTTTCCCATTTCTAGCTTCTTGTGTAAAAATGGGAATGGGAAGGGGGCAGCTAGGCAGCGCAGTGGATAAAGCACTGGCCCTGGATTCAGGAGGACCTGAGTTCAAATCTGACCTCAGACAATTGACACTTACTAGCTGTGTGACCCTGAGTAAGTCACTTAACCCTCATTGCCCTGCCCCCCCCAAAAAAAATGGTAAGGGGAAAGAAGGGAACTAGACCCTTTCCTCCTAGGATAACAATCTATGGATTTGTCTAGGAACAGCTTCCCTACAAGGACCTGAGAGTCAGAAGAAGTTGGCTTTTGGCTCATCCTTTCTCATCTTCAGTTTACAGGTGAGAATTAAGTTGAAAAGACTCTTTTGCTCTCATGGGTGGAAATTTTCTAGGCTCAATGGCTTTTAGTCAGGAGAGGCCCTCAAGATCACCTACTTCAGTTAGTTGCCTTGCTTTAAAGAGAAGGAAACTGAGGCCCAAAGAAGGAGATTTGCCCCAGGGTCACCTACAGAGTAAGTAGCAGAGCTGGATTTGAACACAGGTCCTGTACTTTTTCAGTAATTTCCCTGAATCTATTGTTATTGTTCAAAAAGTGTTAGAAGTCCCTCTTAGTGCCTGTATGACCCCGGGCCAATTGAGTTCCCCATCCATAAAATGAGGGTGCCAGACTAGATGACATCCAGTTTTAAATTCTATAATTTAATCTTTTAGTATTTAAAACCTATAATATGGAGATCCAAGAGCGAGGAGAGGATCAGACACGAGAATGAAAACACAAGTAGAAAATAGTTGGAAGTCAGGCAGGAAATGTTCGTCGGACCTAGTTCATGTCAGTCTTGCTGGTTAGACCTATCCGAAGTTCTTTGTAGCCAGAACTTGAAAGGCAATACCAGAAGGCAGGACCATTTCAATATGGAAGGCCCACGGCTAGTTCTGAAAAATGCAATGAAAAATGTATGGGAAGGGCCTGCCTCAAGTATAGCATGACACAGTCATGTGGGCTGGGCTGGGATACCAGGTGGTAGTGAAGAAGCTGAACATCACTGCAAAGGATTCACTACAACAGGAGCCAGTCCAGTTTCCCCAGTGCTCTCTGATTTGGGTTGCTGGCAGGTAGAAAGAGAAAATCAAGGAAGAAGCCCATTGGGTGCAGCAGCTTGCATAGAAGCTGTTCCCAGCTTCCCAGGGATATTTCTTCAGTGTCAGGCAATCAGGGAGCAAGAAAGCATAAGATGCCACCTGACTTCTCCTATTTGGTGTCATCCCCGGTCCACCAGTGGCATGCATCCCTCAGACCAGACCATTTATAAACATTAGGGGCAGAGATCCCTAAGTTTCTGCCTTCTATCCAGGAAGAATTGGAGTCACATAGTTTTAGAACTAGGAGGAACCTACAGATCTTTCTAATCCAATTTCCTCATTTCACAGATGAGGAAATGAGGCCCAAAGTAGTTAAATTAAGGAGATGTACCAGAGGCCTTTCAAATGAAAAGGCCCAAAGTCATACAGGCATGAGAAACCAAATCTCCTGACTCCTAAACTGAAAGGCATTCCACTGAAGCACCCTGATGAATATTAATCTACTATATTAATGCTACAGGCTCAGAGACACTCATCAGACTCAAGAAATAATGAATACCTAGAAAATCATCCATCCCAAAGGAGGCCCATCGGTGAATGTATTATATTGGAGTGTGTGTGTGTGTGTGTGTGTGTGTGTGTGTGTGTGTGTGTGTGTGTGTACTGTGGAATGAAGGATGGAGTGTTGAAACCTAAAGAACCCAATGGAATGGATTTGCAAGGATTTAGAGGTTGTGATAGTTTTCCCTTTAAGGTCATCGTGACAGAAGTTTCTTCCACCAGAATACCTGACTTGGCATTAGGAGACCATAACCGTATTCCTGCCTGCCACACTGATGCATCCTGGGCTGGCTTTTTTTTCTCCTCAGGCTTTAGAGCCTACACTAGCATATCTTGGCTGTCTTTCAATCTTCCGTGGAAATCCCATTAATTCAAGATTCACAGAACAGGGTCCCAGCCAGGAAGTGACCTTAAGGATTTAATTCTTTCTTTCTCGTGGCAAAACTGAGGAAATGGGAGGGGGGGGGGGAGGGATTTGCCTATGGTCACATGACTAATAAGTAGGCATGGTCTTCTGTCTCCCAAGTCCAGGGGTTTTGCTTCTGTAGGAGGCCCCAAGCTTCATAAAGGAGGTTCCGTGGGATCCGGAGGCAGCATAGGACATACCAGGTAGGATTTCCCTCCCTCCACCACCCTCTTCTCTCCCCAATCCCCCTTCCCCTTGCATCTTTACAGATGAGACTCTTCAGGATTTCCTAAGACCTAATAAAGTCTCACAGGCTGTTTTCAACACCCCACACACACACACACCTACCCCTTCCCCCATCACCCCAACTTCCTGGGCTTCTCATGAGGAAGTAGATGGCTCCTCCAGATGAAAATTGAGCTTCAAGCAAGGTGTGATGGAAAATGCATTGGGAGATCTGGAATTTGGGCTCTTCTTATTTTCTAGCTGTCTTACCTTTGCAAACTTTAGTTTCCTCATCCATAAAATGGGAATAGTACTTATACCACCCACCCCTACAGGGCTGTTAGGAGAAAAGCACTTTATAAACCCTAAGGTGCTGGAGAAATATTTTCAGCTCCTGGGAATTGTTGACTTTGGGATACAAGATGCCTCCTTTCCAAGGCCCAGAAGTCCCTGATGCTGGCCAGCGGCCAAGGAGGGCAAACTTGGGACAGGAGCACCGTCCTGCTGCCAGAGCCAAGTGTTTTCTCATAGTTCCCCTGGCGACATGGTGAGAAGAGCAATGGATTTCAAGTCAGGTGAAGTAGGTTTGAACCCTGGTTCCCCTTCCTACCAGATGAATTTGAGAGTCACATCATCTCTCTTGGCCTCAGTTTCTCCCTCCATAAAAGGGCTGGACTAGGTGCTCTCTAAATAGTCCCTTGTAGCTCTTAATCTGAGCATCCTTTGAATGCTTGAAACTCGAGAGGTACAAAGGTCCAAGTTTCCAACAACAAAGACCACCTTGGAAACCTCTGAGTTGGTAAAGTGAAGGCTTTCTATGTCTTTACTGCCAGAGGCTTCCTGTACCTAATTAGAGCTGCCATCGAAGGAAACGTTTGAGGCTTTCAAAACCCTTTACACAAAGCAGCTCCTTGGGCCTCCCTGGGTTTAGACTACCTGTGTTCTTAGCACCCACTTTACAGATGAGGAAACAGATCCAGGAGGGGTTGGTTACTTGCTCAGGGCCAGCATCAGGTCTTTAGAACTTAGGGATATAATGGCTCACAAGGGCTGCTCCCCCCCCTCCCCCCCAGCATTTCTACTCCTTAGACAAAAGCCAGGAGAGTTAAAACTGAAAGCAGGAAGATGCCAATGATCCCGCCCAAATTCAGCTGATAATTCCCCAAAGCCGAACCCACTGGCAAGCAACATTCCTTCTCTTTGCCTCAGGTGGGGCTGATTGCAAAACTGGGGCTGTGTCTTCAGGCTCCAGAAATGCTGCCGGCCAGCTTCTTTTGCAAGCTCCCCCAAATCTGACTTTTTAATGAGATGTAAATTTGTGTCAGTTCAGGAATTGCTTTGATCTCTTCAGCTGTGCTACAGCCAACCCATTCCTACCCCTGAATATGACCCCTTTTTTTCCCTAACCCCAACCTCACTAGCTTTTAGAATGGCATTTTTTAAAAAACCTCACCTTGTTTTCCAAGATGAGGGAGCATGTGTGTTGTGTGCAGCTGTTTTGCTTTATTTCCTCCAAGACTGTGTCTCTGTCTCTGTCTCTGTCTGTCTCTGTCTGTCTCTGTCTCTGTCTCTGTCTCTGTCTCTCAAGCACTCCTCCTTGGCCATCCTTTTTAACCAGCTCTACATCTTGCTAATTCTAAACCAATGATACTAATTAGGGTCTGTGGAGGTCCTGGCCCTTTCAGAGATTATCCCACCTGTCCTGAAGCTACCTCTTCAGCCACCTGAACTTTTTCAGGCAGCTGTGGACAGTCACAGTGTCATTTTACAGGCTGGGTGTGTGTGTGTGTGGGGGGGGGGGCCGGGATATAAAGAGATGATTCCTCAGGGTCTTTTCAACACTGAGTCTCTAGGGTCTTACAGCTGCAAAACGATTGGGGAGACTAGCTAACAACCCCTTCACTTTATAGAGGAGGAAAGTGAGGCCTAAGGAGGGACAGTGACCATTCCCTTCACTCTCCTGAAGGCTGTTTAATTCAAGATGGATGTGACAGTTATGGATGGAGTGAGCCCACATACCTCCAATATGAGATTATGGGTAAAAAAAACAGTTTTCACCCTTTGAAAGACAAGGTCAATGTCTGTTTCCGACTGCTAAGAGTACACATATTATGACCATTCCTGTTACTGCTACTTCTTCAATCACCACCAGATGAACAAGGCAGAAAACTGCAGAAACACCGTTCTGTACAAAACCTGAAATATTTTACTTTTTTAAACTTTGATCTAAGTTTACTTAGATTCCATGGACTTGATACAAGAGCATTTGATATGAATCAGTAAATAAAACACTGTAATAGCCACAATAAACTTTGTTAGAAATGTACATGTTGCGAAAAAAAATAATTAAAAAAAAATAGCTTGATGCCTGGATTAGATTAATATAAATGCCGGACAAAGAACAGTGTCAAAGGAAGCTTTAAAAACACCTGTTTTGATTAAATCTGGGGCCCCATTAGACTAACTCTCCGATCCTCCCAGTCTTCCCAGCCCATGTCCCACTTGAACAGGATGTGGGTTAGTTAATAAGGCCTCAGTTGTTTCCTGTAGCTGTTTTCTCATGGACATTTCATCCAGGTAATGGGTATATAAACAAAGCTCATAAGAAATATACAAATATAAAAAGCTACAAACATTAATAAATTACATCATCACAAAACACAGAAACACTTCACAAGGTGCTAGTAAAATAACTGTATCCCCCCCTCCCCTCATCATACAAGAATGAAAACAAAGAGCTGGTATTAAAGTTGAAGAGTCATCTTCAAAATGTGTCTTAAATAGATTTCTTTTTGTACTATTTGATTCTGTATAAGACTGCACCAACGTGACTTGTTTTTCAGGCAATACCTAATTCCCAAAGGAAAAAACAAAACAAAACAAAACAAAAAAGAAAACAAAAAACTAAAACAAAAAGGAAAAATTTTTCAAAGAATCAAACGAAAATATAACAGTTTATCATACTCGGCAAAAAACTCGTATAAATGTTAATGAAGTATTCTATAGAAAGGAATTTCTAGAGATACTTTTACTCTTATAAAAAGAAGTTATTTTAAAAAGCTATTTACAAGCTACATTCTATGAAAAATATGCCTTAGGAAAACACATCTAAAATTAAAAGACGGGATTGCCTGAGAAACAAATTCCACCCCACCCCCCTCAGTGTTTATGTGCAGACAAGCCGCTTAATGGAAGGTAAAAGCACTCTACACCAAACGCTAAGAGTTCAAAAGACAAAAGTATCCAGTCAAATTGTCAATCAGCCCAATGTCGGGCCGGACCGGACCGGACCCGACCGGCCCGAACCGGGCCACCAGACCCGCGCTCCTCAGATTCCCCCAGCTGAAGCCCGGCTGTATCTGGTAAGAAGTGCTTTGAGCGGAGCAATGGACAACCTCCGCAGCGAGGAGGGAGGGGCCAGTAGGGAGGGAGTGGCCGGAGGGCCATCTCCCCACAACCAGCCACCCCCATCCGAGGGTTCCTCCCCAGCTTGTCCTTTGTACCTTGCGTAGCCTCAGTTTCTAGGGAGCTTGTCTTCCAAGCTCAGAACACCGAGCCTTAGCGAAGAACCTATGCTCCTGGGGGACTCCCAGCCCCGTCCCCACATACCCCCTTCATCATTTGCCCAGCCCAGTCTCGTCCCTCCCGCCGCCGCCGCCACAGCTGGGCCGAGGACGACCAGCGCACCAGGGGTCTCCCCGATGCCCCCGACCCTGTCCCCCACGCCTGTGCGTAAACAGACACAGCTCTGTACTCCAAGGGGGGGGTCTCCTAATTCCAAGTGCTTCCGTGCAGTCAATACCCTTCGCTCCCCCCTGTCGTCCAACCTCCTAACAGGGAAGAAAAGAACTTAACTCAGAAATCAAGTCGAGTGCTTTCGGCATCTGAAAATGACTTGGGGAGGAAAAAAAAAAAAGAACGGAGCGTCCCTTCTCTCTTTTTCTGTTTGTTTCTTTTTTTAACCTCTGGCAAGCACCAGAATTTTACCAACTCCGACCTCTTTCCGTGTTCCTTCCCCAGATGCCTCTGGCGTTGGTCCACACTTCCTTTTTCAAAGGGAGTGTGCTCCAGACTGACGAGCATCTCTTCAAGCAAAACAACCTTGCACTTGGGAACAAGTTCAAGGGATATTCTCCTAAGACTGGAATGGTCCTCAAATTCTTGGGTTAACTTTTTGCGAAATGGTCACTCTCAGCAACTTGAGAACGGACGTCTATATTAAAAAATATTTATAGCAGTGCTCTGTACACTCTGACTGCTGAAAGTTAAAAACAACTATTCGAGTGGTGACAAAAAGTTAACTGGGGTCCTCCCTAGGATGAAGCGCAATACTACGGCAGTCCTCCAAGAGTTGAAGATTTAGTGTTGGCTCAGGAAGAAGTCCTGGGCTGGGGAGAAAAGTCCTGGCTTCTCCAATATTAAAGGAGGAGCTTCCCATTCCGGTGTATTTTCAAAATCTTCCCCAGCCTCTGTTTGGCTGTCGCCATGCCTTTTTTCGTGCGTTTTCCTGGGGAAAGAAAAAGATGCAATAAAGACTGTCAGCCTCTCCCACGCTTCAGGACCACGGAGCCAACCAAGTTGCTGTCTGGAAGGCTCTCCACCTTCCAAGAGGGAGGTTAGAGATGGAACTCCACTGGTCCACAGAGAGCCGGGCCTGCCTGGTGCTTCATGGGAACCCTGGACAGAGGCACTCTGGATGTTCAAATGCACTTACAGCCCACTCTCCATTGTCCAGAGGCACTGATGCCCAGCTCATGTGAATTTAGCTTTGGAATGGGCTTTTGTCATTGAATTTGGGTACCGGCCTTCTGCAGTTCAGGAATTTCTCAACACTATAGACAGGCTAGAATGAGAGTAAACAGAGATAGTGTCGATGTTAAATAAGGACTTCAATTAAGCAAAGTAGGTGATAATGTTGACAAGAGCTCGAAAGCAAGATCTGCCAGGATAAGGGCCCAAGGTGAGAGTCAATACCCTTAGCAATGATCAAGAGTTCCTTTATTAGCCAGTAAGGGGCAACAGCAACTAAAAAGATCACAATGTAGGAAGAAGGGAGTTAGAAGAGACTTGAGGGAGATATGTGCTAGCCACAGGAGACCCAGAGCAGGGCAACTACTGTGCTCCCAGGGCCAGGGTCAAGGGTACCAGAGGGGACTATGAATAAAGATGACGAGATCCCCTTCAGGCTGGAAAGGCTGAAAATGAATGGGGGTTCATGGATCTACATTGGAAACTGAGAAAACTGTGACCCAGACAACTTAAGAGGCTTGCTCAACATTGCAGTGATGATAAATGGGAACCCAAGCCGAATCCATCCCCCTTTCAACTGCACTGTGATGTCTCCCTATAGATAAGCAGACTTTTGAACAATCAACTTCCTCAGAATAAGGGAACTGCCAGGCTGCCTTTGAAACAAAAAGAGATAAAAGTGGGGGTAAATAAAATTAATTCTGCCTCATGCAGTCTTAGCTTCCTTCAGGGAGTGGTGTAACTCCCCAGAAGCCAATTCTAGTGGTCTGAACACAGTAGGTGCTTAATAAATGTTTGCCAATTGATTGGAGACATCTAGGATCATAGGTTTAGAGATGGAAGAGCCATCAGAGGTCAAATCCAACCCTCTCATTTTATACATGAGGAAACTGAAATCGAAAGACAGCAAAAGATTTGCTGGGGCCACCGGGCTGGTGTCTGCAGGAGGAGGCACTCAAAGTCCTGCTGGACTGAAAATCTAGGACACTAAACACTATATCGTTGCCTCCGGCTGCTAAATTCTCCATGAGAGCATGGGGCAAATGCTACACATCAGGGCTTGATTTATTGTTTGTTGTCTGTCTAGATTTAAGAACGTGATGACTGTTGTTATTCAGTCGTGTCTAACTCTAGGTGACCCCATGAAGATCATCCATAGGGTTTTCTTGGCAAAAATACAAGGGTGGTTTGCCCTTTTCTCCTCTAGTATGTTCCCATTTTACAGAAGAGGAACCAAGGCAAAGAGGGGTTAAGGGACTTAGTAACTGTCTGAGGCCACATCTGAACTCAGATCTTCCTGACTCCAAGCCTGGGGTTTCTATTCATTACACCACCTAGATCTTAATAATGCAATTAAACTTAAAAGTGTGTTGTACACACTAAGACAACTTACCCACCTAGGCATCTGAAAAAGAACAAAGAATCCCCTTTGCTCTCTGGGCCCCACATGCTTCACTCCCCCTTCCTCTCCTTCCCACAAACCAAGCAAAAAAGGCTGCAGCTGACACAAAGCTAGAGAAAGCTGCAGGTGGTATTTGTTTAGGCTGTGGTTTGCCAAGTGAACTGATAGTAAACAATCCCACAGCCTGAAAAGTGAGAGGGCACTCACTGCCTGTCTTGACTTTGCAGGACAGAGTAGTCAAGAGCAGGCACTTCCTCCGTACCCAGGTCCACTAGTTCAAATGTCTCTTGGGCCCTGTCCCTTTTCTTTTTTTTACAAGTGGATCCTGGGGCAGCTAGGTGGCACAATGGATAAAGTGCTGGCCCTGGATTCAGGAGGACCTGAGTTCAAATCTGACCTCAGACACTTAACCCTCATTACCCAGCCAAAAAAAAAAAAAAAATAGATCCAGCCTTGTTTCCAAATAGGCCCACTCAGGGCTGGCTCTTGGGCAAACCCATTATGCTTTAAGCATCCGGGCTGAAAATATTTCCAAAATACCTGTTTTCCTGCCATTGCAGGCTTGCAGACCTAACTGCACCCCCCTTTTCTTTGGGGGGGGCAAAGATAGCTGTGGCACATTCAGTGAGCCTTGTTCCAATCTGGAGATAGAAACAAAGCCAATGCAGCAAGATGGGAGACTGTGAGGGCAGAATGTCACCTATCTTCTCAGAGATAGTCACTCAATAAACATTTATTAAGTATCTACTATGTGCCAGGTGCTGTGCTAGAGAGACACTGGGGCACTGTACTGGTTGTTTTGAATTAATTTTTATTTTTTCTTCTTTCTTTTTTCTATCTTTTTTTTTTGCAGGTAGGAAAGATTTATTTATCTGCAAGTTTATGGGATGTAATATATACAAAAATGACTGATGTAAAAGCAAAGGATATCAATACAACTTCTTTTTTTTTAATATAAAGCCACAGAATATCAGGGCTGAAAGCAGCCTTCAATATCATCCAGTCCCATACCCTCACTCAAGGTGAGAAGGTGAAGGAGACTGGGTCAGATATGTACTGAACCCCAAACGGCTTGAAGCTAAAGGTAGGGGCATTTTAAAAAATTAAATCCCCATCATGAGCTATCTTTATTATCATTTGCCTCTTTCTCCTAAGAACATCCTAAGTTACCCAAAGCTGAGCCTCCTCACCTCTCCTCTAATTTTCTCAGTATGCCACCTCTTTTTCCTCACCTTTCCTAATCTCTAGTCTCAGAATTGAAGTTTTTCCCTTATAAAGGTCCTGGGTAAAACCGGCATCAAATGGTTGGAGGACAAGGACTATGCTGGTCAGAAGCCTGAGACACTGAGCTCTTTGCTACTTTGATACATGGTGTTTAATAATTCTAGGGTCTAAATGCTCTATTTTGGGCTACAAATAAAAATGTTCCCAAATATCCCACATGAGAGACTTCATTCAGATGAAGGTGAAAACAATAAGCTCCCAATTTTTAACCCCAGGGCCCTGGCAGCATCTGGGAAACATTCAACCCAATAAGCATTTATTACACATCTACTGTATGCAGAGTATTTGCTCAGCATCAGGGGGATACTTTTGGATGAGACATAGTCTCTGCTCTCATGGCACTTAGTTTAAAATCCCACCTTAAACCCTAGACAAAGTGATGTCATTTATCTCAGCCTCAGTTTCCTCATCTGTAAAATGGGAGTAATAACTGAACCCACCTCACAAAGTTGTTTTGAGGACCAATAAGGCAATATATGCAAAGCACTTTGCAAACCTTACAGCACTATGTAAATGCTAGCTATTAGCTACTAGGAGCTGGAAACAGTCAGCTTGTACATCCCTCATCCTACTCACCTTAGTTGTTTACTTATCTTACCCCCCACCCCACCAGAATATAAATTCCTTAAGGGTGAGGATCATACCCTATTCCCATATAGCTCCTCTAGCATCCAGCACAATGTCTTGCATGTTAGGCATTTAAAGAATAAATGTATTTATTGAACAAATGAATGGACATGGAAATTCCAACTCCAGGTTAAGTAGAAAACCCCTGACAATATGAAATCATTCAATACTAAACAAATAAAAATATCAACTCCTAAGTGGGGAGGGTGACAGGGGAAAGAAAAGAGTCACAAGCAGGAAGCTGAGTTAAAGACCAGCGGTGGTGAGATCAGATGGGAGCTCTTGCCATGAGGTAGAAACCAAGAGCTTCTCTTCCCACACCACAGGCTGAGAAGACAAAGCCTGAAGGGTCTTGGCTCCGTTCTCTCCTTCTCCCTCTTCTCTTGCCCAGTGGGTGTGTGCCATTCAGTCCCCTCAGGATCTAAAGCCAGAGCGGCAACTTTGCTGAAGACAATGGAAAACCCCAGGACTGTGGTCGAGCTGCTCCTTCCTCTACTATATACAGCCCTATTGTGGCGGCTAGGTAGACAAAGCTCAGCTGGTGGAGCAGAGGCTTACTTTGGGCACTGTAGGATAGAATGGACCACCTCAGGAAACTGTCTGCCCTGGGCTCTCACAAGAGAAATGGCCTGCCTTGAGGAGGAGAGTCCCGACTCCAGCACCAAGCTCCCCATCACCCCTAGGAGAACACTGAGCCCTATTCTGCTGGCTGGGTAGACAGACACAGAGAAAGAACCCCTTCAAGGGAGCAGCAGCCCAGGAGAGACCCTACCTTTGGCAGCTGCATTATTCTGGGATGACGAGGACGGCCTCCTCTGGGTGAGGAAGACTCCAGGCGCCATGGGCTGGGAACCCCGAGTGACCTGAGTCCCTCCAAAACTGCTGGCTCCGGCTGTATACTCATGGTCGGTGAGGCTGCTGCTATGGGACTCCACCTTGGGTTCAGGCGAGCTGCTTTCCTGGGAGACCTTATTAGTGTTGTTCGGTGACAATTTCTTTTTGGTATTTTTCTTCTTCCTGCCTTTTTGCTCCTCCTTTGAAGAAAGCATGTGGTTATTGGAACACACTCCCCCAGTCCCATAATAAAAAAATCCCAGCACCCCCCCCCCAACACACACACATACACACACACTCAATGATGTGTAACATGGTACAGCCAAATCTGTCATGATGAGGGTGGCTTGTTGATGGGGAATATGACCAAAAGCACTAGGAAGGGACCCCTGGGACTCAGTAGAGAGACCACTCTACTTAGCAATGATGGGACAATTATCTGTGGTTCCAGCCTTGGGACACAGGGTGTCGTTATTTTAAAATGTTGTTGAAACTGAAGCTTAGACATTGGTGAAGGTGACGCTGCAAATGAATGGTGGGAATGGCCTGAGTCACTGAGTGATGGGAAGATCAAGGAATTCAAAATAGGAAGAAGTCCTGTTCTACCGCCTTCCCCAGCTCTGAAGAAGCCAAGCATTTCTATCTTGTTAGTCTTTAAGGCAAGGGGAGACTTCATCTTTGGGGGAAATACTGAATAGTCCCATTCCAGCTAATCTCCCATCACAAAGCTTGAGCATGTTCACATAAAATAACAAATAGCAGAGTCAGATTTCAAACCTAGGGCCTCAAATTCTAAAGCTAGCACGTGGCTTTTTTTTCCCTACTTCAAAAATCCCTTCTTAAAATTTAGGCTCTCCAGCCTTCAGTGGTTGCGCTTCATCTCAAGTCAAGAAGACCAATGGCTCCGGGAAGACCTCAGGGGTATTCATGAGCAGAGTTCAACAGCTCTTTCTCTGTACTGTCTCTTTTCTTGTTGAGATGACTAATGGAAAACCATTGCCCATCTCGGGGTGCAGAAGGATGGGTCACACCCTGGTCAAAGAGTGTGAGTGTGTAGAGTGGGTTTTTTGGTCATTCTCTGAATCCCCAAATCCACCAGGAACTGACAGTAACAGGATGCCAACTGAGTTCATGCAGTGACTGAGGGAGCCACAAGGCTAGCTCCTCATTGGACATAGCCCAAGTTCAATCTCTCAAAATGTAAAACAAGACATTACCAGTGGCCACTAAAGAAGACCTGAGTAATGCTATCTGAGTGTTTCCTTATGAGAGATGATACATTTGTTTGCAACTGAGAGTCTAAGGAGCTGCTCCATCTTTCATGCACGGTAGTTAATATTCCCCAAACATGCTGATGTTTTGACAGCAAGTCCTCATGTCAGAAAGCCTCTTACTTGTCACTTCCTAACATCAGGATGAGCTATGGAAGCTTGTGGTGAAGCCACACACTGAATATTCAATGGTCTGCACTGAATAGTCAATGGGCTTCAGCCATCTCTGGTGGCACATCTATATCATAGTGGTGGGAGGAGGGAGAGGAGGAATAGCCAAACCCTTCATGAGTGCCAAGTCATATCATCCCCTACCCCCCACACACCCCTATTTCAGAATGAGCTCAGGCAGGACATCAACACAGTTATCTCACCTGTTGGGAGAGTTTGGCTGCAGCCGCTGCCAACCCCGTCTCAATAGAAGCCACTCTCGTCCCTTCTCGAACGGGTCTATCTTGCCGAGGCACTGAAGGCCCAACCCTTGCTAAAGAGAAAAGAATTTGTCAGTGTCTCAGCTACTCACTGGGTTGAGCCAAACTGATGAGCATATCACAGGAAATCCCCAATTCCCTCTGTAATTCTGCATCCCTGTGACCAAATGCTTTTTTACATGCATGATGGGAAAACAATGCAGCTCTGTAGCCATAAAACTAATGGATAGGGAAGCTCCTGGCCTTCAAATCCTTGTTCATGCCTCAGCCTCAGTGGTCTCCCTCGGCTACACTAAAAGGATATCTGCCTTTGTCCTCACCTGAGCTCCCCCATTCTTAGCTCAACACTTGACTATAAAGACAGCACATGAAAGGTCACACGGCCACTACACAGGACAAAGCCGAGGCTGCCACATAGGCTAAGAGCCCTGGTTAAAGTTGAATTTCCATCCCAGTCCCTGTCAGAAAGACCAGTCAAGTAAAACTATTCCAAATGAACTCTGGGAAGAGTAGCGAGGCAAGGAAGAACATGGGGTGAAGGGAAAGAAAAAAACAAAACACAAATGCACCAAACATCCCAGATCTCATCCCTCAGGAGGCCAGATGTCCAGTTACCTGTCGGGCTGTATGGAGCATCGTCTGAGCTTTTTCTCTTTTTCGATCGAGACTTGAATATTGGATTATCTTCATCTGACTCCAGGGAGGGATAGACTAAACAAAGGGAAAAGAAACACAACCTCCCTGAAAACCTGTGCATCCTTCCCTGCCAGGAGCAAGGCCTAGACCTCCCAGGGCTGGCTGGAAAGCACCTCTCTCTATATCCAAGGGCTTGTGCTCAGGGCCAGTTTCCTCCCTGGGGAACGTGGGAATGCAGGTCCAATCTTCTCAGAGTCATTGCAAGCAACCATACAGCATCCTATAAATACGAATTACGTTCCCAGCAGCATATTACAGCGATATAAGTCATTTATTTACACCATCCCGATTTGCATATTCCCACAATGTGCATGTTTATCTGTCCTTTCCTAAAGCCATTTCTTTCCCAATTCCACATGGGGTAATGTACTGAGTTCTCAGCATTGGCACTGATTTCTCAGAAATGCCTGGTAACCACCCCCCGACCTTTACTGCCGATTGTCCTTATACCCCCAATAGCTACACTTCCACTAAAGAGGGGGCTATGAGAACATGTTCATTGAGGAGGTTCCACTGACTGCAGAGGAGGAAGGTGGTTCTTAAAATGAAAAGTTCCTTAAATTCCTTTAGTACTTGTACATTTCTAAAGCCTGGGCACAACTATTGTTTCAATTGCTCCTGACTTCCCCACCCCCACCCCCACCTCCACCTTTAAGCCATCTAGAGAAGGTAATATTATCCTTATTTCTGTCATCAGTAAATATGTATTAAGCACCAATTATGTGCTGGGCACTGTGCTAAGAGGCAAAGGACAGTCCCTGCTCTCAAGGAGCTCACAATCTAACAGGGAAGACAACAAGCAAACACATATGTACAAACTAGCTATGCGGGGAAAATGGGAAATCATTTTCAAAGGAAGGCACTAGAATTAAGAAGGGTTAGGAAAGACTTCCTGTAGAAGATGGAATTTCAGGGGCAGCTAGGTGGCGCAGTGGATAAAGCACCGGCCCTCAGGAGAACCTGAGTTCAAATCTGGCCTCAGACACTTGACATTTACTAGCTGTGTGACCCTGGGCAAGTCATTTAACCCTCATTGCCCCACAGAAAAAAAAAAAAAAAAGATGGGATTTCAGCTGGGAATTCACATTCCAGGCACGAAAATGCCCAGTGCCAAAAGAAGGAAAGTCTTGTTTGTGAACCAGCTAGGCCAGCATCACTGGACTGAATAGTACCATCAGGGAGCACCATGTAAGAAGACTGGAAAGGGGAGAGGGGGCTGGGTTATGAAGGACTTTAAATGTCAAACAGAGCACTTTGTATTTATTTGATCCTGGAGGCAACAGAAAGCCACGGGAGTTTACTAAGTAGCGGCGTGAGAAGATTAGACTTGTGTGTTTTAAGAAAATGCTTTTAGTGGCTGAATGGAGGATGGATTGGAGTGGGGAGAGACTTAAGGCAGGCAGACCCAATGGCTATTGCAGTAGTCCAGGTGCAAGATGATGAGGGCCTGCATCAGAGACGTGGCAGTGTCACGGGAGAGAAGGGAGCATATTCAAGAGATGCTGCAAAGGTCTTAGCAACAACAGTAGCTTGGATATGAGGCGGGTGACAGATAGTGAGGAGTCCAGGATGACCCCTAGGTCACAAGTCTATTAATGCATAAGGAAACAAAGGCATAGAATCTGAGCAATTTGTCTAAGGCCACATAGATGGTTTGTGCCAGGCCTTTGACTAGAATCTAGGGTGCCTAACTCCTGTTTCTATCCTTTATTTCACCCAAATCCCCATTCTCTTTCTAGGCCATAAGTCATCATGGCTGCCTCCCTGAAGGCAGGTGCTCTTTTCTGTGTTTGCCATTCTTGGAAGCCTGGAACATCATTAGGGCTTAATAAACGCATGTCAAGGAAATAGCTTTGATGACCTGGAAGGTGGCAAGTGTGGCCACTTTTCAGGTGTGCTGTAGCAGACACTTTTCAAGCCAGGTTGGATGTGATGGCCAATAAAGGCTCTTCCAACTCTGAAATCTCACAGTTCTCTCAGAGCCCAGGGGCACAGAGCTAGGAGAGATGCCTGTGTTTTCAGGAAACTACACGGTGGGCAGTGGAAGCTGTGGGCTCACCCCCTCCACTCAGGGTCCAATGGAAACCCAAGTTCTCTTGTCTTTTTCAGAGGTCCTAGCCTGGGTCTACTTGATACATCTTGAAAAATGGGCAATTCATTTTTTTTTCAGTGTCTGTCAAACCAATGTATGGTCCTAGAGCAACTGTATAATTCAGCCACCGAACCCAAATCTGCTGACCACCTGAGCAATAAATCCAGCTTTTGTTAACCAAGCCTGGACATAAGAAACGAAGACCATTCAAATCAGTGGTCTAAATGTGGCATTAACATGAATTTCTTCAACTAACGCCCACCCTGATCCATTTCCAAAGTGTCATCTGCAGAGCTGCTCACTGTGTAATGCTTTCAGAAGAGTTCTAATGTCATTAGCTGGTCTGATGGGCCTACAGGTGCTATAATTGCCTAGTCTCCACAAACTCTCCAAAAAGTCATCTTTGGAATATACAGAGTTTCTAAAATGGAAATAAGTCTTGTTTGCATTAACCTTCAGAGGATTCCAATTTTCACATTAATGTATTTCTACGTAGCAAGCAGTGAAATCAGATATTAACTCCAGACAGTCACGATGTGTTTCAGGCACGGGTAGCCGGCAGCCACAATCTGGGACGTGGGGTTTTTATTACACGGCTCAGGAATGTATACAGCACTTGGGAGCAGAAGGTGAATGCCCCACATGGGCTCTCCTTACTCCACTTAGGAGCCTGATCGGTTTTTATCCTGTTTGAAGGGGCCCTCAGGTGCTTAATGGGGACTGCCTGGGGGGCAGGGGTAAGAAAGGAGGAGGTCTTTGATAGGGGTATAAAGAGAGTCATTGGGGAGTTCTGAGCTCTCTTTAGCAGTGGCTCAGGTCCCACAGGCTCCACTGATAAGGCAAAAATCCACAGGCAGAGCATGGTCGTTAATGTTTTCACTAACTCAGAAATGCTCTTTGTCAAATCCAGGCCCACAGAGGAAAACATTTCATCACAGAGAGTGACTGTCGGTACGTAGTTGTTTGCATGTGGTCTCCCCCAAGAGACTCTGAGCTCATTTAAGAAGAAGAACCACCTTTTGCCTTTCTTGTACTCTTGGAGTTTAGCACAACACTTGGCACAAAGTGGGTACTTAATGTTTACTGACTGACTAATAAATGCTTGATGCTTGGTTGATCAGGAATGAACCCCCCCCCGCCCAGTCTTCCCAATAAGCAAGCTGCTTCCTCCCTCTGAGACTCAGTTTTCTATTTATAAAATGAGATGACCCTTGAGGGGCACCGCAGCCCCTCAAAGTTAACAACTAGCTTATGGTGGGTTATAGCACAGCAATAATAACATGGAGGGGGGGGCAGCCAGGTGGTACAGCACATGGAGCACTGGGCCTGGAGTCAGGAAGATCTGGATTCAAATCTGGCCTCAGACAGAGTTGTATGACCCTGAGCAAGTCACTTAACCCCTGTTTGCCTCAGTTCATCTGTAAAATGGGGACACAGTGCAGAAGGAAATCGCAAAATCACTCCAGTGTCGCTGCCAAGAAAATCAAAAACAACGACAATAACACAGAAGTTATAGTTTCAAACCACCTGTGACAGTTCTCTTTAGTTAATTATAATATCTACATTGAATATGGTATTAATATATAATAATGGGGGGCAATAAAGGTGGTACAGTAGATAAGAATCCTGGACTTTCAGTAAGGAAGACTCAGGTAGAAATCCTGCCACAAGGGGGCAGCTAGGGGGCACAATGGATAGGCATCAGCCCTGGATTCAGGAGGACCTGAGTTCAAATCTGACCTCAGGCACTTGACACTTACTAGCTGTGTGACCCTGAGCAAGTCACTTAACCCTCAATTTCCCGCAAAACAAAACAAAAAAACAAAAACAAAAAAAGAAATCCTGCCACAGACACTTTGTAGCTGTGTGACCCTTAGGTCACTTAACTTTTTGGTGCCTTCGTTCCCTCCTCAATTAAGGGCAAATAAGAATAGCATCTGCTTCACTGGGTTGTTGAGGATCAAGTGAGATAATCCATGTAAAGTGTTCTGTAAACCTTAAAGGGCTACATAAATAGAGACTCGAAGACCTGGGTGCAGGTGTCACCTCTGGTACACTCTGGCAGTGTGACCCCCAGATAAATGATGTCATGGCTCAGTGCCCCAGGCAACTGTCCAAGATTCTGTTATAGGGCAGGTAGTGATCTGCTTTGGAAAATGGAGTTTCCTTGCTGGGAGTCCCCTACACCAATCTAGACAAAGTAATAAATGATCATCCTAACACCTCACAGGCTCATTGTAGGGAAAACACTGTAATAAAACTTAAAGGGGATAGAGAAATGTGATTCCGAGATGACACCATGTCTCAGAATGGCCTTTTCTGAGCTGGCCAGAAGAATCCCAGGAATTCAGAGGCAGAAGGAACTCCAGAGATCATCCCAGTCCACTCTCTCATCTACAAGAGGAGGAGAGGGAGGAAAGGCCCCTGGACTTGGAATCAGAAGGGCCTGAGTTCAAACCCTGACTCTGCTCCTTACTGTTGATGTGACCCTGGGAAATTCATCTAACCTTCCTGTGCCTCAGTTTCCTTATCCCTTCCAGCTCTGAATCTGATTTCGTGGGTCACTTCCAGAGGAAGATCCTAGACTTCTCTAAACTAGGGATCCTAAAAGAGAAGATTACAGATTTAGAATTGAAAGAAGCCAATTACTCTGACCATTCCACCCACCCACCACCACCATTTTACAGAAGAGGCCACTGAGGCCCAGGGAAGTGAAGTGCCTAAGTCACACAGGGGTTAACAGAGGCAAGACTAGAATCCAGGCCTCTTGACCCAATGCACCCTAGTCATCGAAGGACCCTGCTGGATCGTTAATGAAGCAGACAAGCAGATCAATTTAGGGAAGAAGAGAGCTCATGAGCTCCACCTGGCCCTGTCAGGGGGCCAGTAACTACTCTCCCTGAAGCACAAAATACCCCAGAGAAACAAGCGGGACAAGCCCAGAATCAGAATCCTTCCCCAAGAGAATGCACATAAAAACGGACATTTCCTTGGGAGAGTAAGTCACTGCACTGCCTAGTGAAGAGAGTCTTGGTGGGGGCTTCAGTTTGGGCGCCTGTTCCTCCACCCTCTTAGCTCTGAGCCCAGGGAGGAGGAGCAGGCCCTAGGGGTGCTCCAAATCCAAGGCTCTGACCCTCACCCCCTCAAGCCAGGAAGTAAATAAAAGGCAGGCTCGGGGAGCAGGGGGAGATGGGAGAAGAGCAGCTACTCACCATAATCTGAGTCCTTGAAGCAGGCATCTAGGTGGTCCTGATCCTCCTCATAGTCTTCAATGTCAATGCTATTCTTTGTGCTTTTCTTTAAGAGCCGCTTGCCGGCACTCTTGTTGCCCCCTCCCCCATTCTTCTTCGAGTTCTGGGCCGAGATGGAATTGCTCTTTGCTTGGCTGGTGCCCCACGACGTCTGCAGGCAGGAGTCCGAAGACTGGAGGTTTGCCATGGACAACATTCCCTGAATAGCTTCCTGTGTGCTGGGGGAGGCAGGTGGCTGACTGAGGGGGGCACAGGAAGAGATAAGGCACTCTCAGCTAATTGCAAAAATAATATTGCAAAAATAAATAGCCCCTCGGGTAGCCCAGGCGGGTTGGCGGCTGGCGGGCGGCAGGCAGACAGGGGAAGGCCTAGGGTTTGGATTCCTCGTGACAAGGTTGTTGTACCATACGTGAAATCAGTGGCTCGCAATTATGAAATCAAGGGCTCCCTGCTCCAGATTAGAAAGCTTCGAATGCTTTAGTTTCATGATTAATCCCTTCCCCTACCTCTCATGACATCATACCCTCCCCCCAAGGCTCAGGAGGCCACACAGCCAAGTAAAAGCCACCCCCAAACTTCTGTGAAGGCAAAGAGTGCTAGGACTCACAAAGGGACAGCCTGGAGCCCAGCAGGGTTGGCAACTAAGAGGGAATGGAGGAGCGAAGAAGAGACAGAGACACAGAGAAACACACAGAGACAGAGGCAGGCACACGGGGAGAAGGAGCCTTAGAGAGACAAATAGAAAAGGAAACAGAGATATGGGGAGACAGAGACAGAGACAGAGACACGTGGGATCTGAGTTGAAAACAATACAAGACCACCTAATCAAACCACTACCTAATCAAGATGACAGACAGTCCTCCGGTCCCCACTTGAAGCTCTCCGGTGAGGAGCCACCCCCTCCCCACTGAGAGCATCCATTCCATTCTGGATGGCTCTGTTGGTTAGCAAGTTTTTCTTGACATAAAACTTAAATGGGCCCATCTTCAATTTCTGCCCACGACTCCTGGTTCTGCCCTCCGTGGCCCAGAAGAACACAGCTAATCTCACTTCCACTTAGAGCAATACAAGGAGAGTAAGACAGACAGACAGACACTGGCTCACACAGAGAATAAAGCACACAGGGAGACAGGGGGAGAGTGAACGAGGTGTACTACTCATGGTGTCCTCTTGCTCAACCCTAATGAAAAGATTCCTAGGACCTAAACACTTACCATAGGTAAGGGGAACAGAATAAGTGATGTGTAAAGCGCCTACTGTGTGTCAGGAACTTTACAAATACGGTCTTATACTTCTGGCTTGGCTGAAGGGAGGAAGAGAGGAGGAGGCAATTGAAGTTTATTACCCTCTTGGGCCCAAGCAGATCTGTAGTCTGTTCTCTGGGAAGCCCAGTCCCTCTGCCCTACCCAAAGCCATTGGAATTCCTTGCTCCCCCCCCCCTCCCCAGGAAAACCCGGGCCAATGTTCCCACTTACATCTGAGGAACATACAATCCATCACCTCCTTCAACCCCTCTGGAGAGCAGCCTTCATCACAGCTTTGGGAAACCCTTCTAGAGGCAGCTGCCCCTGTGGGGTGGGGGTGTGGGGGGAGGGAAGTGGGGGGTATCTATGTCAAAGCAGATGGTGGAAGGACAAGCCGGCAGCTGCAGCTCTGTAAGCTCACAGAGAGAGAGTCCCCTTGCCCACAGAGCAGCTCCCAGACACAGTGTTCTTGGGGGTCCTCAGGAGGAAGCAGATTTCTCTAGGCGTTCCAGAGTTTTGTGGATGTCATAATGCCAATAACTCAAGACAAGATTTAAGGAACTGAGCCCCTTGAGGTCGGAGGTCTTACTCACTTGTCTCCCCTGGTGGAGCCTGAGTCAGGGCCCTGAATCAACCCGGCTTTCAAGAACTGCCTTTTTGATTAGAAAGACTTCCTCTCCCAAAGAACTAAGCTTTTGGAATCTTTCCCTCACCCTTTCCTAATGAAGAGACAGCATTTGAGCTGTCCCAGACTTAGCCTATAGGAACAGGAAGAAACTCAGATTTAGCTGGCCTCCCAAGTCTGCTCCTGAGAGGCCAGCCCTGGGAAGATGCAGGTGATGGGGCTCCTCACGGACAGTACCCTATGCTGGTCTCTGCCCCCTTTTCTTGTCCCCACTATGGAGCTAGACAATAAAAGCTTGATAAAGTCCTCTTTTTACAATGCCACCTGAATGCAAACCCTGCCCAGGGAGCTACTTTCTGATTCCCTAAAACTTGGTCCTCCAGCATCTCACCTGAAGTTATAAGCAAAGTGATTTGTTCCCCTTGACTAAGTAACAGTGATAGTGAATACAGTCAAATCTCCACTATGCCAAGACCAATCACCCATTTTGTGGATTACTGGATGGTCACACAAACCATCCTGCCTGCCTAGAATGCACTTCCTCCTCCATTCTACCTCCTGCAAGGGCTCAGCAAGCTGGTGCCATGCCACCTCCTGCATAAATACTCCTCTTGCCACCCCCCCCCAACCCCAGCTATGAGCGGTCTCTCATGCCTCAAGTCAGGAAACGTCCGGCCCTACCACTGCCAACCCTTGGGCTCCCCACTCCTCTGTTCTTGGCGCCAAGCCAGATTGACAAGAGGCCTCTCCAAACTGTACAAGTTTCACAAACAACTTAATAAATGACATTCATGCCATAACTTCCCATTTGTAAAGGTAGAAATGCTTGATCTCAACCCTACCACGGTGCCTCTACAATGCTCACCTAGTTCTGCCCTTGCAGACCAAGCAGAACCAGACTCTTTCCCATGAAAGCTCATAAAGTCAGTCACTGGAGCCAGCAGAGATGTCATCCTGTTCATTCTCTTGCCGCCTTCAGGTAAGAAGAGCAGAAGGCTTCGGAAGGCCTTGCTTTGAGTCATTCCTGCTTCTTAGTATCTGGCAAGATACTCAATCTCTGTGGACTTCCCTTTCCTCATCTGTAAAATGAGGGAGGTTGGGAGCAGGGGGGTTACCCTATGGCATCTTCCAGTTCTGCACTCTACAGTTTTTCAATCCTGTCATCTAAAGGATCTGATCTGTGCAACATAGTGAAAATGTTATTATTGTCTCCATTTTGCAGAGAAGGAAACTGAGTCTTCAAGGTCACTTGCCCATAGTCATGGGTAGCAAGAAGAGTCGGGGAGGGGGGGGCAGCTAGGTGACGCAGTGGATATGGATTCAGGAGGACCTGAGTTCAACTCCGACACTTACTAGCTGTGTGACCCTGGGCAAGTCACTTAACCCCAATTGCCCCGCAAAAAGGAAGGAAGGAAGGAAGGAAGGAAGGAAGGAAGGAAGGAAGGAAGGAAGGAAGGAAGGAAGGAAGGAAGGAAGGAAGGAAGGAAGGAAGGAAGGAAGGAAGGAAGGAAGGAAGAAATATTTGGGGCAGCTAGATGGCACAGTGGATAAAGCACTGGCCCTGGATTCAGGAGTACCTGAGTTCAAATCCAGCCTCAGACACTTAACACTTACTAGCTATGTGACCCTGGGCAAGTCACTTAACCCCAATTGCCTCACCCAAAAAACCAATTAATTAATTAATTTTTTTTTTTTTAAAGAAGAGTCAGGACTCCAACTTGGGTCCTAGTTTAAGACCCCTTAGAACTTACAGAGACCCTAGAGATCACTAAGCTAACACATTCTAGCAGCCAGTACAGTGAGGAGAAGAATGAGAAAGACTGTCGATATGCTTTTGCTCAGTCCATACCTTTTATAACATCCCTGCTAAGTGGTCACCTAGCCTGGGCCTGAAACACTCCTACCTCTCAACAGCTCTAGAAGGAAGGAAAACTCCCTGTGAAACGTACACCCCTTGCTCCCAGTTCTGCCTACTTAGGCCAAACAGAACATTGCTATTCCTGCATTCATCTGAAAGCTCTTAATGTAACTGAATATGGCCCCCATGCTAACATATTACTATTCTTCCCTGTGTATCTGCTGCATCCCCCTCCCCCCTAGAAAGGATGCCCCCTGAGGACACGGATTGCTTGATTTTTGTACTTGTATCTCCACAATGGCTTGAACATAGTCAGCACTTTATTACAGATTGAAACAGAATCATGAAAAAAACTCCACTTCTTTTGTTCTCTTCTTTCTGCTTAATGAGTTTCGCCTCTACTCCACAATACTTCCATGGAGGCTCAATCCCATCTAGCCTGGGCTGCATTAGCAGCCCCTGAACAAGGGAGAAGATGAAAAGTCTTTGCTAAATTCATAGTAAGGGACTATTTGTGGATTTTAGTTTCCTCAACTGATGCCCATTAACAATAACTACTTTAAGAGGGCTGATTGTGTGGTGCATTTTCCAGTCTTGTTCACTAACAGAACCCCCATACCACTGCCCAATACCAACTCTAGCCACTATTGAATTAATTGTTCAGCATCCAATGGTGGTAAAAAATTTTCACCATGAGCATATGGTATAGACATCAGTCAAAGGCACATGTACATTTGAGGATAAAAACCAATCCGTGCTAGCAGCTGGTGAATCAATGAGCAGGACACAGACGCTTAGTGAGGAAAATAATACTTTAATCCTCCAATTATCATACCAAAATCCTTAACTTATTTCCCCCTGAGTGATAAACACAGAGCAAATCATCGAGAAGAAATTAACATATTTTCCCCCATTTTCTTCAATTCTTTTCCCAAACAGTGAATCCTCAAAACAGTGGAAATGGACCATCAAAAACTGACCCTACACACCAAATAGCAGCATTAGGAGAGGAACTGCCTAGGGCAAACCAGGCCCCAGCAAATAAAGGGATAGGAGCTGATCAAACCTAAGTCAAACCACAGCAAGAGAGAGAGCAGAGCATTGTGAGCGTGAGAGTGTGTGTGTGTGTGTGTGTGTGTGTGTGTGTGTCCATCCATGTGCATGCATGTGTGTAAAACCATTTTAAAGAGATAGAATGCAAAGTGTTTCTCATTAGGGTATTTATCTGCAGATCAGCCTCCCTCCATTTCTGGCCCCATCCTCCCAAATGTACATAATATAAAACGTGAAACAGGAAACCATCATTAGGCGTTTGAAAGCTGCTGCGACTTATTACAGGGTCCGTAAATGGCTTCTTTCCTTTTCTGCCTGTGTCTTTACTTTCTCTTGGTTAAGACTGTGAACAAGACCTTTTTTATTAACTCCAGTGTGTCGGCTCCAAAGAGGACCTCCCAGGCTCTGCCCCTCAGCTCCAATGGAAACAGCCGAATCAGCTGCGCTCCCTTGCCCCCAACACTTCCGAGCCACTCCTGTCTGGCTTTGTAGAGACCCTCAGATACGTGAGAGACCTCAGCAGGAGGAGGAGAGGGAAGCACCACCACCCTCAGTTAGGCACTCTCGCTATTTAGGGGGCTCGTGTGAGTTTCTGAGAAGCCAGGTTCCCAGGACTGGTGAGGGCTTTAGCTCTCGGACACGCTATTGGCTGGGTGGTAGCCATCTGCATCTTCAGCACCCAAAAGACACAGAGCCACGAGGACTGTTGGCACCTACGGGGAGGGATGATCTGGAAAGTACACAACCATTTAATGGAGAAGTTCAGCCAATGAAAAATCCATAAGCCAAGAGGGCTGACAAGGGATGTCTTGGTGCCCAGAGAGCCTGCACTGTGCCCCGGGTCCAAGGAAAGTGAAACCACTGTGGACAGTGGTCGGGGGAGGGAGCTTTCACAAGGGAATAGCGTGGTCTGGGGAAGAACACAGGAGATCGGGAGCCAGAGAGACAAACCCCTACATCACTACCCAGCTGAGGTGTGTGAAACCTCAGCTTCTCTCCTCTCTGGGACTCAGTTTGAGCCTCTGAAAAAATGAGAGGGTTGAAGTCATTATCAATAGCTTTGGAAGACTCCCTTCCAGCTTCAGCACTTCCATGTTCTGTGATCTTTCAGTTCTAACAATCCATGCTTTGTGATCCCCGTTCCCAACTTGACAATTCCGTGTTCTGAGCCAGTCTTTCTAAGGTCCCTCCCAACTCCCGATTTTCCATGTTCTCAGGTCCTAACTTTTAACTTTCCATGTTGTACGGCCTTTCTAGCTCCGGCAGTCTAGGCCCTCCCAACTCTTAACATTTTATGTTCTAACGTTCAGTAGAGCTTTGATATTTTATGACTCCAAGCTACGATTGCAAAACTCCAATTCACCATAAACATAACTACAGAGCATTACCATGTAATGACATGTGTAATGTCCAAGATAAAGATTTCAAGTTTATTCACTTTGTGGGTTTTTTGTTAAGCAAACAAAACAAAAAGGGAAATGCAGGATACCTAGCAGAAAACCTTCCCCACATCTGTCGTCCAAAACCCCATAAAGATCCCGTGTCCTATTTCTCTCCCATTAGAATAAAGCATGTCCTGGCTGTCTGCAAAGAGAATACTGCATACAAAATAGTAATTTATGAAATAAAATACAGTCATTTGATTTAGCAAGAGCTATTTCCAATCAAGACCTTAACCCACACCACCAGAACCCCAGTGTTTATTTAAGAACAAGGACTGATACGACCGATTCCTGCTGAACTACCAACCGCACGCAGGGCTGGATTTCAGACCACACTATTACTGATGCTTCAACTTTGATTTCAGAAACCACAGAGGCTCAGCAGGCTGAGACAGGGATTGGACAAAACGGGGAGGCAAAGCCTTCGAGTCCCTGGTGCCTTTGCATAAAAGCTCGGGTCTTATTCATTTCTGAGTTACAAGTGCCCACAGCCCTCGACCCACCGGGGGCAAAAGGCTTAACCAGATTTCATATAAGCTGGGCCACCCACTCTTCCAACTGTACCCCAGTGACTTTTCCAGGGGTCAAGAATCTGAATGATATGAAAGCAGGGTACTTAAGGAAATGCCCCTCCTGCCCTGACTTTCACAGGATGGAAATGAACGTCAGCCTTCCATCCTTCTCTATATGTTTTGGGCCTCAATTTCAGCATCTGTAAAATGAGAAGATGGGAAGGGATAAGCTCTAAGGTCACTTCTGACTCTAAACAGCCAATTCTATGACCTCAGGGCCTGACGCTCACATGAAAGACCAGCTCCTACTTATCTCCAGTGTAGTCGAAGCAGAAGAGTGTTCTGGTTAATCCAAAATAGAAAGGTACCAGGAGCCACACACTGAAGACCCCTATTCACTCAAGGAAAATACTCAAAACATAATCAAGTTCACTGGGCACTTACAGCGTCCTAGAGGGGACTGAATGTTTCTTGGGAGATTTAGAAGGTGCTTAGAGATGGGGCCGTGTTTGATGGTCATTGTAATGATTTCCCAAAAAAGTCTCCGGCTATACAAGTTTTCTGCTGATTGGATTCTGGGTAAATGACATACTGCTGTGAGACAGCATGACTTACTACAAAGAGTACTGAACTTGGATTGAAGGGTCTTGGGTTCAAACCCTAGCCCTGCTAATGACCCACTTGGCCTTGGACAAGCCACTTCTTCATCTATAAAACGAGGGGGTTAAAGTGGATGAGATCTAAGGTCTCCCCAAGCTCTGATGCTCTTTTATCACTCAAGGGCAGGCCAGAGGCCACCATAACCAGAGTGGTCCAGATGTCTCCAAACATCACCATGCCCTTCTGTACTACAATAGGCAGTCTCTCCCTCGCTGCCTATTCAATACAGCCAGGTCTCTGATTCTATAAGGTGCTGCCAGACTTTCTATGCCCACCTTCCTCGTGAATTTGACTTCAGAGTATGCAGACCTTCCTCCCCAAGCCCCCCTCAGGGTCAGGAATTGGCATCTGCTCTTTGTTTTTTGTTTTTTTAGTGAGGCAATTGGGGTTAAGTGACTTGCCCAGGGTCACACAGCTAGTAAGTGTTACGTGTCTGAGGCCAGATTTGAACTCAGGTCCTCCTGACTCCAGGGCCGGTGCTCTATCCACTGCGCCACCTAGCTGCCCCTATTTTTATTTTATTTTTTTTGTCCACTGCACCACCTAGCTGCCCCTTGGCATCTGCTCTGGAGGTAGGATGCCCACCGAACTCCAAGGAGGCGACCTACTGGCATGTTGGGGCACAGAGTGGGATCTTTTTTGTTCCCTTCCTGTCTTTGGTTGGAGTGCTCTGACTGATGTCCTAAAGTGAGAAGACTGTTAGGGACCTGACGAGGGTTGACTGACGCTTAAACGCTTTTGGTGGCTGCTTCCATTCCAAGTATAATAGTGTAAGTTCTTAAATTATGCAAGGACCTGGCCATCTACACCTTTAAAAACCCAACTTGGGGGGCAGCTAGGTGGCGCAGTGGATAGAGCACCGGCCCTGGAGTCAGGAGTACATGAGTTCAAATCCAGCCTCAGACACAATACACTTACTAGCTGTGTGACCCTGGGCAAGTCACTTAACCCCAATTGCCTCACTTAAAAAACAACAACAACAACTTGGGCCACCATAACCTCTGATAGCAATGCCATCTTGGCACAGGCAAGATCTCCCCTTCCCAACGTATACATATTAGACATTCTCACCCCAAGGATTTTCAAAACAACTACCTATCTACTTCAATTCTCCCCCAACCCTGTATCTTCTTGGGACCTGAGACAACGCTCACACCTCCAACCCTTTTTCTGCTTCTCTGTTTGGGGATGGTGATGTACCAACAGTGCCCTAGGAATCAGGGACCCGTATCAAACTTTCACTCTCCTCTCCTTGGCTATTTCCTAAAGGAGCACTCAAGGCATGGCTAACTGCCCAAATCTCTCTGGAAGTAAAGCATTTCACTTTTGGTAGTAGTAAAGAACTAGAAACAGAGTTGGTGGCCATTGCTTAGGAATGGCTAAGCAAACTGTGGTACATGCAGGTAAAGACATAGTGCACACACAAAAGTAGTGACTATGCAGAAGCCAGAGAAGTAAGACTTCTAAGGAGCAAGCAGAATCAAGGAAACAATACATACAATGACAACACAGCAAAGGACAAAAAAAGAAACCTCTACCGAATGCTTGTAATCACAATGAAAACTCTCTGCCCCAAAGCAAAGATGAGAAAATGCATGCTCCTCCCTTCTTTGCAGAGGCTGTGGACTATCAGGGTAGAGCATCAAAGATGCTGTCAGACTCAGCTGATGGGTTGTTCAGTTTTGCTGAAGAACCTTTTTTTTTGGTAGTCTTTCTTTTTTATTCTTTGTTATGAGGGATGGCTCTGTGTAGGGGAGTGGGAGGAAGGATACATTTGAAAATAAAGATCATGTGGGGCAGCTAGGTGGCGCAGTAGATAGAGCACCTGCCCTGGAGCCAGGAGGACCTGAGTTCAAATCTGGCCTCAGACACGTAACATTTACTAGCTGTGTGACCCTAGGCAAGTCACTTAACCCCAATTGCCTCACCGAAAAAAAAACAAAAAAAAACAAAAAAGAAAATAAATATCATGTAAAAATAAAAAATTATAAATACATTTTTTTAAAAGTGAGGTATCCCATCATGTATTACCCTGGTATGAAAATCTGGACCCACTTTGTCATCATCCCCCAGAACCTGATACC
This sequence comes from Dromiciops gliroides, assembly GCF_019393635.1. Lineage (NCBI taxonomy): Eukaryota > Metazoa > Chordata > Mammalia > Microbiotheria > Microbiotheriidae > Dromiciops > Dromiciops gliroides. Next base: position 696,934,335 of record NC_057861.1, on the reverse strand, counting down.
TCCCACTGTCCAGGGCTTGCCCAATTGCAGGCATGTTTTATTTAGCTCCACACACTGACAACACTGGGTTTTTCCAGCATCCCAGGCAAGGATTCAGGCAGGAGGGGAGCCTACCTGTTGGTGTTATACTCTAATCCTCCAACTTCTTTGCTGGCCTGCAAAAGATCCAGAATTCCTGCTGAGCTCCCACTTTCTTTCTTTACTTTGGAATTGCGTCCCGGCTTGGCTTCTGTATCAATATGGAGAGAATCCTCATCTGACGAATCATCACTCTGTGGAGACAGGGAAAAAACCACAGGTGACTCAAAGCCAATCAAAGATCTGTGACGCTCAGCAGCAGCTGTCTGGTGGGAGATGGGTTGTTATAAGGGAGGAGCGGTTTTTTTCCCCCAATGGCCAATTAAAGAAACTTTAGCTGTTGCAGCCTGAAGTGAGCTCTGAAAATAATGCGTATGGTCAGAGTCAAACATGGGTGCCTGGGTGCCTGGGGCCCACTCGTGCATGGGCAAGCCGGGTTAGAGGTAGGCTCGGAAGGCATACTGTCACAGCGCCTGAGCCCTAGCAAGGCCCCCTCTCCTTCCATCTCAGCTTTGAGAAAGGACCAGAGCCCTCCAAACCCAATCCAAAAAGCCTTTTCTCTTCTTCTCAGGAGTCTTACCTAGGTTAGAAGGGGACTGTCCTTGGGTGAGCACTGTCAGAAGGGGAGAGAAGGGAGGAAGACTCAATATCCCTAGATTGAAAGGGGAGAACCTACTTTTACATGTGAAAGGCTTGAACCAAGCGATTTCTCCCAGCTCAAAATTCCAGGGTCTTCTGTACATTAACAGCTCTTTGCTCCCCATTCTGCTAGCAACGATGGCCGGCACAAACTACCACAGAGAGCAACTAGCTGCCCACCCAGCAAGCCCTGTCTTCATTCCCATTTCAGAGCAGAACTGACTGGACATTGGGGAGCAGTCGCCTGACCTAGTAATGCGGCAAAAGAAAACTGTCCACATGGGCAAAAAGGCTGGAGGGGCGCAATGGGCAGAGAAAGTAGTCTCCCTTTCCAGATGGTGGCAAATGATACCATTCTTTTTGGGAGGGGTCAGCTACATATGAAGTGCAATCAGTGGCATAATGTTTAATAAATATTCGATACAAGCCAATGACTATTGGCTATAGTCGTGGCTATAGAGAACAGAGAGATTAACAGCTAACATTTACGTAATAGCTAGCATGTATACAGCACATTAAGCCTTGCAAAACACTTTGCAAATATTACAAACAGTATCATTTTATTTACACCACCCCCTAATAACAACCACCACCACCACCTTGCAATGTAGGTGTTATTATTAGCTTCATCTTTCACAAAGAAACTGAGGCAGACAGCAGTTAATTGACTTGCCCAGGAGCCAGTTAAGTGTCGAAGAGGATTTGAATGTGGGTCTTCCTGTGGCCAGGTCCAGCACTCTATCTACTGCACCACCTAGCTGCCTAGAAAACATGGCACTCCCACTCAAGTCAATGGTCCAATAGGAATTGGAAGCAATGTGTCCTGGGCAATATTTTAATACACCCACAATCTTTAATTTCTATCAATGAATATAGACTGAAATTCCTCCCTGACTTAGTAGATGGTATTCAAAAGAATTCATCACCTAGGTGCCTGGACAAAGGACTATATAGTTCTTTGTCATGCCCATACACGAATGCCTGATATTGCAAGTAGTAGAGCAGTACTGATGCTGGTCACCATCTCTACCCAAAGCCCAATGTGTGTGTGCTTGTGAAGTAACAGCTTCAGCAGGCTAAGGCAAAGTTTAAGATAGGGGTTAAAAACCCAACCAATATTTACTTGTTTTTCAGGTTGTCAGTGGCTGGTTGGGTCAACTTGTTCTGTTTGTGATGAAAAAAAGGCTTTGTTCTGTTCCTTAGTCACAGATTGTATCTTTCCCCTCAATCTTCTGTCTTCCTAAAGATATTAGGAAGGTTAGGAGAAGTGGTATAGATAAAGCTAGCAAAAAAAAAAGGGGGGGGGGGGTGTCACTGGAAAAAATAGTGCTAAGGCCCTACCAACAGTGGCCATTCTTTCTAGGAAGAACTGTCTGTCACTAGTGTTCTGGTTTTGTGACAAAATGGTAGAGCTCACCTCAACATTATTTGGCTCATGACCTTAGTCAAAACACAGACATGTCAATGAACGTGTCACAGAACAGATAACAAATATTTGAAGAAATACAACTCACCTTGTATAATACTGATTCAACCTTTGGCTTCTTCACAGGTGTGTGCTGGATGGTTTCCTTCTTATCTGATAAAACTAAAAGAAAAAAAATTAAATTGGAATGATTGGATTTTCTTGAAAAAAAGGGCACATTTCACATATTTGGTCAATGACATGGACTTCTTGATGGGGTCTGCAAGGCAAGTCAAACACAGGCTGCTTGCTGGAAATGTTTCCTCATGCTAGCTTGAGGAATTCTTTAACCAAGGAGTTTAAGATCAATGCCATAACTGATCACAGAGAGACCATGACTTACAAGATAAATCTCTTTTTGTTGTGTTCTTCTTTCGTCTGATTGGAAATTCATCAATTTTGAGTTCTCCATCATCGGACACATATTCATATTCATCCCGAACTGGTTTGGTTTTGTCTTCCTTGAAGTTCTGTAAGGACCCAAACACCCCGGGACTCGTCTGGGTTTTAATGCCCTTGGAGCTATTGCAACAAAGATTAGAAATCATCAGTCAGGCTCATGCAAACAACTATGTTGCCTTAAAAATGGAATTATCGACTCCCTCGAACCTCTTCCTCACTCATAAGCAGGCAATCACACTTTTTGGCTCTTCAAAAGGATTTCAAATTCTCAAGAGGAGGAGGAAGAGGATAGCATAAAGCTTAGAGAATATTGAGGCCAAAGTCAAGAAGACCTGAGTTCTAATCCTGATTCTGACACTTGTTATCTATGGGATCTTGAGCAAGTCCTTAGCCTTTTGTGGCCTCAGTTTCCTCATCTATAAAATGCAGATAGTAATAACCCTGACCTCATAGGGCTGTTATGAGAAGCAATTGAGATAATGTAGGTCAAGCTTTTCACATATTTTAACTCATTAAATCCATGTGAGTATAGTCCCAAATAATTTAGTATGATCTGAAAGAACCCCTGGAGTGTCTATATGCCCCACTTACAAATGAGGCCCACACTATAAAACTGTGCATACCCTTTGACCCAGCAAATCCACTACTAGGTCTGTATCCCAAAGAGATCATAAAAAAGAGAAAAGGACCCACATGTACAAAAATATTTATAGCTGCTCTTTTTGTGGTGGCAAAGAATTGGAAATTGAGAGGATGCCCATAAATTGGGGAGTGGCTAAACAAGTTGTGGTATATGAATGTAATGGAATATTATTGTGCTATAAGAAATGATAAGCGGGGCAGCTAGGTGGCGCAGTGGGTAGAGCACTGGCCCTGGATTCAGGAGTACCTGAGTTTAAATCTGACCTCAGACACTTAACACTTACTAGCTGTGTGACCCTGGGCAAGTCACTTAACCCCAATTGCCTCACAAAAAAAAAAAAAGAAAGAAATGATAAGCAGGCAGATTTCAGAAAAACCTGAGAAGACTTACATGAATTGATGCTGAGTGAAATGAGCAGAACCAGGAGGACATTGTACATAGTATCAACAACATTGTGTGATGATCAGCTGTGATAGACTTAACTCTTCTCAGCAATACAATGACTCAAGATAATTCCAAAGGACTCATAATGGAAAATGTTCTCCACATCCAGAAAAAAGAACTGTGGAATTTGGATGCAGATTGAACCATACTGTTTCTACTTTTTTTTGGTTTTTTTTTTCTCTTTTGAGGTTTTCCCCTTTTTTTATGATTCTTTTTTCACAACATGATTAATGCAGAAATATGTTTAATGTGATTGTACCTATATAACCTATATCAGATTGCTTTCCATCTTGGGGGGGGAGGGGGAGAGGGAGGGAGGGGGGAGAAAAATCTGGAACTAAAAATCTATGAAAACAAATGTTGAAAACTATGTTTACATGTAACTGGAAAATAATAAAAATACTTTTATGATTAAAAAACAAAAAATGTTGAAAACTATCTCTACATGTAACTGGAAAATAAAATACTTTTATGATTTTTTTAAAAAAGGAATAAAAAAAAGAGGCCCATATTAATGCTTCCTTCTCAACCTCACCAATTGTCAGGAAATGTTTTTGACTTCCTAACAGCAAAAAACGTGAGGAGAGCAGAGTCCAAATAATGAAGGGCTATAGAAATGGGATATCTCTTGAAAACAGACACTATTATTAACAACAGATAGACTGATGCTATTAAAAAAAAAACTATATTAGATACCCTGATACCATAAGAAAAAGATCTACCATGATATCACAGAATCTAAGGACATGCTATATGTGTAGGTTACTAATTATGACATTAATGCCATGAATTACTTTGCATTTTCAAGACATTTCATTGTAACTCATCATAGGATGGTATATATTTTGATCTGTTCCCATATAGAGCCACCAGTGGTAACTTAAGTGTATTTGTTTCGGTGTCCACAGCATCTAGTAGGTTGCCTAGAACACACAGTATGGGCTTAAAAAATGATTGACAATAATTATGTCTCTGTCTAAAACATATGAGCTGACATCTATATGTCACTTTGAGACTTTCTAAGCCATATACATATATGTGTGTGTATGTGTACTGTATCTATTTCTATATCTCTATATATCTTATATCACAACCCTGTGAGATGATGAAACTGAGGATCAGAAAGGTTAAATTACTTGTCCAAGGTCACACACTTCACTGGGGTGGTAGGTAGGATTTGAAATCAGGGCTTTCCCGATGCCTAATTCTGTGTTTTGTTCCACTAAGTTATGTTGCCTCTCTAAGGTAATAGAAGACAAGTGAGAAAGACTCAGTGTTTGAAAAATCTGGGAGTAGTTTAAGGCCACATAGGAAAACCAAGAAATCGGAATCCCGTTCTTTAAAGAACCTGGATTATTTTGAGTTCAGTGACTACAGTATCAGCATTGGAGGTAACCCTTGGTAACGGGGTTCTGTCAACACATGCTCACATGTGTGCACACCATGTCTGCACAGACTACATGAATAGCCAAGCACATGTGTCTACCATGTGAAAGAACCATTTCCCTGAGAGCGAACACTTCCCTTGTCACTGATGCGGCTGACTGGTGTGGCATCAACATTGTCCCAGGGTATTTCTAGTTGAACCACATTAGAAGTGTGCCAGACCATAAAACAATTGTTGCGTGAATGCTGACAGGTGCTGGCAGCATTATGAAGACTCCTTTCATGGGGACAGCAGCAAATCAACACATTTTTATCATTAAGCTCTTTTGGCAAAACAAAGCCCCGAGATGGGGCTACTATGGGAAGTCAGTCCTCTAAATTCCCCATCTGAACAATTCTCTTCTTGATGTCTAATAAGGCTACTCTGAATGACGACAAGAGCAGGTGGGAGTTCCCAATGCCTTGCATGTGGTGGCCAGGCATTCATTAGTAGGGGAGTGAGAGAACTCCTGAATGAATCTGTATATATCCATAGCTGTCTGTGCATTTCTCATTCGGCTCAGAAAGGGCCATTTCGCTTTCAGCAGGAGAGAGGCCAAAGCTCTCAAGGAGGAAATGTTGGCAGTTGATTCATAAACTTCTGGTCGAAGGCATTCCAGGTGCCCTCAACCCTGAAAGGAACAAAAGGCAGGACTTGTTGTGGGCACTGCATTACAAAAACAAGAAGAGCTCGGGAGGTAGCAGTGTGCCACAGGAGAGGGCCTTTACTGGAGCTGGAAAGGCCTGGCTGGGCGAGTCACTCTACTCTTGAATGCCGGGGAAAACTCTGTAACCATCTGACAGATCGGTTTCTATACCTCACCCATGAAAGTCACAGATCCAGACCACAAAGCAACAAAAACAATCGTCAGCATCATTTCCTTGTTGTTCAGTTGTGTCCTATTCTTCATGACCCCATCTGGGGTTTTCTCAGCAGAGATACTGGAGCCGTTTGCCATTTCCTGCTCCAGTTCATTTTAAAAATGAAGAAACTGAGGCAAACAGGGTTAAGTGACTTAACCAGGGTCACACAGCGGGTAAACGTCTAAGGCTGGAGTTTAACTCAGGTCTTCCTGACTTCAGGACGCTATCTACTGTGCCACCTATAGCTGCCTCATCATTCTCTATAGAATATTAAATATAAAAAATAATAGCAAGCTAGTGACTTGTCATCATCATTCTATCTGAACTGCATCAAGAAGAACAAGAACAGCTTATTTAGACTATATTGTGGGGCAGCCAGGTGGCGCAGTGGATAAAGCTCTGGCCTTGGATTCAAGAGGACCTGAGTTCAAATCCAGCCTCAGACACTTGACACTTAACTAGATGTGTGACCCTGGGCAAGTCACTTAACCCTCGTTGCCCTGCCAAAAAACCCCTATACACACACACACACACACACACACACACACACACACACACACACAGAGAATATTGCAAATTGACTAAAAAGAATAGGACTAATTAAAAGAATATGATGTAATGAATCAGAGTAAAATAGATCCTTTGCTTTGAAAAGCAAGCAGAGTTCCCACTTTTATTATTATGGCTAAATATCTAGTCATCCTTATAAGAGAAGGCATAAAATAAGGGTATATGCAGGCATGACTTGCAGAATAATAACAGCCCACACTTATATAACACTTATGGTTTACACATTTAGTGTCACTTTCTCATAACAACCCTATGAGGTAGGTAGTACAAGTATCATTATACCCATTTTAAAGATGAGAAAAATGATTTGCCCAGATAGAAATGCCCAAACCAAGGCTTAAAACCAAGTCTATTGAATCCTAGTGTTATTTTCTTTTCAGTGTCATACTGCTGCCTCTTCCTATTCCCCTCTTGCTTCTTTATTTCGACATCTCAAAGATCGGTAATTTCATATCAGCAGATACTCCCTCTAACAATGTACCTTCCAACTCCTCTTATGTATTAGTAAACAATTAAATGAGTTATTGACAATCCAAAAAAATCCATCACCTAGTGACCAACCGAATGCTAAGGCAGTTCCAGAGGGGTTTGGGCTGGCCCTCAAAACAGTGGTCGGTCTTCAGACAATTTCTGGGCTCACATCTGAATCCTTTCTAGCTCAGTCATAGCGGCCAGAGCTAACACCCCACTGCCCAGAGCCTCTGGGAAGCCAAGAATACACTGACACATGACAAAACCTTAGAGGAGATCATTGACAGACAGATCTCTTTGCTCTGTTCGCCTGGGATGCTACCTACCTTAAAAGTTTCTTGTTAGAAAAGGAAAACATAAACTTATTGTCCTTATTTCCTGATAAAGGAGTTTTTTCCAATTTCTGTTCTTCTTCCATTTTCAATAAAGAATCAGGTTTGCTATTCTGAAAAAAAATTTTTTTAAAGAAACATTTACAAGTATACACAAAAGAAGGGTGTTTGAAGATGCATGAATAAACAAAAATATAATTACTCAACCCCTGGCTAAGGCCCAGGGGAGCAGGTAATGAGCATTTTCAGATGGTTATGTCTAAAATGCTCCCCAACCCCCACCAAGGCCACGCCTCCCTTTTCCCTACCTGTGAAACCTGTCAACAGAAGGCACATGGTTGGGACTTGTTTGAATTGACACAGAGAGAAATAAGAGGAAGCAGAAGGGCAGTGTCCAGGGAGACCACAACAATGTAAATGGAGACAGCACTGAAAGGCATTAGAGTTGCAGCCACGGCGGCTCAGAGTGATTTCAGATGACTGACTGGGAAGCAGGCCTCTCTCCTCTAGCAGAAGAGCTATGAACTGCAGGGAGAGGACAGGTCATACTCTGTCCAAAAGGACCAGTCTGTCAATGTGCTTGGCTTTCAAAGGGCAGTGGGGAGGATGGCGTTGGAAAGTGAGGAGGTTTTTTTAAAAGACATTATTGAGACCATTTAAAAGAGCAAAACACCCTCTTCTGTTGAGAAAACAACTCTCTAAGTGGTAGATCAGGGGTAAAAAAGGATCATCTGAGCAAGTCAACTAATTATGCTCTCACATGGTCAGGAACTCTTTCAATTAGCTGATATTGGCCTATTTGGAAATTGGCAGATAGCATTCTTTCAACAAACACTCTCTACATACCTACTATGCACAGAGCATAGTACTATGGGAAATACAAAGAGAAATGGTCTAGTAAGGGCTTAAAAATTAAATCAAAGAATCAAAAAAGTTAATGCAAAAAATTAATCTCCTCCAATGAAATTAATTTTAAAGAATACATTTTCTTGCATTGAAACTGCACAAGATTATTAACTAAATAAAGCAGCTGCATAGCCGCTATTTGTCATTTCTTTCTTTCTTTCTTTTTTTTGGCAGGGCAATGAGGGTTAAGTGACTTGCCCAGGGTCACACAGCTAGTACGTGTCAAGTGTCTGAGGCCGGATTTGAACTCAGGTCTTTCGGAATCCAGGTCCTGTGCCACCTAGCTGCCCCCATCACTATTTGTCATCTCAATAAATGTTAGAAGTTTGGGAGTGTGGTTCCCTAGAAGCCCTAGGCTTTCTTTGGAGGTCATCAGCATCTGCAGAAAACTTCCCAACTCATTGGCCAGATCTTCCCTGCCCATATCATAAACACCTGTCCCAACTGATCTATACACTATCACCAAATATACTCACAAGTGTTTCCTGGGTTCAACAACCAACACCTGGTCAGCAAGAGAGCTGCCAGCTGCCCCAAATGGCTCATCATGAGATTTTGTACCAAGTAATAAAATGTGAACCTTCAAGATAATACTCTAGAAACAACTAAAACCTCTAGACTGGGAATTTGGGAGAGGAAGAACTTATCTGACCATCATTCAATCACTATGATACAGGAAGAAGAAAGCAGAAACCACAGATGTCCAGGCCTGAAATGGCAGCTCAGTTGTACCGTAGGGAAAGGTGTATGAGCAAGTGAACTGTACAAGCATTGGGAAAAGTGCTGGCGTGAGGTCCTAAGGTGATGGAGACGGCAAGGGGGTAGCAGGAGGGAAGCACATCAGAAGGGAGGAAACAGAAATCCCCATGTGGAAGGTGGGGGTGACCTCGGTGCAATGTTCCCTCCCAAGCCCAGGGCTGAGTAGGCCCTTTGTCTTCATGTTCCATTCTCCTGGCTGGTGGGGGTGAGGAGGCATTAGGGGTCAGGAGTAGCCAAGAGAAGGAAATGGTGAAGAACAGGACAGAGAATTTGGGCTCCTTAATCTAAGTACTGTCTGCCACTTGATAGCTGTATGATCTTAGATAAGTCACCGCCCTTGCTTTGTGACTCAGTTTCCTCTGTGTAGAATGGAGAAATAGTGAAAAAAACCGAAGGGATTGAACTAGACAATCACTAGATTGAATGGATGATCCCTCGACAGGTGTGCTGGAGAAGTCCTTTGGCAGATATGGGTTGAACCTTCAGTTTGGAGTAAGATGCTCATTGCACGTGACCTAAAATCCTTTCAGGCCTGCCCTAGGCTAGTGTCAGGCCCAAGGCACTTACTTCTACAAAGCTGGCACTGTCTGTCTTTCATTCAAGAAATGAAACTTTATTTAGTAATTTCTTATATCTGTAGCTTTTGGTCTTATTTGAGCCTCCCAGAAACCTTGCACTGTAGGCAAGGCCACAGAGATAGCATGCTTCAGAGGCAGAATTAGAACCCAGGCTCTGACTGCAGGTACATGCCTCTTTCTAATTCACCACACTGTCTATTAATAATCTTAGTCTGCCAGAGCTGGAAGGCACGTTAGAAACGATCTAGGGGGGGCAGCTAGGTGGCGCAGTGGATAAAGCACTGGCCTTGGATTCAGGAGTACCCGAGTTCAAATCCAGCCTCAGACACTTGACACTTACTAGCTGTGTGACCCTGGGCAAGTCACTTAACCCTCATTGCCCTGCAAAAAAAAAAAAGAAAAGAAAAGAAAAAAAGAAACGATCTAGGGACCAGAGGGGTATCACATGGCTAAAGGTGAAGATTCAGAATAAGGAAGGTCCAGCTCAATGTGTGAAGCCGTTAATCCCTGGGAAGGTATCTGTAAAGCACTATGGCTTCCATCACAAAGAATAAAATGACTCATTTGTCTAGATAAGCAGACATAACTGAATTATGCTTAGTAATATTTCTATGCCGGTGAGGATGCTATCAGTACAAGGTATTAAAAATACATTATTATTATTATTATTATTATATTGGTTAATATAATAATACAATAACTATCCTTGTAATTATCTCAACTGAGTGTCAAAAAACCCTGTGAGGTAGGTACTAAAGGTATTGATCTCTTCATTCTTCAGATAAAGCAGAGGAGACACACTTTGACCTCTGGTTTTCCTGACTCACTCCTATCATACTTCCTGGAGAAGAGAAGGGAGGCAGTGCAGTATGGGAGAACGATCAATGTTTGTGGAGTCAAAGGACCTAGGTTCGAATCTCACTTCTGATGCTAACTATTTGTGCGACCTCAAACTAGTCACTGCCTCCCTGGGCCTCAGTTTCTTCATCTGTAAATTGAGGGAGTTGAACTAGATAGATGGCCCCTGGGGTCCCATCCCTATCTAGAACCACAATCCCATCAATCAGGTTGGGAAAACACAATCACCACCTTCAAATCCTTGAAAAGCTGTCATAGGGAAAAGAACAAACTTCTCCTGCTTGGCCCCAGAGGGCAGGAAAAACAAAGGACCAGCAGGTGGAAGTTATAGGGAGCCAAATTTTAAATCAACACAAGAATCTCAGAATAAGGAGAGTTATCCTGAAATGAAACAGGTTGCTGCACACGTACTTGTCTCGCCGGCAGTGTTTAAGCAGAGGCTGAGTGACCACTGGCAAGGAGTCAGTCTCTAAGGCCCTTCCCAGCTCCAACTGTCTGATTCTAAGGAAGTTGCAGTGGCTTCCCCGTGACTGGCACATTTCAATCCACCCCCTTGGCAGACAAGCAGCCCAAATCCTGTCTTCCCTTGACAGCAGAAGGGAATAAAACAAGGATCCTTCCCAGAGCTGCCAGAGAGGGCCTGGTAGAGAGGAAGTAAATGTACCCTTGATTCCAGGAGGCCCCCTTCTCTTCACCAGCTCCCCAGAAAAGTCAATGTTGATCCAGGGTTTTATGTGCATCATGTCATTGGATGCTTCAGGCAGTCCTTTGTGACAAGGACTACAGGCGTACTTCTCCTTGTTCTACAGCGAAGGAATCTGGGGCTCAGAAGGGCTGTGGGACGTGCCCATCGAGTCTCCCAGCTGGCACATGTGTGTCAGTCAGGATTCAAAGTCAGGTCTTGTGTGACTCGACTATCCCCACCACATCTTGATGCCTCTACCCTTACCTTATATTTCCACTTGGCTTCTGTTTTGGTCTTATTCTGTTCTCGGATTTCAAACCTCTCCACATCATTTTGCTTATTAGTGACTTCTTTGCTGGGGACACTTAAAACATTCTTTGAAACCTATTTTTAAAAAAAGGAAAGAGGCCATGTAAAATCTAAGACAGGTCAAAAAGGATGCAATACCTCCTCAGGTGAATACACAGACATGAGCAGCCTGCCAAGATCACAATGATCTGTGAAAGACTTGTAAGATGCAATTTTCATTCATCACCTCTCATTCAAATGCCTAAAATTCATTCTTTTTTTTTTAAACTAATTCATTTGCTTTGACTTAAAAAGCAAGTTATCTTCTCTCTGCCCTCAAGACAGAGGAAGTCATTCAGGACCACACCATCTTTTTTGGGGGGAGGGGGGGCCAGGCAATGAGGGTTAAGTGACTTGCCCAGGGTCACACAGCTAATAAGTGTCAAGTGTCTGAGGCCCAATTTGAACTCAGGTTCTCCCAAATCCAGGGCCAGAGCTCTATCTACTGAGCCACCTAGCTGCCCCCAGGACCACCCCATCTTGAACATAACTCTACAAGCCCACCCACCCTCACATCAGCCATGTCCATCCCCTAAAGTCCTTCCCTCCTTCCAAGGCTCAACAGTTCAGAGGTGCCACCTTTTCAGTAAAGATATCTTTGATCCTCTTCCACCTCCCATTTTTCACAGCATTTTTTAAAAGGCTCTCCTTTGACTTTGTCATGTTCAACAAACATTTTAAGGTATCTACTAGTCATGATTAGCCTATTTTTGAACAGCTCTAATTGCTCCCAAATCTAAACCCCCTCCACACCTACCACCCGCTGGTCCTAGTTGTTCTACTCTCAGGTGCCAAACAGAAGGCAGATTGTCATAAACAACAAATTAGTAAAATCCCAATTCATGGGTTTTTGCTACATTGGGAAGGGGGGAGAAAAGAAAGGGAAGACGAACAAGGGGTATGAAGAATTGTCAGGCATTCAAGGGCTGTCACGGGGAGATGGAATCCCACTTACTTTGCTTGGCTCTTGAGGATAGAACCCAGGACTCAGTGGGTAGAAGCTGCAGAAGTCAATTTAAGCCTAACTGTAAGACTTGGACTTCAGGACACCACTCTCTACTGATTTTTCCCCTACCAACCTGACTGTTCCTTCTCTGTCTCCTTTACTGGATCCTCCTCCAGGGAAACCCTTCTAACCATGAGCATCCTTCAGGGGTCTGCTCTGGGCCCTCTTCTCCCCTCCCTCTATACAACTTCACTTGGTGATCTCAATGGTTCCAATAGATGTAAGTACCATTTCTATGCTGATGATTCTCAAATCTACCTTTCCTGTCCTAATCTCTTTGCTGACCTCCAAGTTTGCATCCACAACTGCCTTTCAGACATCTCAAATTTGATGTCCACTAGACATCTTAAACTCAATATGTCCAAAACAAAATCCGTTATCTTTCTCCCTAAACCCTCTCTACCGCCTACCTTCCCCATTACAGAAAGGGGCAGAACCATCCTCCCAGTCCCTCTAGCTCACAACCTAGGAGTCAACCTGGATTCCTCAAGATCTTTCACACACACACACACACACACACACACACACACACACACACACACACACACACACATCCAACATTTTGCCAAGGTCTGTTGATTTCACCTCGGCAATATCTCTTGAATTCTCCTTTCTCTCCTCTGACACTGCCCCATTCTGGTGCAGGCCCTCATCACCTCACACCTGGACTTTTTTTTTTGGTGAGGCAATTGGGGTTAAGTGACTTGCCCAAGGTCACACAGCTAGTAAGTGTCAAGTGTCTCAGGCCGGATTTGAACTCAGGTCCTCCTGACTCCAGGGCTGGTGCTATCCACTGCGCCACCTAGCTGCCCCATACCTGGACTGTAATAGTATTGTAATAATAGCTGCTGCTGGGTCAGCCTGCCTCAAGTCTCTCCCAACTCTAGTCCAGCCTCCATTTAGCCACTGATGTGACTTTCCTAAAACGCAGGCCCAAACATGTCGTTCACCTACTCAATAAACTCCAGTAGCTTCCTGTTGCCTTCAAGATCAAATACAAAACGCTCTATTTGATGCTCGCCTTCCTACCTTTCTGGTCTTCTTACATCTTACTCCCCCTACTACATGTACTCTTTGATCCAGTGAAACTGGTTTCCTGGCTGTTCCGGGAACAGGGCATTCCATCTCTCAGCTTTTCCTAGTTATCCTCCATACCTGGAGTGTTCTCCCACCCCCGCTCTAATTACTGACCTCCTGGCTTCCTTTAAGTCCCAAACTAAAATCCCACTGTGTAAAGGACGCCTTCCCCAATCCCTCTTAATTCCACTGATTTCCCTGTCATAATCACATAGTAGTTGCTGAATAAATGTTTATTGATTGATTGGTTTGTTGGCTGAACCTCTGTGGAATATGGCCATGTGCCGAGGTGTACCTATACCATGCAATATTTTTAAAAAGGGAATCAAAGAAGCCCAAAGGTATCTCTGGATCCAGTTAATTCCATGTCTGCCTCTGCTTGTTTTCACTTTGCTTTCGTGTGAGGCTCCTGGGAAAGGTGATGGCAGCAGCTAAGAGCCCCAACCCCCAAGGCTGAGAAGTAGGTATCGATCATAAGAAAGTCTCGCTGTTAACAAGAGAAACCTAAATTCTGCTCCAAGCCCTAAACTCCATAGCATTTGACTCTACACCACCCTCACTGAGAAGCCAAGGACACAGAAAAGAGTGCCGGAGGTCCGGGGTACCTACCTTGCTTTTCTTTGGCGTTTCTATCTTTGTCAGCGCCTCCTTTGTGTGGGCCTCTAGCAAGTCCAAGTTGGGGATGGTGGGGGAAGCGGACTCCTTGGACTTCTTCCCTTTCTTTTTGCCTCCTTCCTTGATCTTCGGAGTTTTGGGGGGCTTGGGGGGCTTCGGAGGCTTTGGTGGTTTGGGGAGTTTGGGGAGCTTGGGGATCTTGGATGGTTTAGGTGGTTTCATAGTTTTGGGAGTCTTTTTTTTAGAGGATTTTTCCACCAGGGAGGGAGGTGGTGTGACCTGTACAGGGGATGGGGGCTCCTCCTTCTCCTTCTCCATGGGGCAGACTTCCTTGGGGGAGACATTGGCACCGACTTCAGGTTTAGTGACTTTCAATGCGTTCTGGAAGAAGAAAAGAGATGGGTTCACTGTCATATTTCCTACCACTGTATCATTCCTTGCTCCAATGTCTATAGTAGAGAGACTCTACATTGCCCCAGCATAGCCAAGTAACATCATCACAATGAGATCACAAACTCAGCCCAGAGCAAGTCAAGTGAAAGAAATGACAACCACTGGTTCCCCTCCCAAACTAGAAATTAGAAATAACTCTTTCCAAAGCAAAACTTCTAGAGATATTCAACCCACTGATGGAGGGTTTGTAGATGGAGTTTGTTCTGATCCTTCCCTTTTGGGAATCCCAGATCCATCCCCATCACCATATTGGCATGTGTTTTCTTTCTGGCGGTGGGCAGGGCAGGAAGGGGTGAGGAGAGAAGGAAAAGGAGAAAGGAAGAAGGTGTGGGAGAGAGTTGGGGAGAAGGGAGTAGCAAAAGGGAGAGAATAATGGGAAAATAAGGAAGAGAAGAGTGGGGCTAAGACACAAGGATCCTGATACCTTGGAATAGAGAATCTTCTATAACTAAGCTATCACAACTGCAGTGTGACTGATCAGAAAACACAAAAAGATGTAGCAGTTATTGATCATTAAGGCATAGCAAAGGGGCTGTTCTGATGCTTGACAGGTTTGGGCTGAGAATTTAAGCTCCAGATGCTATCCACACAGACTTCCACATATGAAATGGAGCCCAGATGCTTGGCCATCTTGACTCTCTCCGCTCTGGACACACTCCAGTCTGCCAGAGTGAATTCTAAAATATGGTGGCCAGAATGGAGTCACATATCCCAAACAGCCCACCCAGAGTCAGAGACATAGGAGCCGAAGTCCCTGGTGATCCGCCTGATTTAGCAAACAAGCGTGGCGATGGCTCAGGCCACAAACAGCTCTGATGGACAGGTTTCCTTAGAAACACACCTGTCACCTGACCCCTTCCCAGTAGGTTAAGAACAATGGGTTCTGCCCTAACTCTGATCGCTCAGTCACTTCTTAGTAACTGAGCCAGAGCTGCTGTGAGTTGGGGGTCCCTTCATGGACTAGGCCTACCTGTCTGACCATGGTGGCACCGAGTACATCCGTGCTCGCTGCTCTGAGCAGAGAGCTGTTGGTCTCAGAATACACGGAGGTTCCGGAATTAAATGAGATTGAGGAGAGCTAGATGTTTGTGTTGAGAATGGCCAAGAGCTGCCTCAGGGCCAGTCACAGCCAGGGACTCCAGTGACCTCCAAATGAACACGATAACCGAACACACACACACACACACACACACACACACACACACACACACACACACACAAGCTCTATACTGGCATGATTTCTCTTAACATTTGAGTCTTACAGGGATGGGGAAAGCCAACAAAGTCCAACAAGGGGACAGAGGCCAGTGGTTGGCCGTAGTAACCGACGGCTGGCTGATTAGGGAGTGACTACCTCCTAGGCTCCTTTCTGGCTCCCCTGCATTTGGGGACAGCATTAAATAAGAAACCTGGACAAGGCTCATGAGATCACAGATTTAGGGCTGGAAGGGTCTTCATGTAATCCAAGACTCCCATTGTTTATTGTTGCTCAGTCGTCTTTCAGTTGCGTCTGAGTGTGACCCCATTTGGGGTTTTCTTGGCAGAGATACTGGAGTGGCTTGCCAATCCCTTCTTTAGCCCATTTTACAGAGAATTTGAGGCAAATAGGGTTAAGTGACTTGCACAGGGCCAAATAACTAGTAAATATCTGAGACCAGATTTGAACTCAGGAAGATGAGTCTTCCTGACTTCTCATTTTTTACAGATAAGAAACCCAAGGCCCAGGGGAGTCAGTCACACACATAGGAAACAGAGGTGAGATCCCTGTTCTCTGAATCCCAAGCTCCCCACTCAGCATCCTGGGTCCTTCCCCAAACTGCTTAATAGGGAAACACCCTCCCCTTCCCACACAGCCAGGAAGGAAGCAGTTAGAAATGTTAAGGATGCCTGTGGCACAAAGGAGGAGGTGATCGCTTGTCAGGAATATCCTCAGGTCACTGCTGCAGCAGGCCCAGGGTACCCAAGGCTCAGCACTCTGAGGAACCAGCTAACTCTCTCCTGCCAACACTTCTGACATCCCAGAGCCAGCAGAGTCCTGCAGCCCCTCACCCCCCACCCCCAGAGGGGGATCCCTCCCAGATCATCAGGCCCTGGCTCAGAAGAGCGGACACACCTCGCTGAGTCGTATCTCTTTGGCAAGGTCTTTGATAAGCTGCGATGGTTTGAAATGCTCTGGAAGTTCATCTTCATGTTCTGCTAAGGCCTGAAACACAAGGTATTAAAGGATTATTGTCTTCCTCTGTTCTTAACCTACAAGTCATCGAGGAATTTGACTTCATTTTTCCTCCCCTGCATGAGTCTCCCCTGCATGAGTCTCCCGAGACTACCGCCCTTCTACCCACCATCAAGAATGATTAGGTACTTTATTGCACTGACATTTTATTAACTTCCTACAAAATGAATGGGCTACTTCATGAAGTGTGGCAGGACAATGGGACAGGATATCCTGCCGGCTTCCACACTCATTTGGGTGGCATTAGAAATGCCACTTACACTTCTTCCCCAGCTTCAGAACCTTCAGGGGATCGGCATTGGCCAGGAGGTTTAACATTGGTCGCTCAAGGCTCTCCATAATCTAGCCCTCCCCCTCTCTCATGTCCCACTCCTCCCCCCTCTGAACTTTTTACTCCAGTCTCCAAACCAACCTCCTCATTGTCCCCTTTGCACACCATATTCAACCTGTTCCTATGCCAGTCTTCATGCCAATCCCAACCATCTTCTAAGGTTCTGCTCAAATACCACCTCCTCCATGAAGCCACCTATGACTAAGCTAACCCAAATTCACCCCTCTTTTCTCTTCCAAAGACTGTCTAGAAGACAGGGGTCAAACTCTCAGCCCAAGCCACAAATGGCCCACGATACTCCCAATGGCTGCCTGCACCAGATTAAAATGTAATTGGAAAATGGTCTAGCAAAATAAACGAAAATACAGTACAACATAGATATTCTTTTTTTTTGGGGGGGGGGGGTGAGGCAATTGGGGTTAAGTGACTTGCCCAAGGTCACACAGCTACTAAGTGTTAAGTGTCTGAGGCCAGATTTGAACTCAGGTCCTCCTGACTCCAAGGCCAGTGCTCGATCCACTGTGCCACCTAGCTGCCCCAACATAGATATTCTTAATCTGTAGTTTTCTAACTCAACATGTGGCGACAGGGATCTGTTTCTATTTGAATCTGACATCCTTGATCAAGAACATTGATCTCATCCCTTGCTTAGCACCATTCTCTAATTAATAATAGCAATGACAATTAATTATATTATTAGGGAACAGCAGTAATAAGCATCATGATTATTGTTATTGTTATTCTGCATATCACTAACAGGTGAGTGAATCAGGAAAGGAAGGCTTCAGGTTAGAGGAAGTAGGGATTCCACAGGAGTGCGGGCGAGGGGATAGGGTGCTACATACAGAACTGGAAAGGATGGGGCCTTCTAGACCAACCCTCTCATTTTACAAAGGAGGAAATTGGGGCACAAAGAAATTTAAATAACTGGCTCGAGGTCAGAGAGCTAGTATGTAAATAGGGAACAGCAAGGAGACCAGTTGGGTATGATGTGAAAGAAGTGGGGAAGGATAGCCAGGATCGGGGCCTCAGGCAGAGGCTGCTTCCCCCAGTTTCCCCCAGTTCCTTAAGAACAAGGGTTATTCCACTTTCATGTTTGTGCCCATCACATTGTCTGTCACATAGTAGGTGCTTAATCAGTGCTCGATGGTTGAGTAGCAATTACTACCTGACTTCTAGGAAAGCAGAGATGGTGAATGTCAAACTAAACACAAGAGAGCTCACCCTTCCACCTAGAAAGATAACCCGGCATCCTCCCTAACCTCCAAGGTTCTCCTAGGGATGCGTACCAGTGCTATATGTACTGTCTCCTCCCCCTCATCCCCTATCCCAGATTCCAAGGACTACCAGGAAAATATGGACTCCTGATGCTCCCCAAGTCCCTTTATTGGCATCTCTCTGTACTTAAAAAAACAACTCCAATTTTACAACATGAGAGAATTCAGGAATGTTTTTCCCCCAGGTTCTCTTCTGCCAAACAGATTCACTTTACATTCCTCCCACTGACCAAACTACCCTTTAATTCAACCAAAAAGAATTATCATAAGACATTGTGCTGGGCACTAGGAATATAAAGATAAACTATGATATAACCCTTCCCTCAAATAGCTTCTAGTTTAATGGGAAGGGGTGGGACTGGAGGTGAGGGAGGGAGGTACACAAATATGTACAAAAATAAATATAACAAAAGGAACCAAAGAGAGCTCCATCTAAGGGAGGAGCATACATGTGCTCCCGGCATGGGGAACAGCCTGAGTAAATGCTTGGAGGCTGGAGATGTCAGGATGACATTGGGCAACAACTAGTACGTCGATCTGGCTACAATAAGACCATAGATTTCAAGGTGCAAGGGACCTTAGAGTTCATCTAGGTCAACTCTCTCCCATTTTACAGATGAGGATGCTGAGACCGACAGAGGTTAAGTAGTATTCTTGTCATTATAAAGTCAGTACGTTGCTGAGCCAGGATTGGGAGCCAGGCCTTCTGAAAGGCAGAGGTCTTTCCACTGTACCCAACTACATAGGCAGTGCATGAAGGGGGAAGTATGCAATAAGGCTCCACCCTTTGACCTCATAGAGTCTTTCACCTTTCTGAAGAGCTTCTCATGTAATGTGCTATGGTATAATGATTTGTGTTGGTGAGGCTAGAGAGTTGTGCTTGGGGGTCACTTTAGATCCTGCCTCTGACACTTGCTCATTGCATTGTGTGACCCTCAGCCTCAGTTTCCTTGTCAGTAAAATGAGGAAAATTACAATACCTAACTCACAGGGCTGGTGGGAGGATCAAATGAAATTATGTAGTAAGTCAATAAGCAATTATTAAGGACTACTATGTGCAGCAAGCTCTTAAGCTAGGGATACAAAAAGAGGCAAAAAACAGTCCCTATCCCCAAGGAGCTTACGGTCTAATGGGGGAGACAACATGCAAACAAATACATCCCAAAAACCTATATATAGTATAAAAAGAAAATAATTAAAAGAAAGAAGGCTCTAGAACCGAGAGGCTTCTTGGAAAAGGCTTATTGTAGAAGATGGGATTTTAGTCGGGACTTAAAGGAACTGTAAAGCACCTTATAAACGTTACAGTCACTATAAGTCCTAGCTCAATGGCTTCTATTATCATTATTTCTGTCTCATCTATACCATCACCACCATCACCATCCTCCCCATTAAGAGCACAAGCTCCCCGAGGGCAGAGACTTTGTCTTACTTAAACTTCCCCCCTCCCTCCATGGCCCGGCCCAGCGCTGTGCATGCAGCAGTAATCCCCTCATAAATGTTTACTGAATCTATGAATGACATCACACAGAATGAGACACGGCCAAAGGAGAAACCCAGAAAAGCAATTCTAGGGAAATTTTTGGAAGGAGAGAAAATACCTCTGCGAGAGGGCAGGGAGGCCAGAGGGAAAAAGCGGGGAAAGCCTCCCAGAGTCAGGCCACCCACAAAGGAAAAGAAAGACTTTACTCAAAGCCACAGAGAGGGGCACAAGCAAGAGGAGACGGGAGACCAGGCAGTTACCTCATCTGTCAGGGACCCAGGATGTGTGAAAAAGGTCATAATGCCGTCTTAGCAAAGGTGGGAAAGTAGGCTGGAGCAAGGTTATGGAGAACTAGAGATGCCTGGCTAAATGGTTACCCTGCAGGAAGTAGGGAACTGCCTGAATCTTTTTTTTTAATCTTTTTTTTTTTTTTTAGTGAGGCAATTGGGGTTAAGTGACTTGCCCAGGGTCACACAGCTAGTAAGTGTTAAGTGTCTGAGGCCGCATTTGAACTCAGGTCCTCCTGACTCCAGGGCCAGTGCTCTATCCACTGCGCCACCTAGCTGCCCCTGCCTGATATCTTTTAACAAAGAAGTGGCATCGTCATAATAACAGACCAAGTTTCCACAGCACTCCAAGGTTCACAAAGCACTTTTCTCACAACAGGCCAAGGAGGAAGGTAATAGAGGGATTATTATCCCCATTTTATAGATGAGGAAACTGAGGCTCAGAGAAAAGTGGTTTGGCTAGGGTCATGCAGCTAAATAATTGTCAGGGCAAGAAATTGAGGTAGGACTTGAATTCAGGTCTCCTAGAACCAAGACCAAGGCTCTTTCCATTGAGCCACAGTACATCTCAGATCTATGGACTAGGAAGATGATGAACCCTATCAAGTGGGGCTGGGGCCATGACAGGGTATTCCCCAAAACCTTTGACAGTATTATTATGTTTCCCTGAGGGACATTTGTCTGGAAAGACTGTAGCTGCTGAATGATACTTTACTAGATGCAGAAAAAAGTAGGTTTCACCATTAGACCACAAGATCAGCTCTGGAGGGGCTGTCAGCAATTATCTAGTCCAACTCTCATTTTACAGATAGGGAAACTGAGGCTTTGCTCCATTGATTTGCCCATGGTCACACCAGGCAGTAAGAACCCACATCGCTTGACTACAGATCCCATGCTCTGCGCATTATACCAAACTGCCCCTACGAGTCCTAAGACCAGTCAGGAATTAGATTCCTAGCTTTGTAAGCAACCTCAGAAGTCCTATATAGTATAAAGAAGTTAAAATATCTTCCAGGACCCCGAAAAGCACGAACCAGCTCTAAAGTGTTCCCAACAATGGTGATCCAGCTGGAACACTTCCAGTGATGGGGAATGCAGCCCTTTTTCTGTTTGCGGGCCAGTCTAATTGTTAGGAAATTCTTCCCTCCACTGAAGAGAAATCTGCTTTGAAACTTCCTTTCCCTCCCCCTCCACCTTCCAACTCTACCCACTGGGCACCAACAGAATAAGTGGAATCCGTCCAGCCTTCAGAGATCATATATCCCTGTTAGCAATGCCTGTCTCCAGGCTCAGCCCTCTAATTCCCCCCAAGCTGTGTATCTCCCTATCTGCCCCCACTATCTGCACATCATGGGAACAAAGAAGCTGCCTTACCTGCTTTTTAGTCCATGACCTGAATGCACCATTCAGTATTTTAGCTCCTTGGACTATATGGGGAGGTGGCTGCTTACCAGATTTGTGTGACCCTAAGGAAAGGAATTGTTGAATTAGCTCCTGGAGGCACAGCTGCGGCTCAGGAAGTCACTACTTCCTACTGCACCCCCCCCCTTCCCACCCCCAGACCCCAGACACACTGGCCCTCCTCACCACAACAAAAGGAGACAGCCTGGCAGATCGATCTTCTGGGGTACCAGGGAATTCAGGATCCCTCCCACTTCACCAGATCCTTTGTTTTTCATGATTAAAATAGCTTGTAAAAATCCCACCTCCTCCAGGGAGCATTCCCTAACTAAGTGGAATAGAGAAGGTGTTTTCTTCCCTCAGATCTCACTGTTTAAACCACACAACCCATTTCCACATAATAATAGTAATATCAACAACATTTATATAGTGCTTTCAGATTCACAAAGCACTTTACAAATATCTCAATTTATCCTAACAGACCTTCCTGACTCTGAGAGGTGAGTACTATTATTGTCTTTATTTTACAAATAAGGAAATGAAGCAGACAGAGGTCAAATGACTTGCCTAGGATCATCCATCTAGTAAATGTCTGAAGCAGGATTTGAACCCGGGTTTTCCTGACTCCAGGTACAGCACTCTATTCACTGTGCCACCTAACACAGCCTTCTTCCAGCGCAGGCCTAAACACTGCAGATGCTATTTTCTTCTTACTCATTTATCCTCTCGTAGCCTCATTTGATTGCCTGTCCGTGCTTTGAGACTTTGCCTTGGAGAGAATTCTGCACCTGAAGGGCAGAGCCAGGGTCTGTATGGGACCTGGCCTACCACCCCAGACAAAAGCTGCCTTGAAGAGGTACTGATGGCAAAGGCTTTTTACTAGATCCAAGAGGAATCTAACTGTGAAATAAAGTTACGTTTACATTTTCTTTGAAATCTAAAAGGTGTTTTCTCTCTCTCTCTCCCTAGACCAGAGGTACTAAGCAAATTCATTGTGGTTCATCAGGACTTGGCCTTGGGACACATAGGGACAGCCAGTAAATTTAAAACTTTGCGTTCTTTAGCCGTAAAATGGAGACAAGCTTTGCTCTACCTTTGTTACTGGCTTGTTTTGAGGAAAGTGTTCTATAAATCTTCAAGGGTTAAAGAAAGTGTTTGAAAAATGAAAGCTTCACCAAGTTTACAGAGGATTTCACATTTAGGCAATCTCATCTGATTTCATGACAACCCTTTGAAGGTAAACAGAATAAGCTGTGGTGTCCCCATTTTACAGATGAGGAAAACTTAGGGACAGGAAGGGAAGTCACACAGTGAGTTGGTGGCAGGGGCAGGATGAAGACAAGGACCCAGATCTTCTTATTCTACCGCAGTATTATTGGATTTGACTTCTGTCCACTGTGTTGCCTCTCTCTCTATAAGATACTAGAATTATTCCCACAAGCCAACACATCTCAAACTGTAGTCCAGTTGTGAGTGGGGGGCCCAAAGTTCTACCAAAATGCTCCCCAATTTTTGTCCCTTTCATGCTCCTTGCATGATGCCCTGGGGGTCCACGTCATAGAAAAGGCCATGATGAGAAGAGAATCTGTGAATAGAAACCTCATTCCCTTATCCAAGTAACATTGTGCTTGAAGGGGGGGGGGTTGGGGGGGGGAGAGGGAAGGAGAGGCGCAACTCCAGCCAACCTCAGGAAACTGAAATACCTTAGCAATAAGGAGGGCCACATAGTTTTAACATTAAAAAAAAAAAAGTTAAGCATTGGGAGATGCCATAAATGAAAATCTGGATGCCAGGTTCTGTGTAAAAGTTAAGCAAGTCAGTGGATTCCCTAAGAAAGTGATTGGGAAAACAAACATAACCCTCTAAATTTAATGAAATCCTTCTATCCTCCATAAAAAGCACTTTAACTCAGTTCTCGGCGCTTCCCCGTCCAGTTTATTATTTGCTCCTGAAAAACAGTCCCATAAGGACAAAACAGGGTACCGGGGAACAATCTTATTAATCCCGTTTTACAGGTGAAGCACCAAAGGTCTGAAGAAGGCAAGTAACTTGCCTCAGGTTATCAATAGAATCAATCATCTGACTCTGAGTTCTCCCATAAAAACAGTGCTAGAAGGCTGAGCACATAGATGGCAGGACCTGGAATCAATCAGCAAGAAGTGATGTCAAATTCAGGCTCAGACACTTACTAGCTAGGTGACCCTGGGCAAGAAGTCACTTAACCTCTGTCTGCCTCAGTTTCCCCATTTGTAAAATGAGGATCATAATAGCACCTCCCTCCCATGGTCAATGTGACAATCATTTGAGATGATAATGATTATAACTCGCTTAGCACAGTGTCTGGCACATAGTAAGCACTATAGAAATGTTAGGTAAAATTTTTATCACCACCACCATCATCATCCTCCTCCTCATTACTTCTGTCTAGCTCCAGAACTAGGAAGATGCTGGGAGGGACTGGACTTTGCAGAGCCCCACTGGGAAGCTCAAGGGGGCAGCCAGTGTGGAAAAGGCCCCATCTTCCCCTGACCCTGCATATAGGAAGGAGCTCAGTTTCACCAACCAATCAAGGAACAAGCGGTTCTCTACCTTTGAACGTCTCTAGCAGATGCTTCCCCATATACCAGCAGGCAGTTTCAAAGTTCGGAAACTGGGTTAGACTGCCGACCTTCAATCTTCTTTCCACTTCGTAAGCTCTGCGATCCAAAGCAAAATGTACTTCAGTGTAATGAGTCACAGGCAAGGTCAGTGACTAACAGTAAGGTCAGGCCTGAGCCAGGCAGGCTGAGCTAAAACAACAGCCTGGAGACAGAGAAATGCAAATGCTGTATGGCTTCACGGGTCGGGCTTAGGATTGATTTCTGGTCGGCTGGGCTGGCACCTCAGGTCCAGCGTTGAAACAACATGTAATGAATGCTGGGGATTAAGTTGCTTTGGTGGACACCAGTTCCGGAGGGCATGCATGCTGGGCTGGCAGACAAAATGTGGAGTGGCAGAGTTATGAGACACTGATACTGTCAGGGAAGGGAGAATCTTCTAGCCCCTCTGAGAACTGAGCAGGAACCTCGGAGAGTAGCTTCCTTCCTTTCCTTTCCTTCCTTCCTTCCTTCCTTCCTTCCTTCCTTCCTTCCTTCCTTCCTTCCTTCCTTCCTTCCTTCCTTCCTTCCTTCCTTCCTTCCTTCCTTCCTTCCTTCCTTCCTTCCTTCCTTCCTTTCCTTCCTTCCTTCCTTCCCTTCTTCCTTCCTTCCTTCCTACTGGGTCAGCTAGATACTCCCCTAGGGGACTGTCCCCTTAAGACCCCTATAAATCCTAAGAGCCAGTTTTCCCTTTCGAGGCATGGGAGGGTCAGATTGGAGAGGAAACCCCATTATTACTTCAAGCAATCAAGAGTGGGACATGTGCCTCGGCTGAACAGTCTGTGGCAAAAGGGAAAACCCTCAGTGACCAAACTCCACAGTTTTCAAAATGCATAGCAACAGTTTCCAGGGAGAATTAGAACCAGGGCATTGGGGGAGGAGAGATGGGGGAAAACGAAGGGGGGGGGGGGGTTAGCACATTATTAATAAACACTTGAAGCACAATACCTCATCTGCATTTCAATACTCAGGCTGTGAAGGAAATGTCCTGAAAATGCCAGGCAGTCTACAGGGGTTAGTGTTGCATATATCCAACCTATAAGAGAGGAAGAAACGCAGGTGTCCATAGGCCCTCCCACCTCCGAGGTGGCAGGACAGGGGCCTCCCAAAAACATGCTCGGCTGCTTCCCCCCAAGAGGCAAGGTGGGGTGAGGCCAAGGCCTGGAGGAATAGAGTCCTTTCTCCTGGCCTGGACCCCAGAAAAGCCTCCTCGATCGCCTCCTTTTCCAAGTTCCTACTGTCAGCTAGTTATCACAGGGGCATGTATGCACATTCCTCCGTACCTAGGTTACAGGGTCTATTGTGGGAGAAAGCACCGGGCGCATCTCGGAGTCCGAGATTAAACAGGTTACCTTCACGCCTGAGCACCTCTCTGCCTGGGGAAGAGGTATAGAGGACCAACCTCAAGGAGCGATGGGGACCGCAGAGATCATCCTATCCAACCCCCAGGGCTTTAGAGGGGAGAGGGGCAGCTGTCCAGGTCACATCATGAGTTAGTAACAGAGCCTGGCTAGAATCACCATCGTCTGACTCCTGATGCTCTTCCCATAAGACCACCCTGCTCCTCCTGCTCCCTGCTCAGTGAATGCATAGGAAAGAGGAGAGCCCGGGGCAGGCGGCTTCCTAGGGCCCTTCCTCAGGCTGGGATACAATGACTCACAGGCTGGGGGTGGGAGGGAGGTAGCAGTCGGGCACATTGTTCAGTGCCACTGACAAAAGCCAGGTTTTGAGGAAGTGCCAGCTGTTTAAGCAGCTGCTCTAATATGGTGCAGACACGGCTGGGTTTAGCCTGACCCCTGAGGGCAGGGCTCAGTTACCTGTTGGCAGGGAGATTTACACGGGCTGGCATTAAACAGAAGGCACTGACTTTGGCGGGGAGGGGCAGCAATCTTGATAGCTAACTTAAAAAAAACAAAAAAACAAAACGAAGGGAGAACTGAAGCTCCCCCTCATCAACTACGGCTGTTCTCCCTCTACTTGAACCCCCCCTGAAACAGGGCCACCTCAGGCCAGCTTTGGGCCTGTGCTGTCCAAATGCACCCACATCTGGTGAGACACTGTATGTAGCATGAATCCTGCATGCAGGTGACATGAACAGAGCGTGGGAGTGACTGTGGAGAAGGCTTCATGGGACACCATGAGACTGGGGGCTCAGCCTGGTATGGGAATGGGGAAGGAGGGGGAGGGGCTCTTGAAGGGGGGAAGGAGGGGGAGGGGCTCTTGAAGGGGGGAAGTGGGGAGGAGGAGGGGGAGGAGGAGGAAGGCTGAGAGGAGACCTCCTACCCCCTCTCACCAGCGGCTCCACTCTGGCAGCAGACGTACCTGAAGGAATGAAGAGGGTCTGGCCTTGCTTCACTGTGCACTTATAGCATTTGTCCACTTGGTCGGCAAAGAACATCTCGCTGTGATTGGCTGCCGACTGCCAGCGCTCGTACAGAGAGAGATTCGCCGATGCTGGCTTGATGAGATAAAAGATCTTCTCCCCCTGAACGAGAAAGAGCATCGTGAGGGAGAGCAGATCGTTTTCCAGATAACTGGACGTGATAGAGTGAACTCCAAATGTTCTTGGACTTGAAGGAATCCCTCTTAGCCAAACCAGGAAGGAGGCCCCACGGGCAATATGGAAAATAGACACGAGGGCTTGAGGAATCCAATTGGGGTATGACATGTCCCCACGATTGGACAGGGAGGGACTCAAAGGGTCCCTTTTAATTTTTTTTTTTTTACATATAAGGTATTTTATTTTTTCCGTTACATGTAAAGATAGTTCTCAACTTTTGTTTATACAAGCTTTACAATTTCAGATTTTTCTTCCTCCCTTCCTTCCCTCTCCCCTCCCCTAGACAGCAGGTAATCTGATATAGGTTATATCTATATATCTATATACATATATATATATATACACATATACACATATACATATATACACACATATATATATATATATCCATAATAACATTAATCCTATTTCTGCATTAGTCATGTTATAAGAGAAAAAATCAGAGCAATGATGAAAAACCTCAAAATAGAAAAAAACAACAGCACCAAAAACAAAAGAAATAGTATGGTTCAATCAGCATCTATACTCCACAGTTTTTTTCCCTTGGATTTGGAGATCCTTCTCCATCATGAGTTCCCTGGAACTCTTCTGTACCATTGCATTGGTGAGAAGAATATAGTCCATCACAGTAGGTCAACACTCAATGTTGATGATACTGTGTACGATGTTCTTCTGGTTCTGCTCATCTCACTCATCATCAGCTCACGTAAGACCCTCCAGGTTTCTCTGAACTCCTCCTGCTCATCATTTCTTACAGCACAATAGTATTCCATTGTATTCATATACCACAACTTGTCCAGCCATTCCCCAATTGATGGGGTCCCTTTTAATTTAAGAGAAAAAAATCCCCTCGTTTTCCACATAGATTTCCCAGGAGTCTGAGCAGGTAGATTAATATTAAAAATAATAATAATAGCTTGCATTTATAGAGTGCATTTTCAACATGTTATCTTATTTGACCCTCACAACTATCCTGTGAGGTAGGTGCGATGATTATCTCTATTTTTACAGATGAGCAAACTAGGACTTAGGGCAGTTAAGTGACCTGCCCAGGGTCACGCTGCTAGTGTCTGAGCTGGGACTTGAACTCAGGTCTTCCTGACTCCAAATCCAGCCTTCTATATACATACTGTGGCACCAAAGAGGCTTTTTATTAAATGCCTACTATGTGCAGGGCTCTGTGCTAAGGGCTGGGGCTACACAGATAAACACACAGGCCAAGCTTTCAAGAAGTTCATGGTCAAATGGGGGAAAGACAACTCTGCAAATAGCCATAATCCATGCAAAGGAGAGGCGCAGGAAAGGGCTGTGAGAAATCTGAGGAGGGAAAGGTCACTGTCAGTGGAGGAGATGGGTACGAGGACTTGGAGAGAGAAATGTCAGAGGCAGCTTCATGAAGGAGCAGCATCTGAGTCAGGCCTTAAAAGTAAGAAAGGTCTTCAGTAATCTCAAGCCAGGGGAGTTTCCATTTGACACCAACACTCTTCTCCTTGACTGGGCACCTGCCTCCAAGCACTACTGACCACCCAGGATTCCTCCTCTGCCCTTCCAGCCAACAATGCCTGGAGACCCAATTCGAGGCCCACGCCTCCTGGAAGCCTTCCCACACTGACGTCTCCATTATTTGAGCTCCTGTTTTGTTCGTTTCTTACCTACCACATCTCGTGGAGTCCTTGCCCACAGGTTAAGTAGACTTTGGTGAACCGACAATCAAGCTTACCTTGAGCACATGGTACCAAGCTGAGGCCCCTCCGGAGTCTATGTGGAAGTCTGTGTAACTGTCCTTCACACAGATCAGGCAATACTTGGTCACTTTGGGTTTGGCCAGTAAGGCATCATCGGGCCAGTAGTTTTCTACCCAGGATAGCTTTTTCACAATCTCTGGAGGCTCTACAAAGCTGGACATTCTGAAGGCAGAAGAATGGACAGATGATTCAGTAAAAAGATGCAGTGGGCATGGGGAAGGAAGAGGAAGAAGAGGAGGAGGAGGAGGAGGAGGAGGAAGGTACTGCAAAGCTTATTCCCAGGAAGGCTCTTGTCTCATTGACATATCAACAAAAGCACCAGACTCCGAAGTCAAGAAGGTCTGGTTAAAGAATCTTGCCTCAGGGCAGCTAGATGGCGCAGTGGATGGAGCACTGGCCCTGGAGTCAGGAGTACCTGAGTTCAAATCTGGCCTCAGACACTTAACACACACTTACTAGCTGTGTGACCCTGGGCAAGTCACTTAACCCCAATTGCCTCACTAAAAAAAAAAAAAAAAGAAAAAAAGAAAAAGAAGAATCTTGCCTCAGACGTAGCCTGGCTACGTGACCCTGGGCAAGTCACGTCCCTTCTCAGAGGGCCAGAGTTCATCTGCAAAACGAATGTAAGAGCCAGTTCCCTCGCAGGGCTTCAATAATATATGTACAAAGTGCTCTGCCAACCGTGGAGTGCTATTTACTGAGAGCTATTCTCGTTACAGGGGGAGAGTTTTTCCCCAAGGAGTCTGTTCTCTTGGAGCCTTGTAAGGCAACACTTTCCATTTTGGCCTAAATACGTGTTTTGTTTTGACCATTGTAGTACTGAAGAGAGAGATTGTTGTTTTTCTCCCCCCACACAACATGGGGCATTTTCGGTGTCTTTTAAACGACAGCATCTGTTCTTCAAGCTCCCGGCTCTACTCTGGTGTTTCTGCTTCACGTCAAATCTGGTTAGTCTAACTTCAATTAAAATGAGCAAGAAAGGATGGAAATTCTCATTCGGTTCAAGCCCCGCTGTCTTGGGCGAGACACCAAACATCTTGGAGGAGGTGCTTCCCTCCACATCCCATCCAGGACAGTCCTACCTGGCCCACAGAATGAAGATTTTGTCCTATTGCTTAACTCTGCAAGAAATGGAAATGACAAAACTCCTCTCTGAAAAGTTTTCTAAGCACTGAGCACTTGATGAGAAATCCAGCCCACACCAGAGCACGGGGAGAGCTAAGTAAGCCAGGAGAGAAGTAATGCCTAGGCAGAAAAACCAGAGGCAGCTACCATTACCTTCTGACCATGTTACAGCCCCTCTATGCTGGGTTCTCTTCTCCCTTTGAAAAGAGCACGTTCAACACGTTTCCTTTTTTCGGTGCTAGCTGAGCTGCAGACATCCAAGGTGTCTCCTGAAGCTATTTCCCTAGGACCTTCCTCTCTGGCAATGGGCAGATTAACCCAAAGAAGTGTAGGACTTTGCTAAAGATCGATGCCAGGAGACCTAGACCCCAGATTCTCTAACTCTGAAGTCGTACCTTGCCTGGAGAGCTGCCTCTTTCTCAATCTGCTGGCACACCTATCTTACACATACACAGTGTTTCCCCCTAGACCCATATTCCAGGTGGTTCACATAGGTTAAGTCTGATTTCCCCAACTAAAGGATAAACTCCCAAGGATAGTGAACAGGACTTGGCACAGAGACAGACCTTAAAGATCATCTGATCTATGGCTTATTTTATTTTAATTTCTTTTCTTTTCTCCTTTTTTTTTTTTGAGGCAATCAGAGTTAAGTGACTTGCCCAGGGTCACACAGCCAGAAACTATCTGAGGCTGGATATGAACTCAGCTCTTCCTGTCTCTAGGGCCAGTGCTCTATCCACTGTACTACCCAACTGCCCAACCAATGGCTTGTTTTATTTATTTATTTTCCAGTGGCTTATTTTAAAGAGGAGGAAATTGAGGGTCAAAGAGAAAGGACCCTAGGCCACACAATAACTAGAGGTCAGTCTATGACCAGAGAAGCCAGGTCTCCTGTCTCCTTCCCAGATCAGTGTTCTTGCCTTTATGCCACATTGTCCCCCATCCTCCCCTGCTCCTGTCTTCCCCACAGGACTGAGCGCACAGCATGTACTTGATAAATAATTGTTGATAGACTGGTTGTAGTTTGAAGATATTTGCATGGTATAACAATGAAATTTAAGTAAAACCTGGAATTGCCCCACAGATGCCTTTCCATTTAAACCAGGTATTCTTTTTTTTTGGGGGGGGGGAAGGGGCAAGGAGGGTTAAGTGACTTGCCCCGGGTCACACAACTAGTGCCAAGAGTACAAGGCTGGATTTGAATTCAGGTCTTCCTGAATACAGGGCTGGTGCTTTATCCTCTGCCCCACCTAGCTGCCCCCTAAACCAGATATTCTTAACTATTTTAGGGTCATGTACCTTCAGAATAAATTTTTTAAATGCAAATAAAATGCCTAAGATCATAAAAGAAACCAATTATGTTGAAATAAGGACAAAATTTGGTTTGCCATCCAAGTTCATGGGCCCCATGAAATCTATTAGCAGACACAGACTCAGATTAAGAAACCCTGATTTAAATCAACCTGCATTTCTAGCTTCTACCAATTCAATTTAGTTCTACCCTCTGGATCAGTCTAACCTCTTGAGTTAAGATGTCAATTCTCTTGAAAGGAATAGCATATTAATTGCTATCATTCATGGATACCTTAGTGTAAATTAGTTTATTAGACTCTTTCTGATAAAGGGCAGGTTCTGCTATGGGGGAGAAAAAGAGGTCTCTAGCACAGAGAACTTCCTGTGGGAGAACAATCTAAGGGTATAGTGGGCGTTTCTGGGTAGAAGAGGGAAGCATGGGTCCCTGGAAACTTTCTGGGCTATGATGATACAACAGAAAGGCAAAAGGAGGTTATATAGTGGTGCCGAGAACAAATCTGGGCAACTTCATAATTTGGTCATTCTTTATCAGAAAGAGGAAAGAAAGACAGTCCCACCCACCTCTCTGTGAATGGCTGAGCAGTCCACATCACAAAATCAAAATAACAAGGCTGTCCGCCATGGCTACTGTTCCAAACCCAAGGCAGCCTCCAGAATCTGAAGGTTCCCACTTGATAATTAACCACAGAGTTGGAAGGGACATTTGAGGTCTTATCATCCAAAGGGTAGCCAATTAGGAATTGCCTCTCAAGCATTCCTGTCAAAGACAAGTCATCCAGTCTCTGTTTGAAGGTCTACCATGAGGGGACCCACTACCACCTGAGGCAGATCTAAATCTTGGAAAGTTTTTCCATAGGTCAAGCCAAAAAGGTTCCTCTTTAAAACTTCCCTCCTCTGTTCCTAGGGCCAGACACACACAGGAGTCTGCTGGCTTTTCTTCATGGCCAACTGAGAAGGAAAAGTATGGAAAGATAACAGGGAGGGACAAATTTTCCAGACCACTGAGATGACAGGATCATAGATTGAGCTGGAAAAGAATTTAAAGGTCATCTACTCCAACATCCTCATTCTACAGAGAAAGAATGGAGGATTAAAGAGATTACTGGTCTTGCTCGAGATCACACAGTTAGGTAAGTATCTAAAATGGGATTGGAACCCAGGGGAAAGGGCATCCTGATTCTGAGTGCAGAACTCTATCCTTTGTGTCAACAGTCTCTCATCTCAGGTGTCTCAGGTGTCTCAGGTGTCTATGAGAAGAACAAGAAATTAAGCCACTTATGAGCATTGGGGAAACAATTTCCCAAAATCCAATGACAATCATTAACTGAGGGAGCCGTGGTCCCCGGAGGGGACAGAGATGATTCCAGTCTCTCCACAAAGGCTCTTGGGGCAAAGGCTGGCTCACCTGGTGTCAGAAAACTCCAGGTTGGTGACGTTGAGGACCCGTTTCCGGTTGGTGCTATAGTAGTAATCAACAAACTCCTTCAGTTTCATCTTGCAGTCTTTCTGTTTGGTGACATCGGTCACATCCACACTCCTCTCTGGGCCTGAGGAATTCAAGCAAGAGAAAGATGAGCCCCATATCTCTGAAATCAGGAACCCAGCGTCATCTTGTCTAGCCAGAAAATCTCTGAGTTTCACAGGGCATAAGATCGCTGGATGGGGTCATCTAGTCCAACTGATACCTGAAGAACAACGTGCTCTACAACCTACCCCTCTGTTGTCACCAGGCTGCTGCTTTAGATGGAGACGTACCCATCTCTTACGTGGCTGCCGACAAGTAACGGACAAATGTGGAGCCCGTGTGTGGCCAATACAGAGACATTAGGAGGAGGACTGTGTGGCAGAATTCTAGGGCTCTGGATTCTAATTCTACTCTCAGTCCACCTTGTAAAATAAGCTAAAGATCCAGGGTGCTGCCTCACCCTCTAAGGAGGTTTAGAACTTCCGTAACCTCAGGATATGCTGGCCAGGGAGGACTGCCCTGAGCTGGTAGCTCTCTGCAAGCCTAAATAACTATCTTTCAGCCAGTCACGCTGAACTCCTCTCCCTTCTCAGGTTCCACTTCGATACAGTCTAGACAATAACATTTACTCTCCTTTCAGGGTTATGATGAAGACTAGCAAGCAGCAAAGTAATGGGATCCCCAAATCCCTCCCCTCTGAGAGAAAGGGTAGGAGGAAATTCAATTCAACGCAATACAACAAGCATTTACTGAATTCCTACCACATGGCAGGTGCTAAGAAAGGCACAGAGAGGACAAAGACAAAAATGAATCATCCCTGCCCTCAGGAATTGTACCTTCTACTGGGGGGAATAACACATACCCAGAGAGAAATACAAACACTCCCCATTTCATTCCTGGGGCCCCTCCCAGAAACTCCACCTAAGGAGGGTGCCCAGGCCAACCAGCTGCTCATTTCCTACTGGGAAATTTCCTTCTCTATCATGCCCCTCACCAGGTACCTTCTGGCCACCCCCCTCGCCAGGTCCCTTTCCTTTTCAGCTTCCTCTTACTGTTGTCTTCCCTATGGGAACAGAAGCTCTTCAAGTGCACAGGAGACCTTTCATTTTACTCATATTTGGACTCCCAGTACTTGCTTAGCACAGTACCTGACACACAGTAGGAACTTTGTAAATACTTATTAAATACTAGTGGATTCTGGAGATGGGTCTTAAAGGGGTTTCCTAGAACAAGAGATAAAAAGGGGAGAGCATTTGCTCCTCCCTTTCCTTAGCAGCCTCTTTTCCCAATAACCTTTGCCACTTACACCAGAGAGCTGACCCCGAAGGAACTTCTGCCCTGGGATCCCATTCTCCAGATTGGTGACTGACCTGTGGACCATTATTTCAGGAAAAAAACCTATTCATGCTTCACTTTCCTCCTCTTCTCCAACCACCTCCTCCAGTCTTCTCACTGACCAAGTACAATCTCCCCACACACTTCTGGAATAAGAACCATGATCAAAAAAACTGCCAATATTTTATGAGTGTGTCACTCAACTCATTCATGGCCCCACTCACCATCCCTGTAACTTTCTGGACCAAAGTGCCCCTCCCTGGCCACCACTTCCATATCCGAGTTGTATATTGTGAGCTTCCAGAGGGCAGGAACAGTCTGCTTTTGTATTTGTATTCTCCACACTTAGCACAGTGCCTGGCACATGGTGAGTGCCTAATAAATGCCTTTTCATTCATTCCATCACTCATCCATTCATCCATCCATCCATCCATCCATCCATCCATCCATCCATCCATCCATCCATCCATCCATCCATCTATGCATTCACTTAGAAGGATGCTCTAAGAATGAGAGGCTGCCTGTGCAAAAAGGCACACAGAAAGAAAAGGAAATATAGAGTGCATGAGGCAACTAACGTGGACTCAGCAAGGAAAAGCAAGGTGGAGTCAGATGGAGAAGGGCTTTAAATACCAGAGAAATTTGTATTTACCTTAGAGGCAATAGGGAGCCACTGGAACTTAAGTACAGGAGGGACATTATTCCCCCCAGTATTTTTTCTCTCTCTCTCTCTCTCTCTCTCTCTCTCTCTCTCTCTCTCTCTCTCTCTCTCTCTCTCTCTCTCTCTCTCCCTCCCTCCCTTGCTCTCTCACTCTCTCAGTACGTGGTGCTAAGACATTAGGAATAGCATTTGGCAGCTATGAAAGGCAAAATGGAAACCATGGGGATCGATCATCCAGCCCCAAGATGACTTTACTCCAGTCTCTGCTATGCTGTTTTAGTTCAATTCTGCATACATTTATTAAGTACCTACTATGTGCTAGGGACCATAGAAATCAAAAGACAAAAATGAAACTTCCCTCAAAGAAGCTTATAGTCTACTGAGTGTAAACAACCCATATGCGAGTAAGTAAATACAAAAGGAGTGAGGGAGGGAGAGGGAGAGGGAGAGGGAGAGGGAGAGGGAGAGGGAGAGGGAGAGGGAGAGGGAGAGGGAGAGGGAGAGGGAGAGGGAGAGGGAGAGGGAGAGGGAGAGGGAGAGGGAGAGGGAGAGGGAGAGGGAGAGGGAGAGGGAGAGGGAGAGGGAGAGGGAGAGGGAGAGGGAGAGGGAGAGGGAGAGGGAGAGGGAGAGGGAGAGGGAGAGGGAGAGGGAGAGGGAGAGGGAGAGGGAGAGGGAGAGGGAGAGGGAGAGGGAGAGGGAGAGGGAGAGGGAGAGGGAGAGGGAGAGGGAGAGGGGAGGGGAGGGGAGGGGAGGGGAGGGGAGGGGAGGGGAGGGGAGGGGAGGGGAGGGGAGGGGAGGGGAGGGAAGGGAAGGGAAGGGAAGGGAAGGGAAGGGAAGGGAAGGGAAGGGAAGGGAAGGGAAGGGAAGGGAAGGGAAGGGAAGGGAAGGGAAGGGAAGGGAAGGGAAGGGAAGGGAAGGGAAGGGAAGGGAAGGGAAGGGAAGGGAAGGGAAGGGAAGGGAAGGGAAGGGAAGGGAAGGGAAGGGAAGGGAAGGGAAGGGAGAGACATCATTGAAAACATCTTTCATCACTGAAAACCTGAAACAGTTGGGTTTTTTTTTTATACATAGAAGAAAGCATAAGGAAATTCAGACAGTTATATTACCATTGTTAATAAATTGTCTCTTAAAAACTCTATTTAATAGGAGTCCACTGTTTGACATACAATACTCTTTTCTTGTTCTGTGCATACTGAAATATTCATGTTTTTATGTTTATTAAGTCCATAACAAAAACCATTATATGTAAAAGGAAGTTTGTCCAATTGAATCCTATTTTAAATGTCTCAGGATAACTTATGAGGAATTCTAGAGTGAATTACATCCTAAGTGGGGTGAAAATCTTTTTCAAAAGTGAAAACTACAATCTGTCTCTACCTCTCCTCTAGCTGCTGTTCTATTCCTCCCTTTCAGCTATTCTGTGTGATAGCGAGACTCGCCTGTTTACTCTTCCCCACACACAACATTCTGTTTCCCACCTCAGCACCTTTGCAGCCCCCTTGTCCGGAATGCTGTCCCTCGGGGCCTGAAATCCCTAGTTCTTTTTGGGACTCAGCTCAAGTGCTCTCTCCTACACAGGGTATTTCCTGACACGACCCCCTCCCCTTAGTTATCCATCCTCAAAATTACTTCATACTTACTTTCTGATACATTATGTATTACTTCTATTTTGTGTATGATTTATTTTTTATAAATTGTGTATACTTATATTACATATATGCTATTCATCTCCCAACTGTGACCCCAGGGTAAAATGTAAGCTAAGAGGTGGGGAGAAAAGAATCAGACACATCCCACCCACCTGAAATATCCCCTTCCCAATGTCAAATATGTGTGTTTTGAAGTATGGATCTTGGTAAATCAAACAGGACACGAGTGGGTGGGTCTCCCTGGGGCCACGACCCAACTCAACCAGGATCCTCCCAGGACTCATGAATGTAGTACCTACCCACATAGTTCTCAACGTCGCTGACGTAGAACGTGGGGGCTGGGACAGCCAGCCCTAAGCCATCCTTCTTGGGGACCAGGATGGGCTCTGTGAAGCCACGGTCCTCCAAGTAGTCCAGGGTCAGCTGGCTGCCGGGCACTTTAATGACAACATCA
Organism: Dromiciops gliroides; assembly: GCF_019393635.1. Taxonomy (NCBI): domain Eukaryota; kingdom Metazoa; phylum Chordata; class Mammalia; order Microbiotheria; family Microbiotheriidae; genus Dromiciops; species Dromiciops gliroides. The sequence goes on along the minus strand of NC_057861.1, from coordinate 696,897,764 downwards.
TCCGCACTGAAATGGGGGAGGGAAACACCAGGCTTACTAGAGAAGACATGCCCATTCATTTCCCAATTCCCTACCGCGAGCACCCAGTCCCTCCCCAACTGAGACTTTTCTAATGACACATGCAACCAGAGATTATTTTTGGCTGCAGAAAACGGCACAAATGGTGAGAACCAAGCCTTTGGGATTCCTGAGGAGAAAATAACAGTTTACCTCTACACAGTCATCCTCAGGTAGTGTTAAGTATTGTTGTTCCCATTTTACATGTGAGGAAACCGAGGCTCAGAAAATGGCTCAATATTACAGATTAAGTGTTGGGGTCAAGATCCAAACTCAGCTCTCCTGGCTCCACATCCCAGCATTTTTCTGAGGATGTGACTGTACAGTCCAAAGCTCAAAGTGTTTTGGGCCTTTAATGGTACCAGAAAACTCCTCTGTTAATGTATCACTGTGGTTAGGTACCATGATGTACTGCAAACACCTTGTACTGACGCCTCTGCAACTGATTAGCTCTGAAACCTAGAACAAGTCACTTGTGAGCCATAAAAGAATAAAGCTGGATGTAAAGAATTTAAAGTAGGAGGCAGCTAGATGGCATAGTGGATAAAGCACTGGCCCTGGATTCAGTAGGACCTGAGTTCAAATTTGGCCTCAGACACTTGACACTTACTAGCTGTGTGACAAGTCACTTAAACCTCATTGCCCCACAAGAAAAAAAAAAAAAGAAAGAAAGAATTTAGAGTGAAAGGGACCTCAGAGATCATCTCCTTCAACATTCTCACTATACAGATGAGGCACCTGAGGCCAAAAGAGGTTTAAGACAGCTAGGTGGTAGAGCTGAAGGAGCATCAGGACATGGAGCCAAGAAGACCTGAGTTCAAATCATGCTTCAGACATTTCCTAGCTGTATGCCCCTGAGCAGATCACTCAATTTCTTCCCATTTGTGGAAACCTCAGTCTCCTCATTTGTAAAATGAGAATAAAAATATCATCTTATTTTACAGGGTTGTTGTGAAGATTGAAGTGATTTGCAAATATATAAATACTAGCTATGATCATCATCATGTTCATCTCTTCTTCGCCATCGTCGTTGTCATCATCATGCTCCTCAGACTTAGCCAAGGCCAAACAGGTAACAATGGCAGGGCTGAGACAAGAACTTCTGTCCCCCAACTGTGAGCCCAGACCTCCTTCTCCTACAACCAGAGGTTCTAAACCTTTTTTGTGTGTCATGGCCCCCACTGCCAGTCAGGTGAAATCTATAGGCCCATTGGAATCATGTTAATTGCATGAAATGAATCATATAAAAAATTTTTAATTAAAAAAAGAAATGAATTATATAGGATTCCAGAGGTAACCAATTATATTGAAATTCGACTACAAACACATTTTAAAGTCTTAGGACCCAGCTTAAGAACCCCAACCTCTATCATGCCGCCTCTCCTCCCTGAGCCAGTGAGGATGCTAAGACCAAAGGGATGCAGTGACCCGCCCAGGATCACAAAGCAAATAAGGAACAGAATTCAAATCCAACTCCCTGAGCTTAAAGTTCCAGCTTCTTCCCGCTGGTTGCCCAGCGCTTGATGACTCCCACGGTCCCTTCCTGCTCTAAGACACTGAGTTACTGGGGGACTGGCGGGGTGGCCGGCAGTTCTGGCATACTGGTCCTCAGAAAATGTCTTCTGCCTTCATCAGCCGGGATACTGATAATTAAACATCCCTAGCCCTGGGAGCAGCTTCTGAAACAGCTGGAAGCAGCAGCAGCAGCAGCTGGAGCAAGAGCAGAAAGGCTCAGGTTCTCCTGCTCAGCTCCCGGTGCTGAACAAAGGGGCTGAAGCCAATAGGGCCTTACTGCTCTCCTCCCCAGCTGTGAATGGACTCCTGAGAACCCCCGTGTTAGCTCATAGGGACCAGAAGACTTGTTGGGGAAAGGCCCAGCGGTGAATAATCCTCTCCTGCCCTCTGCTGTGCATTCCCCAAACTACAGAGGGCCAGTGGAGGACACCATCACCCTAGAAGTAGGGACCACCCCAGCTCTAAAGGGAAGGGGGAGGGGGGAGAAGGATAGAAGGGGGGGAAGAGAAGGGGAAAGGGGGAGGGGAGGAAGAGGAGGAGAAGGAGAGGAGGAGAGGGAAGAGAACAAGAGGAGAAGGAAGAGGAGGAGGAGGAGGAGGAGGAAGAGGAAAAAGTGACCTGTGAAGATCACAAAGGGAAGAGGTATCAGAGGCAGGATTAGAACTCAAGGCTGGATTCTAAAACCAGTGTTCTTTCCATACAGCCTCTAAATGGAGAGTGATGGGTCTTTGTGGTAACTTCCCACAATCCCACCAGTAACCCTGCAAACAGCCCACCATGGTTCCTGGGGTTATAGATTTATATTTGGTAGGAACATTAAATGAGATCTAGTCCAACCTTCCCCTCCTCCTCCCCTTTTTACAGATGGGGAACTGAAGCCCAAAAAGATTTATGTGACTTGCCAAGGTCCCATATATAGTAAGTGGCCTAAGAAGAGATTCTGAGATTTGAACAGAGGACCTTGAACTCATCTCCCATGTTCTTTCCTCTCTAAGACACTGACTCATCTTGGGCTGAGTGAGCAGAAGGGGTGACAAAACACTGCCTTTTGACCTGGAGCCTGGGAACAGATCCATCTCAAATGTTTTTCCTGCTGGGGAAAGAGATTAGAGGAAGGGGCTATGAGGTTCCCCTTGGCAAGGGAAGAGTCAGGAAAGTCTGTATTGCCTGGCCACTTCCCAAGACTGGCAAAGTCTCCCTATATTAAATGATACAATATTTGGAGAGCACTTAGCCATGCCTGGAATATACCAGGTGCTTAATAAATGCCTGTTTCCTTTCCCCTTCCCCCTAAAGAGTCAGAGAAGGATCTGAGTGAAAAGGGAACGTAGAGATCCATCTAGCCAATAGGTTCTTAACCTGGTACCCCTTAATATTTTAATTTTAATATTGTAATTATTTAATCTTAATAATTATTTCTTAATAATGTTAATAAAATATTGTATATAAATATTTGTATTTTAATGTTTTGATAACCATTTCAGCAAGATGGGTTTCCTCCGTTTTGTTCTGGTTTTTTTTTCGGGGCAATGGGGGTTAAGTGACTTGCCCAAGGTCACACAGCTAGTACGTGTCAAGTATCTGAGGTCAGATTTGAACTCAGGTACTCCTGAATCCAGGGCTGGTGCTTTATCCACTGCACCACCTAGCTGCCCGGTTTCCTCTGTAATACTATAGATTTTATTTTTTGCATTTAAAAATATCATTCTGCGAAGGGTTTCACTAAGAATAGGTTCCACTAGACTTGCCCAAAGGGTCCATGACAAAAAAAAAAAAAAAAAGGCTAAGAACCCTTGTCCTAGTTCAATGCCCTCATTTTACAGATGAGGAAACAGGCCCACAGCAGTTAAGCGACTTGCTAAAGGTCAGATTAAGCGACTTGCTAAAGGTCACAAAGGCAACAAGAGGCAGCACCAAGGAGTGAAAACCCAGGTCTTCTGACTCCAAATCTTTCCACTCTTGATTTGCTGCCCACAAAGACTGAACGAAAGAGAGAAACTGAGGGAAAAGATCGAGATAGGAACCATAGCCATCATCAGTGGTCAGTCGTTGAATGAACAAAGAGGGAAGGAGACCAGATTAGGAACTCTGCGGGTCTGAGCAAAGAGTGGCACTGAGTTATGTCCCTGGCACTGAAGGGTACGTTGGGAAGCCTGCTGAAGATGGCACCCAAAGTTGAGTCCCGGTTCTGCCACTCACTAGCCCTATGACCTGGGGAAAGGTCCCATAACCTCTCTGGGCCTCAGTTTCTCATCAGTAACATAAGGAGGTTGGGCTGGATGGTTTCTGAGGTCGCTCCCAGCTTTGTGTGATGCTAGATGCTATAGTACAATCCTCAACAAGACCCCTGGAACTGAAGGGAATAGACAGCTTGAACAGAACAATGGTGTCATCCCTAGGCACTTTGCCTCCCAGGGGGCGAAGCATTTCCCCATCAATTATCTTATATAATCACAGGGATCCCACAAAGCCCCTGGAGGTCCTGGTCCTCCCCACTCAGAAATGGCTAAGGATTCTCTTTCTCCTAGTGCGCAAGGACAGATGGAGGTATGGGTACAGCAGGGAAAGGGGTGGGGTGAGATCCCACATGAGCAAACATATGCAAAGAACTGGAGGGAAAATTAGTGCCTATTTATTAAGGGATGACTAAAAAAACTGTGATATGTGAATGCAATGGAATATTTTGGGGGAGGCAATCGGGGTTAAGTGACTTGCCCAGGGTCACACAGCTAGTAAGTGTCAAGTGTCGGAGGCCGAATTTGAACTTGGGTCCTCCTGACTCCAGGGCTAGTTCTTAATAGAATATTATTGTACTGTAAAAAATGAACATGAAGAAAGAATTCAGAGAAAGGTTGAACTGATTTAGAGCAAAATAAGGATAACTAGGAGAATAATTTACACCAAGACTACAATAATGTAACAGAAAACAACATTCAGAACAATGCTCAATGCAGTGTCCAATCATGACTTCCACAGTCAAGAGATATAGCAGCATGCCAATCAGCAAAGAGGCGATGTGCAAAAGGTAGAGAATGCAGAGAATGAAGCATACGTTTTTAGACATAGCCATGTTGATTTGCTTTGCTTAACAGTACTCATTTGTAACCGGAGAGACAGCTAGGTGGCTCCGTAATGCATAGAGCCCAGGCTTTGGAGTTACAAAGGCCTGAGTTCAAATCCTGCCTCAGACACTTACTAGGCATGGGACCTTGGGTTCATCACTTAACAGTTGCCTGCCTCGGTTTCCTCCTCTGTAAGATGGAAATAATAGCACATACCTCTCAGGATTGTGAAGATAAATGAAGTGAGTGAAAATAAATTGAAGATAAAATGAGTTAATGGTTGTACTTTGCAAACCTTGAAGTACTATATAAATACTAGGTAAGATTATTATTTTAACAAGAAAGGCTTCTATTCAGTGGCTTGAAGGCAGGTCAATAAGAAGTGATGGTAGATTGTTATTTGGTTTTTAAAGAACCTCAATAAAACATTAAAAAAAAAAAGAAGAATCCAGATCTGGAGTCATAGGAACAAGGTTCAAATTCTAGTTCTGCCACTCATTAGCTATGTGACCTTGGAGCAGTCATTTAACCCTGATAGGCCTCAGTTTCTTCACTTATTAAGTGAAGTGATTAAACTTGGCGATTTTTATGGTCTTTTCCAGCTCTGGACCTATGACTCCATGATCATACCCCTTGATATCTGTAATTTGCATCTCAGGTCCCAGATGGGGCCTCCTGGGGGACAATCAGGCTTTTATAAAATATGCTGGCAACACTGAGTTTCCCTTGACCTCTGGTTCAAGCAGATGCCAGGAACCAGTGAGCCGGCTGTCTCTTGTTGCTTCTTCTTCCCAAAAGAATAAGCTCTGAGACACAAACGATTAAGAGAAGGAGAAGCTTCCCAAGAAGGCCTGTTGATTCATTCAGGACATCAGCTCCTGACCTCCATCTTGGGAGAACCAACTTAACTTCTTAGCATCCTCCTGAGCCTCCCAAACCCCAGAAGGAGGTCAGGAAGGGTTCATAAAAGACAGGGGCCCTTTAATCTTGTAAATGATCTTTGATGACTGGACTGTTGGGGGTGGGGGGCAGTAGGAGAGGCTCTGCTGGTGCAATGAAATGAGCGGTGAACTTGGAGGAAAAAAGACCTGGGCTGGACAAAATATGTTTAGCTTCTGGTTCAGGAAAATGCTAAGACCCAATGTCTGATGTTGGTTCTTGTTCCCAAGAGAATAGGCTTTAAGACACAACAGACCAAGAGAATAAAAAGACAGTGCCTCACCTCTGACCACAGGAAAGTCATTTACCTTCACTGGACCTGTTTCCCCATCTGTAAACTGGGGAGGGTGGGTAGTCATATCACAGTACTTTCCTCTCAAGGGGCTATTGTGAGGTCCAAAAGAAATCACGAATGTTAAATTCACTGTGAATGTTAAAGTGCTATATAAAAGCCAGCGATCATTAGCAAGCCAAAACAAAGCTAAGCAGCAACCAGAAGGGTGCCCAGGGTGCTGTCTTACAGGCACTCAGGCCAGGCCTGGCATGAAAGGGAAGGTCTAAGTTTGTTTTATCAGCTTTATTGACTCACGATTCAATGACCTCTCCTGTCCTCTAGGGCAAGCATAGACCCTCCCTGAACCTCTACCCCATTCCCCATCCGACTCTCTGATGCCGTCCACAAGAGGGACATCCTTGTTCCCCCAATGCTGAGGGGCTGCATAGAGGCTAATCTCCCATTCCTGGGAAGCAATTCAGATTTGGCAGCTTCAATCAGAAGATGTTTCCAGGCAGGATGGGGGATGAGAGGGAGCCTTCATAGGGAGCTTAAATACTGTTAATATTCTTTTTGGTTTTTGTTTTTTGGGTTTTTTTGCAGGCAATGGGGGTTAAGTGACTTGCCCAAGGTCACACAGCTAGTAAGGCCGGATTTGAACTCAGGTACTCCTGAATCCAGGGCCAGTGCTTTAACCACTACGCCATCTAGCTGCCCCGTTAATATTCTTTAAAAAAAAAAAAAAAAAAAAGGAAGAAGAAAAAGCTGTCTTTCCCACATGCAGAATTCTTTCATATGCCCAGGCCCAGACATCCCAATTTCAATTTTCCTAGCAGAGGCAGCTGATCACAGAACCACAGACCCCTCAATAGAAGGCATCTCGAGATGAAGTCCTGCCTGGTCCCTCCTACTTCTTAGGCAATCCAAGCCACAAGAGATTAAATGATGTACCCAAGGTCACACAGCTTCACTGGCAATGGAATTAACTGTTCTCTAAACTGACCCATTTGTAGCTAGGTAACTAGACCTGCTCGTTTTAAGCACAGGGCTGTAGCTTCGTAAGATTTGAAAGTGGAAAAGACTTTAGAGATCACAGAACCATCAGAATTTAGAGCTGGAAGAGATCTCAGAGGCCTTCAAGTCCAATCACCTCATTTTACAAATGAGGAAACTGAGGCACAGAGATGGAGTTGGGTAACTTGTCCAGGGTTACACAGCAACTAAGGATCTGAGGAAGGATTTGAACCCAAGTCTTTCTGACTACAAGTCCAGCATCCTAACCACTCTACCACACTGCCTCTGGTACTCATTCTCTCATCCTACAAAGGAGAAAATTGGCAGCTATGAAACGTTTCAGTTAATTAGTCGGGATGCCACTAAGCTCACAAACTCCAGCAGAGATGATTTAACTACCTAGTGTTCCAATAACATATGGCCCCTGGCCCCCACAATCCTCTCACTTGAAAAGGGATAAGAACTATGTTCTCCAGACCCCCAGTCCAGAGTCTTCCTACAAAGGGGGTCAGGGTCTCATAGGGACCCGCCCTCTTTGGCCCGTGTACCCACCTGGGGAAAGTTCGGCTCCTCAGCTCTTTGATGAACACTTGACTCCCATTCTGGACAGGTTTGACATCTGTCGTCTGCCCTGTGTCGTGTTTATGCCAATTTCTTTTTTTTTTCACTAGAAAAGAGAGGAAATGGTCAGTAAAGAGGATGGCAGAGGCTACCACCGCAGCCCCTAAGAGGGGAATCTGAAGCCCCTGCAACATGTCCAGGAAGTAATCTCTGCCCACCACCACCCCCCCCCCTCCCTCTGTGTGCCCCATCCCCTCAGCCTCCTAGTGGCCCAGAAGACGCATCCAGCTGCTCCAGCATTCATGGCCTGAGAGCTGCAAGGGGCGTCAGAGACCATTGGTATCAAACTCAGAAATGGGGGAGGCTCAACCCTATGGAAGGATCCCTTCGGGGACACCTATTGATTTAGGAAACCACAGACTAACAGTATCTATGCTCTACTGTATTTTTATTTATTTTGTTAAATATTTCTCAATTCCCTTTTAATCTGGCTCTGGCTGCACTTGTGCTTGGGAGCATTGCTGGGTCGTAGTCTTGGTGTCTGACACCTCTGATCTAGTCAAACCCCACCATTTTACAGATGAGGGAACTCGGGACTGTGGAGATTAAGTGACTTCCCCAGAGCCCTACAGGTAGCACCTCATCACAGGTGAGATGGGATCTAGGTCACTGACTCCAGAGGGGGTGGTCTTCCAAGAGGCCATTCTGTGGGAAGGAGAACACAGAGCCAAGGCAAGTCCTTCCCACAGGAGCACAAGAAGCAGCCTCTGGTGCCATTTTTCATTTGGAAAATAAGATCTATCAAGTGCCCGATGGGCAATGGGAACAGGTATAGAAGAAGATTCTAATAGCCTTAGTAGCCCACAAGCAAATGGCCTGTTCTAATTCTAACCCCGCAAAGCAAAATGAATTATAAGGAGTCAAAGAGCAGGGGTGAGATCTCCTTATTAGGGACAGAAAAATGAATTCTCTGAGGCCCATATGAATGTACGGAAATCTTTCATTAGGCCACGACAGTGTAACCCCTAAACTTCAGATTGGAGAAAATGGCTGGACATCATTTTAAAAAGAAGAAAGAGGAAACAAAGCAATTTCCAATGAGAAATCGATCCTGGGATGTGCAGGTTGTAGCAACTAAGGACCATCTTTCCATCATTCACACCCTTTACTAGCCAGACTTCTATCAAAATAGGCCCAGCTTAGGGGCAGCTAGGTGGCGCATTGGATAAAGCACCAGCCCTGGAGTCAGGAGGACCTGAGTTCAAATCCAACCTCAGACGCTTGACACTTACTATGTGACCCTGGGCAAGTCACTTAACCCTCATTGCCCTGCCAAAAGAAAAGGAAAAAAAAAAAGGACCAGCTCACATTTACCTAGTCTTGTGCAGTTTGCCAGTTATTTTTCTCATGTAAATCTGGGAGGTTAAGGTAGTGGAGATATTCTAGAAAAATCAGAAATAGCATGGCTTTCTTGGAAAAAATGCTAAGCCACTGCCTAGCACTGCACTGGACACATAGTAGGTGCTTAATAAATGTTTGATGATTGACTCATTTATTGATTGACACAACACTAGAGTTTTAGAACTCAGAGTATGGAATTCATAGTGCCCAAAGGATTTGAAAGGTTCACAGAATTGCAATAATTAAGCTGAGAGAACAGCAGACTGAGGGGTGATGTAATAATTGCTTTCAGAATACTGAGAGTTATTACATAGAAGACGGTAACCAACTGTGCTCTATATCCATTGTGGGGAAAACAAGAGAAATCCTGACAGTAAAGACATTAGCAGAGAACACTGGGAACATTAATCTCATTTCTTTCCCTGGAGATAGTCAAAATTAGGGGAGATAACCATCTGAGAGGGTTTCTGCAGAAAATGGCCTTTGTCAGCCCCTTCCCCCTCACTTTCCTTTATCTTTGGGGTTGCATCTCTCTGCCCTGGCCACTCAGCACACCTCATCTTGCCCCACACATTATAATCCTGCAAAGAAAGAAGCCTTCCGAACTACTCCCTCTACCACCCTTCAGGGCTCTGTGATGGGTACCCACAAGGACTGAGCAGGTTGAGATGCTAAGACGTGAATTATTAGCACAAACTCTCTAGACAAAGATTTCCCAGAAGAGGTCCTGAAACAAGTGTGAATTATTCAGAATGTCTATGGAAAGAACAGGTATTCACAGAATCACAACATCTTGGCATTGGAAGGGACCTTGGGCAAACCCAAGCCAAACCTAACTTGAACAAGAATCCCTTCTGTGATATACTTAGGAAGTGGTCATCCAGCTTGCTCTAGGCAACCAGGTGTCACCGTGGGGAAAGCACCAGGCTTGGAATCAGGAAGCCCTAAGTTCAAATCCACCCTTAGATACTAGTTGTGTGATGCTGGGCAAGTCACTTTTACCTCTTCCTACCTCTGTTTTCTCATAAATAAAATGGGGGGGGGGAGATGAATGAATGAATGAAAGAAAATGGGGAAGGAGCAGCTAGGTGGTGTGGTGGATAAAGCACTGGCCCTGGATTCAGGAGGACCTGAGTTCAAATCCGGCCTCAGACACTTGACACTTACTAACTGTGTAACCCTGGGCAAGTCACTTGACCCTCACTGCACACAAAAAGCAAACAGATAGATAGATAAAATGGGGATAGTAATAACATCTTTCTCTCAGGGTTGTTGTAAGGATAAGATGGGATAACATTTGCAAAGTGCTATGAAAAGTCTTAAAGCACCCTATAAATGCCAGTTGTAGTATTATTAATATCAGTATCATTATTAAAGTCGTCTGAGGCAGCCTGTTCCATTTTTTGGACAATGCTACTTGTTTGGAAGTTTATACTGAACTGAATGTGCCTCTCTCCACCCCCCCACCCCCGCCCCAGCTTTGTCTCTGGGCCTAAGCAGAACAAGGTTAAAATTATGGTGTGACTAGTCTTTGGGCTCCTAAAATTTGGAGGATGTGCCCACCAACACACACACACACACACACACACACACACACACACACACACGCCCCCCTCCTTCTGCTGAAAGTCAGACCAGGAACCAGGAAGGAACATTCCACTGACATAACACAGGGAGGTTGGTGTGCAAGAGAATCACAAACACCCATCCGGTTTAGAAGAGAAGAGTTTAGCCAGCGGAGGTAAAGGGCTCATTATCCCCTATCCGATTTAGGATAACCATTAGAGAATAACACCAGAGTCTGAGGATCAAGTCTCCTCTCTGGGTGCACTTGGGTTTGTAACTCAATACCCACCGCTGGCTGGCGGTGCAGCTGCTGCAGCGTTTTCTGTGGGCCCTGGTCACAGGTGACTCTGGGGCTGGCAGAGGACATACAGGCATTATCTCTACTGTAAACCCCCTCAAGGAATCTCCTCTAAGGGCAGGGTTTACAGAAACTGTTCTCTAAGAGAGAAAAAAGCTTAGAGAACTGAGGAGGAGCCGCCTCGGAACACCCGGAACCACACCTCCCGACCTTAACCCTAACATCAGTAATAATGCAGATATGTAAGGCTCCAAGGAAAGTTAGCCATGGCTGAGTCTCTGGGGAACCCCTGTGTTTAGGCTGATTTCTGCTCCTAAGGCAGGCCTTTGCTTGCTCTGACTGCATCTCACTGGATTACCCCATCTTTTTGGTTTTCTAATTTTGGGGTTGTTTTTTTTTTGGCCAGGCAACGAAGGTTAAGTGACTTGCCCAGGGTCACACAGCTAGTGCCAAGTGTCTGAGGATTTGAACTCAGGTCCTCCTGAATCCAGGGTCAGTGCTTTATCCACTACGCCACCTAGCTGCCCCGGATTACCCCATCTTTTACAGTGACCTTTATAGAGGCCAAGATTTGGGCCTCACATTTCCGTTCTAGGCATAGGGCAGCAAAACGAAATCTCAACATCCATTATGTCTAGCTGGAAAGGTTCAGAGAGGGCTTCATGTGGAGGGGAGCATCTAAGCTGAGCCTTGAAAGAAGGAGAGGCTATCAGCAGATGGGGAGATGAAGGGAGTCTGATCCAAACATAGGACACAATCAACAGAAGTTTGCAGATAGGAGTGAGTGGCGGGGAGGTTGGGGAGAGGTGGAAGATGGCGGGGTAGAGAGTAAGACCAGATGATCTGGTTCAAATGCAGAAGGAATGGAAGTAAGCAGTGTAAAATAATTCTGGAAAGGGAAATTGAAGCCATATTATGTAGAGCTCTGAATGCCAGGGTAAGATTTTTGCATTTATATTCAAAGGTCAGGTCACCACTGAAGGTTTTGGGGCAAGGGAATCACATGATGATACCTGTGCATTAGAATTCTTACAACAGCAAAGGTATGAAACTGATCAGAAACCTAAGTCAGTCAATAGTCAATAAGCATTTACCATATGCTGGCATTGTGCTATGCACTAGGGATACAAAAAGAGGCAAAAGACAGTCCCTACCCTCAAGGCTCCCAAAATCTAATAGAAGAGACAACAAGCAAACAACTATTTACATACACAACATAGATCAGATGAATTGGAGGAAGAGGCTGACATTAAAAAGGACCCAGAAAACTTCCTTTGTAGACAGTGAGATTTTTAGCTGGGACTTGAGGGAAGCCATGAGATGGAGATGAGGAGGAAGATTTACTTCATTTGACTAGGTATTACTTGGGTTTTCTTTTCTTCTTGTTCAATACAAATGTGTATAGTTGGGGGTGGGGAGAAAAAGAGAAAAAAAAAATTTCATTAAAAAAAAGGAAAATCATTTTGGTGAATATATGAAGGATGGATTGGAAAGGGAAAAGATTCAAAGCAGGGAGAAAATTTAGAAAACCATTTTAATAGTCCAAGAGAGGTGATGAAAGAAGGGAATGGATTTAAGAAGTGTTGTATGGGAAGAATGGATAAGACATAACAATTTACTAGATTGGGGGAGGATAGTAGGGGAAATGAGGAATAAAGGTTGACTCCAACTTTGTGAACCTAATTAACTGGAAGGGTTATGTTGCTTTCTGTGGAAATAGGCAATTACAGAAAAGGAGTGGGTTGGGGAGTTGGGAGAAATGGAGGGAGAGAGAAGTATTTTTGTTGTGTTAAGCCTATAAGATATCCATGCCCAGGCAGTTGGTGGTGGTAGACTAGCCCTCCAGAGAGAGAGATTCAGGGTTTGGGATATAGATTAGGGAGTTATCTGCATAGGAACTGATGAGATCTCCAAAAGGATCAATGGAGATGAAGAAATGAAAAGAGAGTGTCAAGAGAGTTGAGTGCCTGGAAGGATGGTGGTATGTTCAACAAAAATTGAGAAAGTTGAGGAAAGGGTGGGGGTGTCAGGGGAGATATCCAGTATTATTTTAGATCATCACTATCAACACGCATTTTTTTAAATGTCTAGGATCTGTCAGACACTGTGCAAAACCCTGGGGCTTCAAAGACAAAGGTGAAACCTTTGGTGAAACAATCCTTGTCTTGGAAGTGTTAACTTCTTTTTTGTTGTTGTTGTTTTAGGTTTTGGTTTTGGTTTTTGCGGGGCAATGGGGGTTAAGTGACTTGCCCAGGGTCACACAGCTAGTAAGTGTCAAGTGTCTGAGGCTGGATTTGAACTCAGGTATTCCTGAATCCAGGGCCGGTGCTTTATCCACTGTGCTACCTAGCACATGTATAGAGATTTATACAATACACAAAAGCAGGCACAGGATGACCTCGGGGGCTGTTTGATGACTCCAGGCTATCTAGATGAAAATGTCCAGTTGGCAGTCGGTGATCCAGGACTGGAATGTAAAAGAGACTAGATGTGGGGCTCATCTACATAGATAATAACTGAACTAATTAATGGGAACTGATGAGGTCACTGAGAGTAGAGAGATCAAGAAAAGGGCCCAGGGGGCAGCTAGATGGCGCAGTGGATAGAGCACCGGCCCTGGAGTCAGGAGTACCTGAGTTCAAATCCGGCCTCAGACACTTAACACTTACTAGCTGTGTGACCCTGGGCAAGTCACTTAACCCCAATTGCCTATTAAAAACAACAACAACAACAAAAGGGCCCAAAACAGAGGACGCCAAGATTATGAGCCTGAGTCTTGGTAAGAACATTGATATCATTTAAATGAACTGGGAATTTTGGAGCAAAAGATATTTAGGTTTGAATGCAGATCTTCAAATGATGGTAGGACATACTGGTGAAGAGATTCAAAAGGTATTAAGAGAGAGAGAGAAGGGGGCGGCTAGGTGGCACAGTAGATAAAGCACCAGCCATGGATTCACAAGTACCTGAGTTCAAATCTGGCCTCAGACACTTGACACTAGCTGCGTGACCCTGGGCAAGTCACTTAACCCCCATTGCCCTGCAAAAAAAAAAATTTTTTTTTTAAATTGAGACAGAGACAGAGAAACAGAGACAGAGAGAGAGGAGCTTAGAAGAGAGATTCACTTATTCAGCATGCATTTATTATGGGCCTACTTTGTCTAAGTCACTACAAAGAAAACAGTCCCAACCTCTAAGAAATTTACATTCTATTGGAAGGAAACAACATGTGCACAGATAAGTCCATATAAAATGTGTACAAATTAATTTGGGAAAAGAGACTAATGACTAATGGGAGGAGGGCATCAAGAAAGGTCTCCCGTGGTAGATAACACTTGAGCCAAGAATGGAAGCCGAGATTCTAAAAGACAGAAGTGAGGAGCGAGTACATTCCAGGCAAATAGGACAGCTTGGGCAAAAGCCAAGAGCAGGAGACTGGATGTCACGTGGATCACTGAATGAAATGCTTGTTGATCGGCTAAAGGCAAACTGTGAACAGCTTTAAATGTCAAAACTCATAGTTATATTGATCCTGGAGGCACTAAAGAGCCACTGAAGCTTTATGAGCAGAGGAGTGGCGTGGTCATCTGCAGAAATGTAATGTCCGAAGCCATAGGAAACAAGGAGATTTCCACAACTGATAATATAGAAGGGAGAGATGAGTGCTGAGTCCAGGGTGTTAGGGGAAGAAGACATGAGAGGTTTGGAGGAGAAAGAAGAGCAACCAGAGAAGGAGACTGCAAAAGAACAAGTCAAAATTAGAATACTTGTTGGCAAAGAATCTTTTGTCTTCATTCATGCCTAGCACAGTGTCTGACACATAGTAGGTGCTTAATCAATCCATGTGGGTTGAAAAAGAATCCAAACTAAATGCTATGAAATATAAATGAGTGAGTTTGGCTCCAAGGAAGAGACAAATTTGAGAAGACACTTCCCTCTCTCCTTCGCTTCTGTGCAGAGGCGGACCATGAGTGTGAAATACTCCAGATATCATCAGACCATTTCATTACCTTGGTTAGTCTTGCATTTTTCTTCCTCTTTTTTCTATATTATAAGGGATGGGTCTCTATCAAGAGGAAAAAGAAACACTGGGAAATATAAGTGATTAAAAAACAAAAGATATCAATAAAAATGCATTTTTAAATAAAGGAATATATGAATGCTAGTTGAATTAAAGTTAAAGAGAACCAACAAAGAGAGTTTCGTAACAGAAGTTAAAAGAAGGAAGAATTTTAAAGAGGAAGGAGTCAACAGTACAAAATATTCCAGAAAGGTTCAAGAAGATGAGGGGGCGGGGTGGAAATCCAATGGATTTGATTGCCCAGGAGGACACTGGTGACTTTGGAGAGCACAATTTTAGTAGAGCAGATTGAAAGGCAGAAGGGTCCCAACGGCTTGAACCTAGGTCCCCTAACTACAAAGCCAGTGCTCTCTCCACCGTTTGCTATCTTCATGTCGACCTTTGCAGCTCTGCACCTGAACCTAAAAGAGGGTTGGTCCAAAGTTGTCAATCGAATGGAAACTTTCCATTTTCTCTCCCTATTTTGTTAAATAGGTCTAGATAAAAGAAGAGGGTAGGAGGGAAGAGTCTCAACAATTCAGGCAAGTTGTAGCCCAAGGAGGGATGGACTCAGGCGCCTTGGCCATGACTTCTCTCTTTCCTGACTTCTGATAGTGGTCCCTTGGAGGTCCTCCTCTTCAAAAGCGGGTATCCTGACCATAGCCACACGACTCTCAAGGAAGGATGTCTTTTCTGGGAATCTCATGAAGACAGAATACCTCTACCACATCACCTCACGAGGCTATGTGAGGAAAGTGCTTTGGCAAGTGTGCAGAGTAGTAAAGAAATGCGAGCAGATGTCGGAGCTGTGGCTGCGAATGGTGACGGCTATTAGGAGGAGGAGCACATGGCTTTTATATCAATGCTATTAAGACAATCACAATGGGACATACATTATTTCCAGCTGATTTTCTTGGAATATTCATACTAATTAATACCAGGCTATGTGTGGCCTTAACTACCAAAGAAGAGCTGGCTTAGATACAGATACCTGGGGGAGGGGGGAGAGAGAGGGAGAGAGAGAGAGAGAGAGAGAGAGAGAGAGAGAGAGAGAGAGAGAGAGAGAGAGAGAGAGAGAGAGAGAGAGAATTTGCTGATGTAAAAGGAAATAACTTCAGTGAGCTTAGTGGATCATCAGAGGCTATTGAAATGGTGATCTGTTCTCTAATAGACATAGCACCTTCTATATATGTAGCAAGAAAGTGTTCTCTCTTTGGACTAATTCAACATCCTAAAATAACAAATCATTTGAGGGACTGAAAAAGCAGGAAAAAATTTTTTTCATTCTATGAATAAACCAGAAGAAAGTAACCACTGAGTTAACACAACACAACATTTTTTTAAATTCTATATATTAATTTGGCTTTAAGTTCAATTTTCGCTTTTACAAACTCATTTCCTATTTATGGGAAAATACAAGATTTTGTTCTAAAAACCAGTATACATGTTCCCAGTAATCAAAGGATAAGCATATTGCTTTACCTTAAAAAAAAGAAATGAATTTCTTTCTCTTGGCGTAATAGTTATTCTCACTACATAACCCAGCAAAAATATTTCCCTATCCCCTCCCCTGTCTCAAAGATCAAAGATTTAAACAGTTGAGAATTGGGAACCGACTGACAAGTATCTACTTCTATCAGCTTAAACATAATAACCCTACCATGGCTCAGTAATCTGAAGAAGGCATAAAACATCAAATAAATCACAACTTCAAAATGTATCATGTCGACTTTCTAAAAATGGAAGCTACATCTGAGTTATGGGGGTGGAGGGGTGGGGGGGGGGATTGCCTTGGACCCAGCCCATCACTGGAAGGGTCCAAGCAGAGGCTGGTTGGCCACCTGTTGGGGATGTTAGAAAGCATTTCCCCTACTGAGGTGGGGATGGTACTAGATCAGCCGCTAAGATCCTTTCCAACTCCGAGGTGCTATATTAAGGTTATCTCAAACATGCCTTACTATGTAGGCGTACAGAGGCAAGAGCTGTCCATTTCACAGGGATCCATCTTATAGACAGACCAAAGGGGGCCAGGGACTTGCTGAGTTTCTCTGTTCCTTCACCACAGGAAGGCACTATTTATAGCAGATCTGCCTGGCTAGTAATTTAAATTGATGTAAATCAACTTGATTTAAAATTCACCCTAAGGGAAAGTACAAATTTCCTTTAGTCTCCATAGGCTAAGACTTCAGAGGGTGTTCCAGTCTACTGTTCTTGCCACCTTCCCAGATTGGGGACAAAGCAAAGGGATTCTAGATTTCATGTCCCAGAAAATGGGTGCAAAGAATTCAATACCAAGCCACAGAAAGTTGTTGGGGTTTTAGTTTTTTTTGTTTTGTTTTGTTTTGTTTGGGGGGTGTGTGTATATATATATATATATATATATATATATATATATATATATATATATATATATAAAGAGTAAGAAAGTGGAAAATGCCTTTTTCATTAGGCATCTGGGAAACATACATCAGAGGAGGCATGAGCCAAAAGTGTATTTTAGAAATGCACACACATTGCATAACGAAGGCAATCAGTGTGGGCCTCTCTTCACTAACCTTGCAATTAAATCTTGGCTGCAAACGATGGGCTCTGGAGTTGTACCTATTCATTTTCATACACAATTGATGCTGTTTGATAACTTAACTTGTGCAAACACATGTTTGAATAATAGCTGATTAACAAACGATGCAGAACAGTGTCTCGGATCCCTGCAGAGGCCAGGATACAGGAAATGGAGCACACGGGGCATACATAGTTTTCCAAACTATGTTCTGGCTAAGGCAGCTGCCAGAGCCTCACCCCAATGCTATTCTTAGGGTCCTGGTGGGAAGGCAGCCTTACACCCTGGGCCTGGGGGCACCTGAGCAGACTGATAGATCAACTCTCCTGTTCTAGGGCCGTATTCCCAAAGAGACTGTGTAAACCGCCTGAAATTACACTTCAGCTTAGAAAAGGATCCTCCTGTGTGTGAATCCTTTTAGAAGACCGGAGATCAAGGGGCTAGAACTCAGCTCGCCGGCTCTGGCCTTAGGAAAGGGACAGAGCAGGCCTCAGGTGTAAGAGACCAGCTACAGGGCCCTGGGGAAATCACTGAACCTCTTGGTGGCTCCAAGACCAGAAAAGGTGGCCAGCTGCATGGGCAGTGGGAGTTCCTCACCTGAAATTCCCCACACCGAGGAAATCCCAGACTCACTCTCAAGAAGCCAGTTAGCCTCTCCCCTTTCTTGCCTGCAAGGTGGTAATAATAACCCACAGCTCATGACTAAGCAGAATAGCTGATATTTCTACAGCACCTATGATATAACAGCACTGGGCTAAGGTCTGGGGGTTTTTTACAGTACATAAAAACCGTGGGATGTAGGTGCTATTATTATCCCCATTTACAGATGAGGAAATGGAGGCAGGCAGAGGATAAGTGACTTACCCAACCGTAAGCATTCAATCTTACTCTAATGGCCGATATTATTCTTTCTTTCTTTCTTTCTTTCTTTCTTTCTTTCTTTCTTTCTTTCTTTCTTTCTTTCTTTCTTTCTTTCTTTCTTTCTTTCTTTCTTTTTTAAGAATCGTTGTAAAAGTGGGAGGCGGCTAGGTGGCGCAGTGGATTAAGCACCGGCCCTGGATTCAGGAGGACCTGAGTTCAAATTTGACCTCAGACACTTGACACTTACTAGCTGTGTGACCCTGGGCAAGTCACTTAACCCCCATTGCCCCGCAAAAAAAAAAAAAGGCAAAAAAAAAGAATCGTTGTAAAAGCTAAAGCCTTTAAAGAAATTATGATCTGTAAATTAACCTGTAATGGAGTCCGCGGGTTTCAGAAGCATGACGACTGGTGAAAAGGCGCTAAGCTGAGTGTCACAGGTAATGGTAAATGAGCTGAAGGAAGCCTGGAGGCAGAAAAACAAGACAGGCAGGTGCTCTGGTCTCATCCAGGCTTCAACAGCTAAAGGTATCTCAGGGGTTGGACTAACTTGCCTCTTCTCTGCTCTAACAAGGACAGTGGCACACGTCCCCATTGTTCCTAAATGTCCAAAGTGATAAATGGAGGCAGCGGGTGGTACAGTGGATGGAGCATCATGTCTGCAGTCCGGAAGACCTGAGTTCAAATCCAACTTCAGGCATCTACCCACTGGCTGAGTGACCCTGGGCAAGTTATTTAACCTCTGTTTGCCTCAGTTTCCTCATTTATAAAATACGAGTAATAAAAGTATCTCCCTCCCAAGGCTGTTATGAGGATTGAATGAGGTAATATTTGGTAACTTTAAAATGCTATATAAATACTATTATTATGAACAGCCAATGATGATCATAGCCTAGTAAATTATTTCTATTCCTACTTAGCCAGAGTAGCATTTTATTTTATTTTACTTTTGGTTCCCTCTAGAGTAGGGGTCTCTTCAAATTTTATTGAGTGCAAACCATATCAGTACACAATTTTGAACACTTCCCCAATATGTCTTGATTTACTTATTTATAAATTACACACATAGCATTTTATTGTTAAGAAGCAAATCTTGGAGGCAGCTAGGTGGTGCAGTGGATAAAGCACCAGCCCTGGATTCAGGAGGACCTGAGTTCAAATCCAGCCTGAGACACTTGACACTTACCAGCTGTGTGACCCTGGGCAAGTCACTTAACCCCCATTGCGAAGAAGAAGAAGAAGAAGAAGAAGAAGAAGAAGAAGAAGAAGAAGAAGAAGAAGAAGAAGAAGAAGAAGAAGAAGAAGAAGAAGAAGAAGAAGAAGAAGAAGAAGAAGAAGAAGAAAATAATCTTGTAGAGATAAAGATTTGGAGACTCACAATGTTCTAGTGTTAGTTAGATGGAACTTTCAGGATCACCTGGACCCCAAACTCCATTATAAAATGAAAACCACATCACAAAATGATTCTCCTCTATAAAGAGAATAAAACTGGGGTGCAAAGATGACTCACAGTGAGAAGCAGGGCCCTTTGAACCGACATCTTCTGACTCTAAATCAAGTGCTCTTTTCTGTTGACTGGGACCCCAAGATTCTGAAGGATGTGAAATACTCTTAAGGTGCTGCTGCCACAGCACACAGATTTGGCCATAAAGGGAAGTCTCTGGGTTGGGGGGGGGGTGGTCTTTCCTAGCCAGGACAGTTAGACTGTCCTCACTTTCGGTTTCACGTGCCAGAGCGGGGATACTCTCCACATCAGAGCCCTTGGAAACCACCTGCTAATAGGGTCGCACATTTACAGAGGGGAGGGGCCCTTGGAGCCATCTGGTAAGACCATTTTAAAGATGGGGGAACTAAAGTCAGGGGGGCTGTACCCAGGGAGTGAGGTCTCAAGAAAGAGGATTTGAGCCCTAGTCCTCTTGACTGCATAGGGTGTTCTTTCCACTGTACAATGATGCCTCATTTTCATATGGGGAAACTGAGGCCCTGAAAGAAGAAGAGGTTTGCTCAAGCTAATCAGGAACAAAAGCAGGAACGGAATCCAGGTCTCTTGCCTCACAGGCCAAGGCTCTGAGGTCAAAGAGTTTGCAGCCCCGTTTGCCCCCTAATCCTAACTTTCACCCTGCCCTACACATGCCAAAATGTGAGGAAAAAAGAGACTCTGTGCCTTTCTATTTATTTAAGCCCCTCAGCAGGTCAAGAAAACAAACCAATAAAAATTCCCACTTTCTTCTGTATTCCCAAATGTGTCCCCTACAGTTCATAACTCCGGATGTCCCCAGTCACCCCACCCAGATTTTCCAGCCAAGCTGCTCTCACAGGCAGCAGTTAAGCCTGACGCAGCCAGCCACCTGCTCTATAGGCTGGCCTGGAGGGGCTTTGAGTCACCCCAAAGATATGAAAAAATAGTCAGGCCTCAGCCCGGGCTCAGATCCTTGAAAGGGGCTTTATAAGGTTTTTGTTTTGTCTCTGCATCTCTTAAAGTCAACCGGCACATTGAGCTTTCTGGATAGTCACTAATAAGTGTCTGGAAAACGGGCCCCTTTAAACCATGGGGGCAATAAGCTTTCCCTGCTTATCTACTTAAAAGCATAATGAAAACAATCTGTTAATTAGTTCACCAAGAGCAGAAACATTCCACACTCTTAAAAGCTCCAAACTAGGGGGTCAGGGTATTAAGGTAATTAAAGAATTCAAAGAACTCCTACCAGTTGGGAGTCTGAAGCCAGCCCAGAAAATGTAAGAGCAGGTCACTGAACAGGTGTGAAAGCCTTCAGCCCTATGGATGAACCCAGAGCCAGACAGTAGAGAGGATGGACAAAGCAGAGGCCCATATTATATGGGGGAGGGGGGGGGGAGACGGACAGTCCATGTTGCATGTATGAGAGCACAGGAACAATGGGGGCCAAAGTAATCAATCTGTACCCCTGAAGCAGTCTGGCACAACGCATAAAGAGTTGGCCTCAGAGTCAAGAAGACCCACCTCTGACACATGTGAGCCTGAACAAGCAATTTAATCTCTCAGGTCTCTAGCAGAGAGGCAACCAGGCCCATCGTGTTCCTGTGAAAGAATAGGACACAGGGTGGGCAAAAAAGTCATCGGCTCTGAACAAGTCAAGTTCTCACAGACCAATATACTTACAGGTAGACTTTCCATGAGTTTTCTCGCAGTTTGGACAGTGGTATATGTCAATATCTGGCGCCTCCTCCTCTTCCACGCCAACACAGCTGGAATAGAGAAAAACAGACACTGATCACACCCGGCCCTGGGCAGCTGGCCCTGTCTGGCCAGGTCCAAACCAAGCTGGGGAAGGAAAAGGGAACTGAGAGCTACCTCGGGGCTTTTCCATGGGTTCATTCATCTGAGCTGCCTATTTGTCAGGTGACCTGTTCCCTCAGATATCAAAGGGAAGCAGACACAGTTGGGTGGGGCCAGCATCACAGGACCCAGATTCAAATTCTGTCTCTGATACTTCCCATCTGTGATGTTGGATAAGATATTTAACCATCCCTGGGACAGCTCCATAAAAGGGAGGCACTTTTGAGGATGCTTCCAACTCTGGATGTATGATCCAATGATTCTCTCTGTCTCTGTCTCTGTCTCTGTCTCTGTCTCTCTCTCTCTCTCACACACACACACACACACACACACACACACACACACACGAGAACATATCTGTACAAGCCATGTACATGCCCTCATCACTTCCTGCCCCATCTCTCCCCAGTGCAATCTAGGCTCCACCGAGTGGCCAAAATAATTATCCTGAAGTACAGATCTGACCATATCACTCTGACTATACTCCATAAACATCAGTGGCTCCCTATCACCTCCAGGATCAAACATAAAATTCTCTCTCTGGCATTTAAATACCTTCACAACCAGGCCCCTTACTGTCTTTCCAGTCTTCTCATAATTGACTCCCTTCTGCACACTCTCTGGTCTAGCTACATCAGCCTCCTTTTGCTGTTCCGGCACTGCGTCGCCCCAATTCATGCCTTCTCAATGACTGTCCCCCATATCCAGAATGCCTTCTCTTCCTCCCTCCATATCCTGGCTTTCATAGCTTCCTTCAGGCTCAACTCCAACCTTCTGCAATAGGCTTTGCCCTATTCCTGTACCACACCACCCACCCACACATTGCCTCTGAGACCACCTTCCATTTATGCTCTATCTTATATGTATGGTTATTTCCATGCTGCTTCCCCATGAGAATGTAGAGACCACATTTTTGCCTTTCTTTGTTATCACCCATGTTTGGCACATAGCAAGTGCTTAATAAATGTTTGTTGACTGGAAAGTACAGACCTGGTGGTGGACCAAGTGTCAAAGGACAAACATAGAGAAGTTCAGAGAGGCTAATCACCTGAGATATGGCCACCAAGTGATCATTTTTTTGGTCACGACCACCCCTAAAATGAACAAAAACACAAAGTGGTGCTCAGTCCCCTTCCACAGCAATGGGAGAGGAGCAGCAGAAAGGGAGCAGAGTGTGCTTTGAGTCTTCAAAAGCCAATCCAAATGCTGGTGCTCCAAATGTGCGGGCTTTGTTCAGCCACCAACAAGTTGATGCACTGCTGGGGGAATTAAACCACATCCATGCTGACATTTTCATTATAAATGAAGCCAGAGGACATAGAGAAAGAAAAGGCCGTTCACAGGTCTTCCTGGGAGGGGTGAATCAAAGCCTCACTGGAGCATGTTTCATCATGAGCCCAAAGGTAACAAGAAACATCAGTTGACAGGATGCTTGTTCCTCTCTCCTTACAGTGCTCAGGAGGACTGGTAGCCAATAGACCAGTGTAAAGATAATTGCAGTTGATGAGCTGAGACTTATTGCAGGGGATGAAGTAGAAAAATTCTTTGAAGAATTTGACAAAATCCTACAAACAAAATCAACATATGCTTTCACACTCGGCCGCTTCATTGCTAAACCAAGCACAGGAAGATGGTGAAAACGATGTTGGGAAAATATGGGAGTTAAGAAATGAAAGCAACCAAAAGATTGTAGACTACACAGAAAGCATACACTTGCACAACTTAAATACTTTCTTCAAAAATAAAGTGGGAAGATGCTGGACAAGGTCAGCACTAAGTGACATAAAGAAAGAGTTCAAATGAATATATCCTCAGGGTAACGAGGTGCCATAGTGGATAAAATAAAGCACAGGCCCTGGATTCAGTAGGACCTGAGTTCAAATCCGGCCTCAGACACTTGACACCTACTAGCTGTATGACCCTGGACAAGTCACTTAACCCTCATTGTCCTGGAAAAAAAAAAAAAGAATATATCCAAGGAGATTGTGTGATGCATAAGAACTGAAGGGTCTAGGGGGTTCAAGTTCCTTCTGCACCAGTCTGTCTGACTCTGATCAAATTATTTGGTTTTTCCACACCTCAGTTTCAACATTTATAAATGAGGGGATGTTGGGAGAAAAGACTTCTAACACCCTATGATCTCATTGCGCAGAAGTAATTCCAGGATCAGCTACTGGTATGGTCAGGTCACAGACTGGTCAGAGCAAAGCTTAAAACAAATACTGAACTGGAAGAAAGGATCAAAAGGAAGATTCAATCTGAGCTTAACACAGCTCCAACCCAACCTATTTAATCAAGCTAGTCTATTTCTGTTGAGGGCACCACAATCTTTTCAAAATTCACAGCAACCTCGGAATCATCCTCAACTGTTCCCTGTCTCTTTCCTGGCATGGTTGATCCACTGCCAAACGATATGGGTGCTACCCACAAACAGTTTCTCACACTCCGCCTCTGCCCTCCTTCCCACTGTTCAGCCAACTATCACCTTATTGCAGGCCCCATCATTTCTCCATTAGGTAGATGCAGTAGCCTCCTAATTGCTATCCCTATCAGCCTTTCTCATCTTTAATCCATCATCTACACAGCTGCCAAAATAATCTTCCTAAAGCATAAGAAATGTCAGTGGCTCTTTATACTCTCAAGAGGGAAGGAAAAGAGTCTTCTCTGTTTAACACATAAAGCCATCCACAATCTAGCTCTAGTCTACCTTTCCAGATTTTTCCGCATTACCCCTATGTGTTCCAGACAAACTAGCTCCACTTGCTGTCCTGAATGTGATGTTCCATCTCCTATTTCCAAGCTTCTGCAGACTGTCCCCTTAGCCTGGGATGTTCTACCCCATCCTCACCTCCCAGAATCCCTTGCTTCCTTCAAGGCTCAGCCAAGCTAGCTATGTCAACAAAGTAAATTCAACAAACAGTGGATAGAGAGGTGGGCTTGGAGTCAGGAAGACAGGAATTCAAATTTGGTCTCAGATACTTACTAGCTGTATAACCCTGAACAAGTCACTTTACCTCTTCTTCAGTTTCCTTTACTGTAAAATGAGTATCCTAATAGCACCTACTGCCCAGGGCAGTTGTGAGGATCAAATGAGATAATATTTGTAAAGTTAGCTCAGCACAGTGCCTGGCACATAGTAGGCACTTAATAATTGCTTATTCCCTTCCCTCCCTCCATTACTTCAGCCAGCTGGAATAAGAAACAAAAAGAACAGGAATTCCCAGTGCCTCTCAGCTCGGGACCATTAACTGCCAGGACAATTATTAAAAATGTGGAGGAAGGAAGAGACAAGAGCGAAAGTACTGTTTGATAAACCCAAGTATACAAATTATTGGGCAAAGGATTCCTTTTTCATCAAGAAAAATTGGGGAAACTGAAAAACAATTTGGGAAGAAAATAAGTTTAGAGCAGCATTTTATACCATATACCACAGTCAATTCCAAGTGGATAAATTACCTTTAGTAAAACTAAAGGGTCAGGGGCAGCTAGATGGTGCAGTGGATAAAGCACCAGCCCTGGATTCAGGAGGGACTGAGTTCAAATACAGCCTCTGACACTTGACACTTACTAGCTGTGTGGCCCTGGGCAAGTCACTTAACCCTCATTGCCCCACCAAAAAAAAAAAAAAAAGAACAAAAACAAACTAAAGGGTAACATCGTAAAAAGTAAAACTTCAGAGGAAAATTATAGTTTGCACAACTAAGGTTAGGTAGACAATTCATAATATTCATAAGAACCATATCAAAGATGAAAGAGATAAAATCAGTTATATAAAATTTAAAAGCTCTGGAACAAATAAAATTGCTCAGCATTGGGAAAAGGGAGGCAGGGTTTTCCAAGGTGAGAAGGCCATAGTAATAATCAAGTGTGAAAAGTCTCCAGGAGCTTAAAAAAAAAAGAGTTCTTAACATTTATGTCATGTCCCTGTTGGGCAATTTACTCAATCCAATAAATCCCTTCTCAGAACACTTTTAAATATGTAAAATAAAATATATAAGATAACAAAGGGAAAAATAAAATTTTTTAAAAGATGTAATGTTTTTTCCCATCCAATTTTTCAAACCTAATGAAATCTATCCAAGGATCCTTTGGATCCTAGGTTAAGAACTCTTGCTATCTAGAAGAGTCTTGCTAGCTTTATAATTTTACACAGGTCATATTCCCTCCTCAATTTCCTCATTTGCAAAATTAGGGGATTGGACTAGAAGAAGAGATCTCTAAAGTCTTTCCCAACACTAAATCCCGTTATTTCTAGGAACTAGGAGTACTAAATTGTGCAGTGTTTTCCTTGGCTCGCCTAGATCATCATCCCTAAATCAGTTCTAAGTATATTGCAACCACAACACCTAAAGCAGAGCCATAGCACATTCTCCGTAAATGTTTGTTGGATGAAATACAACTGCGTGTTGCATCCCAAATCTTCAAGAGTTGCTTGCTTTTCCTCAGCAGAGAGAAGCTGAGCTCAGGGATACATTTCCCTTGATCAAGTCAAGGGAAGGAAACTACTCAAATGAAAGGTTCTAAATCCACCTTCCCCTACCACAGGCAGTCTGCTCTTTTAAACTATTTAAAGCCTTTCTGAACTTTCAGCCAAAACATTCCTTTCAGCCCCAGGGACTTTCATTCATTCAGTCAGTCATTATCTCACTCATTCCACAAATTCTATTTAAGCACATGCTATGGGTAAGGAAGGTCCTCTCCCTTTAGCCCTAGCAGAAAGGGAAAAGGAAGGGGAAAGGAATAAAGCATTTATAAAGTGCCTACTATGCACCTGGCACTGTGCTTTACAATTATCTCATTCTCATACTTACAACCAACCTTTGAGGTAGGTTCTGTTATTACCCTCATTTTACAGTTAAGGAAACTGAGGCAAATAGAGATTAAGTGGCCTGCCCAGGGTAAGTATCTGAGACTTCATTTGAACTCAAGTCTTCCTAACTCCAGACTCACCTATCTGACCAAACCAACTTCTGTAAAAGTAACTTTTTCCCTTGATTTAACAAGTTTATATAGGTATGTTCTCTCTTGAAAGACTTCTTCCCATTTTCCACTCAAAGTACCTGAAGTGTTTTAGACACTCGTGCTGAAATGTGCCCTTCTGCTCTCACCCCAGTTGCTGTTGACATTTTGGTTCAATAAAGATACAAGCTGCCTCACTAGCCAACTCAACATTCATCCCTCTAGTGATTCTAATAGGGATGAACAGAGATACTTCAATTGTCAGTCATTATCAAGGAATGAGGAGCTCTAAGGAAGCAGCCTTTCCAGATAACTGAAGATGATAGTACTTAATGGAAAGCTTCCTTAAATACACTGCCTGCCTTACAAAAAATTCTGGATATTTCAACTTTTTTTTTTTTAAATGTCTTCTTGTTATTACTAGAGACATCCAAGATTAGTCCACATTTCAAACCAGTGACACCCTCAAAAAATGTTCCCAGACTGCTGGGTTTTTGTAGTTCTTGTGCCTGCTTTTTCTCATTTTTCTATCTCTTTCTCTGCCATCAGAGATTGTCAGTGTGCCTTCAATACCTCAAGCAACATACTGTTATTAGGTGCAGGAAGGCAGAGGAGACAACATAAGAACTACATGCAAAACAATGAGTTGATATGTTCAAGGTTAGGGGCTAAGCATTGTGCTGATCCTGAACCACACTACAATTGTGCAGGAAGAAGCAAGGGGATGTTTCAGGTAGAGAAGATTAATGTTAAAGGTCAAGGGTGATCTCTAGGGCATCTTCCAAGATAGAGAGTCTATCATTCTCTACAATGGAGATATTTGTCCTGAAAAAGAAAGGACATAATGGGGTGGGGGGGACATGCGTAGAGGAGGGACTTAATAGCTACCTTCATATATTTGGAATACAGTCATGTGAAAGAGAGCAGACATTCTGTATTGCTCCACAGAGCAGAGCAAGACTCAAAGGGTAAAAATTACCAAAAGGCAGATTTCACTTCAACCTAAAACTCACTTTGCAAGGAAAGAGGCTGTCTTGTGAAAGAGTGAAGAAAACGTCACTCAAGGGCACACAGGCAGCAGCAGTTTCAACAACCTTATATAGTTACATAGTCTTAGTTACATAGATAGGATAGATACAATGAAATTTTATAGAGAGAGGAAGGGAAAGTAAAGAACAGAGGGCAGAAGAGGAAGATCTACAACTTACCAATTCAACCTAAAAACTCACTCAACTAATAAACTGGCCAGGAAACACCAGGGAAATGACTGGAATTTGCAGACTAACCATTAACACTGGAACTATACTTGATATTTGTCATGACCGTGAGTAAATAGGTACCTCTATCACTAACTAGTTAATCATCAGAGCTAAAGTTTGATGTCAGCTATATTCAGTAAACTCTAGTTAGTGATGTGACTTGCTATCATAAGGAAATGATGGAATTAAAACTAATAAAGAAAAATGCTCTTATGACACAAGCATTAAGATATTTGTTGAATGAATAAATGAATGAATGATCTTCTATTGGGGACAATATTGGGGAAATACCCACATTGAACAGGAAATTACACCAGATGATCTCTAAGGTCTTAAGACTCTCCAACCAAAATGTCATCCTACTATATGAACCATTTTAACAAGACTCCCATACTTCTTTGAGTTCTTCAAATTTGTCATTTCTTATGATGCAATAATTTTCAGTAAATTCAAAGAAATATAAGAAGACTTTTATGAAATGATAGAGTAAAAAAAGCAGAATCAAAAGAATAATATAGCTACTAGCTACAGGTTTGCAATTAAGGACAATATTAACAAAACAAAGCCACATTATATACACACAAGTAAAGTCAAAATTATCAAGAAAACAAGGACAATGATAGAGCCAGTGTGGGATAGGTTAAAATTGAAGTACACGTATACCTGTTTGGGGATGGGGTAATAATCAGAAGCTTACAGACATATACAATCATTTACTATTTTTTATATTGACTTTAATACTCCTTATTTCAAATATAACCCATGTCCCAGAGCCCATTAATATAGAACTCTCTCCTTCTTGGTAAAGAGTAATGCCCCACAAACAGAAGCAGATCCCTTTTGAAGAGGGATAGGATGAAAGAAGATGGATAACAGAATAAATATCATGGGGAAGGGAAGAGGATGGAAGGGAAACAGTTAACAAGAGTAATCATGAAAAAGAGAAAAGGAGGGGGGAATCGTACAAAAAATATTTATAGCAACTCTTTGTGGTGGCTAAGAATTAAGAATCAAGGGAATGTCCATCAATTGAGGAATGACTGAAGAAGCTATGGTATATGATTGTAGTGGAATGGTATTGTGCTATAGGAAATGACAAACAGAATGATCCCAGAAAAACCTGGAAAGACTCATGAACTGATTATAGTGAAGTGAGCAGAACTGGGAGGACATTGTGCATAGTGACAGCAGTATAGGTCAATGAGCAATTGTGAATGACTTAACTACTCTCAGCAATACAATGATCCAAGAAAATCCCAAGGGACTGATGATGAAGTATACTATCCATACCCATAAAAAGAACTGATAAAAAGAGCACTTGTGGATTGTACATATATAACCTGGTTGCTGTCTTGTGGAGAGGGGGAAAAAGGGAGGGAGGGAGAAAAATTTGGAACTCTAAATCTTATGAAAATGAATGTTGAAGGGGCAGCTAGGTAGTGCAGTGGATAGAGCACTGGCCCTGGATTCAGGAGGACCTGAGTTCAAATCCAGCCTCAGACACTTAATAGTTACTAGTTGTGTGACCCTGGGCAAGTCACTTAACCCCAACTGCCTCACCAAAAAGAAAGAAAGAAAGAAAGAAAGAAAGAAAGAAAGAAAGAAAGAAAGAAAGAAAGAAAGAAAGAAAGAAAGAAAGAAAGAAAGAAAGAAAGAAAGAAAATGAATGTTGAAAACTTACATGTAACTAGAAAAAATAAATGTTTGTTGGAAAAAAAAAAAGTAACGTCCCATGCCGGGGCGGGGGGGGGGGGGGGGGGAGGAACAGGGAAGAGTAGGAGAGCAGTCCACCCTCTTTGAACTTTCTTTGAGACGCTCCTAATTTCTGTGTTTTGTGTTGCTTTGGGCACTTCTGGTTTTCATCTGTTATCTTGCTCCCAATGGAAGAGCTCCTTAACCCTATATATTCTGGTATGTATTCTGTCTACACTTTGCCAGATTTCTGTTTCGCTATGAACTTGGATAAATAGGTGTCTTTGCTAATTACTGTATGTTCATTGTGAAACTGCTATTTGGTAGGAAAGGGGTCAGGCCTTGTATATGAAGATTGAGGTCCCCCTTTCCCCCCTTAAGAGACAGCAATCAGAAGTTAGCTAGAGGGGCAGCTAGGTGGCACAGTGGATAAAGCAACAGCCCTGAATTCAGGAGTACCTGAGTTCAAATCTGGCCTCAGACACTTAACACTTACTAGCTGTGAGACCCTGGGCAAGTCACTTAACCCCCATTGCCCCGCCA
Source organism: Dromiciops gliroides (assembly GCF_019393635.1). Lineage (NCBI taxonomy): Eukaryota > Metazoa > Chordata > Mammalia > Microbiotheria > Microbiotheriidae > Dromiciops > Dromiciops gliroides. The sequence goes on along the minus strand of NC_057861.1, from coordinate 696,867,830 downwards.
AAGAGAGAGAGAGAGAGAGAGAGAAGTTAGCTAGAACCTGAAAGTCACATCCCTTAGACTTATATTAAATAATAATTAAGGAAGCAGATAGATAGAATTCTAGTCCAGTACCCCACATCTCTCTCTGAGGAGAGCAGAACAGTCAACTTTTTGGTCCTAACCTCTTGCCTTACCACCTAGCAGAATTAAAGTCTCACTTGAAGAAAAGAGGCTAGAGATGTCTATTCTGCCTCCAACAAGGACATCCTCGTGTCACATGTTGGGGGAAAGCTCTTGCTACACTGTTTTCTCATATGTTCTTGTTCGTATATTTAAATATGTGTGCTTCTTAGCAGAAATTAAAATAAATTCTTAAATACTTAAAAATATGAAAAAATTTAATTAAATAATTAGAATGAATTTGTTTAATATGTGCATGGCTTATTTCTAAAAGTTTTAAGAATCTATTAAGATAATATAGGTGTTTGGGGCAGCTAGGTGGTGCAGTGGATAAAGCACAGGTCCTGGATTCAGGGGGACCTGAGTTCAAATCTGACCTCAGACAACACTTGATACTTAATAGCTGTGTGACCCTGGGCAAGTCACTTAACCTTCATTGCCCTGCCCCCCCCCCAAAAAAAGGAAAAGATAAGATAATATAGGTGTTAACTGTTTTGGAGGGGTTTTTTATTCCACTTTTTCTTTTTAAAAAATTCTTTGTTGGGGAATCTAGGTAGCGCAGTGGATAGAGCACCAGCCCTGAAGTCAGGAGGACCTGAATTCAAATCCAACCTCAGACACTTGACATTTACTAGCTGTGTGACCCTGGGCAAGTCATTTAACCCCAAGTGCCTCACACACACACCCCCAAAAAGTCTTTGTTATATGGGGTAGCTCTCTGGGAGGGAGAAGGAAAGAGAAACACAAAAATTTAGGCAAAATATATCAACAAGATTTATTTTTTAAAAGGATAAAATGTTTTATCCTGTTAAAATTCTAAATAAATATCAGCAGTTATTACATAACAAATAATAACAAGAGTGTCCCTGGCTCCATCACTTTTCTTTTCCTTTACAATCTAAATCTGGAAAGTAGCATTTAAATTAGATCTGGGGTGAAAGTCTTCTTCCCTTCATGCCCTTCCCCAGAGTCTCATCCAGATGTCCTAGCAAAGGAATCTCTAAGAATCATGAAGAATGAGTCCCTGAAGGAGTCAAAGGGAATTGGTAGGGAGAGGGGGAAATTGGGGGAGGTCCAGACACTGAGAGTACTAGAAAGTGACTCATTGGCCCCAACTGCTTCAGTTTCAAAAACAGAAGTGGGCACCTTGCAAAGAGGAAGGAAGCCAACAGCTGCTGAGTCCCTTTGGAATGAGGATTTCCACAGGAGGTGAGGGACTGGTTCAGGGAGAGGACAGGTGGGCCTCCCTCTCCCCAAAACAAGGCATTCCTGCTGTCTGGCTGTTCTGCTTTCTATTCTAAATATTACCATTCTCGGTTTCACGATGACCTTTTATTTAGACTATCAGTTCCATGAAAGCATGACAGCAAGGGCTGTATGATGTTAGGTAAACAATGTTTCTCTCTCTCTCTCTCTCTCTCTCTCTCTCTCAAGATGAGTCGCTTGTCATCCCAGTTTTTGCTTTCTGCGAAGTGAGTAGGTTTAGTATAAGAAAAGCTTTATAATCTCTCCCAGCTCTAATACAGCATGCTCTGTCACATTCTAGTCTGTATTTCAGTAGTCTACATTCTTGATCTAATGGTCTTTGTTCTCTGTTCCAAGGTCCCTTCCAGTTCTGATATTGTGTGATTCTCCACCTAGACTGATCACTGGTGTACTCAGCTTATACTGGACCCAAAGTGGCTATTTTTTAAAACCCCTATATTATAACATGAGATCATAGAATCTCAACAATGGAAAGCACCTTAGAAATTGTCTACTCCAGTAAACCCTGCCTAATTGAATTATCCTTTTTAAAGTACCCTTGAACTAGTGATAACTCAGTCTCTCTTAAACCCTTCTATTAACTAGGAACTCACTACCTCATAAGTCACCCATTCCACAGTTGGACAGATTTAATGATTAGAAGACTAGACGTGTATGTACTGATCTACATTAAAGGGAGCAGCAGCAAGGGAATGATTTATACCCATAACACCAACTTGGTAAAAATGAACCAATTTGAAAGACTTAAGAACACTGATCAACCCAATGAGGAACTATGATTGCAGGAGGCTGAAGAAGAATGGTGCCTACCTCCTGACAGAGAGGTGAGGGAATAAAGATGCACAATAAGACACATACTTTTGGATATGGCTAATGTGGAATGGAGTTAGAGGATTCTCCATTTTCATGGCCTGGTAGGTCACAGAATCATAGATTCCATGGAGCTGGGAGCCTCCAAGGCTATTGAGTTAACCCTTTCATTTTACAGATGAGGAAACTGAGGCCCCTGGAGAAAGCCACATCGGCAGTGAGCATTGAGGTGGATGGGGATGAGGTAGGTGAAGAGTCCTTGACATGGAGGGCAGATATACATAATCTGGCCATCCCAAGCTGGAACCCTGAACACATTTTCCCACAGAACAATGTGATGGTTCGGTTTTACAGTAACTTTAAAAGTTCATGTCTCGGGGGCAGCTAGGTGGCGCAGTGGATAGAGCACCGGCCCCGGAGTCAGGAGGACCTGAGTTCAAATCCGACCTCAGACACTTAACACTTACTAGCTGTGTGACCCTGGGCAAGTCACTTAACCCCAATTGCCTCACTACAAAAAAAAAAAAGTTCATGTCTCAATATCACTTTAAAGGTTACAACCTCAACTTGGCATTTAAAGCCCTTTGTAGTCTTTTCCCAACCTTCTTTTCCAAGCTTATTAAATATTACTTCCTTTCATGCGCTCTGATATTCCAACAAAACTAATCTACTTACTGCTCCCCAGAACAGCATACCATTTCCTACCTCTGTGCCTTTGTCTGAGCTGCCCAGCATGCCTAGAATGCATTCCCTCATCCCCACAGCATCTTAGCTTTTATTCAGGCTGAGATCAACTACCACCTCCTACAGGAAGCCCTTCCTTATATCCCCTAGTTCTTAGTGTTCTTTCCCTCCTTAAATTATCTTATATTTACCTGTCATCCCCACAGTAAAAGTTAAGTCTCTTGAGGACAGAACCTCTTTATGTTTTGTTTTTACATAGTCATTAACTAGCCCAGTGCCTTGTACATAACTGATACCAGCAAATGCTTATGGAATTTACAAGCTATATGGATGACAAAAACTCCAGTAAGTAGCTAGTGAGGGTGTTTTGTCCCTTTTTGCAGATAAAGACACTGAATCTCATAGAAGTACTGTGACTTGCCTAGGTTCACACAACTAGCAAGCCTTGGAGACAGGGTTAAGACCTAGGACTCCTGACTCTAAGATCTAAACACTTCTCACTATACCATGAAGAGAATAATATTAGCCCAATAATTACCTTTCTGATAAATCATGGATTAAAGAGGCTTTTTTGCAAACTGAACAGGCAACCTCACTACCCTTCTTACCTCTTTTTTTAATGGCAATGTACTTTAATAATAATTTCTTTTTTTTAAGTGTAATAGGTTTTTATTGAAATTTTTCATTTTTACATTGCCTATGCCCCCCCACCCCGACCTCACCCTCAGAACCATCCTTATAACTGAAAAAGTTTCAGCAAAACTAATCAATACATTGAAAAAAATCTGGCCTTATGTGCACTATTCAACAGCTGTGGCCCACCCCTGCAAAGCAGTGGGGAAGGGGAACTATGGTCTCAGGTCTCTTCCTGGGGCCCAAGCTTATTCTTTTTTTTTTTTTTTTTTGTGAGGCAATTGGGGTTAAGTGACCTGTCCAGGGTCACACAGCTAGTAAGTGGCAAGTGTCTGAGGCCGGATTTGAACTCAGGTAGTCCTGACTCCAGGGCCGGTGCTCTACCCACTGCGCCAACTAGCTGCCCCCAAGCTTATTCTTTAGAGCAAAATTTCTTAAACTATGGGGTCACATCACTGAATATGGAGGTTGCGAAAAATTGGCAATAGTAAAAGGTTATGTATACCTATTTTTCACACCTATATACTCAGGGTCGCGCAAAACTTTCTTGGGCAAAAAGGGGTTGCAAGTGGAAAAAGTTTAAGAAGCCCTGCTTTAGGGAACAGTTTCAGATCCCTGTTTGGCGGCTGGTGGAAGGAAGGAGCCGACTCTCACCAGCCGACCCCAGCAGCAGTCAGAATCCTTCCTCCTTACAGAGATAGCTCTGTGGAAACCCAGATCCTACCCACATGGCACCAAGACAGCAAGCCTGCCTTGGCACCCAAACTGATCTCGTCTGTTTCACACCTTGTCAGTTTCTTCCAGTCACAACCACCAACCCATCAGGCTTTGCCAAATGGTTCTTCACTTTCTGCTTCTCCTCCTTTAGGCCAAGCTTCCCGAATCGTACAGCGGAGCAGAAAAAAATCATATTTCCCATAGCTGACAGAGGTAGGAAGCTAGGCTACAACCAATAGGTCCTGCAACTGCAAGAGAGCAGCGCCTTCCTGCCCATCTGTTTGGGGCCCAATTCACGCCCGAACACCATCCTCTTAACTCCAGTGCATTGTGCTTCTCTCTCCTGGACTCGACATGATATGTCATCTCCTCCATCAAACCACCACAGGAACTGTGTATCATTCTCCTCACAGCAACTCACATAGAGGACCTTTATTGCTTACTGGTTTTAGGATTCACTCACTAATCAGTAATTGCTCAATAAATGCTTATCCAAGCCTCTGCCCCACTGCCCCAATCTGTCCTCCACACATCTTCCAAAAGGATATTTCTAATGCCCGGGTCTGTGTTCTTTTCCTACTGAAGAAGCTCCAGTGGCCCCCCATTAACTCTAGAAGAAGATACAATCTCCTCACTATTTAAAGCTCTTCACAATATGGCTCCAATATGCCTTTCCAGGAAGATCATTCATGGTGTCCCCAAAGTCTTAAGTGCAGTTTTTTTTCTTATTCCAATATAGTTTATTGTTTGAATTCTTTAGAATATTTGACATTTGTTCTTAAGTTTGAATTTGTTCTTATAGCTGAATGTTTGTTCTGTATCAGTTCCTGGAAGGTAGATAGTTTTAAGTGCAGTTTTAAGCTTTAATAGCATTTAAAAGAGGCTGCATATGAGTCCTTGCCCCACCCTCATGACCTACTGGTGACAATCCACTTCCATCCTCCACGACTTTGCATGGGTTGTCTCCCATGCTGGAGTGTCCTCTTCCTCCTCACCTATGTCTCTTGGCTCCTAGTTTCCTTCAAGGCTCAGCTCAAATGCCACCAATTTTAAGTGGCCCTTTCAGACTCCTCTCCTCCCCCACCAATCACTGTGCATGTAGATTGTATATACCTTTTATCTATTCATTTGGGATATGCAGTATTGCTAGAGCCTCAAGTAAGGTCTTTGAGGGCAGGGACTGTGTCAAAGAACGCAGAACACAGTAGACACTTAATAAATGCTTAAATAAAAGGACCAACAATAGCTCACATCACTATACCAACAAGTTGACAAGTCACTTTCTTCCAACCCTGTGAATTAAGTCATGCAAATATTAATGGCCCCAATTTACAAATGAGGAAACTAGACTTGCTTGGTCACATGGCATACAAGCATGTCCCAGTTGGGAGTGAAAGGCAAGTCTCTGGCTACTTTGGGCTAGAACGCATCGACTTTCCACAAATGTAGGAGAACAAGAATCTTAAAAACTGCTTGGATGTCAGACCTACCTCCTCTGTGGGGCTGTGTATGACCCACACTCAAAGCACAGGGTGAGAAGCAGCTGAAGTTGTCATGTCTTGCCCCTTCCCCTCACAGCAGTTGTCATAGACTGACTCAAAGGCAAATATCATCACCCCCAACACATGGACAGGGGCCTTGGCCTTATATTGTTTCTCTCACTGCAAAAATGGCAAGACCAGCCTTGGGGAATCACGTCAGGAATGCATGGACCACAGTAGCCCCCAAATCCAAAGGAGAAGCCCTTTAAGGAACTGCTGCTCTCTGTTGATACAAGACAAACCAAACCATAATTCTGAGAAGAGTAGGGGCAGTGAGGGCTGAGAGGGGATATGACCAAAGCCTATAAAAGTCTATCTTTAGCCAGGGAGTGACTGACCAGGCGAGGCTGAGGGAATGCAGCTGTTCAGGGATTCTGACTTGCACGCCGGTGACATTAATCATTGAATATCCTAACTAGAAGGGACCTTGGAGCTCACCTAGTTCAACCTCCACATTTTACATATGGAGGCTGGGGTCCACTCCCCACCCCTTCCCCCATGTGAAGATGGACTCTGGTAACGTCATCCAGCTGATGAGTGGCAGAGCTGGGGCTTCCTGACTCCTAAAGAATCAGCTGTTCTAGCACATCATTCTGTCCCTTAACAATGATCATATTATTTGAATCAATCTATGAAGAGGTAGTTATCAAGTACCTACTATGTGCTAGGCATTGTGTCAGGGGCTAGGGAAGCAAATCCAAAGGAAGAAACAATCCCTAACCCCAAGCTTACGTAAGTATATGCAGCATAAATAGAAAGAGAATAAATACAAAATAGCTTCGTATGGCATTGTTTGAAAAAGAAGTCACTACTTCTTGGGGGGGGAGGGGAGGGAGAGAACCAGAAAGGCTGCATCTTGCATCTTGAAGAAGATTTTCTCAAGTCTTATCCTTCAGAGAACAGAGACCAAATTTGCTCTCAACTCTGCCCTAAGTAGCTATGACAATGGGTAATCCATTTTGCTTCTCTGGCCTTTTTAAAAGGAAAAGCAAAGGCTGGGTGGTCACTCATCGGGAGTGTTGTAAAGGGGATTCCAATTAAGGTAGAGACTGGACTAGACATCTGATGCCTCCTAGCTCTTACCTTCTGGAATTCTAGCTTCAGAGACTTTGCGCCATCCTCCCAGTCCCCTAGGCTTATAACCTAGGCATCATCCTCAACTCCTCACCATCTCTTGCCCTCTACATCCAATCGGTTACCAAATTTCTCCTTTGCCACATCTCTCAGATGTGCCCCCTTCTCTCTGCTGGTACCGCCACCTCTCTGGTTCAGGCCCACCTCACACCTGGACCACTGCTAGTGGGGTCCATCTGCCTTGTCTCTCACCACTTCAATCCTTTTTCCCAATCAGCCATCAAAGTGATTTTCCTAAAGCACAAGTCCAACCACGTCACCCCCTACTCAATAAATTGCACATATTCCCTTCAAGATCAAGAACAAAATTCTCCATTTAGCATTCAAAGCCCTTTGTGATCCCCCCCACACACACAATTCCAGTTTTCTTACACCCCCCCCAAACCACTCTCCAATCCAGTGACGCTGGCCTCTTTACTGTTCCACATACAAAACACTACACCTCTTACCTTTGGGCATCTTCACCAACGGCACCCCATAGGTAGAATGCTCTCCCTTTTCATCTCTATCCCCTGCCTTCCTTTGAGTCCCAGCTAAAATCTACCTTCTGCAGGAAGTCTTTCCCAATTCCTTTTAAATCTAGTGCCTTTCTGTTGTTATTTCCTATTTAATCTTGGGGGGGGGAGGCAATTGGGGTTAAGTGACTTGCCCAGGGTCACATAGCTAGTAAGTGTTAAGTGTCTGAGGCTGGATTTGAACTCAGGTCCTCCTGAATCCAAGGCTGGTGCTCCATCCACTGTACCACCTAGCTGCCCCTTTTCCTATTTAATCTTGAATATAGATTGTTTGTATATACTTCTTTGCTTGTCGCCCCACCCTTTCGATTGTAAGCTCCTCAAAGACAGGAACTGTCTACTGCCTTTCTTTGTAGCCCCAGTGCTTATCACAAAGCCTGGCACATAGTAGGCGTTTAATAAAAGCTTACTGATTGGCTACATAGCAAAGGATTTCATCAGCATTGTTCTGTAAGCTGACATATATTTCCTGCTTCCCATTGTATATTTGGCATCTCGTTTTCTGCGTACAGATGTTTCTAGGAATTATCCTCTAAGACACACTCATATGGCCTTGAGCAACTCAATGATCCTTTCTCAGTTGCAGATAAATAATGGGGTTGGGCTGGGTGCTCTCCAAGGTCCTTCCCCACTCTTGATATTCTATGAAGCAGGAACCCAAAATGTGTGACACAGCTGCTTAAAAAATAAAAACAAAAACAAACCAAAAACAACAAAAAAACAAAAAACCTCATGAACACTTAAATTGTAGCAACAGAAGGACTGAGTTCAGTGGGAGAGAGGCGATGAAAGCACCATGCTCCAAACCCCTCAGGTGGCAATCTAAAGCCTCATGTGGAGGGCTGGGTGGCACACTTCATGAAGCACATCAGCAAACGAGCAGAATGGTGAAAGCACTAAAAACCATTTCATGAAGGGCTATGAGAAAATGGGGATGTTCTGCCCGCCTGGAGAAGAGGGCGGAGGGGACTGTGGTCCGCCAATATTGGAAGGGCTACCATGAAAGGGGGATTGAGACATTTTTTATTGTGTGGATTGTAGGACCAGGACCTATGGGGTGGAAGTTACAGGGAGGCAGATAATATGACTCAATATAAGAGAGAAATTTCTAAGTCCTGGAGCTGTCCAACACCTCCTTGTGATGTAGTCAGTACTTCTTACTGAAAGGGCTTAACCATGGGTCAGGGTGGCTGCTGAGGTCCTTCCCCTCTCTGGGGTTCTATGAAAACAGAACTTCTTCCTCTTCTTCCTTTAATGCTCTGATCTAACACTAAGTTTATTTTTGACTGGGGAGAGGCTGCCTACAGCAGGACTTAGTGGCTCAGCTATTGGTTGGTTCTGAGTTTGATGTTGGAGACACCAGGTGGGTTTATCCTGCAGATCTGTTCTCTGGTAGGATCTAGATACAGAGTTGTGTATAAAGATATACACCTCTGTTTCCCAGAGACGAAGGGAAAGGGGGGAGGAGAGGGAACAGGAAAAGGTAGCTGTGAGGTTTCTCGTGGAATCACCATAGAAAGCTTTTGCTGGAAAGGATCTTACCTTCCTGCTCTGAAAATAACAGAGAAAGAAATCTGGTCTTTTTCTTTCAAACACTGATGTTTCTCTCTCTCTCTCTCTCTCTCTCTCTCTCTCTCTCTCTCTCTCTCTCTCTCTCTCTCTCTCCCCCCTCCCTCCACCTTCCCTCCCCCCCCCCCAATAATCAGATAGAGGGAATCTTGGCGGGGCACAGAATCTCTGGTAACTACTGGTTGTGCTCTGCTGGGTAAAGATTGTTTGTACTGGGGGTAACCGTCCCATGGAATCAACCACAGAGGGATGCAGATTGGAAAGAAAACTATATTTGGAGTGAAGACCTGGGTTCAAATTGACTTTTTTTTACTTCTGTGACCTCAAGCTAATCACTTCATGGCCATTGCTTTGCCTGTAAGATGAGCGTTCAGCAATCTCAAAGATCCCTTACACTTTTGCTTTTGTTTTTGTTTTTGCAGGGCAGTGAGGTTAAGTGACTGGTCCAGGATCACACAGCTAGTTAAGTGTCAAGTGTCTGAGGCTGGATTTTAACTCAGGTCCTCCTGAATCCAAGGCCAGTGCTTTATCCACTGCGCCACCTAGCTGCCCCCGATCCCTTATACTTTTAAAGTCAAAAATCCTATGTTTCTCAGGTTCTAGTTGGGCATCTGGTTCCAATAGATGAAAACTACCCTATCTTGAACCAAGGAAAGGGGCCTATTTCCCTTAAACCTGGAGGGGAGGGACTGAAACAGAATATTAAAGCTGAGAGGGGAGGGCTAGGGGCTGATTAAGAGGTGAGATGAGATGCAGATCCTCATTTAAATGTACAGGAAGATCAAAGACTCAGCGAATGTTTGAGCTGGAAGGAACCTTAGAACATAGCATGTTAGGATCTGGAAGAGGCTGAGCCCCTTATTTTATACAGGAGGAAAGAAAGAAATGGAAAGGGAGAGGGGGAGGGGGAGGGGGAAGAAAGGAGATGACCTGCTTCTGCTGGAAATCACAAAGCAAGCTCATAACAGCTTCACTGGAAGGAATATGGACTAAAATCTTCCATGCGCAGCAGAACCCCTCCACCGCTACAATCCCCTGCCCCAGTCAAGTGGCTGGGCTTGGTAGAGATGAGAAGAAATCCAAACTGACCTGTTTTCTTCAAACCTTCCCCTCCTTTCCCTCATCTCTCTTCCAGCGGAGATATCTGTTTCATGTTCTCCAGAAAGCTTCCCGACTGCTAGATCCCCTGGGCAGAGCTGGCCTGGCGAACTCCAGGACTGCAGTTCTGTACAATCCCATCTCCAATGCCACACACTTGGAGGGATTTTTCTTTTGCTGATTAATCTGTCTCTTCTCTCTCTCTCTCTCTCTCTCTCTCTCTCTCTCTCTCTCTCTCTCACACACACACACACACACACAACCTACATACACATGTACACTCATGTACACACCTATACACATATACACACATACCCACACACACATGCACTCACACACACACTGACAAGCTTACACGTATACACATGCACACACATGCATACATGCCCAGTCCTACACATCTCCTCAAGTATTTTCTGCTAACATTCTGGGTGCCCACCAATGAACAAGGTCCCTTGGGAGCCCACCAGCAGTGGGGCCATGCAACAGGAAAAGCCCTGGATTTTAAGAAAAGAGGCCTGGGTTCAAATCCCCAACTCTGCTCCTACTTTTTCTACATAATCTTGGTTAAGTCACTTCCTGTTTCAGATCTATAAAATAACGGATAACACTAAAGTCAGATACGACCTGCCTCAGACACAGCTGGTGGTGCAGCAGACAGAGCACTGGGCCTGGTGTCAGGACACTAGCTGCGGCAGGCAAGTCATTTAACCTCTTTCTGCCTCAGTTTCCTCAACTTTTAAGTGGCAATAATAATAGCATCTACCTCCCAAAGTTGTTGTGAGAATCAAGTGAGATAATATTGAAGTGCTTAGCCCAGTGCCTGGAATGTAGCATAATCATTTATTCCCTTCCCCCTTCATCAGATTATACTGGAGATCAAATGAGAATTTTTATAAAGTTCTACATAAGTATCAGCTATTATTTACAAGTCTCCCCTCTATCATCCTCCTCTGTTGACTCATCACAATGCAGAAAAGACCCCAGGGGCTTCTGAAAGGCTTCACCAGCAAGCACAGTTCTGGCAGGACCTGCCAGGCTGAAGAGACTTGGAGCACTAGTCTCATGTTAGGCCAGGAATTCTAACTCGGGGGAAGGGGGGCGGGGGTCCCCCAGGACTAAAGCGGTAGATGTTGGACAGAAGTTACAAAGAGCAAGACTTGGATCCAAGGTAAGGGAGAAGTGCCTGAGAATCGGAAGCAACCCCAAAGTGGGATCAGCATCTCTGGGAGCTAAGGGCTGAGCTCAAGGCCCGCCTTCTGCCTGAGGTCTCTCCCGTCTCTCACGTGATCTTCATCTGGTCTGCAAATACCTTGAAGGCACCTAGTGATTTTCATTGTTTGTCCCATTAGAATGGGAGCTCTTTTAGGGTAGAGATCATGTTCTTGCCTCTTCACTTAGCCCCATTTCTAGCATGTACATAGAAAGCACTTAGTAAATAAACGCTTGCTGACAAAGTTCTCTCTTACTAGAAGTCAAGTGAGCACTGGTTGACTTATTCTTAGGGAAGGTTTAAGGGAGATTCTCGATCAGGCGTGGGTTGCATTAGATGGCCATTTTGGTCTCTTACCTCCACAATTCTAGAATTTTGCTTGTGACCCAGGCTCAACAGACAGCCCAAGTCAAGAGTTGCTCATCATCTGGATGCCCAGAAAGTGATGAGTTTTTTTAGCAACAGCAACTCTCCAAGGCCATCTGTTGTCACCTCCACCAATCCCACGACATCACAGCTCTCTGAAGTACTAAAATATCAACAAGTTCATGTCACGTGGGAGGACGGGGCGGTGAGAAGGCCTCGATTTAAATTCTGCCTCTGATACCTCTTAGCAGTGTGACCACGGGCAAATCATTTAACTATTGCCAGCCTCAGTTTCCTCATCTGTAAAACAGGAATAAGGACTGGAGTGCCTAATTCAAGGGGTTGTTGTAAAGTTCAAATGAGATAATGCATGTAGGTGCTTTGCAAACTGGAAACCCTAAATCAATGTCAGCTATGATTAATATGTTCGCCCTGATGATAAATTTCAGGATTACAGACTCAATCCCTCCTCCCATCCTTACTAATTCACTTAGAGAATCTTCACTCTCACATTTACAGATTTTTTGTAGTTGTTCCTTTGACTTGGCCCCAGAGGGTTAGACCTAGGAACAATGGGAAGAAATTGCCAAGAGGCAAATTAAGGTTTATAAGAGAAGACCACCTCCAGACAATTTGAGCTATCCACGGAGCCCTGTAGATGTAGAATTGCTTCCTGCAATGGTGGGTTGCCCCTTTAAGTCAAGGCTGATGAGCACTAGAGTTGGGTGTTTTGGGGAGCAGATGTTTCAGAGGTTGAACCAGATGGCTTCTCTGGTCAGGTCAGTACAATCAGGCCTTACCTCTCCCCCAAGCGTGAATCCTTTATTTCCATTCTCCAGAACTCACACACTTGGATGTCCCATCATCCCCTCCAACTCAACACATTCAAAACTGAACTGATTCACTTTTCCCAAACGGACTTCACTCTCCAACTGTCTCGTTTCAGTTCATGCCATCACAGTTCTTAACAGACTCAAAGGATAGTAACCTCAAAGTCATACTCGACTCTCCTTTTATTCACTATGTCTAGAGGTTACCAAATCCCTAGGGGGCTGTAATCCCCAAACAGATCAGAAGATCACAGCATTGTAGAACTGGAAGGAAGGCAGCCCTCGTTTTACCTGCGAGGAATCTGAGGTCCAAGAGAAGTGACTTTCCCAAGCAGTGACCCAGGCCAAATCCAATCCCCTCCCTGGGCCTGTTTCCTTATCTCTAAAGTAAGGGGATTAGCCCTAGATGACGCCTAACCTCTCTTCCAGCTCTAAAATCCTCAGGCTACGCTTCTCAACTTCTAATTAGGCTTCCGTTTCCAACTGTTAATGATCTGATCCTGAACTGGGGAAAGTCGCAGCTCTGAGGCTCACAGGATTTCGGAATCGGAAGGAAACTCAAAGGTCACTTGGTCCAATGCATACTAAAAAAAAAGAATTCTCTCTGCATAAGATCCAACGAAGGCCATCCAGCGTTTACTTGAAAGCCTCAAGAGGAGGAACCCGCTGCCCCCTGAACATTCATTTTCCTTAGGGATGGCTCTAATTTCGAGGAACAGAGTTCCTTAATCGGTTTGCTCACCTATAAAATGGGGACAATGCTTGTTATCTTTCCTTACATAAGGTTGGTTTTTTTGTTTTTGTTTGTTTGTTTTTTCATTTGTTAAGTGTGGATAACATTGGAATCTCCTGCCTCACAGGGCAGTGGTAAGAATCAGACAGTAATATGAAAGGTAGACCACTTGTACTTTCTATTTGGAATCAGTTCCCCTCAGCAAAGTATCTTAGTCCAGTAGTGGCAAACTTAGAAACAATCCCCACCTTTCATATACTGACCTGAAAAACCACAAATAAACATTATCTATGTTATATTATATTTTTATTTATTTTGTTAAGCATTTCCCATTCCACTTTAATCTGATTCAGGCAGCAAATTTGATGGATCTGTGTAAACTGTGTGACACCTTCTGACACAAAGCAGTTGAGATGTACCTGACTTCTCGCCCTGGCAGCTCAAAGGAACCACCCCCTTCCTCATGAATGAGGAAGATGGTAAATGGTTACACGGACACAGACTAGCTTTGTTTTGAACGATGTTCCCATATAATTTACAGAAGTTCTTCTTTAGAAAATCCTCCACACTGGTCTGGCTCTTTCCAGTCCCTTCCTCTCTCCCCTTTCTCTTCTCGTCCTCCCTTCCTTTCGTCTATATCTGGGCCACAAAAGTAGGCACATGCACAGAGTCTAAGGAGGTAATATAGGACCCACCCAAGGGTCCAGGCACAAAACTCAGAAGCAGACAACCCTCGGGGGTCCGCATTAGCCCAATTCAGCCAGCCTCGCCCAAGCTTAAGCCAAGCCTTCAATGATGTAAAATATGTTCATATCAGATTAAAATGGTAGGATAGTCAGGAGAATGGCAGAGAGGTGGCATCTATCACGTCAGGCTCAGTATCTGGAAGAGAATGAGTACACTGTGCTGCAGGGGGCGGAGGAGAGGCAGTAGGGTACAGTGAATATGCAAGTATGTATGTACAAGTAGGTACAATGAATGGCAAAAGCCCTGGATTCAAAGTGAGAGAACCTGAGATCATTGCTATTTCTTTGCTGGGTGACCTCAAGCGAGTCTCTAAATTGAGGAGGGGAAGGGTGGTTGGCTAGCTGATAGGGCCTCCAGTTCCCTTCTCGCTCTAGAGTTATGATCCCACTAAATGGATGACTTCTGGTCCCTTCCAGCTCTAGGTCTCTCAGATGAGGCATTCGGACTCAAAGGATAGTAACCTCATAGGGTCACCTATGTGACTCTAAGGTTTGTAAAGCACTTGGTTCTCAACAACTCTGTGGTTTTACCCCCACTTTACAGATGAGGACACTGAGGAGTGGTCACTTACAGATGACCACACAGCTTAACAAGCAGGATGGGCAAGCCCTACAGATCATAGTGGATGTGTCTAATTATAAAGAGAAGGAAAGAGCCTTGGCTCTAGTCCTTGACTATTCTGTTGTGGTGGAGGCTGCTGCTACTGCAGCCATTGCTGGGGAGCAGTGCGGAGGGGCGGAGGGAAGACTTCAGGAAATGCAGCTGTTTCTGAAAAGGGAATTGCTTTAGTTTGATCCAGAAAAAGACTGCTGATCTCAGAGTCAAGGGACATGGGTTTGAGGTCTCATTCTGCAACTAGCTAGTTATGGGGATGTCACTTCACTTCTCTTCTCAGTCACTTCCCTTCTTGACTTCACATTGTTCTTCGCCTGTAAATCAAGGGAGCTGAATTAAGGCTCTGAGATTCCTTCCTGTTCTACCATTCCATGAGCCAAGAAGAGTTTAGGGTACTTTGTTATTGTTGTGGGGGGGGGGGGGCAGGGAGAGGGTCGGATGTCTTTCTTATTGAAATTGTGACAGAAAGATGGCTCTCTTTGCAAAATTAATTATTGAGAAAAAGAATCAAAACAGCCTTCCCCCCCCCCCCCCTTTTCACGTCCTCTGGAAAACCTTCACTGTCACAATCAGGGTCCTCCTCTGTCTTAACAAGGAGTTTTAGAACACCAGTGCTTCTGAATTACCAGCACAATCTATGTGGTCCAACTTACTCGAATCACTCTTCTGGCTAGTTTGTCTGGGGATTATAAAGGAGAACTATCCCACCCCATTTCAAGAATGTTATCATGGGAGCCCTTCTCTAAAGTCTACAAATTCTCCTCCTCCTCCTCCACCACCACTACCATTGGGAGACCTTTCAGAGAACTGTACCAGACCACATTTGTTCCCCAAGCTCCCCATAATGTTTGACATTGAACAGAACACCAGGCCCAGCAACATTACAAAATGCATCCCTAATGCTATAATGAGGCTGCAAGTCCCTTAGAGTGCCTGCATGATGGATCAACTTTCTGGTGATGATTCTCCCATAATAATAGTTCACATTCCGAATAACACTATTAGCTAAAATTGTGGTGTTTGAATATTCTCGCTAAGAGATACAGAATTGTTAATAGAAATTCCAGGAAGCTTCAGTCTGAAGCTGCCCACCGCCGCCCCCCCCCCCACCAGCCAATTACCTTCTGGATATGATGTAAACTGGAGAGAAAGGAGTCGGCACTTTTCTGCCAAAGGTTTACCCTTTCTCATGCTGCAATGAGGTCAAATGACTTGCCTAGGATTTAGCCCCCTCCACAATCTGGCCCCACCCTGTCTTTCCATCCCTATCCCATATACCTCCTGCCCACACACTTTAAGAGTAGGAAAGCTGGACTACTAAAAAACAAAAAGCAAACCCCACCCTGGGCTTTCCTCCCCCCCCCCCCCCCCTGTATTTGCTTGACCTGTTCCCTGTATCTGGAATGTCCTCCCTCACCATCCTGACCTGTTGAATTCCCTATTTCAATACCTAAAGGATCTATGATTTCAACTATATCATGATTCCCTCTATTAAAATACCTCAATTACTGAGAAGACGGTCTGTAATAAATGGTGTGGCCAGACAAACAAATAAATAAGGGCATCTCCCTACAACGAACCTGGTGCTGAACCCATTCAGACTTGGGGAGGCTAATTCTCAGCCAACAGCTGGCAGAGTCCATCACTAGACCCATACTCAAGTCCTTTCCACATTGGTAGGGCCTTCCAGAGTTTGAGCACTTGAAGGGCATGACCTTCAAGAACCCACTAACCAACGAATGAGTAGTAGTGAAAGTCCAAGTCAAAGTCCAACCCAATCAATGCAGCTGGCATCATGCCAGGAGCAAAGACACTAACACAAAACCAAAATAATCTCTGCCCTCTAGGAGTTTACACTGGAGTAAGAACATACAAATATAAACAAAGTAAATAAAAAATAAATTTGGTAGGGAAGGGAGAGGAAGGGATGCTAGCAGCTAAAGAAATGCCAGGTAAGAGATACTGCTTGAACCAACCTTTGAAAGGGGCCAGGGATTCTAAACAGTAGAGGCAAGAAGGGAGTGCATTCCAGGCATGAGGGATAGCCTGCACCAAGACATAAAAGACAGGAGATGAACTTTTGTGTATAGGCAAGAGCAAATGGGCCAGTTTGGCTGGAACACAGAGTATGTGAAAAAGCAGTGATGTAGGGGCAGCTAGGTGGCGCAGTGGCTAGAGCACTGGCCCTGGAGTCAGGAGGACCTGAGTTCAAATCCAGCCTCAGACACTTAACACTTACTAGCTGTGTGACCCTGGGCAAGTCACTTAACCCCAATTGCCTCACTTTAAAAAAAAAAAAAAGGCAGTGATGTGAAATAAGAGCAGAAATCACACCAGGAAGGGTTCTCAGTATCAAGCAGAGGTTTTTCTATCTGATCACAAAGTTAATAAGGGGTCATGATCTAGCATGAAGGGAACTATTCATTAAGAACACCATGGAGAATGGATTAGAAAAGGGAGAAACTGCATTCAGAAGGAACAATGAAGAGATTATTGCCTACTGATGACAGTCTGAACTAGGGTGGTTGTGGTGTGGGTGGAGAGAAGAGAACAGATCTAAGACGTGCTGTAGAAGTTGAATGGAGAATTCTTGGCAATTGGTTAGATATGGAGAGTGGAAAGGAGTGAAGAACCAAAGTGAACATAAGACTATAAACCTGGATAAAGAGAAGGATGATGGTGCCTCCAACACAATGGGGAAGTTGAGAAGGGGGGGGTGGGTTTGAGGAGAAAGGCAATGAACTTGTACTTTGTACATGCTGAGTCTGAGAGGATTCTGGGACGTCCAGTGAAGAGTGTTCATTAGGCAGTTGATAACATGAGGCCAGAGCTCAGGAGACAAGCAAGAGCTGGATATAGGGATCTGAGAATCATCTGCATAGAGATCATTATTGAAGTCATGGGCTCATCCTTTAAAACATGATTCACTTCCTCTATAAAGTCATCCTGAATTCCTGCAGGGAATCCTAGGACACCAACTGTTCCTAGTTCTCTCTGAGGCCAGAGAGAATGGGTCTCATCCTCCTACGAAAGAACTCTGCAAATACTTGAATGCAGCTATCATGTCTACACACACCTGTACAAGTCTGGCTGAGGATCCCCAGTTCCTTCCTCACACGACATGACCTTGGGGCTCTTCAGCACCTTGGTTTGTCACTTTTCTGAAGGCCTTAATCTTATCTATGTAGTGCTGAACCCCATTCTCCAGATGCAGGGCAGTCACCTCTCTGTCCTGGGCACAGCAGGCACTGATGCAGCCTAAGGTGCATTTTCTTTAGCTCCTGTGTCCTTCTGGGAATAGAGCTTACAATCCACTCAAAATCCAACATCTCTTTAGTATGAACTGTAGCCTGGCCACACTTCCTCCATCTTATACTTGGAAAGTGGATTTCTGGAACCAAAGTACAAGACCTGGGTGTGTTTTTATGAACTGTCATCCCATCAGATTCATCCCCATGAAGTTTTTTTTTTTAGCCCGTTGACATCTTTGGGGATCCAGCTGTGTTATTGAGAATGTTAGCTGCCCACTCCTCAATGTATGACTTGCTTCCCACCTCAGCTTACCTGCAAGAATAAACTTCCTCTTTGCTTAGTTCCCTTTTAGACTCAGCTCAAGCTCAAGCATCACCTTCTACAAGAGACTTTTCCTGATTCTGTCTCCCAATTGTTAATGCTCTCCTGGTGTCAAAGTGGATAGAGCACTGGGCCTGGAATCAGGAAGACCCAAATTCAAATCTGGCCTCAGACACTTACTAACCGTGTGACCCCAAGCAAGTCACTTAACCTCTGTCTGCCTCAGTTTCTTCATCTGCATAAAGGGGGTAATATTAGCAGCTCTCTCACAGGGTTATCATGAGATCCCACTCCTAGGCACATATTATTAAGTCTTTGGGTCATTAATACAACCAAGGAGGTTATTGTTAAAAAGAAAGATTCCTACATACATCAAAACATGTATAGACCCATTCTTAGTAGTAGCAAAGAACTTGAAACCAAAAGATACCCATTGGCTGGGTAATAGCCAAGCATTCTGCGTAATGGATTATTACTGCCTGATGACTGGAGCTATTCAAAAACAGAATGGGAGACCTTTGGAAAAGTCATCAAGCAGTGGCTAAGGACTACTTGTGGTATACATTCGAGTGAGGACTCGCTTTCAACATGAGTCGGGCTGCATGGCTGCTGCAATACCTTCCATGGCACTGCATTAAAACAAAAAAAAATGAATGTGACGGATGTAAGGAAATGTGAGAAGACACGTGAACTGATGCGAAGTAAAGCAAGCAGGACCAGAAAAAAGAACACAAACAATATCAATGGAAAGAAGAGCAGTGAAACCATCAACACTGAACACTACGTAATTATAAGAAGCTCCAGGAGCATGCCACTCCCTCCCTTCCCTGCAGAAATAGGAAGCTATGGATCTGAAACACAGTTGATATCTCCGTTAGTTTTGGCGAACTGTTTTTCTTTTCTTTTTTCTCTCTGTTAAAAGGGGTGGCTCCCTGAGAAGAGAAGTGTAAAGGGGTTTATTGTGAAATGTAGGTTGATATAAAAACGAAAATAAAAGGAAAAGAGAAAGAAGGAAAATGGGAGGGGTGGGAGAACAGCTTCTGTCCCAGGACATGAGCTTAGTCACCCCCTGAGCCTTTCTGTACCTCTTGCCTGTCCAGATCCAAAGAACCTTCCAGACTTCTCCTTGGTCAGCTGAATTCTTCTTCATCCTGTCCCCTCACACGCCATGTCACCCATGCCCCCAAATGACAACTGAATTGGCCCTTCCATCCTGTTTCTAAACGTTCGAATTGGAGCTGCCGGCGTGTTTCCTAGGCTACGAAATTAACAAGCTGGCTAACTGACTAAACAAAGGCTGTGAGAGAAGCTGCATGTTAAGACACACTGTGCTCAGCAATGTGCGGAGAGCTGGAATGCACCCCGATTGGGCGAGCAGCCCAAGACTACCATGAGGCCCAGCAGCACTTGGGTACATAAAGGAAGCCCTGTTTCTACACATTCCACCCTCTCTTTGGTGCAGGGCCCAGACAGTAGCATTTGATGTCACAAACATGGTTATAATGGGCCATCTGTAATGTCAAAGATGACCATCTTCAACAGAACCAACCCATTGGCTGGGTTGGTCTGGACGCAGAAGGTACCTTGAGTCCCCCAGATTTGGAGGCTTCATTGTGGGCCCCACAGTGGGGCCCAAACATTTTCTTCCCAAAAGTTATGGCTCTCAGTCACTGTCCACAGAGCCAGAGAAACTTATACCCTAGAGAGTTGGCATTGATACCAAAATGGCAGGCCTGTCGGAGCCAGCAAGTCACAAGAGATATCCCCCACTGGCCCATACTCCCACTTAAATTACTTTTCTTTTCCCCTCCAAGGGAATACAGTAAGGGGGGGGGGTCAGAAGCTGGAGTCTGAGCACTGCAGAATCCAGCAAGAGAAAACAGACTGGCTACCCTTTTTTTTTTTTAAACAAAAAACCAAAAACCAGCACAGATGATACACACCAGAAATGGGAGGCAGCTCTCAGGGAAGATGACCGGCACTCTCTCAGCAGGACCAAGCAGAAGCTCATCACAAAATGAAGTGGCTGGCTCTGGGTCCTTCCTAGACTGCTGAGCAGCAGAGAAAAGCTGACTCACTCGCTCCCTGGCCTGCTAATAGGTGCCTCACCGAACATGCAGGTTTCTGATCCCCACTTGGCCCTTAGTCATCTCTCCCTAAGGTGGGATGGAGCTAAGAGGCTGAGAAATAGCCCATCAGGAAGGCAAAAGGAAGGAGAAAGGGGAGAAGCCAAGAGGCTCGATAATCTAAATACCAGAAAATTCCATTTTGCACAAACAGGAGAAAGGAGCCTGGAATTTACAGCTGACTCCCAGATGGGTCTAATCATACTTAGGTTGTGGCTCCCTTGCTTTATTCACCGAGAGAAACAGAAGCGTTTTGAGCAGGAGTGGGGACCAGTGGGAGGGATCATTAAGTGATTCCCTGTATCTGGCATATCTGTTTCCAAGGGCTTCCTCACTGGATTTTTACAACACCCTCTGAGGGCTGTAAAGCACTATGCTAGGCCCCTTTTTGCCAGTAGGTCCCACACCTAAGACGTGATGGAGGGTAAACTCAAACGTGGGCCTGCTGCCTTCAAAGGAAGAACTGACCGTTTGACCACATTTCTTGGAGGGATGGCTTTGCCCACGAGTTCCATTCTCTGAAGCGGTTTGCTACCAGACAGAAAGTAGGTGTGTAGGAAGCAGAGGATCTTTAATGAAGGGTAGCAGCTATTACCCAGGGTGATGTCTTCATCCTCAGACCAGGAGGGGCAGCACAGGTGCTGACTTTGAAGACAACACAGCTATGTAAATGAGGATGGCCACTTAATATTAATATTGCTAGGGTCAGCTGGGTGGCACAGTGGATAGAGCAACGGCCCTGGATTCAGGAGGACCTGAGTTCAAATCCGGCCTCAGACACTTGACACTTACTAGCTGTGTGACCCTGGGCAAGTCATTTAACCCCAATTGCCTCACCAAAAAAAAAAAAAATATATATATATATATATATATATGTAATATTTCTAGCTTACCCTGACATGGTACTTTATGGGGTTTTTTTACAAAGAGCTTTCTCCATAAGAACTCTGTAAGGTAGATATTGCATATGGCATTGTCTCCATTTTAATGAAACAGAGAGACCTGGAAGATGGGTGATTTGCTTATGGCCATAAAACAACTCCATCAGAATGAGAAATAGATCAGACCTAATCTTCAAGGAAAGTTCAATAGCTTTGATAAAGATCCCCAACCAGAGATTGTTCCCCTCCCCACTCTTCCCCTTTCTCTAGCTTTCATGAGAGCCTAAGAAATAGCTGTAGAAAAAGTCTGGAATAGATGGAGCAAAGCAAGTCAAAATTTCCTAGTAAATAGACCATTTTTCTAAAAGTAGTGAATGAAAAAAAGTAATTCTGGAAACATAGGCTGTTTTGAGCCAAAAAGAAAAAAAAAAATGGATGCTCAAATGGTCAGTGAAACCAACAGAAATGAAATTAACAGAAATATCACACCTTCCAAAAGGTTGAAATGGAATTTCCACATCAATTAACAAGGACAAATTTTCTTTTCCTTTAAAAAAAAAACTGAAACAGAACAACTGGAGATGAAGCCATTGCTTGCTTATAGATAATAGAGATGGCATTAAAACCTCTTGTATTTTCAGTTTCCTTTAAAGTAAGTTGAATTTTTAGGCTTAAGAAAACTGTGATACCAAAGGCAGCTGAGGTCAGGGTTGGCATAGTCAAAATAGGTAGCTATTAAATGGTCTGATTTCAGGGCCACCAGGAAAGCTTCTGCCCCAGTCGCCAAAGTCTTTTCCATCAGCCCCTAACCTAAAATCCCATCTTTAGAGATTCATTTCTTTGCTTTACTGTGCTTCTGGTAGTAGCCTCACATGGGAAGATTTTTTTTTTTTTTTACTTAAAAATGATTAATCCTTTAATCCACTTTCAGCCACATACACTTGGAGCTCATTTAACATGGGACAAGTTGCCAAGAGCAAGGTGCGATGATGCCTAAGCTCCCTATCATGTCACCAGTCAGGAATGGAAGGGAAGTTGAGTGATTGATCATCTGCTGATCCTGATCAGACAACTATCACATGACACAACAGGATAGGAAAGCACTTCAAAAAACATAAAGCACTCGACAAACATGATATAGTAGTCACTGAACTCTTTGAGCCTCAGTTTCCTCATCTGTACAATGAGAAGTTTAAACTGGATGAACTCAGGTTCTCTAAATCCTATTAGGGGGGCGGCTAGGGGGCGCAGTGGATAGAGCACTGGCCCTGGAGTCAGGAGGACCTGAGTTCAAATCCGGCCTCAGACACTTGACACTTACTAGCTGTGTGACCGTGGGCAAGTCACTTAACCCTCACTGCCCTATCCAAAAAAAAAAAAAAAAAAAAAGAGCTTCTAAATCCTATGAGGGATGATGGTGAGGGGTAATTGAATTACGAAGAAGCATTCAGCAGCAGCACATTCAGGCCAGCTGTCTCGGGGTTACTGGGCAAGGGCTTCTAAAATATAAATCATATGCAGGTCAACAAGCTTGGTCCACAGAGTAGCTGCAGAATGCAGCTTTGAAAAGGTGAGTCTTCCTTAAGAGAGCCTTAGTTCTGGAGGTCTCCAAGCCAATCCCACCATTGAGACCAAACCCTCCTTCATTTTCTGGACTCTCCAAGAAGTGTGTCTTCTCTTCCTGGCTGCTGCTGCATCTGTTCTCACTGCAATCTGTACTTCACTCAGACCTCTTAACATACAAGATAACAACTGGCCCAGCCAGCTTCCACAAGCTGGCTGGGTGGAGCCCCAGCTCAGGCTGAACCATCCTGCCAACAATTGCCTGACTCTCCAAGAATCGGAGTCAGAAGGGTCCCCAGGGGTCATCTAACACAAACTGTATCACAACAGGAATCCCTACATAACAGAGCAGTAGGTCAACATTGATTAAGCCCTGACTGTGTGCCAGTCACTGTGCTAAATGCAAAAAGAGGCAAAAGAGAGACCCTGTCCTCAAGGAGCTCACAATCTAATAGGGGAGATAATGAGCAAACAAATATACTCAAACACACAATGTACAGGAAAAAAAGAAAATACTTAAAAGAGGGAAGGCAGGGGCAGCTAGGTGGCACAGTGGATAAAGCACTGGCCCTGGATTCACGAGGACCTGAGTTCAAATCTGGCCTCAGACACTTGACACTTACTAGCTGTGTGACCCTGGGCAAGTCACTTCATCCCCACTGCCCCCAAAAAAACCAAAACAAAAAACCAACACAACAACGAAAGAGGGGAGGCAATGGAATTAAGAAGGGTTGAGCAGTCACTCAACCTATCAAGACTTATTATGCATCTAGTATATGCAGCACACTAGGTAAGGCACAGGAAGAGACCTATACAAAGGCCTGTACTTAATTCCTTGGCTTCCTCCTGGACTCAGTTCAAATCCTACCTGTTTCAGGTCTTTCCCGGCCCCTCCCTCCCTCCTTCCTTCCCTCTCCACAGCTAACGCTATACCTCAAAGGCTACCTTCCATTTGGATCTTGTATGTACACACCTGTTTATACAATCTCCCTCATCAGAATGTGAGTTCCCACAGGGCATAGATTATGCTTTTGTCCTCCTTAATATTCTCTTAGAAAAGTGCCTGGCACATTTGTTGTTGAGTCATTCAGTCCCGTCTGACTCTTCATGACCCTGAATGGGGTTTTCTTGGCAAAGATACTGGGGTGGTTGGCCATTTTCTTCTCCAGTGGATTAAAGCAAAGAGGTTAAGTGACTTGCCCAAGGTCACACAGCTAGTGAGTATCTGAGACAGGATTTGAACTCAACTTCCTGACTCCAGGGCCTCTACTAAGCTGCCCAGCTGACTCTGACTGCCACATAGTAACCACTTTATAAACTTGTCACTTCTTGTTATGATATGCTACCTGTCATTAAGAAGCTAATGGTCTACATGGCAATAGGGATGATGAGGGAGGGAATAAGACACCACCAGAAATATCCACAAAGCATGAGGCCCAATAAATCCATTCTTTTTTGTCCAGACCCATGAGTTCATCTGGGCAGGGAGTTCCCAGTGAGGAAAACCCTTCTACCAATGTAGATCAGCATAAGCTCTGCAGCTTAAGAGTCTTGAAAGAGGCATTGAGAAGCGATGTGACTTGCCCAGGGTCACACAGTCAGTATGTGTCAGAGAGAGGACCTGAATGCAGGTCATCCTATCCAGGATAAGGCTGGCTCTGGATCTGCTGTGTCAAGCTGCTTCCCAATAATTAGAGAGCTATAACATGAAGTTCTGTACAAGGACAGAGGGAGAATGTCATTGGCCCCCAGGGAGACCAAGGAAGGATTTCATCAAATCCAGAATGCTGGACTTATCTGGAACAAAATGTATGCAGGGTCATTACCAACAAGCCAAAGTTCAATAATCTTAAAATTATTTTAGATAGTGGGGGGGAAGGGAGGTAGAGGAGCTGCATGCTATAACCAATCTCAAGTCAGAAAGACCTGGGTACGAGTTGACTGTGTGACCTGGGACAAGTCACTGGACTTTCTGAGCCCCTCTCCTGTTCAATTAAAAAAAAAAAAAAAGGGGGGGGGGGGGCTTGGGCTAGGTGACCCTAGTTGGGAAATGGTCTAGGATGCAAACTCCAGCCAAGGCCCATTTGAGGCCAAACAGTGAAGTGAGTCATTTGCCTTCTGTAACTGTATGTCCCTTTTCTGTACCTAGTGACCTCATGATATCCCTAGCAGCCTAGGGACCTCAGCTAATTTCATGAAACAGCCTTGTGGCAAAATTCAAATTCAAAAACACTAAGATTGTTTCCTGTTACTCCCTAACTCCGCTCTAGTGGAGGTGACTCAGGAAAGAGAATCCAAGGTCTGAAGGTCATTATGTTAGCGTGATCTGACTCACCATTTAGCCAGTAGGAGAAGCTGCTATGTGTATTTTTTCCCTTCCTCACTTCAAACAAGAATGTGATTGTTTCATAAGGGAAATAATCTGAAAATCTCTCCCTAGCCACCTGAAATTTAAGCTGCCCGAATCATACCAAGTGACAAGTTATTCTACCATTAAAAACATCTGCTGACTCTGGAGTACTGAGTAATACTCAGAACAGGGGTGATTCTGGGTTCACAAACCTGGGAACACCAGCTCAGCACCGACGACTCTATAATCCACCGAGGTTTTCGTAGAAGCAACAGCCTGTTACTGCGCCACCATTCTGGGTCCCATTAGAGATCACCACGGGATTCGTCATCTCTCCTGGGACAGCCAGAGACAAAGGATCTATTTGGGATAAAGTTGTGGACAGCGGAAGGTGGAAAAATTCATCCTCCAATCAGGAGGCTCCCTGTGATCATGTACGACGGAAAGCAAACACCCTTCCCCTTGGGAGACAGGAAAACCCACTGCTCCTGGGTAGTGGCAAAAGCTGGAAGAATTGCATGATGCTTCTCTCTCTCTGAACCAGAGACACCAGCCTGTAGTCTGGACCCTTGTCCAGGAAGGTCCTTCAGAACTAGGGCAAAAAGGAGTCTTTGGCAGAAAATTAAACCCAACTACTGTAGCCCCCTAGGAGTCAGGTCCTTGGCAGAAATCTCTAAGGAGTAATTCTATATAAAATATCAGGATCGATTTCATTTCCTTCCAAATTCCTCCCTGTCCACCCATACTCTCTCCCCTGCCTTTGTTGCTTTGAGACAAGAGCAGAACATCACCATCCAAGTACCTGAATGGAAACCTTAAGAAAATATCCCAGGCCGGTTTGTACTACAAATGCCACCAACAGGAGATGGATCTCACAACAGAACTGAGAAGGCTGTGGAAGCAGTAAGAGCTAACGAGAATGACTGCAGACACTTTGGTGCTCAGCCAACAACTTCTCAAAGTGCCTTAGAAGTTTAGGAGCCAAGTGGCCAGCTCCAATCCAGGCCTTTGGCCCTGGGCTCAAATACCACCTGGGTGACCTTGGGCACATCATTTCCCATCTCTGGCCCTCACTTTTTTTTTTTCATCTACACAATGGCCCTTCCAGTTCTGAATCCTGTAAGGCTGCCCACCAGGAAGTGATTAGAAGCTGATAAAGCTCCCTCAGAAAAAAATGCTGGGGGAAAGGATGATTTAACAACTTTCACTTTAAGCATAACAAACCCTTCCCTCCATCCCCGAACCTGCTTCCTTTCACCGTAACGGCTTTGGGTAAATCACTACCATCTGGTCTGCCGAATGAGGCTAGGCAGAGCAAGAGAGTACAGCCCCCGGGAAAAACCAGCTGTGCTACAGATCAGGTTAAAGTTCTCCTCTTTCATCAACCACTGTTGTTTCAAGTCTCAGCCTTTCCCAGACCACTCACACTCACGGGGGGCCAGTGGGGAGACAAGGGCTGAAGGAACTCCACTTTGACCGGGGCTCCAGAAACTTCCAGATTTTAGGCAAGGATGCTGCCTTGAAATTGTGTTCCCTTACTAGCTGTGTGACCCTGGGAGAGTCACTTAACCTCTCATTACCAAGCAAAAAAAAAAAAAAAAAAGAAAAGAAAAGAAAAAGAAATTGTCTTCCCAATCTCAAGATGGCTGGTGAGAAGTATTAGGGGAAATCCTGAGTAGCCAGATAAAGAAAGCACACAGGAGGGGCCCATTGATAACTGACAGCTGCTTTCAATCATTTGGCAGGAGAGCAGTGGGGGTGGAATGGGAAAAGTACCAGTTATAGAATAGGCCTGGCCTGGTGGGTCCAGTCCCTCCACTGACTAGTCATACAGCCTTAGGGAAGTCCCTGGACCTCTGTGAATACCAATTTCTTTACCTATATAATAGTTAATGCCACTTACACTGCTAACCTCACAGGACTGTGAGAATAAAATAATGTTATGGAGCACCTAGTAATTATCAGCTATAACTAAGATATTGATTTAATTGTTACATCTAAACAATTCATTTACAAAAGAGAAGGGACAGTTCCTTTATAACACTAGCTCCCCTTGTTATTACCAAATATTTGAATGAAATGGGGAAGCAAGGATAATCAGAAATCTGTTAATGCCACGAGCTGTAGCTATAGAGAAACTAGAGGTTCAGGGTTGCCTTTCCCGATTGCTTTTAATCATATGTGCTTTGGGGGACCCACAATTTGGGCACCAAATGTCACTGACAAGGATGTTATAGAGGAGATTTCTCCATTGCATAGCGCTGGATTGAACTAAATGACCTTGAAGGTTTCTTTCTCACTCTATGATTTGAAGACTGCGATTCTATTTTTCTCATTAGCTTTTATTGTTTTTATCATTTCTAGACCTGTGATTTCAATGGTATGGGAAATTCCCTCCTTCATGAAGGTCAGCAACTCATTTATAACTCAGTAAAAGACAACTGGCTAAGGCACTGGGTCAGTGACTTGTCTGTGATCACACACTGTGTGTGTGTGTGTGTGTGTGCGTGCGTGCACGCGCGCGTGCACACGCACACGCACTCATTCCAAAGACAGAACTTGAACCCAGATCTTCCTGACCCCAATGATGGTCTTCTATGCACTATAAGACACTGACTCACATCATCATCACCACCACCACCACCATCATCTTTATTATTATCTACATCTACTTGTATAGCCTGTTCACTGAGTTGATACTTCAAACCTTCAAGGGATGTGTGATCTTATTAATGTGGGCACTCATTCCAATGGGTCAGGTCACAAACCATCCATGTCTTCCTATCCTCTTGTCTATGTCCTCCTATAAATCCTTGGGATATCTATCTCTTTAGGTATATGATCAACCTTCCCCCTTTTCCAGTCATATATCTCTTTGATAATATCTGTTTTATGGCTTTTAACATGCAATTCATCAATGGTAATAGGCTACAACCTGCTTAAACCCACCATACATCTCTCCATCCTTTGGGTGACCCATAATTTTGGCTCTTTGGGTATTATACTATTCCATGATTCACAGCCACATAGCATCAGTGGCAGAAAATTGATGTTACTGATTAATGGGGTTTTTGTTTCAAGGAGAAGCTTAGGGTCATTAAAATCATAGCATCAGACTGTTTGGCATAATGAAAAGAGAACAGGGCTAGGCCTGGGTTCTAGGCTAAACTCCATCATTATCTAATAATGTAATGTTGAGGAAGTCATTTAATCTATATGAATCTCAGCACCTTCCCTAATTCCTCCAACTGAAATTGATCTCTCCCCCCTAAAATTTCTGATAGTACTTTGAGCCTATGATTTGCCCCCATTAAATAGAAGATAAGCTCCTTAGGGCAGGAATAATTTCATTTTATCTTTGTTTCCATAGTAACAGTGCTTGGCAAAATAGTAGGTGCTTAATAAATGCTTGTTGATTGAGGATCATATAGTCCAATGCCTAAATTTTACAGATAAGAAAACAGAGGCACAAAGAAGAGTGGCCTATAACAGGATTAGTTGTATACTCATCTTATTTTACCTATTGATTCCTTGAGAACAAGGGATTGTGTTTTAATTCATCTTCATACCACCAATGTTTGGCAGACTGCCTTGCATGTACCAAATGCTTAATATGTGTTTACTGAATTGTATTTCTTGGTATATGAAGGCATTTCTACACGCAAAATTTAAAAGCACTCTGCAAATACCGTACAGTGAACCAAACCTTTCCAGATGTAGAAAATCAACCTTATCCATCTATGAATGAAAGAAGCATCCTGCAAGCATTAAGACACCTTTATGGATGCGAGTGAGGAGAACCAGCTCTTTCCAGGAGTCCCCAATTAGAAGCCATCCTTCTGCCACTGCTGCTGTTTCAAGAACAAGGCTCCCAACCAACATTCTCGGGCAGTCTCCTCATACCATCAGCAATGGTGGGCGCTAGAACCTTCACAGGCTTGACTTTGTAAACAACCTGAAGATTATGAAGAATTCACTCAAGCTCTTGTGAAAGCAACCCACTCTTCTGGATCCACTCTATCACTGTCTAAAAGCAATAGGCAGCAAGGTTGGGACCACCAGACCCTGTGACCAGCAAAGCCACTTTTAGAGGCAGACTATGAACAGGAAATCGAAACGGTACAAGGAAGAAGAAACAAGCTCTAGCAAAGAAAGGGAAACATAGACTTTGGGATCACAGCACTTCAACCCTTCATTTTACCAAAGCACCATAGGGGCAGAGAATATACACACAGGAGAACACAGGAACTGCAAACAGGTGTAGTCCCACGGAAGACAGGGAGTGGTGAAGCATCTATTTACTGACAGTACAAGTACTACGGGAGTTTCTGATGGCTGGAGAGCCACATGGCGCTGCAACAGGATCAGCAGTGCATGTTTTCAGCATGTTTCTCAGTAACCTCAGGAGGTTTCATGGTCTCCAGACTATCCACTGAAGAGCAAGAGATGTTAGAAGACACGAAGAATGGGCAGCTAGGTGGTGCAGTGGATAAAGCACCAGCCCTGGATTCAGGAGGACCTGAGTTCAAATCCAGCCTCAGATACTTAACACTTAAAAGCTGTGTGACCCTGGGCAAGTCACTTAGCCCTAATTGTCCCGCAAAAAATAAAAATAAAAAATAGAAGACATGAAGAAGCTACTAACAGTGGAAGGAAGAAGCAAGAAAAGAAAGTGATGGCATTGGGACCCACAAGGCAATGCCTTGTTAGAGATTAGTAAAAATTAGATTAATAAATAGTTCTTCACAAAATAGGTGCCCAAGACTCCAGAAAAGAAATGGGAAAATGCACCTTCCTCCCTTTGCAATGGGAGGAGAAATTAGGAGTGTGCAATGTTGAATATACCATCAGACACAGCCAATGTGTTGGTTGAGTTTGCTGTTTTCCTTCCCCCCCCACCCCCCCACCCCCGCCTTTTTGTTATGGGAGGTGACTTGCTGGATAGGAGAGGGAGATACTCAGAAATAAAAGTGACATAAGATGTTCCTTCTCTCAGTAGAACAGTGGAAATGGCAGGTGTCAAATGTTGTCTATACTGTCAGATGTGGTCACTTTGTCTGTTGGTTTTGCTTAACTCTGTGTGTGTGTCTGTGTGTGTGAGAGAGAAAGAGAGAGAAGGAGGAGAAGGAGGAGAGAGAGGGGGAGGAGGAGGAGGAGGGAGAGGGGGAGGAGGAGGGGGAGGGGGGAGGGGAGGAGAAAAAATTGGGGGCTGGCATAGGGATACTACAAAATGTCTGTACATAAAAACAAAAAAAATTTTTTTTAATCTGAAATAGGTATAGCTGGGAACATTAAAGTTTTTAAACATTGTATTTGATTAGGCTTCCTTCTGGGTTCAATTACCTTGAAGATCACATTAAGTTGCATATTTTATCACTGTCATTCCCCTTCTAAAATAAAAGAAATATGAAAGCATGTCATATTTCAACTTTGTTTTCTCTCCAGTGTTTAACGTAGTGCTCTGAAAAGTGGGTATAGTAGGCATGTTTGTTGAATGAATGGATGAATGAATGAAAAGGCACTGGACTTGCAGTCAGAGGATTTGAGTTCAAATTTCAGAGATGCTCTTTACAGCTGGTGAACTCTTGGATGAGACACTTCTTTGAAATTCAGTCTCATTTGTAAAATAAAGAGTTTGCACTAAAGGGCTTCAGCTTGGATCTATGATCCAACGAATTAATTTCCTTAGTAATCACTGAATTTGAATCACAGCTTCTGTCAGAACCACTCAGAAATCCATTCATTTAACAAACATGTTACCATATATCCAAAAAATTCAGTTATATTTTATATAATTTTGGCAATTAAAAAAAACCCAGTGGCAGTATTTCTGGGCCTCATTTTCCTTATCTGTAAAATTAGGGAGTTGAATTGTAATACATTAATGTAATGGCATATTACTACACCATAAGAAATGATGACTGAAAGGTTGAGAAGCACGGTAATTCTTATATGAACTGATGCAGTGAAGTGAATAGAAGTAAGAAAATAGGCACTGTGACTACTTCAATGTAAATGGAAAGGGGGAAAGGAAAGGAGAGAGAGAGGGAGAGAGGGAGAGAAAGAGGGGGGAGGGAGAGAAAGAGAGAGAGAAATAAGAGGGACCAAGAATCTGGACTCTGCAGAAGAGTTGAAAAAATGCCCTCCTTCCTCACATGGAAGAGACAGGGGACTATGGGTGTGGAATACTGCACGTGTTGTCAGATTGAGCTAGTGTTTTTGATTACTTTTATAAGTGGTTCCCCTCCTCTCCTATTTCTTTTTAAATATTTGTTACAAGAGCTGGCTTGTAAGATTCAGAAATAGAAGATATCAATAAAAATAGGATTGCTTTGACAATGAAGGAGCGGGACTTGGGGATCCCTAAGGTCCCTCCTAGTTCTGAGTTCACAGCCCCACCTCATGCCCTGCCTTTCCCAGGGCCTCACCCCCTTTGTGTCCGCCTTTCCCAGAGGGGTGGCTGCCTGTAGAGAGGCTCTGCTGGTGTTCTGAAGGCACAAAGCACTGGGCCTTGACTTGGGTTGGGGTTTGCATGTGCACGTGTGTACAGGCACAGTTATTTCTCCCTCTTTTTTCTATTCAGAGAAAACCCAGCCTGAGTGAGGAGATGCCCAGGTGCAGGAAGCAGCCAGTCGTGCATTCATGCAGAGAAAAACAAAGTTACCTGGTGACTACAGGAAGCACCCAGGCAAAGGAGGTGTCTCTCACCACCAGGAAAATGAATGAACCCTGACTTTAAGGCAGAGCAAGTGAAGCTGATCTGTTCACTGAGTGGAGCTTTTAAAGAGAATTAGCTTCCTTTCTTTTTCCATTTTCATAGTACTTTAAACTCTAAGTCACTAGTTGGCTGTAAAGCCGGTATTGGCACCTAAAGAAGCAAGTGCTGTGAGATGGTCAGACAGGCAAAGGGCAGGGCGAGACACGTGTGGCTCAGACAATAACAATGCATGTTTATATAGCACTATGAGGTTTGCAGAGTGTTTCACATACTATCTTACTTGGGTAGTTACTATAGGTATCACCATCACCATTTAGTTTAGTTTTGGGGGGTCTTTTTGGTGGGACAATGAGGGTTAAGTCACTTGCCCAGGGTCACACAGCAAGTAAATGTCAAGTGTCTGAGGCAGGATTTGAACTCAGGTCCTCCTAAATCCAGGGCCGGTGCTTTATCCACTGCACCACCTAGCTGCCCCTACTATTTAGTTCTAAGAATTTATTTTTTCAATTAACAAAAATTCTTTTTATCTCCTTACCATCATTCACCCCCACATTAAAAAAAAAAAAAGACCAATAAAACCCTTTTAATAAGTATGCATAGTCAAGCAAAACAAATTCCCACACGAACCATATCCAAAAAAATACATGCTTCAGTCTGCAGTCGGCCTCTCTGGGGCAAAGTGGCATCTCAGGCATCCCTCATCCTTGGTCCTACGGAATCATCTGAGCCTTTCAGACAGGCTAAGTGAGAATCACATGGCAATTAGGTGTCAAAGACAGGATTTGAACTCACATTTTTGTGACTCCAGGTCCAGCACTCTATCCACTATGCCACTGTTATGTCCCACAAGCGTCTTAGGCTGTCAGTCTAGGCCACGTCACCAAGCCTCCCATTCCCTACCATGAAGAGCCACCAGGAGAAACAGCCTAGCAGTGCCCATGCCCCCACAATCAAATGGGACCCAAGAGGATCATCACTACTTAAAACTCTGCATTGATACAAACTGCTCCCCTGGCAATTAGTCAGAATCATTACATGTGAAGGAAAGTCCTCTTCTAAAGTCCGCTGCTGAAAACTGAAGCCAAGGATGCTTAGAGCTGCCAGCAAGCAGGCCAGAAGCCCAGGGGAGCCAGCTCTAGGGCAGGGACAGAAGTGACTAGGAATTGTACCTCGTGATCCTGTCTGCCTCAGAGAGTCCTTCTGGGGAGTCAGGAGAGAAGAGGGCACACGGGTATGACAGGAGCCCATCTGCAGTGTCTTGGCCACTCTCACACTATCATCCCCACCCCCCCACCCCACCCCCACACACAATTTCCTGGTTCAAACCCTGATTCCAAATGCCTCGGCAGCTACCCTAGAGTCAAGCCTCTCTCCTCTCATGAAAAAGCTCATCATCATTGCTCCTTTTTCCATTTCTTCTCTTTCCCTCATCCCCAAAGAAACATATTCCTCTGGACCTTTTTCTACTTTCACTGAAGATAAAGGTAAGGCCCGTAGCCTCTGTTCATATTGACTTTGTATTCATCACATATATATTTATCTGCGTACTTACTTATTTTCTCCCCACTAGACTGTAAGATTCTTGAGGGGAGGGGATATTTAGCTTTTGTCTTTGTATATTTCGCACCTAACACAGTGGCTGGCACATAGCAGATACTTATTGATTATTACAAGCAGACCATGTAGAAGGGCATTTGAGGCAGCTTGGCAGTACACTGGATAGAGTGCTGGGCCTGAAGTCAGGAAGACCTGAGTTCAAGTCTACATACTATCTGTGTGATCCTGGGCAAGTCACTTAACCCTGTTTGCTTCAGTTCCCTCAACTGTAGTGGGGATAAAAAGATCATCTGCCTCTCAGAGTTACTATGGAGATTAAATGAGATATTTGTAAAGTGCTTAGCACAGTGCCTGGCACATAGTAGGTGTTTTAATAAATGCCCCTCCCCCCCCCCGCCCCGCTTTCAATAATGGATAACAGAAACCAAAAAGGATATGGAATTGTTTTCCTCAAAACTTCTATGACATTATAGATAAGTAAATAAAATGTTTAGTATCATACTTGTGAGTAAATGTCACCCCATGGAACTGACTGAGCTGTGTCCAGCCCCTGGTATTACAGCTCAAACCCACCCTGCCGCTCCTGCCTCAGGCCTTCCTCCTTACCGTGGTATATTCATTTTCTCCTCAAATTACAGAACTCAAATTAAACAAGACAGATGGGAGGGGGAGAGATGCAGGGAGTGGATGTGTGTGTATACAAACATGTATCTCTTCACACTTTCACTGTTGGTGATCAAAAACATTAGCATCTTGAACACTGGCAGAGGCATCCCAGAATGAAGGAAATGAAAGTCCCACTGTGCGCCACCCTGCTCAGACCACATCTGGAGAGCTATGTTCAGTTCTGGGTAATGTAAGAGGAAAATGTATGAGTCAATGCATGTCCAAAGGAGGACAAGGAAGCTAGTGAGAACTCACCACCCTGCCCTTCAAGGACCCGGTGAAGGAATAAGGGTGGTTCAGCTTGAAGAATGGACTTAGGCCAGCATGGTGGGTCATCTTCCAACAACTGCAGGGTAGGCTGTCAGAGGGATCACACGGACTCTGCCACGCCCCAGAGGAGAGAACCAGGAGCAGGGGGCAGAAACAGCACAAAGGGAAGTGTCAGCTCAATAAGGGACAGATTTTCAGAGACTTGCTAGCGCTGTCCAACAACAGAACCGGCTGCCTCGGGATGGGAGGACCTTTCTGCACACTGGAGATGTTCGTGTAAAGCCTTAACTGAACCGATCACTTAGCCAGGATGATGGAGAGCAGGAGTTCTTGAGATGACTGGGGCCACAAACTTGCACTTTGGCTTTTATTTTTAATATTTTTATAAGTATTTACCAATAACCAGTTTACCTTTGTAAGCTTAGGCATTCTATTTTACACTCTTAGAAATATGATCCTGGAAAAAACAAAAAAACCAAAAAAAAGGGGCAGCTAGGTGGCGAAGTGGATAGAGGACTGGCCCTGGAGTCAGGAGGACCAGAGTTCAAAGCTGGCCTCAGACACTTAATACTTACTAGCTGTGTGACCCTGGGCAAGTCACTTAACCCCAATTGCCTCACCAAAAACAACAACAACAAAAAAAAAAACAGAAATATGATGCTGGGAAGAGGTTCAAGGGGTCCCTTACACAAAGAAGGCTAAGGACCCCTATTGCTGAGGGAATTCTTAGATCAAGTAGGAATTTGGAGTGGACAGCCTTTCAGGTTGCTTCCAACTCAGAGCCTCCAATTACAAGGTGCCCACCAAGACGCCTGCTTGTAGATGGGCAGGACACTGTCCATAACTTCATGTATTTATTATGCCAGGAACAGCATAGGAAATGCCAAAAAAAAAAAAAAAAAAAGGAATAAACATTTCTATAGGGCCTACTATATGCCGGGCACTGTGATAAGTGTTTTTTATAAATATCTCATTTGATCCACACAACCACCCTGCAAGATAAGTGCTGTTATTATTCCCTTTTGACAGTTGAGGAAATTAAGGCAAATAGAGATTAAGTGACTTGCCCAGGGCCACACAATTAAGCAGTGTCTGAGAGCAGATTTGAACTCAGGTCTTCCTGACGCTAGGCCCAGAACTCTATCCACTGTGCCACTAATTGCTCACTACATGAACAGTTCAGTGAAATTTGGAGTCAAAGAACCCAGCCTCCAATCCAGTCTACCACTGACCTAAGAGGAGAAAGAGTGCTCGGTTTGGAATGGGAAGATCTGGTTTGAAATCAAAGATCGGGTGGCAGCCTCACAACCCGAGTGTCTGTGGACAAAACCCTTTACCTGTCTGGGTGTTAGTTTCCTTATCTGTGAAATGAGGGGGTGGGAAGAGATAGCTTCTAAGTCTGTGGTTCTACTTATAATATATGACACAAGTGGGGAGGGGCAGAAAGAGATAGACACAGAGACAGAGACAGAGAGACAGAAAGGGAGAGAACAGACAAGAGAAACAGAGAGAGAGAGAACTCCTGAAGGCCAGGGGCTGTCTTGTGCCTCCTTTTGTATCCCCAGCACTTAGTTTAATAAATGTTTATTGGATTCAATTGAACTGAAAGAGGAGACAGAGAAAGAGATAGATAAAGATAGAAATAGAGAGAGACAGAGATACATAGAGATATAGATGAAATATAGAGAAATATAGAAAGACAGGAGATACAGAAAAAGAAATCATAGATATAAAGATAGATATATGTAGAAATAGGGATAGGGATTGGTATAGGTACAGCTATAGATAATAAGGATCTCCCAGACCTTACATTCATGGAGCTTATCAGTAAGTAGACATGTACACAAATGGTTATGATATGCAGAAAAGTAAGGTAATTCAAAGGGGATGGGAGGTTCCAGCAAGTACTAGGAGAGATATCAAGAGGAGGAGATCACTTTGACTTGGGGGAAGGGGGCCTGAAAGATTAAGGGTCACTGAATGCACAGAACATGTAATTACTTTGAACAGTTCTAACTCTGACCCACCCAAAATGGACTAACCAACTATTCTTCCCCAAAGCTAGAAATGTTTCCAAAAGATTACCACCCACCAATAATGTCACTGAAGAGAAAGCCAGTGAATGGCTAAGTGGAAGGTTCTCAGCTTACATGTTGGAGATGCATTTTCCACCTTAGTGCCCAGACATGACTTGCAAAGGTACTGGAGTCCTTCCACAAAGTCCAATCTACCATCTAATTGCTCAGCATTCAGGAGGAGCTGCAAAAAGTTGTACACTGGCTCAATTTAAATGTAATTTGTGCCACTTGAGTCCCACATGCAAACTCAAAGTAGCACATGGTTTATAACCATCCAGGATGCAAAATCTAATCAAACCAAAAACACAGCACACACCTTTTGTGCACTGTATGTAGAATGTTATTAGGATTTCAGACACTGACCCCCCCCTCAAAAAAAAGGTTTTCCCCCCTCTCAGAATCAGCTATGCTAGAAGGGCCCTTGGTTACTATCTAGTCTGTTCTCACTTTACAGGAAAAGAAACTGAGGCCCAGATCGGGGGAGTGATTTGCCCAAGGCCACATAACAAGTCGCTGTCAGAGAGTAAGCCCTAAGGCTTCTAATTCCCCTTATAGTAGTCTTCCTTTTTTCCCTTACCTTTAAAAAAAAGGGGGGGTGGGGGGATTACCTAGCATTTTCACTCCTTGGGTCTTTATAAACAGCCATTTAAGATGGGGGGCAATGGAGGCATAACACTACAGATACTGGAAGAGAGTGAACTGAACAATTCTGCATAACTTTTTTTTTTTCCCCAGTATTTTAAGAGTAAGGATAACCTGGAAATGGCTGTGATCAAAATCGCTGGCATTTATCTATGATCACCTTAACCTATACGTTCATTATAAGATCCAGTGAAATTATCAGAGTAGAGAAGAGCTCCTTTTTACCGAAAAGGAAACTGAGCCTCAGGGAAGTTCAGTGCCTGATATCCAACCAGAGCCAGACCCAGAACCTGAATCTGGATTTTCTAACTTGTAATTATCAGCAGTACGCCCACTGCTTCCTAGAGCTTATTCCATAATGTTCACCAGCTTGAAACCTTGCCAGACTCACACACACAGTGTGGCACCTATCAGAAAAGCTCTCAGAGGCCAGCTCCTGCTTGAATAGCAAACCCTTCTACCTTCATCATCAAAGACCATTCTATATGATGGAGGCCTCTTGACCAAAAATCAATCTCTCTCTCTCTCTCTCTCTCTCTCTCTCTCTCTCTCTCTCTCTCTCTCTCTCTCTCTCTCGCCCCATCTCTGTTAAAGAGTCCTCATTATCAGTTTCTCCTTCAGATTAAGACACTGAAGACATCTCTTAAAATTGGGGTGTCAAGTATCATCAACATTGAGTGTTGATCTACTGTGATGGACTATATTCTTCTCACCAATGCAATGGCACAGAAGAGTTCCAGGGAACTTGTGATGGAAGAGGATCTCCAAATCCAAGAAAAAAAAAAAAAAAGAACTGCGGAGTATAGATGCTGAATGAACCATACTATTTCTTTTGGTTTTGATGCTGTTGTTTTTTTCTATTTTGAGGTTTTTCATCATTGCTCTGATTTTTTCTCTTATAACATGACTAATGCAGAAATATGTTTAATGTTATTATGTGTGTATATATATATATATATATAAAACCTATATCAGATTACCTGCTGTCTAGGGGAGGGGAGAGGGAGGGGAGGGAGGGAGAAAAATCTGAAATTTTAAAGCTTGTATAAACAAAAGTTGATAACTATCTTTACATGTAACGGAAAAAAAAATAAAATACTTTATTAATTTAAAAAATGGGGTGTCAGCTGGTCTGGGTGTCATATCAAGCCTCCATTGGCCACCTAACACTATGACTCAGAACAAGCTTGCTAGTTTCAGGGTCTTTGATCTGTGGTAAAATAATGGAATTTGGCAGACACCCAGGGGTCTGACTTGATTGACTTAGTAGTGTTTGAATTAGGTATGAATGAGAAACTACTAAGTACCCACTTACAACAATTAGATTGTTAGCCACCTAGTTTAAACTTGGCCAACCCTGAGAAGGAGTGTCCTCAGAGGCTGTGGACTGTGTCATCAACAGGGAACCAGTCTCAGCCACATTACTTGAAGGATCTCCCCTTTGGTAGGAGGGAGAAAAAGGTAGAAAAGGGGACCCCAACAGGAAGTAAAGCATACACTCATTCACAGTCTCTCTCTGGCCTTGAAGGAGCATTCGGACCAGACTAGAGACTGGTCACTGACTCCCAAAGAAATTTCAGACCCCTGGTGGTGAGTTAAATCCATCTCTTTGAATTAGTTGAGCTGTAAGCAAGTTTGGGGATTGTATAGGCTTTTGTGAGAGTTAGGGAGATTATTCATTTTCCTTTTTCCCTATTCCCTTGTCCTTGACTTTATTAATTTCACCTTTGCTGTGTATTTTATTCCCATTAAATAAAACCTGATTTGTTTGTGGAAAAGAGGCTATTAATCTCCTTTCTTATTGGCCTGGGAGAAATAACTAAAAAGGGCAGTTCAGAGGGGAGGAAGCTTTGGATCTAGAGGTCCCTCATTTTCTGAACCCCGATATTACAGCAAGCCACCCAATTAACTCTCCCCACATTAAATTTGGCCCCTACAGATCTTTTGTGTGTGTGTGTGTGTGTGTGTGTGTGTGTGTGTGTGTGTGTGTGTGTGTGTGGCAATTGGGGTTAAGTGGCTTGCCCAGTGTCACAGAATGGGTGTCAAGTGTCTGAGGCCAGATTTGAACTCAGGTCCTCCTGAATCCAGGGCTGGTGAATCCACTGCACCACCTAGCTGCCCCTCCCTACAGATCTTTTAAGGATCACTCCCCATGCTCAGTGAAAATGATTTCTTCCTCTTCACATTTCTCCTAGTCCTTACCGGGACAACCTCTTCCCCTTTGAATTGCCTTACTTTTCTGTATATCATCACCCTTTGTATATGTGTCCACTCCACCATTAGATTGATAAGCTCCATGGAAGCAGGCTCTGTGAGCTAATTTGTTCACCCTGGTCCCACAGTGTCATTGCTGGGCACCATCCATTCATCATCTGCTTCCTTGGGGCAATGGATCTTTCTGCAGCATGGAATGCCATTTGGATCAGTAATCACTGCGCCTGCTAGAGAGACTTTCTGCAGGTATGAATTCCAAAGTGAAATCACAAAAGCCAGCTGTGACTTGGAGTGAAGGCATTCTCTTGGATGAGACAGTTCCTCTGCCAAAAAGAACCTGCATTTCTAGTATGTGCTTCCCATGGCAAAATTCTGCTGAAGGAGCTGTGGGGTCCTGGAGCCCAAGGCTAGATCATGAGGCACAAACATTCGCCTTGGAGCCCTGGAGACGTACAACATGTATCTCAAAGGACAGAAGGGAAACCTAATAGGAGGGAGAGAGAGAGAGAGAGAGAGAGAGAGAGAGAGAGAGAGAGAGAGAGAGAGAGAGAGAGGGAGAGGGGGGGGGGAGAGGGAGGGAGAGAGGGAGGGAGAGGGGGGGAGGGGGGGAGAGGGAGGGAGAGAGGGAGGGAGAGAGAGAGGGAGAGAGAGAGAGAGAGGGAGAGAGAGAGAGGGAGAGAGAGGGAGGGAGGGAGGGAGGGAGGGAGGGAGGGAGGGAGGGAGGGAGGGAGGGAGGGAGGGAAGATGGATATAACCACAAGATCTGAGTCTGGGGATACAGAAACATTACACCCCCTCATAATGCCATGAGTGCAGGTGATATACCCCAAGAACAGGTCCTTTCAGAAGGACCAGCCCAATACCTGCAGGTTGCCCCAACACTGACAAACTTAAGGATAGATGGCAAATGGTTCAGAAAGTATGTCAAGCACCCGGCCTTCTCTGACCCTGTAACACAAATTCATCTCAGCCACAACCCCTGGGCATTCTCTGTGTCCACAATCTTGGGCAGCTCAGCACTATGACCGAGCATACAACACTTCCCCAGGGACACATGCAACACAAGAGAATGTCAACAGAGATCTTTAGGGAAAGCTGCCGAACAAAAACACCCTACCTCAACAGCCACTCCGCCCAGCCAGGACAAGCGTGCACGTGTGCTTCTCACCCCACCCCCATCCCTGTCTCTGTCTCTATCTGCCTCCCTCTCCCACACACACATGTTCCCTCCTTCTCCCCTCCCCCCACATCCCTCTTTTTCCCTCTCTCTCTTAGAAACATGATGCAGACATGCTCATGCACAGAGAGTAGGGACCATATGTGAACTAGAAAGAGTCCAGTGCTATATTGTTCTTAGGTTCAGAGAACTTTATTTGGTACTTTTCGTTTTTCCATATGAAAACACCCCAGGCTATAAAGACCCACATCCCCCCCACCCCTGCCTGTGGAGATAGGAGAAATAATTCTGAACATCCACAATGCCATTGGCTTTCAATAGCTCCAAAAGATTCAACCTATAAATTCTTTCCCCAAACCCACCCTGGAGCCA
Source organism: Dromiciops gliroides (assembly GCF_019393635.1). Lineage (NCBI taxonomy): Eukaryota > Metazoa > Chordata > Mammalia > Microbiotheria > Microbiotheriidae > Dromiciops > Dromiciops gliroides. The sequence goes on along the minus strand of NC_057861.1, from coordinate 696,827,013 downwards.
GGAAGCTAGCAAAACAAGAGAACTGGTAGCCCCATTGGGTGATAACAAGGTCAAGCATTACTTCATCTGGTGATGAATGCTAGGAACAATGAAAAGAGATCTTTTCATTGTTGGATGCCAGCAGAACATCAAAGGAATGATGGTAATGTCACTAAGGATGGATAGAATGATAACAGCAGACTGACAGAAAGAAAGCAGGAACACCTAACTTTTTTTTTTGCCATTATTCTCTCTAACAAGGAAGATAATATTCAGACTAGGAAGAAATGGTTAACAAGGAAGTTGAAACACAAAGTGAGGAAATAAGAGAATGCCTCGCTACCCTCAATGAGTTCATGTCACCGGGCTTGAAAGAACTCAGCATCCTAAAAAAAAAAAACAGTGGTTATGATTGCTGCAGGTATTCTTTGAAAGAATACTGTCAGTATTCTCTGAAAAAACTATGGATAATGAAAGAAGCCTCATAAGAGCAGAGGATGGAAAATGTCATGATTTTCCAAAGGAAAAAAAAAAGAGGTAAAATCTGCAAACTTGACTTCTTTTCTTGAAAAATGCTACACGGCATTACTGAAGTTCCCAGGGTTTTGTGGGTATTTAAAATGAAAATCAGTGATCACTAAAAAGAGCATGGTTTTATCACCAACAAGTCATGCCACATTAATCCCATTTCCTTTTTTTCACAAGGTCAATAGATAGATAGATGGGGGAGGGGGGTAATGCTATACAGAGTTTACCTCAATTTCAGCAAAAGCATCTAACAGTCTCTTATGCTAGCCTTGTGGAGAAACTGGAAAGATGTGCTCTACATGATAGTAGAGTTACGTGGATTTGGAACCAAAGAGTTATTAATGGGCCAACTTGGAGATTTCCACTGGGGTGGACTAAGTTTTTAGCTTGTGCATTTTTGAACATTCATATCAGTGTTGGATGAATATCAGCCATAGATGAAGCTATAGATGGCATGTTTATTCATACAACATAGGTAAGATAACTAAAATGCTGGATGATAATGGAGATAAGATCCAAAATATCTAGAATATGGGTAAAATAGAATAAATGAAAAACTCTGAAAATGCAACAAGAGTGAAACTAGGAATTGTCTTCTTTCAACCACTTCTTGACTCTGCCAGGTGTCTAGCCACATAAACTACAAATTAGAAGACTTCCTACCAAGATGAATGCAGGTAGGCACACCACTCAATTCCCACATACTGACTCCCTAGCTAAAACCTAAAATTCATACCAGACCAAGTAATGATTAAGAAATCCAATGGAAAACAATAGTTGGCAACTTCTTTCACCCTAGAACTATAACAAGAGTCAGACAAAAGTCCCATGCAGCATAGGAAGAGGCCCCCCCAGCAAAGCCAGGGCTAGCCAAGGTCCCAAAATAAGAAGAATGGGGCAGCTAGGTGGCACAGTAGATAAAGCACAGGCCCTGGATTCAGGAGGACCTGAATTCAAATCCGACCTCAGCCACTTGACACTTACTAGCTGTGTGACCCTGGGCAAGTCACTTAACCTTCACTGCCCTGCAAAAATAAAAAAATAAAATAAAATTTAAGAATAAATAAATAAGGGGCAGCTAGGTGGCGCAGTGGATAGAGCACTGGCCTTGGAGTCAGGAGTACCTGAGTTCAAATCCGGCCTCAGACACTTAACACTTACTAGCTGTGTGACCCTGGGCAAGTCACTTAATCCCAATTGCCTCACTAAAAAAAAAAAGAAAGAATAAATAAATAAATAAGAAGGCAGCCTTTCAGCACAGTCAGAGATAGGTCAAAGACATGTGTAGCCTTCAGGAATAAAAGCTCCAGGGTGGTCAGAAATCTCAGAGTTATTGGAATCTATAGCAGGGACTTTGGGAGCCCCAGAGAGAAACCACCTATGCAATACTCATATTTAATTTAGTGAAGGGCGGAGGAACCTAGCAGTTCCAAGGTCCCCGTTCTCTATCCTGAGATGGCATCAAGAGTCCTATAAATCTAGCACTGAAGCTCAAAGATCCAAGAAGGGCCTAACTCCAAGATGTGGAGGTCAACATAGAAATGCAGGTGACCAGGGCAAGACAAAGTTAGGATAACCACCCAACGTAAAAACACAAGAAGGAGAATAAATAACTTAGAAGAGAAAATGTCAACCTTATCCAGGTGGCAAGCCCCCTAGAAATTTGAACAGACCAAAAAGAAACTAATAACTCCATAAGAAAGAAAGAATTATTAAAAACAAAAATTTTTAGTTAAAAGAAAACACAAGATGTCTAATATCAAAAACAATTGATTTTTAAAAACATCAATGAGAGATAACATAAGAATCATTGGACTCGCTAAAAACTATTACAAAAATTTAAAACCTAGTTTCTATATTTCACGAAATTACACATGAAAATTTCCCAGATCTTCCAGAACCAGAAGGTAAACTAAAGAGAGAAAGAAGTCATCAATCAAATTCTGAAGGGAACTCCGAAAGACAAAGACTCAGAAATGGCAGAGCCAAAATCCAAGGCCCCCAAAGGTGAAGAAAAAAATAGGAGAAACGGGGGCAGCTAGGTGGCGCAGTGGATAGCACCAGCCCTGGAGTCAGGAGGACCTGAGTTCAAATCCGGCCTCAGACACTTAACACTTACTAGCTGTGTGACCCTGGGCAAGTCACTTAACCCCAATTGCCTCACTAAAAAAAACAAATAATAATAATACCAGGGAGTAAAGTGTCCTAAGCAAAACTAACTTCCTGATCCTGAAGGATGATTAAAAGTGAAAGAAAGAAAAGCAAAGGACAAAAAGAGGCAAAAGATAGTTCCTGCCCTCAAGAAGCTTACAATCTAATGGGGGTGGGGGACAACATGCAAAAAAAAAATGTGTACAAAGCAAGCTATACACAGCATAAATGGAAAATAATTAAACAGAGGGAAGGCAGTAGAATTAAGAGGAGTTAGGGAAAGCTTCCTGTAGAAGGTGAGATTTTTAGTTGGGACTTAAAGAAAGCCAGGGAGATTACTAGTTGAAGCAGAGAAGGGAAGGCATTCCAGGCATGGAGGACAGCTAGGGAGAGCTAAGATATGGAGTATCTTGTTCATGGGACAGTCAGGAGACCACTGTCACTGGACTGAAGAGTCCATGATGGTGAGTAAGTTGTAAGAAGACTGCAAAGGCTTTGAACAACAAACACAGAATTTTGTATCTGCTCCTAGAGGCAATAGGAAGCCACTGGAGTTTCTTGAGTAGGGGGGTGTTCTGATCACTTTAGGATGGATTGGGGTGGGGAGAGAGTTGTGAGATAGTGAGGAGTCCAGGATGACTCCTAGCTTGCAAACCTGGGAGGAGATAAGAGAATAGTAATAGAGAAAGGGGTGGGGGGCAGGCAGGAAGGAGGAAAGATGTTCTGTTTTGGACATATTGATTTTAGGATGTTGACGACATCCAGTTTGAGATGTCAGAAAGGCACTTGGAGATGGGAGATCGAAGTCAGCAGAGAGACTGGGCCAGGTTAGGCAGGTGTGCTTTAATAGATCTCTGCTCCACTTAATTGAACCAGTCTATGTATAAAAGTCACTTCAGGCAGAGGGAAATCGCAAGACTGAGTGGAAGGAGGGCTGGATTTAGAAACCTCAGGTCTCAGCTCTGCTACTTATGTCCTGTGTGATTTGGGGCAGGATGGATGACACGGCTGAGCCCCAGCTTCTTCGGTTGCTCTAAAAATGACTGAGTCAGGGTGGGGTCAGACTGGTTATTTTAAGATATCTTGCTCTCCCCTTCTGCAGGCTTAGAGAAAAGATCAGCCTCTTGGTATTCTGACAGCCCTATTGTCGAAGTTCCCTCGTTTCTCCTCCTCCCCTGTCACAAACAAACCCAGAGCAGTCGAGGGTAGCTCCACTAAGAGCCCAGAGAGCTGAGTTTTAGTCTAGACTTGAACGCCAAGAAATGCCGCAGACACCATGATCCACTATGGATCCCGGGTTTCCTCATAAGTAAAACAAGATGGTTAGGTTAAATGATCTCTAAGGTCCCTTCCAACTATATACAAGATTCTGAAGACTACAGTCTCACCCCCAACCTACCATACAGTCACAACTCAACTCCCTGTTGGCCAGAGATAGATTTTCCTTCCTCGGAATAAAGCATCTTCGAGGCAACATGGTATAGCAGACTCCCCACTACAAGCCACTTACCATCACCATGAATAAGTAAGTCACTTCATTTCTCTGGGTCTTCTCACTTTCTTCATCTAAAATCCAGGGATTGGACTAGATGAGGTCCAGATTCCCTCCAGCTCAAAGTCCCCTCAACAAAGATCATTTCATCATCCATGACGAATTGGACCTTGGAATTTCCTCCTGAGTACCTCACTAGAAAGCCTCTTCACACCCACCCAATTTCACTGAAATGCAGCTCTGTAATGGGGAGGATCTACAACCGACCACCCTTCTACTTGCAACTCAGTCACCAATTCTCCATGTAACCTTGGGGGAAATCACTCCACCGCAGGCCTCAGTTTCTTCTTCTGTGTAGATTAGATTAGATTATCTCTAAGTGCCTTTTTGGTCCTGGTGCTCTATGTTTCTGAACCCAAAACTTTTGAGTTGACATCTTGCATTGGAATGATACACTAACCAGCAAGTGTCAACAAAAGTGGATTAAACAAAAATAATTTTTTTAAAGTGGATTCACTTTGCTAACTAGCCATTAACAGTTGTATTTTTGTTTTGTTTTGTTTTGTTTTTTAGTGAGGCAATAGGGGTTAAGTGACTTGCCCAGGGTCACACAGCTAGTAAGTGTTAAGTGTCTGAGGCCAGATTTGAACTCAGGTACTCCTGACTCCAGGGCCGGTGCTCTATCCACTGCACCACCTAGCTGCCCCAACAGTTGTATCTTAAACCTTGATGAAGTCATTCAATTAGTTCAAATGTTATCGTGAAATCAACAAACAGGAAATGCCCAGTGTTAAAATGGAGTCCTCATTTCATTTCAATCAATAATGCTATTTTGTAAATGCAGTTCTCTGTTCCAATGAACCTTAGACCACAAGCTTTTACTTGTCTTACCCAGCAGTCATTTTTTTTTCTTTAAGTTACCATTCATTGGTGGAGTAAATAATGAAATGCAGACAATGGAAAACCTATCTGGTGCAATTAAAAATATTCTGTCATCAGTCACTGACTACCCATCCCACACTAATAGATACATAGAGATAATATAAATGGACATGTGCGCACACACATATGTGTATGTATGTGTATATTTATATAGATAGATATAAACATATTTCACTTCTTTTGGCCTCAGTTTTCTCATCAACAAAGTGTTGGGGAGAGGGTGAATTGGAACGGATGATGTCTAAGTTCTTTGGGGGGGTCTCTATGAACCCCTGGGGGCCAGAAGAGATGCTGATGGACTTCTGAGACAGGGAATGCCCTTTTCTCATTAGGTTTGAGAGAGAGAGAGAGACAGAGTCTGTCATATAGATAGACACAGACACACATATACACATATATATGACCAACTTTTGGAAACCAAATGTAAATGAGGAAATTGAAGCTTTTTTAAAGCAATGAAATGGAAAATGCCACGCCACCCATGAGGTAAGTTGCAGACCTGGGATTCAAACCGGGTCCCGGGTGCCAAACTCCTTGCTCTTTTCCTTGTAAGTGGCTGTCTCATGGACCACATGCGGGGAATCCTGGTATGGCATCCAGAATTCCACCTTCAGCCTGACCTTGGCCTATTCAACTGTGTCAATAGATGAAACATGGGAAACAACTCCTCCTCTGACTTTAAAGCAAGAAGAACCTCACACTCATTTCATAAGTGAAGAAATGGAAACCCAGCAAATAAAAGAATGTGGCCGAGTTTTAGCAGATGGAAAAAAGCTGCCAATCCAGCCTCTTTCCACTACACTACACCGTCTGGCAACAGAACAGATCTGGTGAGGGAACATTTAATTATCAAGCCCATTTTTATGCTATTTTGATCATTAAAAATAACCAGCATTCCCGGTACAGGCCACCAAAAAAAAATTAAATAACCAGCATTTTGCAAACTGCTTACGTGTTATCTTGTTTAATGATCACAATAACCCTGTGAGAAAGGTGCTGTTATTTTCCCCACTTTACAGATGAGAAAATTAAGGCACAAAAAGTATAAATGCTTCGTCCCGGGTAAGCAGGTGTCTGAAGCTGGATTTGAACTTGGGTTTTCTTGCCTTTCATTCCTGCACTCTAACCACTGCAGCTGCACTGGCTTCCCAGCCTGAGCAGACAGAGGGGCAGCATGCCCCAGTGGATACAGCTAGAGCTGGTCTCTTATTTAGTCAGCTGGGTTCACATCCCATATCTGACACAGCCTGTAACACTTTTCTCTTGATCAATCAATCCCTACAGCCCCCAGACCATAAACAACACAACAGTTGATGATTTGTGTTGGTAGAGAGAGTTTACTTACTAGGACTTTCCTATACCAATGAATTCAAAAATCCTGACCAAAAAAGAAAGAAAGAAAGAAAACACAACAAGCAAACAAAGCAGACAATGTTGGTGCTTCCTAAATTACTTTAGTTTAACATTAATCAAAATTTAAGGTAAAATTAATCACCCAATAAAATTAGATAAAATAATTCAATTTATCAAAGTACGCCAGCCATCATTATAGGTGCTGGGAAGACAAATAAACAGGACCCTCTTCATTGCCTCCAGGGAACTTACAATCAAACAACAGAGAGACACAGAAAACTCTCAAACTAGGTGTGAAGAGTCAAGAGAAGAACTGGAAGAAATGGAAGGAGACTCAGGGAAGACTTCATGGACAACTGGCGCTATAGCACCCACACAGGCACTGAAGGGAGGGACAGATTTCACTAGAATGAACTCTCCATTTCCAAGCATGGAGAACAGACTAAGCAGAAGCACAGAGGCTAGACAGCCTGGGGTACCCCCTAACAAACAGTCTAGTTTGCCTGGGACAAAGAATGGTGGAAGGATGAGTGGTGTGAGGGAAGGCTGCAAAGGGATTAGAACCTATTTTAGGGCCTTGATTGCCAGATTAATGAATCTGCAAACAGTGGGGAATGACTGTTTTGGAGAAAAGGAGCAACCAAATCTAATCTAAGCATTAAAGAATTTAATTACTTTGTCTGATAGAAGTCAGTAGAGAGAGGGAACAATCCACCAGCAAGGAGGCTATTATAAAAGTCTAGGTGAGACATAACAGGGGGCGTGAATGAGAGAGACAGTGCTGAGAATACAAAGAGGCCCAGGTAACAGATGTCACAGAGGAAGAATTTTCAGAGATAATGCAATTAGTGCCACAGGAAACCAGAAGAACCCAAATGCCCCTCCTTAACCACCCCTCCCCTTTGGGTGTGGTCTCCCCCTTCAAGAGCAGAGACTGTCTGGCCTCTTACCCTGCAACGGCACAGTTCTAGTTGAATGAATGTTTTTTCATTCATTTACTCATCTCCTGTGGGCTCCAGTAATCTCAGAAGGCTTCATGGAAAAGCTGGGACTTGAACTGGGTCTCAAAAGATAGCAACAATAATTCACATGAATACAACACTTTGAGGGCTACAATTGTTCCCCCCACAATCTGGTGAGGTGGGTAGTACAGGCATTATCATCTTCAAAATTAGAAATATGTAAAAATGGAACAAGCTTCCTTGGGGTTAATGAGTTCCCCTTGACTTGAGGTCTTCAAGCAGAGTCTGGGCAACCACTTGCAGGTAAGTCATGCATGTAATTCTCCTTTGGTGCACCCCAAACCAGAGAGTTTCTAAGATCCCTTCCATCTCTGAAATTCTGTGATTCCCATTTCACAAATAAGAAAACTGAGGTTGAATGGTTAAGTGACCCGCCCAAGGTCACTCAGTCATTTTAGAGTCTGTATACACTATGCAGTATCTGTAAGAAGGTGGATGAACAAAAAGTAACTAACAAAAGTGGGGGGAGGGGAGGACAGGTTTTGGATTGGGGGTCAAGGCAGAGAACTGATTGGCCTCATTCCCCATGTCAGCTTTAACTCAAACCTTAAATCCCTTAAAAGAAAAAAAAATGGGCTTCTGGGTTCTCAGTAAAGGAAGAAGGGGTGACCCGTCTTACTGTGGCCCCGCACTTCCTATGTGAAGACCATTATCAGATGTTTGGGGAGGAAGTAGTTTCTCTTAAGTGATGCCTGTAGATTTCAAGATCCTAATGCAATAAATGTCTCCCGATCTCAGATATCTTTAGGCTTAGTTATTAATACCAAGGAGCAGGGGCAACACATCCCTGACGAAAGCCCACAAAAATAGAAGCTCATTTTATCTACCGTCAAAAATGCTTTTCTGAGCTTGACCTTTTTTTCTCCCCAGACCCACCCGCAGCCCAGCTGACTTTTAGCACCCAGGGGCTGATTAACAACAAGCAAGGCAGGGCTGGCAATGTTCACTATTGATTAGATCCCCATCAGATTTGGCCCTCTCCTCCTCAAGCACAGGCCCCTCTTCTTAATAAGGCCTCCAGCCTTGGGATACTTACTGGCAAAAGACCAGGCTCGCAGACTGTGACCGCTAGCAGTCAATGCTCACTTGGGCAAAGGTGAGAAGGAGGTCTCCTTTCGGGAGTTCTGAGCCCCTCCCCTGGCAGGGGAAAAGAAGACTTTGCCCTTTTCTCAACTCTGGATGGACAGGCCAGACTGAAAGATTTTATTTCTGGTACCCACCACAAGCATTTATTAAAGTATGTCAGGCACTGTTCTGTGCTATAAGAAATCCTATATGCATTACGAATATGAGAAATGAAACAATTTCTACTCTCAAAGAGCTAGAAACTCCAGAAGGAAGGTGGAATTAAATGGAGGGGGAAAAGGGAAAAGGCATTTTTAAAGGGGAATTTCTTTCACAAATATACAAAGTATGCTGCCCTAGTGGCCTGAAGCTGACTGATGTCTCCTCTGATTAACCTGGTGGAAGACCAGTTGCCCCCCAAAGCTGGCTTGTCCCTTGAGACTGTGATGTCAGGGGCCCAAGGCTTAGAGGATCATAAATTCTATGGGGGGAGGGACTTTTAAGGTCCAATACCTTCATTTTTTATGGATGAAGAAACTGAGAACGGGAGGAGTGAAGAGACTTTCCCAACGTGACTGAAAAAGTGAGTAGCCCAGCTGGGCTTTAGACTCAGAACCTCAGTCTACTGGGCAGTGAGTGTCCTTTTCACTGATGCATGATGTATTTCCATGATGAGTCTTTGCTTCTTGTGTTCTCAGGTTTGGTTTCCCACTTCTCCACCCCCCAGGACAAGGGGCCCACCCCATCTGAGCTTAATGGAAGAAAAATTATTTGAAAACCAAAAAAGCCAAATAAATGTGGGACTCAGCACCCTGCAGGATCGCTAACAGTAACTATTCAGTATTCGCTCATACTGTACAACTTTAAAATCATTAAAAAAAAAAAAGTTGTCCTGAACACCAAGTTAAGGCAAACAATACGGAGAGCAAAGACTACCTTTATTTAAATTCCTCCTATTACTTCACTGTCAGTAAACCTCAATTCAAATCCCAGCCCTGCTGCTCTACCCGTGTACAGTGGGCAAATCACTTAACCCTCCAGGCTTCAGTTTGTACATCTCTGTAAAATGAGGTGCTTGAATTAGATGCCCTCTCAGAGCCCTGGCAGCTCTAAATCTATCATCCCAAGGTGGGGTTAAATCTCCGAGACTTTTGTGCAAGACCCTGGGAAGCTCCAAGAATTCCTTGGGTAGCAAGCACACTTCCCAAAACATTGGCCATCACTAAATGCCAGGAGAAGCAAGGCTCTGGCTTCTTCATCTACCAAAGAAAGGATGCAAAGTCATTAGCTTCCCAGCGAAAGCCCTTCACAACCCAATCCTGATCTCCCTTGGCAGCCTGATGTCAGCTAATACTCCCCTTCCTGCATGCTATGATCCAGCCACGCTGGGCCACTATATATTCCTTGTTGTCCCGCCCTCTGATCTCCAGGCCCTCCCTCATGTTTAAAATGAGTGTTCCAAGAGGCAGCTAGGTGGCACAGTGGATAAAGCACCCGTCCTGGATTCAGGAGGACCTGAGTTCAAATCCAACCTCAGACACTTGACACTTACTAGCTGTGTGACCCTGGGCAAGTCACTTAACCCTCATTGCCCTGGGGGGGGGGAAAAATGAGCGCTCCATCCATGACACTCCCATGTCCCTCCATTGAAATTATTTCCCCTTCTTTGAAAACTAAACTCATCTCATCTTCAACATGAAATCTTCACCAATATTCCTCCAACTAGTCATCTCTCCCTCTTCAAACGTTTCAGGGCATCTTGTATGGACTTCTCCATATTAATTTTTTCATCTGAATTATAGTTATTGATATAACATATAGTATATCTCGTCTCCCCTACTAGATTGTAAGCCCCTGGAAGGCAGAGGTTGATTTGTGTGTGTGGGGGGGAGGGTCTGGATTTTAAATTTTTTAATATTGTTAATTGTTTGTAAAAGAAAAACCTCTATGTGTGTGATTACCTCTCAGCCTATTTGTTTTTAAAGAAATCACTGAAAAAGCAGAGGTTGATTTTATCTTTGTATCCCCAGTGCCTAGGACCGTGTTCTTCACATACCATATGCTTAAGAACTTTGTTATATTGTGTTGAACTGCCAACTGCGGTCTCAATCATGATATAAAAAGACTGCAATCTCCACCAGAGGCCCCTTGGAATAGTGGGTAGAAAGCAGGTCTCAGAGTCAGGAAGAACTGGGTTCAAGTTCCACCTGACAGAACCCCCTAAGAAGAAAAGTGACATGAGTGTAATGTATGAATGAGGTCAGGTAGGCCAAGTGATCCCTCTGAAGATGCAAAGTGAAGTGGAGAGAGTGCTGAACCTGGATCCAGGAAGACCTACATTCAAATCGAACCTCTGATACCTACTAGCTATGTGACATGGGCAAGTGATTTAACATCTCTGAACCTCGGTCTCTTCATCTATAAAATGATATCTAGAGTACCTCTTTCACAGTGTTGCTGTGAGGCTCAAACAAAATCATGTATATAAAGTGCCTTGCAAACTTTAAAGCACAACATAAACATCACTTGGATACCCTCCCATTAGTATTTATTATTATTATTATTATTATTATTATTATTACTAATTTGGGGGGTTTTTGGTGAGGCAATTGGGGTTAAGTGACTTGCCTAGGGTCACACAGCTAGTAAGTGTAAAGTGTCTGAGGCCAGATTTGAACTCACGTTCTCCTGAATCCAGGACTGGTGCTCTATCCACTGCACCACCTAGCTGCCCCCCTCCCATTAGTATTAATGCTTTAAGGTTTGCCAAGCACTTTGCAAAACATTACAGAGATGGCTCCCAGCACTTTGGATGGCAAATCAATGGGAGGGCATGGATAAGAGCCATGTTAGAAAGGTTGCAATGTCCATCATTGGATGGGATGCCCACATCTATGAGATGAGAGAATTTAACTATAAATATCAGTTATTATCCACACAGGGAAGCTTCTTGAAATACTGTGTGGGGGAGCCAATGAACTCACCCTACAAATAGCCTAGCCAATCACCCCCTTCCTACTTACTACACAGGAGACAGTTTCCTGCCAGGAGAAATCTAAGAGCCGTCTATTTAATTTGCTCTGCACATCAGGTAGGACTGTATAGTGGGCTGGTAAGTATCCATATTTGTTTGCAAGGATCCCTGCAAGCAATTGATTGACTACTGGGTCAGTAATGTCTGTGGTGGACAAAGAATGATCTGAAACCATAAGAATGCCCTTCCTCGAGTCAAGGCCGGCCCTAAAATTGTCAGCACCAGGCAGAGTGACTGGGTCACAAAGAGTGAGGAGAAGGGAAAGATAAAGGTCTGCCAGTCAGCTTAGCTTAGGATACCTCCCACACAAAGAATTCTGTTTCATGAAAGGTATCCCAATGGCAGCATCAGCTCTGAAGATCAACGTAGTATATAATTATAATAAAACTAGAAGCTTTCATTTATATAATGTTTTATGGTTACGGGGTGCTTTCATCACATACCCTACCTTATTTGAGACAACTCATGAGCTAAACTAGGTAGATATTAGCTATTATTGTTATTTCCATTTACAGCATTATTATCTCATTCTTGTCTAATATTTTTTAATTGTTATCCCCAGAAAGCAAGTAAGTGATTTGATCAAGGTCTCCTGACTTGTGAGCCAAGTATAACTAGTTTGCAGCTAAGGACTAAATTGCACTGATGCCTGCAACAAAGAACAATGAGCAAATCTATGATTCAAGGCTCTTTTATGAAAGTTGACTATTTTTTAGTTAAAGTAAGACTTTGTGTCTTCACTGCAAGTGTCAGTACATGAAAGTTTGACTAGTTCTGTGAAACATTAAGACCTCTAAATTCAAGCACACTCATGTAAGGATCAGATGAAAGAAATGGAGTTGCTCTGCCTAGAGAAGTGGTTCTCAAAATGTGGTCTGCTGACCCTTGAGACCCTTTTAGGGAGTTCCTGAGATCAAAACTGCTTTTATAATGAAACTATGGTGTTACATACCTACTAAACATTGCTCCCTTTTCCAACTATCTATCTGTGTGAGGCCAGATTTTCTTCCTGTACTTCAACCAGAACAACATATCACAACAGACTGAATGAAGAAGCAGATGACAATCCAGCTGTCTTCTATTAAGCCAGGAATTAAAGAGATTTGGGAAAAAAATATGGTAAATGATGCCACTTCTCAGGAAGTTGTTTTTTGTTTTGGAAAATATAGTTGTTCATAAAAATTTGTTGTTTATGTTAATGTGCAGTAGTTTATTCGTATTATTTTAAAATTAATTAATAAATATTTTCAGGAGATAACTGGTAGATTCTTTCAACATTTCACTTTGTGGGACAGCTAGGTGGCACAGTGGATAGAGCACTGGCCCTGGATTCAGGAGGACCTGAGTTCAAATGCGGCCTCAGACACTTGACACTTACTAGCTGTGTGACCCTGGGCAAGTCAATTAACCCCAATTGCTGCACCAAAAACAAAAAAACAAAACATTTCACTTTGCCATCTTCTTCTAACATGCCTTGGTAGTTTTATTTCATAATTTCTTTAAATATGACATCCAGGCGTTTTTTTTTGGTCTTGACTCTCAAGTAGTACAATGATTTTTTTTTTTTTTTTTGGTGAGGCAATTGGGGTTAAGTGACTTGCTTGCCCTGGGTCATAAAGCTAGTATCAAGTGCCTGAGGCTGGATTTGAACTCAGGTCCTCCTGAAACCAGGGTCGGTGCTTTATCCACTGTGCCACCCAGCTGCCCCGATATCCACTTTCTAATATTTGAAGGAATGTCATGTGGAAGAGGGATTGATTAGTCTTGCTGTTATTCCTCCTACCCCAAGGCCAAGCCAGGAGTAAAGGATTGAAGTGCAAAGAGGCAGATATAGGCATGATATAAGGAAAAACTTCTCAATGATTAGTCTGTGTTTTATTTTTCTTTTCTTTTCTTTTTTTTTTGTAGGGCAATGATGGTTAAGTGTCTTGCCCAGGGTCACACAGCTGGTAAGTGTCAAGTGTCTGAGGCTGGATTTGAACTCAGGTCCTCCTGAATCCAGGGCAGGTACTTTATCCACTGTGCCACCTAGCTGCCCCCTTTTTTTTCTTTTCAGTTACAAATTCTCTCTCTCCTTCTAGCCCCTCCATTAAACCCCTGGGATCACAAGAAATAGCATAACTTTAATAATTTGTTTTGCTCCCAAAATGAAATGGTCTGTCCCCAAATATAGTGGGTTCCCCTTCTGGAACTAGAAACCACCGGAAGCCTTGAATCAGGAATTGGTTGCCCACTTGTCAGATACAGTCTAAGAGATACTCTTGTTCAGACACCAAGCACAGGTACGTTGGTAAATGTTTAACAGTGTGGCTAGGGGCAGGAGTTGAGGGGAAAAAAATGTATGCACACATACTTAATTTTAATCTGAACTGTTACCCTTTATTAGGTCTAGACAATCAATAAAACAATCAATCAAACCTTGATTTGTAGCACTGTATTTCTGAGATGTGCATGCTCAAAATATTAATTTAACCATTGCAAGCTGGTTAGAGATGGCTCCAGCACCCCCTGGGTACATGTTGTACTTATGTGACCCTTAAGATTTCCTCTAACTTTGAGATTCCATAGAACTCAAGTACACATTCTCACCTACTATGCTTTCCATTATTACTTTGCTGCTTTGCTATAAAGCCTAAACCTGTAAAATTTTCAATCTTAAAAAAAATAGTCATAAGAAAGGAAACATAACATATTAAGTTGCAGAGAATGTGCTGATCTGTATTAGTAGCATGAGAGCCCATTGTATTGAATGAACAAGTTACTCCTTGTATTGGGACCTTAGAAATATAGGGTTTAGGCTAGGACAGATTTCCAAAATATATATTCATTCATTCTTATTCTCTCTCTTGCTCACCTCATCACCTCCTGTGGATTTAATTATCATCTCTATGCTAATCACACCCAGTTTTCTATATCCAGCCTTAGTTTTTCTCCTTGGCTCTGGTCCCACATCATAAACCTGACTATTAACCATTTTAAACTGGATATCCTAGAGGCACCACAGACTCTCCACATCCAAGAAATCATTCTCTTTCTCCCCAAACCAAACCCTCTCCCAAACTTCCCTACATTCATAAAGGGCATGGCCACCATTCAAGTCCTCTAAGTTTGAAGCCATGGTGACAAAACTTCTCTCTCATTCACCCCGCATCTACTCAGTGGCCAAATCTTCCTTTCTTATATCAATATCTCTCATATTTTTCCCTTTTCTGGACTCACACAACCACCACTTTAGTCAAAGATTTTGCCTTTTGCCTAGACTTATTGCAATAACCTCCTAATGGGTCTCTCCTAATCTCTCCTAACTCCATCTTCCACACAACTACCAAAGTGATTTCCCTAAAACACAAGTCTAACCAACTCAAAAGACTTCAAAGGCTTCCTATTACCTCAAGGATAAAATATGAATTCTGTTCAGTACTTCAAGTTCACCCCAACCTCCCTCATTCAACCGTTCTGGTCTTACCACCTTCATACATAGTATGGTTCTATCTATACATAGTATGGCATTCTATCTACCCAAGCTTGGCACTGGCTATACCCTATGCCTGGAATGTACTCTTTCCTCCTCTAAGAATCCCTTGCTCTCTTTAGTTCTAAGGATATGCCCCACCTTCTACGAGAAGCCTCCCTCACACCCTGATCCCCAAATTATCTTGTATCTATTTTGTATATAGCTATATATAGGCATGTATTCTTTCCCAGCTAGACTATAACCTCTTCAAAGGTAGGGGCATTTTCATATTGCTCTTTGTATTTGCAGTACCTATCATAGTATCTGTCACAGAAAAGACAATAAGTGCTCGCTAATTAATGACTGACTGACCAATTCCCACTTGAGGACCTAAATCTGGAGAGAATGGAATGCTGACATCTCAAAGTTGAAAATGGGAATGTATAATGGAGAGGGAAGGATGGCAGCTGGTAAGCCCATACCCATCTTCTCAGGAGCCCCAATTCTCCTACCTATTTACACACACCTCATATTTCCAGTAGAGAGCTCAAGAAGCAATTTTTAAAAACAAGAACAATAACAAAAAAGCTACAACAAAAGGGAAAATAATATGCTCCAGTCTGCATTCAAACTCCATAGTTCTTTTTCTGAATGTGGAGAGCATATAAGTCTTTTGGCATTATCTTGGATCATTGCATTGCTAAGAATAATTAAGTCTATCACAGTTGATCATCACACCATGTTGTTGATGCTGTGTACAATGCTCTCTTGGTTCTGCTCATTTCCCTCAGCATCAATTCATGTAAGTTTTCCCAGGTTTTTCTGACATCCACCTGCTCATCATTTCTTATAGCACAATAGTATTCCATCACATTCATATACCACAACTTGTTCAGCCATTCCCCAATTGATAGGCATCCCCTCAATTTCCAATTCTTTGCCACCACAAAAAGAGCTGCTATAAATATTTTTGTACATGTGGGTCTTTTCCCCTTTTTTATGATCTCTTTGGAATACAGACCTAGTAGTGGTATTGCTGAGTCAAAAAGTATGCAGAGTTTTATAGCCCTTTGGGCATAGTTCCAAATTCTCAGCATAATTTTTAAGTGCATAAAATAAAATTAAATAGGATTACAAAGGAAACCAGTTTTATAGAAATATCCCACATAAACACGCACACAATTCAGAGACCTCCTGAAATCTATCCATGGATAACCCTCATGGATTGTGAACCCCAGGTTAAGAAAAGAGGCTGTCCAAGAACACAAAACATTTGATCAGAGTCAGGGACAGAATGACGGGCTCCTGTCCCCTAAGTCAAGAGCTCTTTTCACAATGTCGGTTCCCTCTGGGATGAGCCAGTATAAGGTCCTGGTAGGTAACACAATCGCATCTTTCTGCAAACAGCGGCCTCTGATTCACATGGAATTTGAGGTCTTTGGTGTGCTGGTTACCTCTGATCCACAGACACCAAACTGGATTTGGAAGAGGAAGGTGTGAATTTCAATCCTGACTTTGCAGGTGTCCACCTGTGAGACCCTGAGCACCATCTCCTCCCTAGGCCTCAGGTTCCTCACCTGTGAAATAAGGGGATTTATACCAGGTTATTTTCAGGGTATTTTCCAGTTCCTGATTCTAAGGGCCTCAAACGCCACTTCCTACCTGAGCCTTTTCGAATCCCTAGCCCTGAAATTACATCCTATTTATAGATTGTAGTGGATTGTGTTTTCTACCTCTGCACTCAGTTTTCCCCCAGTAAGCCCTTTGAGGGCAGGAACTATTTAATGTTGTCTCTGTGTCCTCATCTTCCAGAACAATCCCTGGCCCACTGTAGGTGCTTAATAAATGTCAAGTTTGTCAAGTGAATGAAAGAACTGATGAATACCAGGCAAGGGCTCTGATATAATACAAGGAGGTCACAAGGTGTGGGTACAGCAGCTCCTACTTTCCCCTATAGTTTATATGTTTTGGGGGATGCTGTATCTTCATTCCCCATTGATTTCCATCACATTGAACAATGAAATGCTTCCTCCCTCCCTCCCTCCCTCTGATACAAACACTGGACTGTGCAAGAAGTATTCCACATTTCTTTTTTTTCTTTCTTTCTTTCTTTTTTTTTTAGTGAGGCAATTGGGGTTAAGTGACATGCCCAGGGTCACACAGCTAGTAAGTGTGTGTGTTAAGTGTCTGAGGTCGGATTTGAACTCAGGTACTCCTGACTCCAGGGTGGTGCTCTATCCACTGCGCCACCTAGCTGCCCTCAGTATTCCACATTTCTAAAAACCCTACAATGAATCCTTTTTTAAAGGTGAAGAATTCATATGTGATACAAATGTTCCCCCCTACTTTATCTGTCCTCAAACCTGAATTCCAGAAGAGCAAGTTTTCTCAAAGCATAATCTGCCTGTGCCCCTGTCTGGGCATTAGGATCTGAGGGGCTGCTCTGGAAGTCTGGAGAAGGTGGGAGGGTTCTTATTGCCTATACTGAAGGCAAAAGAGTGGGGGGTAAAAGTGGTTTTGCAGTCCAGTGTGGATGAAGAGAGACAGGACAACTGACTAGTGACCACAAGTGAAAGGAGTGACCACAAGCAGTCATTCATTCCAGCTCAGTGTCTTACTATCTCTCATTCGGGGCATGAGGAGTCAATAATCACCAAAAATAGGTCTAGGCTGGTCAGCTGCCCAGAACCACTTGCAGATACAGCAGTCAGTGGTGCATGCCAGCAAGCTCCTCTTGCATGGGAAAGCCCCTCATGCTATTTCTTGTTGCTCCCATGAATAGATTTCCTTCTTAGGGTTCAGACACACTTTTATAGGATTTTTAGAGGATATATACCAGCAATAATCTCAATCACAAGGAAGAAGCTAGAGCCTCACTACCATCTGAACTGATTAAAGGAGGTAAGAAAATACACACAGGAGTATAGAAATACACTTCAGTCAACAGGGAAATGGAAGGAATTAGAGGAAGAGCAGATTAAGGGAAAGAGAAGTCCTAAGCATGTACAAAAATATTTATAGCTCTCTTCTTGAAGTGGCAAGGAATGAGAATTGAAGTGAAGGAAGAAAACAAGCATTCACCACAGTACTTAGCACAATAATAAACTAAGCCTTTTACAAATATTGTCTCATTTGATCCTCGCAAAGACCCAGTGAGATGGGTGCTATTATTATCCCCACTTTATGGTTGAAGAAACTAAGGCAAACAGAGGTTAAGTGATTTACCCAGGGCCACAAAGCCAGTAAAAGGCATCTGGGTCACACAGTGAATAAATAGAGCACCGGGCCTCAAGTCAAGAAGATTCATCTTCCTGGGTCCAAATCTGGCCTTAGACACTTAATAGCTGTGTGACTCTGGGCAAGTCACTTAACCCTGTTTGCCTAAGTTTCCTCATCTGTTAAAAACAAACAAAAAATATGGAGAAGGAAATGGCAAAACACTCCAGTATCTTTGCCAAGAAAACCCCAAATGGAGTCATGGAGAGTCAGCCATGACTGAAACAATCAAACGACAACAAAAACACAGTCTGAGGCCAAATTTGAACTCAGGGCTTCTTGATTCCAGCCCCAAGTGTTCTATTCACTGCATCCCCCCTCAAGAGATTTTATAAAGCTAGTAGGGGCCCCAGAGGCCTGCTAATCCTAACCATTCATTTTGCAAATGGAAACTGAGGCCCAAGAAGATTAACTGACTTGACCAAGGTCATAAATTGCAAGAGGCAGATCTGAAGCCAAGCCCTAAAAAATCAGAGCCAGTGCACTTTAGGGAGTCAAAGCAGGTCTTATGGTCCACACTTTACAGACAAGGAAAGTGAGGCTCAGCAAAGTTAAGCTCGATGCCTTGCCCTCAGTCAGTGCCTGATGCTCAAGCAGTTTGGAAGTTGCCTGACCAAGCAAGACTGCAGATTCCAAATAGAAACTTCTCCTACTGGGCTGATGATGCTTTTGCAAACACCAGACACTAATCTACAGAAAAGGTAAAACACTGCAGAAGATGCAGCTTGGGTTGTGGTGATGCCTCCTGGAGTAACAATGCCCCCATCTGCAGGACACACCCTCGATCTCAATCTCTGACCTTTATCCTCCCACATTGGAAAACCATGGAAGAATGGGACCTGCATACTAATATGCTGTGGGTTTGCTCCCCCCTCTACAACCAGATGGTTTGAATGAAGGAATCTAGCCAACTGGTGAATCCAAACCTGTGTTTAAAGACCCCTGGTACCCCCCATCCTGACAGGGGAATCCTGATAGCAACACAGCCTGTGGGATGGCACAGGACTGGACAACCACATGTCCTTGATTTCTCAGAGCCCACCCCAGTTTTAAATATACTGCCCCACTGTCCTCATACATCATCCAAATGTTTTAGGCAAATTAAGTAAGCAAACATTATTGTAAAAAAACATTCAACCAACATCAGTAGGTCCATAACGTGTACAGAATGCTAAGGGAAATGCAAAGTTTGGATAAGAATCAGTCTCTGGGGGCAGCTAGGTGGTACAGTGGATAGAGCACCGGCCCTGGATTCAGGAGGACCTGAGTTCAAATCTGACCTCAGACACTTAACACTTACTAGCTATATGACCCTGGGCAAATCACTTAACCCCAATTGCCTCACAAAAACAAACAAACAAACAAAAAAGAATCAGTCTCTGCCCTCATGCAAACGCCCTTTTCCCCCTTTTTATAAGCTTGCAAAGTTCTTTACATTACCACAGCTGAGCCTCATGACATACCAGTGAGATCAGGACTATGCGTACTCTAAGCTTCATTTTACAGATGAGGAAATTGAGATTCAGAGAAGTGATTTATGATCGTATGATCATAGATCCAGAACGAGAGGGGGCCTCAGAGGCCATCTAGAACAGCCCCCCTCACTTTGGATGGAAAGAAAATAAGGTATAGGGAAGTCAACAACTTGCCCAAGGTCACACAGTAAGAAAGAGTCAGGAGTAGGATTCGAACTCAGTCTTCTGATTCCAAGTCTAGCATTCCATCCCCTCAGCCTCTCTACAGGTCATTCGATTTAAATCACTATTATATGTTGAGTACAGTAGAGCATTAAAAAATAAAGCACTGGGGGCAGCTAGGTGGCACAGTGGATAGAGCACAGGCCCTGGAGTCAGGAGTACCTGGGTTCAAATCCGGCCTCAGACACTTGACACTTACTAGCTGTGTGACCCTGGGCAAGTCACTTAACCCCAATTGCCTCACTAAAAAAAATTTTTAAAAACACTAAAATAATAATAATAATAATAATAAAGCACTACCTGCTGGGGGGAACAGGCATCATTTATAAAATATGTCACAAATGAAAGCCACAACAAGCAGAGAATCACAGTACTCGGAAACATCTTGATTACTCGAAAACTCAAAATACCTTGTGTGTGCAGGTTTACATTGTGTTTGCCTATGGCTGTGTATATGGGACACAGCAAAAACATAGTGAAAGTCTGCCCAGAGCCAGTGGCCAGGCACAGGCATCACCTGTAACCCATCATTTCTAAAGTCCTCAGACGCCACACCGTGTGTGCTAGCTAACACAGAAGGCCTCATAGTCACAGGAGCAAAGCAAACTGGATTGGCCATGTGTCCCGATTTCTAGTTTGAAAGATAGCATCAGTCCCTGGGCACAGGTCTAGGATCTGCACACAGACTTTATGGGAGCTGGCCTCACACACACCAGCTCAGCTCTCCCTCCCAAACACAGCATTTCCATTGGGCTCCTTACAACTGCATCCTTGTAAACATACAGGGTGGGCACTGTAGAGGCTCAGTCCTTACCCCAGCTCTGGAACCAATTCCGTGTCTGAGACATGGGAAGTACCCCAGCACCCCAGCTCCACACTGCGTCTTTCTGCTGATATTTCTCTGACCTTGGTATTCCAGTTTCTTAGTAACTGGGTTCCTGCCCTGTTCTCCTGTGACTGGAATGTCCCACAGAGCTGTCCTTGGGCCCGTGTTGTTGAACATTTGTATCAATGACTTAACAATGGCATTGATGGCAAGCTTAGGACACGTGCAGATGACATCTCATGTCTCACACACCTTCCTCCAAGGTTCAACCCTGGTATCACCTTCTCCCTGAAACTTCTCCTGACCCTCCCAGTTATTAATGCCCATCCTCTCCTCCAATCACCTCATACATATAGAAAGTCATCTCTGGGAACAGGGGGTGTTTCGTCTTGGATCTCCAGTGCCCAACCCCCTGGCACAAAGCACATCCACGGTAAATGTGTGGTGATTGATGGAAATGCAGGTGCACGTGTGCAAGCTGTCTCCCATCCCCCCCCCCCCCCGGAGAATTTAAGAGCTTCTTTTGGGGCTCTCAATCCCCAGGGCCAAGCAGGACACAGAAGGGGCTTAGTATTTGTTTAATCAATTGGCACAAAGCTAGCAGAGATGATTAGCACACTGGCTATCAGAGCTGGGTTCTTGAGTCAAATCGCCTAACATGCCATTTCCTAAGGATAAACTTAAAGTCTTACACTGTGTTCAAAAAACTAACGACCAGATGTGGGAAGTGAGGTTAAAAATACCAGTTCAGGCACACGAGGCCCAGGGGTTTTAGGGGAATACTAGCCTACTGAGTCAATGATCTGGGCAATGTGGCATTCGAAACCGTAATGCCATCTTAGGCTGCATTAAGAGAGGAAGAGCATCCAGAATGTGGGAGGGATGGCCCCTCAATGGCAGCAGCAGCAGTGCTGTGCTCGGTCCAGGACCCCACATTTTAAAAGGACTGTGCTAAGCCTCCTCAGTACAGCCAGCGCCTGGCAAATAATAAGAGCTGACAAAGAGGATGACAAAAGGCCTTGCAGAGATCGTCCCACACAAGGGTAGGCTGATGGAACTGGTTGTCTTTAGCCAGAAAAGAGAAGAGGAGGCTCACGTGATAATGGTCTTCAAGCACCTGAAGATCTGTCTTGTGAAAGAGGATTTGGATGGTTCTTCTTGGACCCTGAGGGCAGAACTGGGAACAATGGGTGAAAGTAGAAGAGAGGCAGATTTAGTTGGGGGAGGGGGGATCTTCCTAATGATTAGAATGATGAAACAGTGTAAGGGCTCACTCAGGAAGCAGCGGAAGCACTCCCTCACTGGGGGGGGTCTTCCAGGTCCAGTTGTACGGCCACTTATTAGAGCAATCATACAAAGGGATCCTCAGTCAAGCAGAGGTACGGCAATGTAGCCTGAAATTCTGTGATGTCAACACATCTCAGTGGCCAGATTTGTTGTCTGAGCACTAGTTTCGCATGATACTCGATGCCAGACTTCCTCAACACTGAAAGTCTTCTGGCCCAGAGTCCACCTTCCACTTGGATCTCTCCTGCTCACCTGCCCTTTTCATACTTGGAAAGACCCTCTGGATGCTGCACTCGGACTGGGCAGTGGTTAGCAGCATTCAGCTCCACCACACACACACACATTTTCCAGTCATTGATTTCTCTGCCAATTTGATTTACATTCAAACACCTGCCATTTTTTCGGACAGCAGTTGATCCTCTAGCCTCGCTCCCCATTTTTGACACTTAACCTCTACCATCAACCTGCAGAGAAGACCTGCATTCTGGATCCCAGCCATACTTGGTCTG
This sequence comes from Dromiciops gliroides, assembly GCF_019393635.1. NCBI lineage: Eukaryota > Metazoa > Chordata > Mammalia > Microbiotheria > Microbiotheriidae > Dromiciops > Dromiciops gliroides. Next base: position 696,804,398 of record NC_057861.1, on the reverse strand, counting down.
GTCTGTCCTGATCAGATCTTTCCTTGTATCTACTTAGCATGTGTGTGAGCACACGCTCGGTGTATCCCCCTCATGGAATGAACCTCCTTGAGAAGAGAGGACATCCTGTTTTGACTTTGTATTCCCAGCACCTCACTCCGTGCCTGGCATTTAGGAGGTCCTTAACAAACCCTTGGGGAAAACCACCTATTAAGGTGCAATAGCAGCAATCACAAATTCTGCAGTTCTGTGAGTCCACAGGTCCCACTCTCTCTGGCTCTCCAGAAGATACATGATAACCTCCACAAGTTCTGCACACAGTAGCAATACTTTGCTGATGTGGACAGTTTGAAAAAGCAAATCCTCTAGGTGTAGATTGTAAGAGGCTTGTAATGGTGGGGGTGGGGGTGGGGGGGAAGAGGTCCCCAATGATTTCTAATATCAGCCCTCAGCCCTCAGGAAGGCAGGCAGGCCCCATAAAGGAGGCAATTTTGTAATAGAGAAAGAGCTAAGTAATGGAAAAAGCTCTGGTTTTGAAGTTCAAGTCTGGGCTGTGTGACCTTAGGAAAGTTACATAACTTCTCTAAACCTCAGGTGGCTTCATCTGAAAAAATAAGGATAATATTTGCACCAACCCTTCACAGGGTTATTGTAAGAAAAAATTTTTAAAACCTAAAACATTATATGTTACCTTTAAACCAAGGTTGAGAAGCTGATGGGGAGGGTGGGGAGGAGGGTGAATCTGGATTGAGTTTGAGGTACCTGGATACTCAAATGAACAAAAACCTACACTTATTCCCCCACTTCAGAAATGGGTAAATAGAATCTGAACTATGAATCTATAGAGAAGCAGTACAGAAGCAGACTCTGAGCCCAGTTACAGGCTACCCACTCAGCTTGGATCTGTTCAGTTCTCTCTCTGTCTGTCTCTTTGTGTCTCTGTGTCTCTCTCCATTTTCCAGGAAATACTATGGTGTGGACCTAGGGAAGTGGACTCTGCCCTCTTCAGACCTCAATCAAGGTGCTGTGTTCCTTTCTGTTGGCCATAATCTAATCAAGACCTTCATGAACAGTAACTGTCATACTATAAGAAATGATGAAAAGGATAGTTTCAAAAAACCTGAGAGCACTTGAAACGAACTAAGGCAAGATAAACAAAAGAAGAACAATTTATTACGACCACCATATTGTAAGACAAACAACTTTAAAAGACTTGGGAATTCTAACCAAACAATGACCATCCATGAGTCCAGAGGATGCATGATGAAGCAGTCTGTCACTTCCTAACTGAAGCTAAAGGACTCAGAGTGAATTTGGTGAATTTTTTTTTTTGGATGTGACCAGTGTAGACATTTGCTTTACTTGACTATACATTTTTTAACAGGAATTTTGTTTTTCTTGATTTCTCAGTAGGGGTGAGGGGAGGAGGGGAGGAGAAAGTGCATCTTTAAAATGAAAAAAACAAATTTAAAGAACATTCATAAGCTGGAGAGTGACCAGAATAGTGACGGGCCCTGAGTCTGTATCATATGAGAGTTAGTTAGAAGTTTAGCCTAGGCAAGGGAAGACTCAAAGAGGTCATAGTAGGGGTTTGGGGGGGGGGGTTAGATTTATTCTCTGGCTCCAAGGGCACAAATGAGAGGAAAGAATGAGAGAGAGCAATGAAAGTAACAAAGAGAAGAATTTAGATTAGATAAGAAAAGCTTGCTCCCCTGAATTCAGGGGGACCTGAGTTCAAATCCAAATTTGACAGACACTTGATACTTAGTAGCTGTGTGACCCTGGGCAAGTCACTTAACCCTTATTGCCCCTGGAGGGGAGGGGAGGGGAGGGGAGGGGAGGGGAGGGAAGGGAAAAGCTTGCTCACACTTAGAGCTGTCCAAAAGTGGCCAATTAACCCATATCCAGGGCATCTGTTTGGTTGGCAGTGTAAGATAACTTAAGTGGAATGAAAACTCCCTGAGGTCAAGAGCTGATTTTCTGATTTGTCTTTGTATACCCAGTGCCTAGCCCAACGCTTTGTTGAATAAATGCCTTGTAGTTTGAATTGGATTGAGTACAAATTCATTGAGAAAAGATAGCTGTCTTAATGATTTATCATTTATGTTTCTCCTGCATGTAGTAGGGACTCAATAAATGTTTGAATTAGGCATTTAATTAATTAGCTAATTCATCACATCTTCCAACTCCCAAGGATACCCCAAGGGATAGGTCTTCTATAAGCTATAGTTTTGAAATTAAAATCTTCTTGGAAAATTGGGGGGGAGAAGGAATGCTTATTTGTTTATTAGGGTTAGTTAAAACAACATTGACCTTCTAAACTCCTGACACATTTATTTCTCCCTTTTTCCCTTATCTAATCCAGACACTGCAAAGAAAACCAAATGTGATCACTGTTTAGAGTCTACATTGTCCCCCCATCTTAACCCACTTTAAAATATTGTTAATGTCATCGGGGAGTATTTACTGCTTTTGTTGGCTCCCTAAACTCCTTTTTCCCTCCAAGCAAGAACACAAAGACCTAATATTTCCAAAAGTGAAGAAGGTGCTTCAACTTCCAGAGAAATATTTTCAAGTCTCAAGACAGACAACATCACCACAATTGTCATGCAGAGTAACAGGCGACTGAATCATGTGTCAGTGCAATTCCCCACAGTAAGAATGTTGGTCCCCTTGGTGTTAACTTGCTATTGCTCCCACTGATTCATATGTCTGCATATGGACCCTCAGTGCTGTCACCTTATGGGGAAGATTTCCATCTGCAAAAGTGTTATGAAAACACAATCATGCTACATTTTCAAGCAGTGATTAAATGTCACAATAAATGTAATGCAGGATTCCAATCATTCAAAGCCTAGAACCTCACTCAGATCACAAAAACATACAGTCCTAATCATTTCTGTTGATGGTAATGCTGGTGTTTTCTACAGACATGGAAGGGGCTTCTTTTGTTGTTTGTTTGACTTAGGTATATGGTCATCCCATTTCTATTTTTAAGACTACGGATGCTCAGACAGTCAGAGGGCAAGTTACTTACTCCAGTTAATAAAAAAGACAGGAGGAAAGCTCTTTCAAAAAGGGCACCAGATTTACAAAGTTAGGAAGTTATCACAGGGGAAGCTATAAATTTTGTCATATCTCTCTGACCACTTTTCATGAATTCTCATAAATCCTGGAATATAGAATTAAAAGTTAATTTTGTTTCATGCAAAGAACTACATATCTACATCAAAAAGCTCCAGTCTGCCTGTTCTTTTGAGCAAACACAGCCACCCACCTGCATTCAATGAGTTCAAGATCCTGCCCTAATCTTTCATTCATTCCGAAACACGCATGTGGTATTTTCCAGTGGACTTAACTCCTCAAGGGACTTGAGAGAGCTACAGCTCTGGGCAGCAAACATGTAACCACCCTGCTTCCCAACTTGTAACTCAAAAAGGCAGCATGACAGCCTGAATGGGCTCCAATGATGAAAGGCAGCTAAAACAGCCCTATTAAGAATAATTTGGAAAGTATGAACTTCACAGAGCTAGGAAGCTAGGAAAACACCATCTGAATGACCAAGCTTGCCCTCCATGAGGAGATTCCCCTCCCTCTCTTCTTTGAAGAGGAAGGGGACTATGGATGTGGAAAATTAAAAAATGCTATTAGTTTGACTGGTATAATAATTTTGCTGAAATGCTTTTTTCCCTTTCTTTTTTATTCTTTTTTTTTGGGGGAATGGCTCTTTGGGTGGCAGGGTGGGAGGGTGTTTTGTGGATATGAAGATAATATAAAAACAAGAAATATCAATTCTTAATTTATTGAATAATAAAAAATATCTAGAAAGGATTACAAGAGGCACCTATCCAATACTCAGCCTGAACACAAAAGAAAGTTGTTTAAATGGCTTAAATGGTAACATCAAATGTCCAATTTGATCACCTCTTGAGCTGGGAGAACAGGGAAAGCTAGCCAGTGGGCTGTTACTGATGTCTAAGCAGTTAAAATCCACACACATTCCATGGCATCTTTCTGGCCAGATGTTTATTGTCCCTCCAACACATGAAATGGACTAAGGCAGTCATCTGGGGAGGAGAATTGCATTTGCCTTTTCTAAGCCCCCCCCTCTCAGTTCAGGTAAAAATTGTTTAAATGCTTATTCCCAGACTTAGATGGCAAAAGACTGCATAGTTCCTGACTTCTCCATCTCACAAAGGATTTGGGACAAAAGCCCCCCCCCAAGTTCATTTTGTTCATTTTAACAAATATTATGTAGAGCATCTGCTGTGTGCAAGACACCAATCCCTTGTAATTGGTGTACAGAGAAAAAAACACACACAACCCTGGTCTAATCAGAGGAAAGACATGCATGGTACAGCGGTGAATTTGGCACAGAGAAAGCAGGTTTGGATTGCTGCTACCACCTGGATGACGGTGGGCAAGCCACTTCAATTCTCCAGACCTCAGTTTCCTCATCTATACAAAGAAAGGGCTGGACAAGATACCATCTAAGATCCCTTTCAAGGTCCAACAGAACAACCATTGAATGTAGACCAAAGGGAGGGTACTAGGGGACTTTAGCACACAAAGACCAAAGTTTTGTAGCTCACATGCTACTCTACCCAGAATGCCCACTCCCCTATCTTTTTACTTACCCATCCCTCAAAGCTAGCTCCCCTTCAGAAAACCTGCCCCCTACCACTTCACTGGCCACACTCATCTATCTCTTCTCTGAATCATTCAATACTCGAACAGTTAACACACCACGTCATACTTGATTACAGGCTATCTGCAGTCCACTTCAAGGATCTATCATTCCATCAGCATATGTACTGCTTGCATCTATCCCTCCATGACTTAGTAAATGATCTCTGAAAGCTATTGTGGACAAAAATGCCACAACCCTACAACTAGGTTGGTGATGAGCTTTTATGAGTCTCATTCTATTTGTCCTGATGACCAATAATCCACCAAAAAGCCCAGACTGGAAGGCTTTATAGCTAGGGAGGACCCAGCAGAGTATGTCCTCTAACATATTCCTCAAGAAGTTAAAAATACATGCCAAGATGAGGCACTAAAGAAAAACTTTAGTGTCTCGTGTTATTATTTATTTCATAAAAGGCATCACTATTTAAAGGAAGCTCTTTTCCGTGTTCTTGTCATGTCTCTCCCACATCACAGCCAACCCTGCTCTCTCACCTCCCAAAAGAGATGCACTATAAAGTTATGCTGGTGGAAGGGTTGATGGATGACATATAGCATATGTACATTGGTCTATCTTTGGGATGGCCTTGTGGAACAACGTGATTTAATTAAACTCACCAAGAATTTATGAAACATTGATATTCAATATACAGTAGGAGTGCCCAAGCCATGCTGCCCCAGGAGCCACTTCCTCCCAATCCTTGGATCCCCTGCAGCAACCCACACACCAGCCGCACACCAGCCCCACACCCCAAAACTCCTACCCATCACCTGCATGATGGAAAGGGCGACAGGTTAGAGGAGACGCAGCAGGATTCCACAAATCTGAGACCCACGAGAAGTCATAGAACACAGAGAAGGACGGAGCAGCCTGAATCAAGAAGGAGTTTGACAAGAAGTACAATCAAACCTGATGCTTCATGGTGGAGAGGAACTTCAGAAGCCAGGCTGTTCATAAGCACTTCCTCTCCTTCTGCCAGGGCCAAGTTGCAATTCTTCTATTCAAGCATTCTAATGATTCAGTCATACTTTGAAATAACAAGGACTGCAGCCTAAATTCCAAATAATAGAAACTGCCTTCTTCACTCTTGCCATGGGAACATTAAGCCTTTGTTAGTTTGTTTTTGTTCATTCTATGGACTAGTTTGTTGTAGTTATAAAACAATTAGAAAACAGCTTACATCTGTATTTATTTTCTATTACAAACTCTTTCTTCCCTCCCCTACCAAAAACCAAAACCTTCATTCCTCTTTTAAAAGAAATCTGTTGGAGATGCGTGTGTGCGCGTGTGTGTGTGTTTCCATATATTTGTAACATGAAAATCATTGTGCTAAGCACTCTGGACACAAGGACAAAAACAAAATGGTCTTTGCTCTCAAGAGTCTTACATTTTATTGATGAATATGGAGAAAGGGTTTCCTATGGGGCAATCATGTGTACAATCTCTTTGTAGCAAAGAGAGAACCAAGAACCAAAGATCCTTCGGGCTTCATCATTCACCACCCTGAGCACATGAACACCTGGGGCATTTGTCTTTCATTAACTCACACGCTCTTTTTCAAAGCATCCAATCACATCACACCAACCTCTCGGGGCTAAGACCCCATAGGATCGGAGATTTCAAACTGGAAGAGCTGTTTGAGATAACTGATCATTCCCTCGTGTTACAAAAGAGGAAAGAGCCATTTGCAAAATACCATAAAGGTCCATGGCAAGCAGCACCTGTGCTCCCTCCCCTATAGTTTTTCTTCAATCCACCACATATCTCCGTTCTATCTCTTCCATTCGGGAACTGATTTTCCTCACCCCATAAGTCCAGATGTTCCACAAGTTGCCTGAAATAAAGCTTCATAATCAAAACACTCAGCCCATAGAAACATCTACTGAAATTCCAAACCCTCTTGCTTTGATCAGGGAAATAAATCAAGAAGACCGACAGCTCTGTTAGAACTTTCATCTCAAAGCCCCGTACCACCTTTCATAAAAGGGTTGAGGAACGGGACTGCCAGCAAAAACACATAACAAGACAAAGCAAATGAATCACTAGTCTCCACTTCTTAATAAAGTACTTCCTCCAGGTCAGCAGAGGTTATGGGCTCCACCTCTTCATGAAGGCAGTTTGGGGCTCTGTTTCTTGATTTAGAGTTCCCTCACCCCCAAAGAAAAGCCTCCCAGAGTTCCATTTACCTCGACTGTGGTGGCTTTTCAAGATTCAGGGAAGCTCCTGTATGAATACACCCAAGAACACTTGAGTGGCTTCAGCCACTGAAATTAGGGCTGTTGTTTGGGATAAACCCAATAAGGGAATGCCAGAGGCTATTCCTATAGAATGTGAAGTCTCTGCTAGCTATAGTCAGACACTCATTGCATCTCTTGAGATACCAGGCCTGAGCTGGCTTCTCAGTGCCCTGTCCAAGATCACAAAGAAAGGAAAGAATTACTAGCGAGTCTGCCCCTCAGCAATGGGAACCTGATCCAGAGCAGTATGTGACAAGCACAAAAGCCCACCTAAGGCTGTGCATGTCCCTTTCAATCCCTTCTCTCTTCTTTCTATTGTGATCTGGGGACATACAATGTGGCAACAATCCTGGGTGTTCACACAGAATGCCTTACGTAAATTCTCTAAGGCCACAACAGATAGTCTGGTGGAGGGGCAAAAGCACTGGATCTGAGATCAGAAGACCTGCGTTCAAATACTGCCTCTTACCACATGCATGCCATTGGGGGAAAGTCACTTAACCTCTGTGGGCCTCAGTTTCCTTCTCTGCAGAATGAGATGAGCTCTAAACTCACTTCTGTCTCTGAATCTATGACCTCCATCCAGACAGGCACAGAAGTCTGATTTTTATCCTACAGAATCCCTATGGTTTCTAAACTATCTAAGTGTATCCTTTTCTTTCTTTCTTTCTTTCCTTTTTTTCTTTCTTTCTTTTTCTTTTTTTTTTTTTTTTGGTGAGGGAATTGGGGTTAAGTGACTTGCCCAAGGTCACACAGCTAGTAAGTGTCACGTGTCTGAGGCTGGATTTGAACTCAGTTCCTCCTGACTCCAGGGCCGGTGCCCTATCCACTGGGCCACCTAGCTGCCCCCTATCCTTTTCAACATAATATATTTCCCTTGCCTTTTTCTAAGATTCTCTACTCTTAGGTTCATCTTAGAACCCCGACAGAAGCACCACAGAAAAAATGAGATGGTTCTTCTCTTGTATAAACAAATCCCATAGGATGAAAAAAAGGAAATCATCTTTTAGACACTAGTGTAGTAGCAATAACACAAGAGATTTCAATCTCACCCACAGAGCCCAAATTCACAAGCTGGCAAACACTTTAGGGCTCAGGGTCTGTAAGGAAATGGTGGGTCTTCAGTCCAATCCCATGAAAGACGCACAGGCTCATGAGACTAATGAAAACAACTCTTATTTCTGTAGCACTTTTAAATTTACAAAAGGTGTTTGTTGTTCACAACAACAACCCAGTGAGATAAAAAATACAAGTATTATTGGCTCCATTTTACATATAATAAAAATAATGTTGGTGACGTTAACTAGTATTTCTACAGACTTTTAAAGTTTGTAAATGTCATCTTGTTTGAGGAGGAAATTGAGGCTCTGAGGAATAGTGGTGTACCTCAATCACCCAGTGGGTCTCCAGACTCCAATTCCAGCAGGAGGGAGCCCCTATTGTTGTAATTTGATTTCTCACTTCTCTGCCAAGATGGCAGTCAGATTTAAGGATGCTCTACATCTGGAGAAACTCAGAAAGGTGTAAAATCTCAAGCTTTACAGCCCCAGTAGCTGTAATTAAAAAATACAAAGGCTTCTGGAGAGGTTTAGTTCACTTTTTGCCTTTTGGAAAGGCTTCAAGTGGTGTTGAATTTAAGATCTTCAGGTCTTCAGCTAACCTGGGAGTGGGGGTAGGGGTGGTTCTGGGTTCTTTAATAAGATTCTGTCCCATTTTAAATGACAATTTCTGACTGGAGCTTCAATAAAGATACAAAATAGAACAAGAATGAAATAAATAAAAATATTTAGATATAAGATTAGCCCCTTGCTTACTAAACAATCATTCACTGCCTAACTGGTTTTCCTCTTTGATTTCAAGAAAATCCTGACTTTCAAACTCATAGAACCACAGATTTCTAATCAGGGAACTGCTGACGTTGGTGGCCACGAATTCCTTCTGTGACATCACTGACGAGTGGCCCTACAGCTCCCACTTGAGAACCTCCACTCACCAGAAACTCACTACCTCCTACAATATCTGGTCCCATGTTTGGTCAACTCTACTTATCAGGGCCTTACCTCAAGCCAAAATCTGCCCCCCAACAATCAATCTTTCTCTGATCTATAGAGTTTCCAAGTACTGAAAATGCCCTTGGCCTGTTAACACCTTCCCACCAAATGGCTTAGAATGTGAGTGTTTGGATATCAAAATTTGATTGCTGCCTCACACCAGTATCTGTTCATTAGTTTTTCTCCTGATATTCATGGGCCTTCCGGATCTGAAGGGGAGAAAGGTAGATTCAAGCCACCTTTTACCTACAACCTCTCTTACTTTTTCTTCCCAGAGTCAGAAACAGAAAAGATGAGAACACTCTAGCTCTTTTCACCCCATTTGTATGCAGTCTGAATCCAACCAAAAAGGGTTTTCTTCTATTCAGAAAAGGTTACCTTCGGGAATAAGTCACTAAATCACTCAATTATATTCCCATCCCCACCCCCCCCCCATCCTTCAACAGTACTCTAACAGCACTGAATCATTTCAGTTTGACCACAGTCTGCTCTGGATCAAGCTGTTACCTGAAAAAATAGAACCAAGAGACCCTAAACATAAACACTAATGTCAATGGAACAGTTTTTCAACAAGTTACATAGGGATTCGTGATTTCCTGACAATACCTTTAGTTGAGGGAAGAAGGAAAATTCCCAATCTAATAAAAAAACGATGCTTCAAAGAATATAGAAACAAAGCCCCGACAGAACACAGTCTTCTCTAACCCACAATCCTCACAGAAAAGTGAAATCTATTTCATCAGGTTCAAAGACATGGGTATGGACTACACCTGCCTGATGATGAAGGAGGCTACCCTAGGAAAAAGTGAGCTCTCCATAACTGAAAGGGGACGAGGGCTGAGTCAGGTTGGCAAGGGGAACATCGCCAAGGAAACAGGTGAAAGCTGCTGGAGGGGCAGATTTGGATTAATTACAAGAAAAACCTCCTAGCAATGAAAGCTAACCATGAATGAAATAGACTGGCTCAGAAGGCAAGGATTTCTCCATCACTGGAAGTCTTCAAGAAAGGCTTGATGAATGAATAAGTGAAAAAGCATTTATTAAGTATTTCCTATGTGCCCAGCACCATGCTAAGCCCTCAGGATACAAATACAACAGTAAAAATGGCCATTTCCCTCAAGGAGCTTAAATTTAAATGGAGGAAAAAATACATATAAGGGAATGATGCAACAGGGGAAGGGGAAGGATGCAACTGAAAATAGCGACTGTGTTGAAGGGACTCGGGCTTCAGGTAAGAGGACAGAGGGCTTGGAATCAAGAAGACAAGGATTAATATTACCCTACCTCAGAATTACTGTGTGACTCTGGGCAAGTCATTAACCTCTCTGTGTCTCTGTTTTCCTCATCTTTCAAGTGAGAAGGTTGGACTCAATGATCTCTAAGGTCCTTTCCTGCTCTAAATCTGTTGCTTGGAAATGTTTTAGAACTGAAAGTTGAAGACCAAAAAAGCATAGTGCTGTTACTACATTGGACCAGATTACAAAACAAGCAACATACTTGATGTTGGAAAGGAAATTTCAAATGTTGTATAACATTGAAAATGTTCAGGTGCTGGGTCCAAGATTGTAGGCTGGGATTCTGCCAAACAGATCCCTCCTGCTACACATCGGCCAGGCCCGATTTCTGACTCCTCGGCTGCTTCAGCATCCCTTCTTCATTGTGTGAAAAAAGACCTTCCTGTGTGCCACATCCTCCCACCACACGAACAAATGACCTCATCTGTTTATTCATTTGTCACTGGAACGGATCTCCACCCAAGTACACCTTCAGTTTTCAGAAATCAGTAAAGACAAGCATCTGAACTACTAGAAACAGCTCACAAATGAGAGCTTAGGAAGTGGGTCAGTCAAGCCGTGGGTCACCATGAAGAAGTTGAGCAGGAAGTGGCAGCACTGAAAGCAAGGATGGATGAGCAAGATGAGCATGTGAGGATCACAACTGAAAGAATATTTCTTACGGACCAGGAGCAAGTGATTACTGAGAAGTAAGCCAAAGCTGGATGGTCTAGAGTGTCCAACCAAACCAGGGGATGCTGAACAAGTTATTTATTCTGAATGAGTAAAACGATGTGAAATCCAAATGTTCTGGCCAGATCAAAGTGGTGCGATCAAACAGAGCACAAGAGAACTGGTGGTCCAGACAAGGAAGTAGGAAACTATATCTCACCATCTCCACACCATAGCACTACTGAGATTCAAATCTTGCTCCCGGGATAGAGGCTCTGTGCCCACAGCCTTGCTGTGGAGCATCTTTTCTAGGGTGGGCAGATGAGAATCAGAGAGCATATGATTCTCTCCAGAACCAACCAGAATTCTCAAGGTGCAGATGATTTCACTCCTCAGAGGGTTCTATCTCCCAGAGGATCCCCACCGTTGTAATATTATTCTTCTCCTACCAAGGGATTTCCTCTTGACCTCTCTGAGGCTTGAATATGTCAGAATAGTCCCAAGGAAGATGCATATCTTGACCAAGGGAGTGGGTGAACAGAAAGAAGGAGGAAGGATATGAAAAGAGAAGAATATTCTCTCACACACACATACACTGTGTGACCCTGGCAAAGACTCAACCTCTGTCTGCTCAGTTTCCTCATCTGTAAAAAGGAAATAATAGGGGCAGCTAGGTGGTGCAGTGGATAGAGCACCGGCCCTGGAGTCAGGAGTACCTGAGTTCAAATCCGGCCTCAGACACTTAACACTTACTGGCTGTGTGACCCTGGGCAAGTCACTTAACCCCAATTGCCTCACCAAAAAAACAAACAAACAAAAAAAACAAAAAAAAGGAAATAATAGCAAAACTTATCTCTCAAGGTTGTTGTGAGTATAAAAGATCATATTTATACAGTGTTTTACAAACCTTAAAGCGCAATATGGATGCTAGCTATTATTGTCTAGTCTCTCCTGGGCCTAGTCCTAGACTGGGAGATGCCTGTGCAGACAGGAACCTTTAGGACAGATGAGTCATCAAATATCAATAACATCAGTAAACAAAGGGGTAATAGTGTTTCTTGGGACTACAAAAGGCACCATCATGGACTTGTATGTCAGAAAGAGGCTGTCAAAGTTTGTCATGGTGGCTGCTGTGACTCGCATCAAGGGTGTAGCCATGGCAAATTGGGAATTTTTAGGGTTTTTTGGTGGTGGTGGTGGTGATGGTTTTGGTTTGGTTTGGTTTGGGTTGGGTTGGGTTGGGTTGGGGTTTTTGCCACAACATCCAGAAGTTCAAATACAGACAAAAATCTTCAACTTACAAATCTCTTCCCAAGAACCACAACTGTCCCTTTCAACTCCCTTGTCCTCTTTGGGGAGGAGCAAAGTCTGAGAGTGGCATGTTTTATGCAAGTTTTATTGCTCTTGCAAAATACACTTAGACATATTTACAGATTGATATTGATCATTATCATAATTAAACATTAAGACTAAATTGTACTTCTCAAAATAAACAAATAAGGTATACATGATGCTATAGTTCCCTGGACTTTTATCCCTTTTTTCCCTCTCTTCTCTAAGTCAATGCACCCATCTGCAAAGAGGATTCCACTGGTTAGCTTTGGCCAAGTAGGATAGAAAGCCTTATACACCCAGAAGGATCACAAAGTGGCTTATTTTGGAGTTTACTGGGAAGTCTGCCAGGACTGGGATGGCCGGGCCTTGGCCTCCAGAGTGCTCATGAATGAAATGTAATCCCTGTGATAAGGCATGGGGAAGTCCCTCACAGTCCAGTGCTCCCCAAGCTGGGCCACAGAAATAATCTCGGTTGGTGGATCATTTCAAATTGAGATCACCCTTCCTGATCAGCAGCCATTGAGGATCTCTGGCCTAATCAAAGGTAGGATGGCAAAATGGTAAAAGATTAGGAGCCAAGGGGGCAACTAGGTGGCACAGTGGATAAAGCACTAGTCCTGAATTCGGGAGAACCTGAGTTCAAATCCAGCCTCAGACACTTGACAGCTGTGTGACCCTAATCAAGTCACTTAACCCTCATTGCCCTGCAAAAAAAAAAAAAGAGAGAGAGAGAGAAAAGCCCAAGCAAAATAGGAAAGAAGCAGGAATTTGTCAATCAGCAAGCATATATTAAGCACCTACTATGTGCAATGGTACTGTCTAAGCACTGTTGACTACAAAGAAAAAGCCAGACAACATTCTGTGCCCTTTAGCTGAAAGTGGAAAGGATGCTTCCATTGTCATACAGAGGAGAAAAGAAAGAAGATAAAGTCACCCTTCCCACAGTCCCTGACTTTTTAAACTTAAACAAGTGAGATAATGAATTCTGAAATGCACTGCAGCCCCTAAAGTGCTACATAATGTAAGTTCTTACTATTATTACCAGGCACTAGCTAAAAGTGCCACACTTCTGAACAGAAGAGAAATGGCAATGTCTCATCTACCTAAAAGATCCTCTGCCATAAGAGTGCAGACACTGGCAATCAATCATTCAAGAATCAATCCATTCTCTCTAGAGTGCCTCTCAAATGTCCATGTCATGAGGCCATCCAGTCCAGCACTGGCCTCTGCTGTGGGGGAGATAAGAAGAAGTCCAATCAGTCATATGTCTCTAACTCAAGAGCAAAGAAGCCTTGCTGCAGGAATCAAGTCTTATTTAATTTCAATTCAGCTGAGCATGAGCAACCGACATCATCATGATGGGGAGGATGTTAAATGATCTAGTGGAAAGATAATCTGGTTTAAAAACCATCAGAGAAATGTGTAATGGGGAACAAGTTGGGTGGGGCCCCATTCTTGATAGAGAGGTGGCCTCAGGGGGTCCAGAAGGACCCTGGTCAGGAGCTTTGTCACACTGATGGTCTAACTGTTCTTTCACTTCAGGCAAAAGTGTGTGTGTGTGTGTGTGTGTGTGTGTGTGTTATACAGTAGTAGAGAATCTGAATCATCCAGATATTCCAATGTTGGCTGTTCAGAGGGGACCAGGGATTGCAGGAAGTCAAAAACGTCATGGCTGGACTCCAAAGAAACGACAACCATGTACACGTATGAAATCAGTTCCATCGTTTAGGAGGTACCACACTGTCACCTCCAAGCACTCTTTTCAAGGAGCAGGCAAAAAAAAGCTGCCTTTTCCCTCTTATACTTACTTAATGTTTGCTTTTCATTTCAACAAAAGTCTAAAAAGAGTCATGAAAATCAAACCCACATTCGCCCTGGGACAAACTAGGAGCCCAAGAAAAGCAATTAAGAAAGGGATTTAGGGGCAGCCAGGTGGCGCAATGGATAGGGCACCGGCCCCTGGAGTCAGGAGGACCTGAGTTCCAATCCGGTCTCAGAACATTTAACAGTTACTAGCTGTGTGACCCTGGGCAAGTCACTTAACTCCAACTGCCTCACTAAAAAAAAAAGAAAGAAAGAAAGAAAGAAAGAAGGATTTGACTGCCTGGCCTCCTCCCCAGGATTCCCTGCCCACCCTAAGCTCTTGACCCTACTGCCTACAAGTGTGCTATTCCAACCTCATATCCCAACACTACAGGGATGTGGTAGGACCTTATTAAATAGCTTTAAAATCTTGTTTAATTTGCTATTTAAATTTTACTTAAATTTTTTCAAGAAAACAACATACTTCCTTTTTCTTGGAAGAGAGGTGAGGGACCACAGGTACAGGAATAGATCATGTTCAAGTTGCAGATGCTGTGAGATACAGTAACTCTATAGGTTATTTTTGCTTCACAGTTTTGCTTTGTTAAACTGAGAGGTCCATGGGGGGGAGGGGGGAATTGGGATACAAGTGGTGTTTAAAACACATGAATAAAACTTTCAAAATGATTTGCTCTGGAAGAGATATTGACCCTTTTCATTGTAACAGATTTCTATAACTCTAAACTTTGTGTCAGAGGCAGATAGTTAAAGTTTGCTGGTGGCTCCGGGCATCATTCAATGGTCCTTCTTGATGGGAGGGAGCAGTAGTGAAGACTTTGAAAGAAGTAAATGAGTAACTTCTCTCTAACTGCAAAAGACAGTTCCAGGGTTTCACAGAGACAAACATAGAAAGACATGATATGACTTAATTTATCTTTGTTTCATTTCCGTGGATGGAGTGACAGGAAAGATCAGAGCTGGCTGCTAAGGACGACAAGTTAATCTTTCTCTTTTGCTAATTGGGAGAGAAGAGAATGGAAAATTAACTTTTGAGGGTGATGAGCACTGATGGCTTATTCAAAATAATCAAAATATTTGCTGGGAAACACAGGTAGCAGCCCTAAGAAAAACTGAACTCCAAGCAGGCAAGTGAGAGAAACAGGAATTTTGTCCCTTTGACAAAAGGGCGACAATGGAAATCTACTAAGAATTCAAAAAAAAAAGTTATGCCTAATGAGAAAGACACTAAATGTGACGGTTTTGAATTCATTAAAAAAACAAATCCTTCGGAACTTTGTATTTCACTCAATAACCTGATATCGCAGTTGTTTTTTCAGGGAACAGCTAATCTCTCTCCCAGTCACCCTTCCTGCTGCTGACGCCCAGCTTGGGGGGGGGGGGGGGCAGGGGCGGGCAGCTAGAGCATAGAGCACTTAGCACCCAAAGCAGGCCCAGGTCTTCATTTAGAGCAGGTGTCCACGTGACCTGGGTCTGCTAACCTGACCATATAAAATGACAAGGATTTCACATGTGCAAATACACAAAATGCTGATTGTCATCAGCCAGAGCAATTTAAAACTTAGGCAAGTAGATTCGAAAAACAAATGGTAGTCTTTCATGTTGCAGGTGGAAGGGCCAGTCTGCACAGAAACAAAAGACACCATGTTAGAAATAAGTGAAAGCACCTTCCGATGCTTGCCCATACTTAACCAGATGCAACAGCTGTCTCACTCCAGAGATTATGCTTGGGGGCATGGGGGAACAGGTTGGGCTCCTAAGGCCCCAGGTCACTGGATCTCCCTACCTAACCACAAGCCTTTACTGAGAAGCAAAAGATGAGAATTAACTCATCTTTCTAAGGTAGGAGTTCTTAACAGCTGTACTTCAACTTAAATAGTCACCTTTGTAATTCAGTGCCTTTTGTTTTATGTATTTAACACGGGGGAGGGGGGCCCCCCTAACCACACACCCCCCCAGAATGATACAAAGTCCAAATTCCACTAGGAAGAGCAACTCACTACTACCTCATGTGAACAAGGATCCTGGATTTGGAGCCATATTTCTATCACTTGCTAAGTAGGTGATCTTAGGCAAGCCCCCTTAACTTCTCCAAGACTCAATTTTTGTCATCTATTCAATGAAGAAAAAGAAGAAAATTCATGGGGGATGTTATAACTGTCTCCAGATTCTTGCAGAGCTGCCATGTGGAAGAGGGAGTCAATTTCAATTAAACTCAACAAACATTTTTAGCGCCTACTGTGTGGATGCCTGTGCCAGGATAGGCATGAAAAGGTCCCAGTGCACAGGTTACCTTCAGTTGGAGGGTAACCAACCACAAGCAGATATAAGGCATGTCTACAAAGTCATTTCAAGAGGGAGAAAACAAGCAACAAGCAGGGAGATCAGAAAGTACCTAAGGGAGGGGGTGGCTCCCCAGCTGTGATTGAAAGAGACAAAGATGGTTTGGGTCCCTATTAGTGGGAGTAATGAATTCCATTAAGTAGGTCGCATTATTCGAATTCCTGCTGCATATTTCCAGTGTCCAGGACCCAATTTCCATATTTTACATCATTATAATTTAGGATAGTATGACCACTTTATGGGATTCATTATTCACATTAATTGAGACCTAACTTTATTAATTAGAAGTGAGTGTATCCCAAACACGAGGATCATTGGTGTAGAGTCATGGAGGCAGCTAATAGAATGACGTCTATGTGGGATAGCTAGCAAGACAATTTGATTAGCAAGAAGAGTGGATGGAGGGAAGTGATATGAAATAGAGAAAGGAATGTGGAAGTCATATTCTGGAGGGGCAAGCTGAGATTTATTTTGTCCTAGAAGCACCATGGAGCCATGAATATTTATGAGTAAGGAGTGATATGGTCAGGCCTCCATGTTACCAACATCAACTTGGTAGCTACCTGGAAGACAGACTGGGGAGAGAAGAGAATGGAAACAGGAAGACCAATTAGGAGAGCATTAGAATAGTTCAGGATAGAAGTGAGGCAGGTCTGAACTAGGGTAGGTGCTATAATCGTGGATAGAAAGGGATAGATGCAAGGGACTTGTCCTTTTGGACCCTAGGAAGAATAACTAGAGGCAATAGGTCAAAGTTTGCAAAGAAAGATATTTATACTTGGTTTAAGGGGGAAATCCCAATAATTGGAGCTATCTAAAAAATAAAATGGACTGCATCAGGAGGCTCCCCTCCACTAAAAATCCTCAGGCAAGGTCTAGAATATCACTTGTTGGAGGACTAGAGGAGATTCTTTAGGATAAAGGTGCTTGTACTGCATGACCACTAGGTTCCCTTCCAACTCTGTGATTCTGTAAAGAATACTTGAGAACAACCCCTTCCCAGCCCAACACCCAACAGCATTGGCATCTTCTCAATGACTTCGATGCCTCAGAATATGGCTACCTGGCACACCCAACATAACAATGATCTCATCAGACAAGGGCCAGGTCTACCCAGAGCTGGGAGGCAAAATGTTAATCATGGAAATAAACTGCAGAGACTGGCTAATAAAATGAAGTTGATTTTTTTTTTTAAATACTGGGGGCACTAAGGTGGTGCATTGGATAAAGCACCGGCCCTGGATTCAGTAGGACCTGAGTTCAAATCCAGCTTCAGACACTTGACACTTACTAGCTGTATGACCGTGGGCAAGTCACTTAACCCTCATTGCCCTGCCCCCCCCCAAATTTTTTTTAATTTAAAAAAAATTTAAATTAAAAAAATGACAGAGATTAATATAGAGTCTTAAAAATTTCAAAAGCACATTATCCACACTGTGTCATTTGAGCTCACAAAAAGCCTTTGAAGGCTGTGATAGCGATTACTATCCCCCTTTTACAGATTCTTTTTTTTTAACACTGAGACTCAAAAAAATTATGTGCTGGGCACTACATACAAAGGACAGATACAAAAACCAATGTAAACCTATGTCCCACGTGGAATGGAATTCTGGATCAGTACATGTAGCATGCATGAAGCCTTAGATATTTAAAGATAGCAGATAACGACCCATCATTGTTCAATCTCCAGTGGCTAAATGGCCACTTTCCTTTAAGACTTTGGGCCACAACCATTCAATGGACTCAGAATCAGTTGGCATGATAGAATCTCTCTGGGGGAATCAACCACATAAATCCTTTCAACAACTAAAATGGCTATTCACACTGACTTAGAGTATCATGAAAGAGATGTTAATGTTCCTATCTTTTTCTTTCGTGGTCACATACTACTGAAGCATCAGATCTGGGATTTGAACTTAGATCTTCTTGAACAAGTCTATACTCTTTTTCACTAAGCCAGGCTTCCCTAAACCATTTGGGGAAATTCAAATTCACAATGGACATGGCCAGATATCTTTGGATATGCAATTGATGATATGTTCAACAACAAAAATCTGTATAAACGAGAGAGAGAGAGAGAGGAGAGAGAGAGAGAGAGAGAGAGAGAGAGAAGAGATGGAAGCCCACATTTATACAAAAATTGATGGCAAAATCCATGATTCTATAAATTCAGGTTCTCATGGTCTGGGGAATCTACAGAAAGGCAGCCACTGTTACTATTCTCATTCTTTCATCTTTTTTTTTTTTTAATGGAGGCCCAGAACAAGTTCCTATCCTGCTATTATCTTTTCTATTTAAGTATGGGACAATATTGCCCAGGTGGATAAAATAACCAATTTTCTAGTTTAAATAAAGGTACTTGGATGTAAGTTTATCTACTGTAGGTCACTGAAAGCATCCTCAGTACAACTCCAGTGTCAGATGAGACAACATGGATAATTGGCATTTCTTTTTAACCTGTATAATTTCTATCTCCTCTGATAGATCTCTATATGTTGAAAGCTTTTTGGTCCATGTAGCTTGAGATTATTCTACTTTGAAAATTACTGTTAGGTCTTTATGGCCCATGTGATGCCCAGACATTTGTAGGCAAATGTGGAAACAATCCAGTGTAGTTTTATTATTGCATTCTCCCAGGTATTTTGAGTCTATATTTGAGTAGTTGGGATTGTCATTTGTCAATCCATGGAAGACGGCAAGCTTCTCATGTATAATTCTAATCACCAAGTCATGTCCGGCTAGGTGTTCAATTGGTCCTAGTTTTTGCAGCCTGCAGTGATGTGTTGCACAGGTTTCCTGCTATTACCTATATAATCTACATTGATCACTAAATCCCATCTCTTTAAGGAAAACCTTTCAATTGCTGGTGGCATTAACCTAGCCCTGAATTGCTATTGCAGACTTCTCCAGCTCCACAAACAAATCTCCATGATTCAGCCATTTGTTTGATGCTTCTTTGTCCATTTAATTATAAGGAGGAGGAGGAGGAACAGGAGCAGCAGCAACAACAGCAATGCTGCTGGATGGTAGCAGCAGTAACATCAGTAGTAGTGATAGCAGTGGGAGTGCTGCTGCAATGGCAGCAGCAGCAATAGTAATAGTATACTCCTCCATGTTATTCCACAAAACCTTAATACAAGCAAGAGTCTCTCTTTCCAAAAAGGAACCAATATTGTCCGGACTTTCAAAATGGTTTTGTGATGTTTAAAATAAGCTGGAAATGAACAATCATGTGTTGCTTGCTATGCTTTTGTGATAGAGGGCTTTTAGCCAAAAAACTGCCTCCTGAAAATTCTGTGCAATGCCATTGTTACATCTGGTCCAAGAATTGGCCGAGTGTCTTAAGGGTTGAGATACTAGCCTGAAGTCCTGTTTCACACCATCAATCTTTTCAGCACTGGGCATAAAGAGTCCTTTTTTGGGAAGCCCAGCTAAATTGTCAGAATTCAGAAAGTGGCTCCATCCCCATTAAGAGAACTTTCAGGGCACATTTCCCAGGAGAGGATGGTTAGTGCTTCTGTGAGGTCTATGGGGAAATCAGCATTCAATAGTCCCTCCATTAGGTAAGACATGGCAATAGAATTTGAATTCCCTGACTTTACTTTTGTTGAGGCTAAAATAACGCCTAAACAACAACAGAACTGGGTCTGATATTTTGAACCTTTACATTCCTTGCTGTAAGGTAAACTGAATTCACATACCAACAAATTAGACATCTAATTTTCTTTTTTTGTTATCTCAAACAACTAGTCCCCTGCATATTCTATGTTAATAGTCAACTTATCCCAACAATGGAATAGGACACCTTGGGTGATGAGCTCCCTGTCACTGGAAGTCTTCAAGCAGAAAGGCCGGACAACCACCTGGCATGATGCTATAAGGGAAAATTCTATGCTTTGGGGGGAAAGGCCACCTCTGTGGTCCTTGTCAAGTTTTGGATCCTAGAGTTTTATGGAACCAATACATCTCTGACCTCAAAAGAACTTAGGAAATGACATTAGTCTGTGTGTTTCCAAAAGGCAATAAAGGGTTGGGGGGGGACCCGAATTCTAAAAAATAAACATCACAGTAAAGGTGGGAGACAAGAGCAATCAATCCTAACTTGTTTGCCAAATCTAAGGAACTGCCTGATAAGGAGGGTCCAGAGCCACAAGGGCAGCTACCACTACTTCTATGACATTTGCTGGGATTTCCTCTGGCTGTTCTGGCCACCCACAAAGCTGAGCATCAGCAGCAGGAAGTGGAAGGTTGGGTCATTCTTGATCCTCCCCAGTGAGATATGGTCAACTTCTTTTATTTCTTAAATTTTGTCTGATTTATGAGAGCACTGAGGTCATTCTT
The DNA here is from genome assembly GCF_019393635.1 of Dromiciops gliroides. Classification (NCBI taxonomy): domain Eukaryota; kingdom Metazoa; phylum Chordata; class Mammalia; order Microbiotheria; family Microbiotheriidae; genus Dromiciops; species Dromiciops gliroides. The sequence continues at coordinate 696,783,658 of NC_057861.1, read as the reverse complement.
TCTCCCCTGCATTTTTAAGTGGTGTTTTGTTTATACATTACCCGCTAAAGGCATTATGAGCATTTCACTGAGAAGTGAATCAGATCACTTGCTAGAAATGGAGAAGTTAGCAAGAAAGCCACTTATTGTTTCCCCAAAGAGGGACGGTCCAACTCCCTGCCACTAAAGCCCAACTCAAAAAGGCCACCTCCTCCAAAAAGTCTTCCCTAAACCACCTCCCCAAGTGGGTATTGACCTTCCCCCTCAGATTTACACACTCCATACAGTCATCAAGTAATATTCTATATTAAAGTTATCTGTGTTTATGCCTTACTCCCTCTACTAACTTCACTGCCCAAAGAGAGTAAGGGACCATGTCTTATCTAAACTTGTTTTATCTAAACCCTATCTCCCCAGGATCTAGCAAAAGACTCTGCAAACAAGAGGTGTTTAATAAATATTGTTACATGTACTGTATTATAAATTAGGGTTCAAGGGAAAAAGAGGCAGGTTACACACTCCTCATTTCTAAAAATATAAGTACTGTTTGAAAGGTCAATGTGTCTTTTGTAATAAAAGTGTACGTAAATACGCTCTGAGGCTTCACCTCATAACAAGCAGATTCACAGAGATGACAAAAGATGGGAAGGATCAAGGTCAGAGAGGCTATAGAAAGACAGGTACCCTAATCTATTGCTAGGGCAGCTGTGAATGAGTACAACCATTCTGGACTATGAAAATGGGAGGCTGAGAGGTTCCAATGCTCTCTAACCAAGAGATTTCCACTGCTAGACATATCCCCCAAGGAGGTCATTGACAAAAAGAAGGCTCCACACACATCCAAATATTTGTAACAGCCCTCTTTGTGGTGACAGAAAAGCGGACAAAGGAAGATGCCCAGGCAGTTGGGAATGGCTAAACAAATTGGAATACTGTGGATGTAATGGAGTTTATTGTGCTCTAAGGAGTGATGACTATGATGAATACCAAAGAAGCATGGACTTACTAGAACTGGTGCAAAGGGAAGTAAAGAAAGCCTGAAAACAAATATCTTAATGATCACATCACAAACTTCGAGAATGAATTTTGAAAAATCCAAAGAACAAGTATGGCTTCCAACAAGACATCAGAGAAGAAAGCCTTCCTCTCCTCCACTCTTCTGTAGAGCTAAAGGGAGTTATTGGTCAGTTTTGCTGATCTTTTTTTTCTCGCCTCTCCTCTTTTATTTTTAATTCATTTTAAGGGATGATTTGGGAAGAGGGAGGAAAGGGGAAAGGGGAAATCTAGGTTATGTAAAAACAAAAGATATAAATAAAATCTATTTTTAAAAGAATGGAAGGAAAATGTTCCAAATTTCTCTGAGCTCAGTTTCCACCACTGTAAAATGTGGGGAAAAGACTAGATGACACTAAGGCCTCTTCTAGCTCCAATGTTCTGTGATTCTAATTTAAGGTTTGTTAAAAGAGATGTGTTTAGAACCCTAGGCTATAGGTTAAATTGGAAGGTACTTGGGAGAAGAGGGGACAGTTTAATCATTATGTTTGTATCCTGAGTCTAATGTAGTACCTAACACATGGGGGCAGCTAGGTGGCAAAGTGGATAGAGCACTGGCCCTGAATTCAGGAAGGACCTGAGTTCAAATCCAGCCTCTGCCACTTACTAGCTGTGTAACCAGTCGTCCTGATCTATATCTTGCCACTAGACCCAGATGGCTCTGAAAGAGAGAATGAGGCTGGTGGTGCCCTTACACAGTCCTGCCTCACTTAAATCCAATTCACTGCAAGTCATGACATCATGTCGATGTCATGGTCCTCTTCTAAATAAAGGACAAACAATAGTCTAACACATAGTAGGTCAAAATGTTCACCCAAGCCAGGACCTCAAATCATACTCTAGACTTCTAGGAAAAGTGTAAGGATAAATAAGTATATAAAGTATAAGGCAGGTGTTCATCCAAGTCCTTTGGAAAAGAGTCAGAGCTCCCCCAGGCCAGTCTCTGTTTGTTTAGCTCAGTCACTTCAGGTAACTGGAAAGCTTCCAATGGAGGATGAGGACGCTGAGCAGTAGGACAGGGAAAATCTTTGATAACTGTTACATCTCCTGGTCGGATCACATCTGAGAGAGTGATTGCCTGGAGCCAGGAGCTGGCTACCTGATGCTCTGGCAGCCTCTTAACCCTCAGGGCCTTAGGATCCTCCTATGGGAGCTCATTGGAGATGCCACTATTGCCCTCGGGCCCTGACAAAGATGCCAGCTGGATGGGAAAACTGGAAGACAGTATAGCAAAAACTAGGCATAGACCAATACTTTACACCTTATACTAAAATAAGGTCAAAATGGGTACACGATTTAGACATAAAAGGTAATACCATAGGTAAATTAGGAGTTTACCTCTCAGATTTATGGAAAGGAGAACAGTTTATGACAAAACAAGAGATAGAGAATATTATGAAATGCAAAATGGATGATTTTGATCACAATAAATTAAAAAGGTTTTGTACAAACAGCAGCAATGCTGCCAAAATTAGAAGGGAGGCAGAAAGCTGGGAAACAATTTTTATAGCCCAGTATTTCTGATAAGGCCTCATTTCTAAAATATATCAGGAACTAAATCAAATTTATAAGAATCCAAGTCATTCCCCAATTGAGAAATGGTCAAAGGACATGAACAGACAGTTTTCTGATGAAGAAATCAAAGCTATCTATTGCCATATGAAAAAATGCTCTATTGATTAGAGAAATGCAAATTAAAACAACTCTGAGGTACCACCTTAACACCTATCAGATTGGCTAATATGACAAAAAAGGAAAATAGCCAAATGTTGGAGAAGCTGTGGAAAAAATTGGAACACTAATGCACTGTTGGTGGAGCTGTGAACTGATTCAACCATTCTGAAGAGCAATTTGGAACTAGGCCCAAAGGGCTATAAAGCTGTGCATACCCTTTGACCCAGCAATACCGCTATTAGGTCATTTTCCCAAAGAGATCATAAAGAAGGGCAAAGGACCCACATGTACAAAAATATTTATAGCTGCTCTTTTTTGTGGTGGCAAGGAATTGGAAATTGAGGGTTGCCCATCCATTAGGGAAATGGTTGAACAGCTGTGGTATATGAATGTAATAAAATATTATTGTGCTGTAAGAAATGATGAGCAGGTGGATTTCAGAGAAACCTGGAAGGACTTACATGAACTGATGTTGAGTGAGATGAGCAGAACCAGGAGAACATTGTACACAATATCAACAACATTGTGTGTTGATCAGCTGTGACAGACTTGACTCTTCTCAGCAATACAATGGTCCAAGATAGTTCCAAAGGACAGAGGATGGAAAATGCTCTCCAAATCCAGAAAAAAAAAAGACCTGTGGCATCTAGGTGCAGATTGAATCATATTATTTCTACTTTTTTTTTGTTTTTCTTTTTTGAGATTTTTCCCTTTTGCTCTGATTCTTCTTTCACTCCATGACTAATGAAGAAATATGTTTAATGTTATTGCACATATTACTTGCTGTCTTGGGGAGGGGGGAGGGAGGAAGAAAAATATGAAACTAGAAATCTTATAAAAACAAATGCTGAAAACTTAAAAAAAAAAAAAAGAGGCCAGCTGGAGCTCATCAGGTCTTCAGACCTGGTCCTACATGACAAAGACCCAGACACTGAGCATGGGATCCATTTTCTAGCTCCAGCTATCAAGCTAACCCAGAAAGGGTGCAGTACCTTAGGAAAAGAGATACACATTTAGTCATAAACCTGATAACTGACATTTCAATGGCAATCTCAAGCTTTCAAAGCCCTTTCCTCCTAACAACCCTACATGGTAGGTTAAGCAACTATTATCACTGCTGTTTTACAGATGGGGAAACTGATACACAGAGAAGTTCAGTGCTTTGCCCAGCATTATACAGCTAACAAGTATAGGAGGCCAAACTTGAACCCAGGTGTCTCCTGACTACAAATTCATTGCTCTTTGCAGTAAAATGTGCTCCTAGACTGAGCCCGTGACCCTGCCTTTTCATTCCAAGATGTTCCAATAGATTACAGCTAAGAGAATATCAGTAAGAAAGTCCATACCTTAGGCCTCAAGGCAGTGTAACCTTGTAGAAATAATGATGGGTTTGGGGGAAAATAAGAAAAAAATAATGGTCCTATTTAGGAGCTGCAGCGTGTCCCATAAGAAAGTCCCTAAGCTCTCATGACGCCCTGGAGGGAGAGAGTACAGGCTGATGGGAGAGATAATGGAGAAGCAGCTCGTGGCACAGTGCGGGTCTTGTGCTACCAGGTACAAACATTTACTAGGCATGTGGACCCGAGGGCAAGTTACTTAACCTGTTTGCTTCAGTTTCTTCATCTATAAAGTAGAGGTAGTGGACAGAAACTTACCATTGCTGGATTGTTGTGAGAATCAAATGAGAGGATATTTGTAAAAAAAAAAAAAATCTTAGGACATGGGGCAGCTAGGTGGCACAGTGGATAAAGCACCGGCCCTGGATTCAGGAAGGCCTCAAATCCAGCCTCAGACACTTGACACTTACTAGCTGTGTGACCCTGGGCAAGTCACTTAACCTTCATTGCCCCACCCCCCAAAAAAATGCTTGGGACTTAGTAGGCACTATATAAATGCTTATTCCCTCCTCCAATATTGTGGAGGTATAATGGCCAGAGTTAATCATTGTCTGAATGAGGGATGAGATGGAGGAATGAGAGAGAGAATGAACACAGAATAACTCCAAGGTTCTAAACCTGAGTAACTGAGAGGATGGAGGTACCGCCAACAGAAATGAGGAAGTCTGAAGGAGGGGAAAGTGTAGAGGGAAGGGTGACTAATCTTTTATAAATGCTAAGTTTGCTCTCTATTTACAGGCTTTCTATAATCTGGGGCTCTGCTCTGACAGTCACATCCAAAGGGTTCTCTTTCTCCTATGCTAACTTTAGGACCTTTCTGGCACTTGGTGCCATGTGGGCATGGAGAGGAGGAGGAGGGAGAAGGAGCACCTGAGACCTACAGCTGGAAGGGATTTGCCAGGCAGGTGCTTTAGTTCAGTTCCCTTATTCTACACCTAAGGAAAGGCCCAAAGAGGCGAAATGATTTGCCTTGGGTGACAGAGGTCGAATGCAGCAGAAGTGGGACTTGAATTCGTTTCCTCAGACCCCAGTTCAGCTTTCCATCTGCTGCTACACCACAGTGGGCTATTTCTTTTTTTGTTTTTTGTTTTGTTTTTTGTTGTTTTTTTGCAGGGCAATGAAGGTTAAGTGACTTGCCCAGGGTCACAAAGCTAGTTAAGTGTCAAGTGTCTGAGGCCGGATTTGATCCCAAGGTATGGGTTCTCATACCTTGCAGAAGCCTGAAACTGCCCGCTATTTTTTGGCTTCAGAGCCCCTGCTCTTATTTCTACCACTCCACATTTTAGAAAAAGGGGATGGGGGGCAGCTAGGTGGCACAGTGGATAGAGCACCAGCCCTGGATTCAGGAGGACCTGAGTTCAAATCCAACCTCAGACACTTAACACTTACTAGCTGTGTGACCCTGGGCAAGTCACTTAACCCTAATTGTCTCACTAAAAAGAAAAGAAAAGAAAAGAAAAGAAAAGAAAAGAAAAGAAAAGAAAAGAAAAGAAAAGAAAAGAAAAGAAAAGAAAAGAAAAGAAAAGAAAAGAAAAGAAAAGAAAAGAAAAGAAAAGAAAAGAAAAGGGGGATGAGGGCAGTGGAAGGGAAGGTCTAGAAACATTTACTTTTGACTCAGGGAACAGGACTATAATTCAAGGGACAAGGTTACAGTTACAAAGGATCTTACAACCTCCTAGTTATAACCAGTACTAAACCCTATACCTGATTATCTAAAAGTGGAGCGTAACAGTCTATCTAGTCCCTTCTATGGTGGGCCCTATTGCTATAGGAAGGAAACAAGTGTCTCCTCCCTGCCCCACCCAGACCCGCCCCCACCACCACCACCTGGGGTGTGAAACCCGGATCCAGAGTGAGCGATGAGGGCTAGTTCAGTAGAAAAGAGGGGTCCAACACCCAGTCAGAGGAGGATGCAGCCCACCACACTAATGTCCTTGGGAAATATTTAACAAAATAAGTAACACAAGATGACATAAAAAATAATATATTTTAAAGCTAAGTCAAAATGTAGCCCAAAGGGATCTTTGTGTCCAGATTAGTGGCCCCTATTTCTGTTTAGGTTTGACACAACCATTGTAGAAGGCCCCTGCAGTGCAAGACCAGGCTCTATCACTTACTAGCTGGTTCCATCTGGGAAAATCTCTAGCTCTGTGTCTCAGTTTCCTCATCTGTAAAATGGAAAGAGAAATAACTGCAGCACCTCCCTCACATCATAGGGGGTGGAGGGGTGGGGGGTAGGGGGAAGAATCTGCTTTGTAAATCATTAATATAAAGGTATGAGCTACTACTATTTTTCCACCCAGACCTCGACAGTTGCTAATTCCTTCTGGGTCTCATGAGATAGACCTTATCCTTTGAATTGGAATCAAAAACTCAATTTTATAAATAGAAATTGGGGAAAGGCATGGATAGATAGCAACTTGTCAGGAAAAGACCTGGGAGCTTTCATGGACTACAAGTTCAAGCTGAGTCAATAGCATGATGCGGGGGGGATCCTAACATGACCTTAGAGTGCTTTAGGAGGAGACCCAGTGCCTAGCTCCATTAGTCTCATTACACCATGTCCTGCACAGACCCCGTCTGGATCGCTGTGCTTTATTCATCCCTGAGCACCAGAGGTTAAGAATGGCATTGATAAGCCAGAAGAGGATAAATTGGATGGTGAAGGGAAACAACAGGGCCTGTCTCACCCGGAGAAGAGAAAACTCAGAAGGCATGTGGCAGTTCCACGTGCAAGAACAATCCGACTTGTAGAAGAGACAGAGAAGTAAAGTTAGCTTTAGTGGAAGAAAAGAAAATGCCCTAATAATTGGAGCCCTTCAAAACTGAAAGGCTCGGGGGCAGCGAGATGGCGCAGTGGATAAAGCATAGGCCGTGGATTCAGGAGGACCTGAGTTCAAATCCAGCCTCAGACACTTGACACTTACTAGCTGTGTGACCCTGGGCAAGTCACTTAACCCCAATTGCCCAGCAAAAAAAAACCCAAAAAACAAACAAAACTGAAAGGCTCCACCTTGGGAGAGAGTGGGTTCTCGCTCACAGAAAGTCTTCAAGCAAAGACAGGATGACTATTTGTCCTTGCTGAATGTTGATCGGACTAAAAGGTCTCCCAGGAGACGCCCATCTCAGATGCTGCAATGCTCTGGTGCCCTTGCTTTTGCTTTTGTTTAACCTACTCATTCTTCAGGATTAGTTTCCAATTAATTTTGAACCTATCTTCCCATGACCCTTTATTACAGGTGATTTCTATGGCATCATGATCTGAAAAGGATGCATTGACTATTTCTGCCTTTCTGCATTTGATTGTGAGATTTTTATGCCCATTGTTGTGTATAAGTGGCTTTTGCTTTTTGGTTCAGGACACACTACACTCCTAGCCTCTTTACCCTCTTGGGGCATATTCTGGTTATCAGAACCAGTAGAATAATTTTCTATTTGGGCCCCCAAGGTGACTTCCACAGTTTCAGTGCAACTGCAAGTTTTGCTTATAGGTGCTCCTGCCATTCATGAGATTACCCTCTGGTTCCTAGACTCAAGCAATCCCATTTCTACCTCTGTTGTCTATTTTCTCCAGGACTCAAAAAAAGAAAAATACCCTGTGCATTCAGCATCCTTATCCTACTGTTCTTCGCCATCTGGACACTAGGTCTCCAAAGCATCTCTACAGTTAAGGGAGTGGTCATCATTCTGTTCCCCTACTGCCATGTGCTCTATCTCTCTAGGTCTTAAGAGAACTCTCCATATCCATGCTTGAAGTTTGTTCAGTCCATATATTCATTGCCTCTATTTTCTTACCATTCCCTTATTCAAATCAAATCGTATGTATGTATAAAGAGCTTGGTAGAGTGTCTGGCACAGAGTAGATGTGTAATGAATGCTCCTCTTCCTTTTCCTGACTTCTCCATCATTCTACTGCCTTTGTTCTACAGAAAGTCACCGTGGACTTCCTAATCACCTCATCACAGGACTGTGCTCCTTCCTCAGCCCTCATCATCTCTGATCTCTCTTCCACATGGTCACTGCTGACAAGCCCATCCTCCTTAGTAGTCTCTCTTCCTATGGCTTTAGACTCACCACATTCTTATCTGTCAGACTACTCTGTCTCCTTCAAAATTTCCTTTTTGAAGCAGGTGGTAGCAGAGTAGATAGAGCACTCGGCCTGGCATCAGGGAGTCCCGAGTTTAAATCCAACCTCGGATACTTACTAGCTGTGTGACCCTGGCCAAGACAACTTAGTCTTTGTGTGCCTCCATTTACTCAACTGTAAAATGGGAACAGTGCCTGCCTCACGGGTTTGTTGTGAAGATAAAATGAGAATATTTGTTGTTGTTTTTTAAATACTTAGCACAGTGCTTGACACATAGTAGGCACAATATAAATGATTATTTCCTCCCTCTTCTTCCTCCTTTTCTTCCCCCTTCCACCTAATTGTTGGTATATCAGTATTCTGCTCTTGTCCCTCTGTTAAGGCTAAAATTCTAGCTAAACTATCTAAAATATCTAATGAGTGGTTGCCAATAAATTATCAGCTTTAGCAAGAGTTAGACTTTTAAGCATTTATTAAGGAGAATAAGAATTTGGTAAAGAAAGGCCTAGATTCCTCTATCTATTAAAGGGAGAGCGCATTCCTAGCTCCGCTCTCCGCCAGAGTCCACAGGAAAGAGAGAATCAGAGCACCAGGCTCCCCCTTCTTCCTTCCACAAGCAAATGTCACTTCCTGACGCCAAAGAAAAGACACATAGTCTTGCCCTCAGAGACCTTCACCTCATGGCGGAGCTTTTCTATAGTAAATCTCCAGCAGGTGGCGTCATTCCAATCGTCACACCTCTCTTCTCCTCTCTATCTAATCTATCTATCTGGACCAAGTCAGGTTGAGGGTAACTGACAGTTCTCAAACCTGTCAGTGAGTTGGGGGATGTCTACCCCAAGCATGTGAAGACTTCCCCTGGTGAAATGGGCAGATGAAAACAATTTGTTTCTATAGTTATGAAGGCACCTAAAGGAGGAGCATTAGAGTGCTCAGAGCTTGGTCAGATATCAAAGACTCCAAGGTCATTCACTGCATCCTGGGCCATCGCCAGTCATCTTGACTTTTGTCTTGCTACCGGACTTTAGTGACTCTGGAAAAAAGAATGAGGCTGACGACTGTGCAACCCGACCTCACTTAAATCCAATTCACACACAAGTCAAAACATCACCATGAGGAACAACAAAGCATTCATCATAATGTGTGCTACAATTATGTGTTTTGTGTTTTATTCCTTTGCTAGACTGTAAACTGCATGAGACTATAGACTATATTCTCTCTGGGGAGACAGCATGGCCCAATTTAAAGAACTCTGATTTGAGAGTCTGAGGTCCAAGGTTCGAAATCTACGTCTGATGCTTCCTAACGGTGGGATCTTGAGCAAATCCCTTAACCCCCTAAAAGCGTTGACATCTAATTCCAGAGGAATGATGATGAAGCATGCTTCTGCCCACCTCAGACTGACTGCTGAGGGGCTGGGGGTGCACACTGACACATAGATTTCTTGGATATGGTCGATGCAAGAATCTATTTTGTTTGACTATGCATTATGTGTTACAAGAATGTTGGGTTGTTTTCTTTTCCCTTTCCCCAATAGGGGAGGCATGAGGTTAAAAAAGAGAAAATAGATTTTTGTTCTTTTTTTCCAATTAAATTTTTTTTAAATTCTAAAACTATGACTTGAGGAGAAAATGAAAGGACCAGACTGGACAACCTCAGGGTGCTATAATCTATAACCAAACTGTTTGGTTTCAATTTTTCATGATTTCTTTTCTTCTGGGATTTTGCTGCTTCTATTAGTTAGGAACCTTTACGGGTTCCTCTACAGCCTAGCACAGCGCCATGCACACAGTAGATGGGAATGTTTACTGAATGAACACTTGAAAACTTACACTGAAAGTGAAATATAAATGATTCCCAAAGACTTACACTGAAAGTGAAATCCAAATGATTCCCAGCATTGGATGAGAAAGGACACCACTCTAAAAAGGAGTCTGAAATTGGTAGGGCAGAAGTGTTTGAAGGACTCTCTCCTGCCCAGGACTCACTGACCCTCAAGGAAGAGATGTGTCATTGTGCCTGAGCAGGCTGGGCAATAACAAGTTGCCACTGTCATATTCTTGGACCATGTCATAAGGAGTTAAGACCATAGGACAGGACAAGATGATAGCCAGGAAGTCTAAAGCTTTCATCATGAAGCTGGGTAAGGGGCAAAGAGGAAGGGCCTATAGCTCTTAATCTGAGGAAAGAATGAGCATAAAATGGTCAGATCAGAGAGCCCAGGGCAGGAGTTGGTCAGGACAGCGCCTCCAGGGACTTTGCTGCTTTTAGGATAGAGCAGCCCTGGCCTTCTTGCTGAGTTTGGTTCTGCCTGGCTAACACTTCGGCATTCAAAGGAACCAGGCTACCATACTATTGGTTATTTCCCTGGCAGGGAACAATCTCTTCAAATGGATGGGACACTCATCCCTGCCATGATCACAGGGCCCCTGAGAGATGGTCCCTATTTCCTCGGGCCTCATATTGGTGGGGAATCAGAAAGACTCTTGATAATTTCATGGCTTCATTCAGAGAGTGTAAGGCCACTCCCTGCATGGAGCTTATCAGACCAAGAAGGTGCAACCCTCCATGATGGGATGTGAAGTGATGATAGGATTTGATTTCAGTGCCTTAGTCAAGTGAGTCAATCAGGATTTTTTTTTTTGGCTGAGCAATGAGGGTTAAGTGACTTGCCCAGGGTCCTATAGCTAGTAAGTGTTAAGTGCTGGAGGCCGAATTTGAACTCAGGTCCTCCTGAATTCAGGGCCGGTGCTTTATCCACTGCACCACCTAGCTGCCCCCAGGAAATGTACACAGAGTGGGCATACTCCACTGACATGCAGAGAACACATGCTAAACAGCAGCTGCTTTTGTTCTGCTACAGTGGGAAAAGGGCTAGATTTAGAATAAGTCCTGGGTTTAAAACCTAGCACAAAGCTGGGGCAGCTAGATGGCGCAGTGGATAGAGCACCGGCCCTGGAGTCAGGAGTACCTGAGTTCAAATCCGGCCTCAGACACTTAATACTTAACTAGCTGTGTGACCCTGGGCAAGTCACTTAACCCCAATTGCCTCACTAAAAAAAAAAAAAAACCTAGCACATCCCTAAAATGATGATAACAAGCCCCTGTATAGTAAGTGAGTGCCTATCTCACTAGAAAGTGTTTCTTAAACCAGGTTGGCTTTGGGACTGAACTTATGATCCAGATTTGCAAGCTCGACACTGAACCAGATTAAAATACAGGTGGAAAATGTTTGAGAAAAAATATATAATATAGCATAGATGATGTTAGTTTGTGGTTTTCTAAGACAACATACTATCCTGAATTTGTCCCCACTGGTCTTGAGCACTGAGAGTTTGTACTTGTACAGGGTCACACACCCAAGTACATATCAGGGATATGACTTGAATCCAGATCTCCCTGGCTCTTGGGTCAGCTCTTGAGTCACTACTAACATACTGCCAGGAGACACTATCAACTGTGAATTACTATCATCATCATTCCAAGCCTGGGGTGGTTTATCCATAGACTTCAGATTAGTGATGAACAGTCTTAAAAAAAGTCCAAGGACTTGCCAGCTAAATGCAGCAATATCTTTTGTATTCCCAAGAACTTTAAAATTAGTCACTAAATCTCATGTAAAGTTGGGTGGTTTTTTTTAAGCATCTCTGACTCCATGGTGTAAATATATTTATATATCCATGCTCTGTGGGTGGATGTTGTTTTAGGAATTCTCTGTTCCATCACTTAAGAGGTAAAATCTTTTTTACAGATTTTTTTTTTAAAAGCTGGTTTCTCCATTTCCTTGGACAAATACACTTCATTCTCATGCTCCCAGGTCAAATCCAGAAAAGGATTAGGAATGTCTTTCTCCCTGGAAAAACATGGTGTTTCCAGGGCTCAGCTCAGTTTGGTCCCTGCTTAGGCCACCAGCTGTGTGCTCTGCTCAGGCACTGAGCCCAAGGAGACTCAGCAGGACCTACGAATCTGGAAATTACAGAAGAGCTGTTTCTCTCCAAGAGGCCGTCCCACAGAAGGGAACTCCCAAACCACCCTTCTCCTTCTTCCCAAGGTATCTGGCAAGATCGGTCAACCTTTAGGCCAGGGCTAGAGAATCCTGGTTCTTTTAATGACTACTGAGAGGAGTTGGGGGAGGGGAGGGAAAAAATCTATCAAGACTCAAGTGAAAAAGCAACAGTTTAGGGTGTTATGTTTGATTTAGAGAAAAACAGAAAATGTTTCAGTAGTCTGTTTTTTAAACTAAGGAAGAGAGAGAACATCGAAGTCTATTCAGTAAATACAAGAAATAATTAAAATAGACTTCAGTTCTACATTTGTTGTTTTTCAAAGTCATTTCACTCTGTGTTTGACTCTTCATGACCCATTTGGAGTTTTCTTGGCAGAGACACTGGAGTGGTTTGTCATTTCCTTCTCCAGCTCATTTCACAGATAAAGAAACTGAGGCAAACAAGGTGAAGTGACTTGCTCAGAGACACACAGCTAGTAAGTGCCTGAGGTCAGATTTGAACTCAGGAAGATAAGTCCAGGCCCAGCACCATCCAATACACCACCTGGCTGCTCAGTTTTACATTATGGGCAGGTACACAAGAAGAGGAGAGGGGAAGTCTAAGAATGAAGACAGGAAGGACTCAGAAAGGCTGAACATCAGAAAAATGGAGAAAGGGACAAATGTGAATGTGCCTTATATAAAGTAAACACAATCTAGACAAACTCAACAATGGCTCAAAGTATATAGTATACAGAAAGGCAAAGACGTATACAGGCATATAGAAATAAATCCCCCTTATACACAAAATCACGCAATAAAAACTTTATTACAGGGAAATGGGGCACAACACTCAAAAACTTCCTCAGTGACACATAAGAAAAGGAACCCTATTAAAAGTGGTGGCACAGTTTTATACATATTAAATGGTAAAGAAATCCATAAAAGCCATATAAATAGTGGCAGCATTCTGACCTCAGACTGCTGCTCAATCTGTGACCAAACCTACATAACAAATATAGCTCCATCAACTTGAACAAGGGCTGAAGTTTGCTTGTGGAAGTGGGCGTCAAGAGGGGCTACAGCTTGAGAATTCTTGTAAAGTGTTATCATTTTCTGTGTTTCTGTTGAGCAAAATCACACATAAGCAAACATGAAATTCGTGTTATGTTCAAATTGTTCCCCAATATATCAACTGCATGAGAACAAATTCACGTTTTTAAAACAAACAAGTGTCATAGCAGGACAGACTGTATACATATTTAGAAAGAAAATTGACCATCATGGTGATAGATGCTCATCTTGGGCCTTTTAGGATCACAGATTTGGGAAGGACAGTTAGAAGCCGTCCAAATCCAGCCCTTTCATCTACAGATGAGGAAACTGAGGACCAAAGAGGTCAAATGAGTAGCCCGTGGTCACCAAGCTAGTATAAGCAACAGAGGCAGGCTCTGAAATCAGTTCATTCCAACTCCGGATCCAGAACACATTTCACTGTACCATTAGGCCTATGAGGGGATGGATGGTGAGGATTTTTTAAGCTATGTTCTGTTTTCACAGCTATGGGCACAAATCTTCGTACCTGTCCCACAGGCTGAAACCAATTAAATCATGAGCTGAAGCTGGCCCATGGATAAGAGGTTTCCCACTCTTGCTCTAGGCCTTCGACATCATTAACTCTAAAAAAACTAATAAATGACATTTTTATTACTAGCTTGAGGTGTTTGCTTAGGCCCTCTCAAATAAAAAACACCCATAAAATTTTTTTAAATGATTTCAATTGTTTCCTAGAGGGATCCCAAGTCTAGAATGCATATGCCCTCTCAAAAACCCAGTTTTCCAGGGACAAGGAGAGCTCTTCCTCAGGGTTCTCAGGACGAACTATGTATCAAAGTCCTTCTTAGACTGTCAGAGAAGGGTAGAGAGAGGGGACCTTAGAGTACTGCCAGAACAAACATTTGCCATATCTAGGCCATTCTAATTACACAAGTCTTTTTTTATGCATTTCCTACTTGGAAGTGGAAACATTTGCAGCAATGATCGCTGCCCCAAACAGCCTCAAAACAAATGTTTGCTACAACTGAAAGGTTACAAATATTACCACACTGGACAGTCTCTGGTCAAACAAATATCTTCAATGGAAACAGATATTTCAGCTGTTAAGATATGCACTAAATCAAATAGTTTTATGGGGGGCAGGGGGAAGGAAGGAGGAAAGAAAAGGAAAGAGGGAGGGAGAGGGAAGGAAGGAAGGAACAAAGGAAGGAAAGAAAGAAAGAGGGAGGGAGAGGGAAGGAACAAAGGAAGGATAGATCATTTGGAAAGGAGATGGAGTTGAAGACAGTTCTATCTTTCCCCATTTTGACTACTTTGGTCTGCAAGTTTCCCCCATTTCCTATTGGATCCTCCAATCACCCAAACTCCCAGTTTATACCATCCTCAAAGTTTGCTTAAAATCCCTCATTTTCAAGAGGTTTCGTCTGAGTCCTCATCAGCCGCTCTTCTAGATTCCTACACGTCTTTGATTTATTGCAGTTGTACAGGAGCTGGAGGATCTATGAATTTGATAAGGTCCTTTGGAATAGTCAGGTCTGGTCCCACAGGTTTCAATTTTCTACATTTTCCCTCCAGTGATTCCTAATTAATTGTCCACACCCCATTTTAAACACATATGAGTGTGTGTGGTTCCAGTTTGGTTCTATGACACTATCAATCTGAAACATAATTATGTATTGGGCTATATAACTGGTTGAATTCATTCAGCCAACAAACATTTCTTAACCCTTTACAATATATGCCATCGTGCTAGGTATTGCTTGGGATCTGAAGACAAAAATGAAGAATATTACCTGTCCACACAAGGAGCTTACATTCTCCTAGGGTATGAGAGGGTGGGAACATGACAGGCACACAGAAAAGTCTAAGGCAAGGCATGGTGTGCTAGGGGCAGAGGAGATTTACAAAGTGCTCCAAAGGAATCTGAAAGACAGCTAGATATCGAAGTGGATAAAGCACCAGCCCTGGATTCAGGAGGACCTGAGTTCAAATCCAGCCTCAGACACTTGACACTTACTAGCTGTGTGACCCTGGGCAAGTCACTTAACTCTCATTGCCCAGTGCAAAACAAAAACAAACAAAAAACAACAAAAGGAATCTGAGCAGGGAGATAGTCTTTCCATCTTGAAGTGTGTCATTTTTACAGAGAAAGTGGCACCTCAGCTGATCCTTTCAGGAAGAAAAGAATTTCTTTTCCTGGCTGAACCTTCATATGTGGATGAGACCCACAGAGAAAGACTTCAGGAAAACCTTTGCAAATGCATGGAGGTAGAAGATGGCACGATGAGTCTAGGAACAGCTGTCCCCAACCAACTGAAACAGAAGGGGAGTAACATGAGGAAGAAAGGATGGAAAAGAAGAGTCACACTCTTCTGTGAAGGAGTCTTAAGTGCTAGGCCAAAGAGTATTTCATATGTATGTATTTTATAATTCAGGCAAAGGGAAACCCTCTGAAGACACCGACCCACAAAATGTGCCCAGCATCATAGTGGAGGAAATAAAAAAGCCAGCAAAAGACACTGTTCCCTACCCAAAGAAGCAGGAAATCCAGCTAGGGAGATACAACTAAGAGACCCAGCATAATTAAAGAGAGGTGAAGTGGTGCTATCAAGTGCAAACTCAATTCAGAAGAGGAAAACATTAGTCTAGCCTACAGTCATGTGAAAAGACTTCCTACAGGGGGCGATGAGTTGAGCTGGGCTTTGAAGGATGGACTAGGTAACAGGAGGAGGAAAGACATTCCTAGGGTTGGAGAAGGTGGGAACTGTATTGCATTTGATTCTTGGGAATTCGCAATGTATCATCAAAGCCTTTTGCCCAGCATCTTCCTATTTTGAATATTTAATGTTTTTGTTGATTATTCAGCCAAATGTTCTGATACTCCACCATCAAATATTGATTATTCCACCAAATAAAGTTGGGCCAACAAGAGAAACAGCAGCGATGGAGGCTAGAAAGCAGTGGTATTTGGGCTTCAGATACCCAGCTTTATTAACCTTACTTCACAGAGACAGCAAAAAGGGAAATGCTAATGCTAATACTTTCCCCACCCCCACTCCATGCTGGTGAAGTGGAGAGAGTACTGGGTCAGGGGCAGTTAGGTGGTGCAGTGGATAAAGCACTGGCCCTGGATTCAGGAAGACCTGAGTTCAAATCTAGCCTCAGACACTTGACATTTACTAGCTGTGTGACCCTGGGCAAGTCACTTAACCCTCACTGCCCCACCCCCCCACCCCCAAAAAAGAAAGAGTACTGGGTCTGGAATTAGAGGGATCTGAGTTCAAATGCAACCTCATATACCTACCACCTATTCAAATCTGGGCAAGTCGACTTAGTTTTCTCAACTGTAAAATGGAGATAACAGAACCTACCTCAGAGGGTTACTATGAGGATGACTTAGTACAATGCCTGGCATATGGCAGGCACACATCCCAGTCTTCAGGATGTACGGAAACACAACCATCTATATGAAGCCCACCCTGATCCCTTCAACTTCTGGCAGCCTGGTTCTCAAACCACTTCTTATAACTATTTTGTATTTATTTGTATTTGGTCTCTTTTCTGTATAGAAGTCTATATCTCCTTGCCTCCTTCATGAGAATCTAAGTTCTTTTTAAGTAGGAATCTTTTCCCTCCTTCAAGCTGTATTCCCAGCCCCAGTACAACACCTGGCTTAAAGCAGGTGGTGAATAATTGCTTCTTGACTGACTTCTCCCACCTCCTGCCTTTTACCCAAGCTAGCCCCTCAAGTGTGGGAACCACCACAGCCTTATACAAGCCCTAGCTTCCTTCCAAGACCACCTCCTCCACAAGGCCTTTTAGGATTCCACTGGACAGTTCCCCACCCCTGGAGGTTTGTATGGCATCACACTAGAAAATCAGTGCTTTGAAGGCAGGGCAATTTTTTGGGGGGGAGGGGAGGGGTGGCTTTTTTATCCCAAGCCTAGCATAGTGCCTCAGGTGCTTCATTTTCTCTCACTGAACTGAATATTAAGTGAGAGTCCTAAGTTATTGTTTTACCACCGGAGCCAAACTAATCATTAGAACCTCCTAATGTGTAAAGAGGCCAAAAGGCAGGTGTCCATCTTGAGGCAAAGAAACCTGTGCCTGGTAGCTGGGAGTTGGGACCAGAGAGTATTGGAATATAAAAGACAAACCTATTCATAGCACTGACATCTTTAACAAGAACACTTAAGGGGCAGCTAGGTGGCGAAGTGGATAAAACACTGGCCCTGGATTCAGGAGGACCTGAGTTTGAATGTGACCTCAGACACTTCACACTTGCTAGCTGTGTGACCCTGGGCAAGTCACTTAACCCCCATTGCCCCTCACCAAAACAAAAAGAACAAAAAAAAAAAAAACAAGAACACTTAAGCAGTTACCTAAAGCTAAACAATAGGCCAAACACTAGGGCAGGGAAACAGTTTAGATAAGGCACGTGGTTCTTTCAGTCAATCAAAAAGCATTTCTTTTTTTTTTTTTTTAGTGAGGCAATTGGGGTTAAGTGACTTGCCCAGGGTCACACAGCTAGTGTTAAGTGTCTGAGGCCAGATTTGAATTCAGGTCCTCCTGACTCCAGGGCCAGTGCTCTATCCACTGTACAACCTAGCTGCCCCCAAAAAGCATTTCTTAAACATCTGTTACATGCCAGGCTATGTGCCTGCCCTGGAGGAGCTTACACTCAAATGGGGAAGGCAACAGGCCTTCACAACAAGATACACAATTAACTTATGGCAAGCACAAGCAGCAGAGATCCGGAAAAGCCTGAAGAACAAGGTGCTTTGAAGGAAACAGGGATTCAAAGAAGAAGAGGTAAGGGGGGGGGGGCATTTGGGGCATAGGAACAGTCAGGTCCAAGCCACTGAGACAGGCCATGGAATGTTATGTGAGAGGAATAAGAGTCTATAGGCCTCAGGCTGAACAGTGGGAAAGCTGGAGGCGCAGGAAGGCACCAAGTGGTAAAAAGGCCTTGAATGGCAAAGATTTGTTTATATTTGATCCTAGTGGGGAGACATAATAGTTTAGGAAAATCACTTTGGTAGCTGTGTGAAAGATGTATTTGGGTGAGAAGAGATGTGAGAAAGGGAGAAAAATTAGGAGGCCATTGTAATAGTCCAATTAAAAGCTTATCACCTAGGGGCAGCTAGGTGGCACAGTGGCCTTGGATTCAGGAGGACCTGAGTTCAAATCCAGCCTCAAACACTTGACACTTAACTAGCTGTGTAACCCTGGGCAAGTCACTTAACCCTCAGTGCCCTGCCAAAAAAAAAAAAGCTTATCACCTAGTAGGTGGATAAGGCACCAACTCAGAGAGTTATGTAGGCAGCTGGGTTTAGGGTTAGGGTTAGCCAGGCCTGGAGTCAGACTCATCTTCCTGAGTTCAAATCTGGTCTCAGACACTGACTAGCTATGTGACTTAATCTTGTCTACCTCAGTTTCCTCATCTGTAAAATGAGCTAGAGAAGGAAATGTGGCAAACCACTCCAGTAAATCTGCCAAGAAAACCCCAAATGGGGTCACAAACAGTCAGACACAGACTGAAAGTACTAGACAACAACAGATAGCTATAATACACAAGATTACATTATAACTATATTCGAGGGATTTTCTTTTTATTCAAAAAATAAGACCTATGTGAGGTCTGAGGAGGAAAGTCCTGCCAAAGAAAGTGTTAGGGAAAAGTTTCACTAATATGAGTTAGGTTTTAAAAGATAAGTAGGAATTCCGCAACTCTAGATATAACCCACCCATCAGATGGACCTCTTCAACATCAAGGGAGGCAGTGTGGTGTAGAGAAAAAGCCCTAGATGTGAGTGGCAGAAGGATCTGGGTTAAGTCCTGACTCGGACACTTGCTAGCTGACATGATGGGAGTGACAAGCTCTGAAATCCACAGGTTCCTCACTTGTAAAATATGAATAATAATACTTGCACTACCCGCTCAAAGAATTGTTGTAGATAAAGCGTTCTATAATTGTGAACTAGAAGAAAACAAGAGCCACTGGATTCCTCCTTGTAGATCCTGGGAAGGGAAGGAGGAAGGGAGAGAGGGAGGGGGGGGTAGGGAGAGAATATGAACTTCTCTATGCAAAACTCTGGTTTTCCAAAGTCAATTAATTACTTTACAGCTCATGTCAATCAAAGGTCAGTCTGGAGTGGTTATGGTCTGGGTTCCTCTGGAAACAACATAATGAATGGCCAAGCTCCTAATGGTCTCATTGGAATGCAGTGTCAGCTCAGCGGTGATGCAGCTGATGAGCTGTTACAACACACCTTCATACGGAGCCTGAGTGACCTGTAGGTATGTAGCATAGTCCCAACGCCGTGGAAGATCTTTATTCCCAATCTACCTGATGAATGCATAGACTATACAGGATCTGGCTGATGATCAGAGCACAAAAGGATGCCAGAGACCATCTGATTTAACTCCTTTTTTACAGAGGAGGAAACTGAGGCCCAGAGAAATTAAGTGACTTGTCCAAGTCAAATCCAATGTTCTTTTCCACTGTACCAAGGCTTCTCCAAACATGAGTAAGGAAGGTTTTCTGACCCCTCCCCCCCCCAGGTTTTCCTCCTTCTCCTTTACAGCAAGTAAAGGCCTTGGAACCTAGTCAAGAAGAAACCCCTCCTCTCAATGGGGATAGTGCCCTGACTGGGCCCACAGCAACAAAAAAGGGGGGAGGGCAAACATTAGGCCCCTGAAAGGATCCAGTACACTGGAAAGTACAATCCACATTCTTTGAACTCAAGACCTGGCAGAACTTCTGGCTCTGCCTTCAGAACGAGTCTCAAGAAATAGATATAGATTAAATATTTGACATAAATGTTCCCAGAATAATGAGGCTTAGTCCAAAAAAGAATTTTTAAATTCCCCTTAACAGCTATTAGTACCCCACAAATTTCTGGACCCAAATCTGGTTAATCTCTATTGGGGAGGTGATAACCCCTTTCTATAACCAGGCAAAGATCTAAGGTTATAGACAAAAAGAAAAGCAAAATCCCTCTGGTCCATTTTTTCTGTAGAGTCCACTATCTCTTCCCCAATTTGTCTTTAAGCACACTACCCCACCCCCACCTCAACCCCCTAAAATGATTTCCCTCTTCAAAGAGCAGCTCAAGGGGGCAGCTAGGTGGCGCAGTGGCTAGAGGACCGGCCCAGTAGTCAGGAGGACCTGAGTTCAAATTTGACCTCAGACACTTGACACTTACTAGCTGTGTGTTGCCTCACTAAAACAAAAAAAGTATTGATTCAAAGAGCAGCTCAAGGACCAACTGCTTCCACAAAGGCTCCCAGAAAACCTAGCTTCAATGGTCCCTACTTCAATTCAATTCAACCTCTCCCCACCCCACCCCCCAAAAAACACTGATACCTACTATGTGCTTGTAACCAGCTGCTGAGGATACAAAGGGGGAAAAAGGAACTAGTCTCCACCCTCAGAAAGCCAACATTTTTACCAGTAGTATGTATACACAACCTGTACGCAAATAAATATTTTTAAAAACAAGAAGCAATAGGGGCTAATGAGATCAAAATGCTCTAGGAATATCTGAGGGATATCCTAGAATATCTGAAGAGTTGTTTACTCCCAGACAGCAGAACCAGAAGAGATGACGGGAAGTTGTCCAGAGGGACAAAAAACTTCCTACCCATTCAAAGCATCCCAAATCGAATAGGCTCCCTTCAGAGAGAGCAGTAGGGATCCCCAGCACTGAAAATCTTTTTGGAAATGCAGATGAGATTCTCAAACAGTGACAGGGCTGGACTGAACAGGGTGGTTGTCAGCTTTTCCAACTCTGCTCATGTTTGCTTCTGTCAATGATATTTCCCTTCCCCCAATCACTTGGGCCAGTATTTCAACTCTCCTGTGTACTTGCCATATTCTAACATGGGTGCTATTGATATGTGAACAGATCTCACTCTCCCCCCACCACTAATCTCTAAACTCCTTTAGAGGGAGAAATCATGCTTCTTCTTCTTCATTTTTTTTTTAATCTTTCTAGTTCTAGCTCCAGCATGAAGCCTATCCATAGTAGGCACTTCAGTTTGCTGAACTGGAAAAACGAAGGGTAATTCAGGACACAAACCATGACCATCTCCATCTTCTCAATCTA
Organism: Dromiciops gliroides; assembly: GCF_019393635.1. NCBI lineage: Eukaryota > Metazoa > Chordata > Mammalia > Microbiotheria > Microbiotheriidae > Dromiciops > Dromiciops gliroides. The sequence continues at coordinate 696,762,316 of NC_057861.1, read as the reverse complement.
CCTCTGGGTGGTAAACTAGAGCCCTGGCATACCTAAGTGCACCAGAGTAACTGGCATCTTTCAATAAGCATTAAAACATTTTTTTTCACATAGTTGTTTCCTTAGCAAGGAGGCACCTTGTAAAGAGGAAGCCTGGCCTGGGAGTCAGGGAATATGGGTTCTAATGCTGGCTTTACCCCAAATTACTTGATTTGTGGTAGGATCTTACATAAATTGTGACCTTTCAGGGCCTCAGTTTCTCTACCTGTAAAATGGGAGGGCTGGACTAGCTAATTGCCAAGATCCTTTTCATCTCTGTCAATCCTTGGATGCAATTCCCCCAGCTGTTTCTGTAAGACAATAGGAGAATTTGGAGGGAATAAGAAGTCCCCAAATGTCCCCAAAACAAGAAATTGTTCCCACCAGCTTTATAGACTGCCCTTGTGTCTCCACTAACACTAGCTCCCAGGCAGAGGTTCAAGGTTGGGGGGGAGGGGGAAGAGGAGGGTACTCCATCCTCCTGAAACTGCCACCTCCTTCAGAACACCCCCGTGCTGAGGATGACTTTAGGTTCTTTGGGCAGGAAGCCAGCCCGCCAGCTCTCCTCTCCTCTCCCCTCCTCCCCAACCAGAACCAGTCTGGGCGGTTTGGGCATTGAGGCTGTCACCTCCTCCCCCTCCTCCTATTACTCTGACACTCGTTCCTCTCCTGAGAAGGAGGCCGGGATTTGGCAAAGGGGGCACAAAGTGGAGGGGCCTGAGCAGGTAGGGTGATTAACGGCACACCTGTGTGGTCAGGCTAGACCCGGCTTAGGCTGGTACAACTAAGCTTGCCAAATTCCCAAGACGGGAGCCCCGGAAGCCCTCCTCACACCTCCATACCAACCCAGAAAGCCCAAAGGCAACTTCAAAAGCAAAGCACCTTCCCTGGCAGAGCAGCAGGGTGGGGGAAGTAACTCGAATGACAACACAACCTTACAAACCGAAAGAAGCCGATTTAGCCTCTAGCTCCCGTCAAATCCCTGTCCAACCCCCACCCCACCCCCAACAGCAACATCCCCCTCAAATCCTAAGGAAATCATAGCCCTGGGCAAACCTAGACTCAACAGGGGTTCACTCGAACGCCTCACCTACATTAAGGAAAGGGGGGGGGGTTTGTGTGTTTATTCTTTCTGTCTTGAATACAGTGGGCCCGAATAGTGCGGGAGAGGGGTGGGAGGAGGAGGGAGGGGGGCGGCGGAGAACGCGGCTCAATCCCAGCAGGGGCACGCTACACGGGCTCCCCCTTTAAGCCCTGCTCGCCCCTCTCCTCTTCACTCCACACGCTGGTCTGCCCCCTGTCTGTCCCTCCCCCACCTTCCTTCCCTCCCTCCTCTCCCCGCCCTATCCTCGCCAGCGCTGGGAGCCCGCCACTCGGTCCTCCCTAGAGACTCTGCCCTGGGCCGGACTCAGCTCCCGCCTCTCCCAGGCCCCCAGCCCGGTTGGGCCCCCAGCCTCGGCGCGATCACTGTCCCGCGCGGGGAAAGTTAAAGCAACTTCATAGGGGGAGGAGACGGGAGGGAAAGCGGGAAGAAAGCTCAGGCCCAGGGCCTCCCTCCTTGCCACCTTCCTAGCCCCAGCTCCCTCCCTGGCCCTGTCCCTGGCCTCCAGGGGGCAATCCCCCATCCCTACCTGTCAGTTGCACGAGGATCAGGCTCGCCCCCGACCCGGGTTGGGGGAGAGGAGGGGGCGCGGAGTCCCAGGCCCAGCAAACCCCCGAACTTTCCCCGCGGGGCGCCCGGCAAGCAGGATCCTCCCAGGAGGCTCCTCCTGCAGTCCAAAGCGGCGACCTGGCTGTGCTCGCGAAGGCGAGGTGAGCGGCCGCCGGGGAGCAGTGGGCCGGACCGGGCCGGACCGGGCCGGACCGGACCTCAGTGCCCAGCGCGGAGCAGGACAGCCGCGCTGTTTCCGCCTCCGCGGCCGCGGCCGCTGCCCGCCTGCCCGCCCGCTGCCCCCCCCAGGCTTTGTGCGCGGCCTGCCCTCCCTCTCCCTCCCCGCAGCCATCCCGGCAGCTGTCCCCGGGCCAGGCTAGCTCGCCGGGAGCGCGGCGGGCGGGCAGGGCCGAGGACAGCCAGCCTCCCAATCACCCTCACCCCCCGGCCCTGGCACAAAGGGGAGCCCCGCCCGGGGGCCCCCAGCGTGAGCAAGCACCACTGCCGACCCTCCGGTCCTCTCCGCCGCCAAAAATACACTAGCCCAGGAGCAGGGGCCCGAGGCCGGGGGCTGGGGATAGCCTGGCGACTAACTCCTCCTCTCTCCCGGGGAAGGAAGGGCCTGTGGCGGCCACGGAGGAAAGGGAGAAAACACTGCTCCGGAGCGAGCGCCACACCAGGCGAATTCCGGATTTATTTATTTTTATCCTGGGCACGGGGGCGGCGGGAGCAGGGGGCCCGGGCTCGGGCTCGGGCGGGATCCGGGGCTACGGAGCGGGGAGGGAAGGAAGACAGCCCGGGGAGAGACAATACATGGAGCTGGAAAATTCGTCATCCCCCTCCGGGGCTCGGGGGAGTGGAGCCGAGGCAAGGCTAGGCGAGGGGAAGCGAGGGGAGCCCTCGGGCGGGGAGAGGGAGAAGGGTGGGCGCCCTGCGCCGCGCGCCCCGCGCCCCTGCGCCCGCGCCGACCCTGAAGCCTCGGCCCGCCGCCCCCAGCCTCCCCAAGGCCCGGCCCCGCCGGCCGCGCTTACCTGCCGTGGAACCAGTCCTTACAAGCGTCGCACTCGATCATGAAGCGAGTAACGTCGTAGGGCAGCCGGCAGATGCAATAGACAGGCACCGTCGCCATGTTAGCTGCCGCTGTTCCTGCAGCTGCCGCCGCCGCCGCCGCTCCTCGCTCCTCCGACAGCCGCCGCCGCCGCTAGTCCTCCTTCTCCTCCTCCTCCTCCTCCTCCTCCTTCTCCTCCTCCTCCTCCTCCTTCTCCTCCTCCTCCTCCTCCTCCTCCTCCTCCTCCTCTTCCTCCTCCTCCTCCTCCTTCTCCTCCGCCTCTCTCTTCTCCTCCACCTCCCGCGCTGGCTCCCGTTGGCAAAAACCACAGCCCCAGTGTCCAGGCAGCGGCGGGCCAGGGGCCGGGGCCGGGGCCGGGGCTGCCCCTGCTGCTGCAGGCGCCGCTGCCGCCGGTCAGGCCGGCTGCTCCTGCCGCCGCCGCCGCCGCCGCCGCCTCGCCGCTTCTCCTCCTCCTCCTTCTCCTCCTCCTCCTCCTCCTCCTCCTCCTCCTCCTCCTCCTCCTCCTCCTCCTCCTCCTTCTCCTTCTCCTCCTCCTCCTCCTCCTCCTCCTCCTTCTCCTCCTCCTCCTCTTCTTCGCCTCTGAAAGGGGGGAGGGCAAAGGGAAAAAATCCACAAACAGGCTCCCCCCTCCCGTGCACACGCCAGCCCCCGGCGGCGGCGGAGGGGGCTGTGTCTATACAATGCGAGGAGGATCCGAGGGAATCGATCCGTGCGACAGCTTCCGCGAGCAGTGCATGCCCAGATTTTGTCAAATTGCCGCGGCCGGAGCCCTCCCCCCGAGCCCGCGCGGGCACCAGGGGGGTGGGGGTGGGGGGGGAGCGTGGGGTCCGGGCTGCAGGAGGGCTGGTGGCGTGTGGGTACACAAAAGGAAAAATGAATCTGCAGCGCGCGGCCAGAGGTGGGCGGCTGGGCTGCAAAGTTTTCCCGGCCGGGGTGCCGGGGCTCGGGGTTCAGACAGGGGCCCGGGCGACGCGGCGCGGTGCAGGGCCCGCGCCTGCGATCGGTCCGCTCGGGTTCCGCGGAGCGCGGCTGTCACGCCGAGAGTGAGCAGGCTGGCTGGCGGGCGGTCGGGCGGAGGAACGAGGAAAGGAGCGAGCAGAGCCCGTAGCCCTAGCCTCCCAACCCCACCGAAGGGAGCCCCCTTCGGCCGCCGCCGCTCAGCTCCTTACGTCAGCTTGCAACATTGTAGCGTTTCCTCTGTAGAGGCTGGACGCGCCGGGTCCTGGAGGGAGGGGGAGGCAGATGGAAACTCCCATGGGGCGACCCCCTCCATAACCCCACGCAAACCCCTCGAGAGGGCCCGGCAAGGGTCAGGTCCCTCGGGGCCCCGGTTGCCTTTGGCTGTCTCTGGCTGTGTCAGCCAGCCTTCCTCTCCTTCCTTCCCCACCTCTCTGTTTTCGGAACTGGAGCTGCTCCTCTCCCTACCAAAAGGGAGGTGGGGGAGGGAGAGGGAAAGAGAGAGAGGAAAAGAGGGAAGAAGGGAGGAAGCAAGTGAGTGGCGGGAAGCGAAGAAACCTAGGCGGGCAGCAGCCCTGGTGCAACGCGGGAGAGGAGAGAGCCGGACCCCCGAACTGGAGGAAGAGAGCCCGTCCTTCGGAAGACAGAAAAGTACTTCGAACCAACTTTTTTTTTTTTCCTAAATGGGCTGGCTTTCCTACCAGGCAGAGGAGAGTGGGCAGAGTTAGGGAAATTCCTCCTCTTCACCCATAGTCTGGCCTTCTCCTCCCCCCCTCCCCACCTACTCCCGCAGTAGAAATGTTTCCTTCTAGACTCAAGTAAAACTTCCTTCGCTTCTAACTCTATTCCCCGTTCCCGACAAACCCAACATAACAGAGCGCCCCCCCCCCCCGCCTCACCAACCTAATAGGGATGAGAAAAGGCTATCTTAAGGACCTGGAAGGGGTGCTCGAGCTCAGCCTGTACCCATGGGCCCCAGACAGCAGGACCCTGAATGCCGCTGACATCCCAGCTGCATGAGACCAGACTCTCTCCTGGATTTCAGTGGATCAGCAAGTGCTTACTATGTGCCAGGCACTGTGTTAGACGCTGGGAATCCAAAGAATGATCAGGGCAGACTCTGCCCTCGAGAAGCTCACAGACTGACGGGAAGGCAAAATCCGTCGATCAGAACATTACAAAATAAATGCCGAATGGGGTGACCCGGGATCAACAGCCGATTCCTCTGCTTCTTAATTGTAGGATGGAGAAGTCACCCAAATACTCTGAGATTCAATGTCCTCATTCACAAATGAAGAGGTTGCACTAAATCACCTCAAAAGGCCCCCGCCTAAGTCTTTAACAGTCCTCGGGTCTATAAGCTGGGTCTCTTTCTGCCTAGGACCCTCACCACCTCTCAGAATTCTACACTTCAAGTCAGGCACCATCTCCTCCACCAAGCCCTCCTTGATTTCTCTTCCCTCCCTCATCCAATTACCTTTTATTTACTTATCTGTGCAGGTCTGGAACGCAGCCTTCCTCAGAAGATGGATCATACTGGTTTTTGTCTTTGTGTTACCAAAGAAGACCTAGCTAGCCCCGAGTCTTCTATGTAGCAGGCCTTGTTTGTTGTGATGATTGTCAATGTATCCCAAAACCATTGACTGAGTACCTACTATGGGCGTGTCTCTCTGTAAAAGATGACATAACTAAAACCCAATCCCTTCCTTAGGGGAACTCACTATCTAGTCAATTCAATAAAGATTTATTATTCTTTTCAATTCAACATACCTAAGAAGAGCTGGACCAGAAGGGCTTCAGACAAGCAGTTCTCAAGCCTGAACCTCAAACCATTCAATAGGGAACAATAAATAAAACACTCAAAGGCAACTGTTACCTAATTGCATCCTTCTGCATCCTGGTGCCTCACTTTTAAAAGGATTCTCTAATGGCTCTTTTCTTTCTCATTTGCAGAGGTGGAGACTATGGCTGGGGAACAAACACTACGGATACCTTTTCGGGTGTATTAATTACTTTTTGCAGAACAACTTTTTTTTCCCCTCTTCATTATAAAATGGCTCTCTGGGAGGAAGTGAGGAAGGAATACATTGGGAGATGTAGGTGATGTTTAAAAAATATCAATTTGGGGGCAGCTAGGTGGCACAGTGGATAGAGCACTGGCCCTGAAGTCAGGAGTACTGGAGTTCAAATCCTGCCTCAGACACAACACTTAATAGCTGTGTGACCCTAGGCAAATCACTTAACCCCAATTGCCAAAAACAAAAAAAAAAATCAGTTGATAAAATGTATTTTTAAAATATGAGTAAAATAATAACAACAAAAGATTCTCTGTATTCTGAGGGAAGATTGCCTGGTTACCTTGGAAAAAGAGTAAAGGATTTCAAGTCAGAATACCTGAGGTTAGAAATCTATCTCCAGTACTTCTTGCCTTTGTGATTTTGAGTAAATCTTATCACTTCTCTGAGCCTCAGTTTCTTCATCTGAAAAATTAGGAGGCTGGAATCTCTAAAGTCCCTGCCAGCTCTAAATCTATGAACCTATGAAGTGAAGGTGGAGAGAATAGAGTAGAGCCAGGAAGATATGGATTCATATCATACCTTGGATATTTACTATTGAGGTGACCCTGGGTAAGTCATTTAAGATCTCAGTTTCTCCATCAGTAAAATTGGAGGGATGGAACTACATGGCCTCTAAGTTCCCTTCTAGATCATTATTCATAATCCTATACAAATTTCAGCCCATTAGCTTGGATCAGGCTTCTTTCTAAAAGTAGTAGCAGCAGCAGCAACACCAGCAGTAGCAGTACTAGTACTAATAACAACAATAATAGTAATTTATTTTTGCTTTCACAGTGGCTCGCTGGATTATCATACCATCTTTTTATTTATTTATTTATTTATTTAATTTTGGTGAGGCAATTGGGGTTAAGTGACTTGCCCAGGGTCACACAGCTAGTAAGTGTTAAGTGTCTGAGGCTGAATTTGAACTCAGGTACTCCTGAGTCCAGGGCGGGTGCTGTATCCACTGCGCCACCTAGCTGCCCCATCATACCATCTTTTGAAACAACTCTCCCCACTTTACGATAAGGAAATAGAGGTTCAGAGTGACTCAAAATTTATGAAATGACTCACCCAAGGTGACACAGTAAGTAAATTCGGAGTTTCTGACTTCAAGTCCAGAAAAGAATCTTCCCACTACCCCAAATTCCCTTTCCACTAAGGTCATGGAGTAAATAAAGGCCAGTGAAAATAAATCATCTTAAAGAAACATAGTTTCAGTTGGTTTGGTTATTGCTGGAGGCTGTGGGTGGGGCTTAGCACACTTTAGTACTGAATCTGGAGGCAGAGAAAACCTAAATTCCAATGGAAGAACTGCTTCTTACTAAACCATTGACCTTGGGCAAATTGCTTCTCTTTTCTGGGACTCAGTTTCCTCCCTGTAAAGTGGGAAAGAATAAATTATCTCTATGATTCCTTCCAGCTCTAATTCTGTAACCCTAACTCTCAGTGTTTGGAGATGTTGGTGCTCCTGATTTTCCTTTAGAAGATCAGTGAATCACAGATTGGAAGATGAAAAGTGGAAGTTCATTAAGTCCAAAACCCACCAGTTTCCAGATAAGGAGGCTGAGGCCTAGAAAAAAGAAGTCATTTGCCCAAGGTAGCAAAACTAGGATTTGAACGCAGGTCCCTGACTCCAAATCTAGCCCCCTACACTACATTTGCCTACTATGTAAATGCTAAACAGTAGCCAGAATGTGGGAGGAGGCATCAGAAAGGTTTCAGTCCTAGGCCTCTAGCTCACAGAACAATCAGTGTTGGAGCTGACCTTCCTGTTCAGTCATTTTCAGTCATGCCCGACTCTTTGAGGCCCCATTTGGGGTTTTCTTGTCAGAGATAGTGGAGTGGTTTGCCATTTTCTTCTCCAGCTCATTTTACAGATGAGAAAACTGAAGCAAACAGGGTTAAGTGACTCCCCCAGGGTCACCCAGCTGGGAAGTGTCTGAGGCCACAACTGTACTCTCCACTGCTCCAGATCCAGTGACTGTCAAATTCAGTGAAAACTTATCTGTTCTCAGCATCCCTGAGTTTGGGAGACTCTGGAGAGTTTAAGAGATATGGGCATCGACCCATGCCTACAACAAACTGATGTGAGCCTAGTATTCCCCCAAAGCATTTCTGGGCTGCTTTCAAACCCCAAACTTACCAAAACAGAGACCCAACAAGAAAAATATGCTAAAGAATTGAATGCTGGTCGGATTGGGAAGAGAGAAGGGTAGATGGGCAAGGCTGGACATTCCATGCTTGAAGTGCAGGGAGGTAAGTATAGCTAGCTATCTGCTCCCAGAAGAGAATAAAATTTGGAAGCAAGAAATCCAGGTTTGAATCTCTTAGTGTACTTATCTTTATGATAATAGCATCGAAGGTTTCAAATATTATATAATTTTATCTTCATAACAACCCTGGAAGGGAGGTACTATTATTATCCCCATTTTAGAGATGAAAAAATTGAGAAAGTGACTTGCCTAAGGTCATTAGTCTCAGAGGCTGGATTTTAATTCAGAACTTCCTGGCTCTGAGGACAAGCACCCTATTCACTGTACCACCTAGCAACCTTGGGCAAATCATCTGGCCTTTCTGGGCCTCAGGTTTTGCAACAACAGGGAAAAAGACTAGATGCTTTCTAAATTCTGGTCTAACCATTCAGGAGAACAATCTAGAACTATGCCCAAAAGGCTACAAAATTGTGCATACCCTTTGACTCAGCAACACCACTACTAGATCTGTATCCCAAAGAGATAAAAGAAAAGGGGAAATGACCTATATGTAAAAAAATATTTATAGCAGCTCTGTTTGTGGTGGCAAAGAATTGGAAACTGAGGGAGTACTCAACTGGGGAATGGCTGAATAAGTTGTGGTATATGATTGTGATGCAGTACTATTGTGCTATAAAAAAATGACGAGAAGGATGGTTTCAGAACCTGGGAAGACATATACAAACTGATGCAAAGTGAAATGAGCAGAACCAGGAAAACATTGTACACAGTAACAGCAATATTGTACAGTGATCAACTGTGAATGACTTAGCTATTCTCAACAATACAATGATCTAAGATTTATGATGAAAAATACTATTCACCTCCAGAGAAAGAACTAATGGAGTCTGAATGCAGATTGAAACATACTTTTTTTACTTTATTTTTCTTGAGGGGATTTGGGGTTTTTTTTGGTCTGTGGTTTGTTTGTTTTGCTAATGTGTTGTTGTTGTTCTTCTTCTTCAGTCATGTTCAACTCCTTGTGGCTTCATTTGAGGTTTTCTTGGCAAAGATACTGAAGTGGCTTGCCAGTTCCTTCTCCAGATCACTTTACAGATGAAAAACTAAAGGCAAACAAGGTTAAGTGACTTGTCCAAGGTCACACAGTTGGTAAGTGTCTGAGACAAGATTTGAACTCAGGAACATGACTTCCTGATTTCAAGCCCAACACTCTATCCACTATACCATCTACCTGCCCATTTGTAACTTGGTTAATATGGAAATACAGTTTGCATGACTGAATATGTGTAATCTGTATCAAATTGCTTGCCTTCTCAAGTAGGGGAGAGGGGAGGAAGAGAGGGAGAGATTTTGGAATTGAAAATTTCAAAAAAACACAATGAAATGTTAAAACTATTTTTACATGTAATTTAGAAGAAACAAATTTTAATAAATAAAAAGAAAACTTAAAAGAATTTTAAGTCAGAGCCTGATATTGACTGGCTTTAAATGCCAAGGAGAAGAATTTTTATTTTATCTAATCAATTAACATACATTTATTAAGTACCTACTACCTGCCAGTCACTAAGCTTTGAAGATACCTCCCCCACCCCAAAAAAAGTCCCCTGTCTTAATGGAGCTTATATCCTATAAGGGGAAGACATAAATATCTAAAGGTATAGACAAGATGTGTACAAAGTAGAGATACAAGATAGCCTTAGAGGAAAGGCCTCTGCAAGAAAGAAGCATTTGTGATGAAACCTAAAGGAAACCAAGGATTCCAAGAGTCAGAGGTGAGGAGGAACAGCATTACAGGCATGGGGGACAGCCAGTGCAAAGGCAAGGAGACAGGAGAGTTGTGTGTGAAGAACAAGCAGTCCAGTATGGCTGAACTGTAGAGTAAATGGGCAGGTAGGAACAGAACCAGGACAGAGCAGTGTCACAGAAACCTAGAGAGGAGAGAGTATCCAAGAGAAGGAGGTGACAGGCAGTGTCCTAGGCTGCAAAGAGTCCCAGAAAGATGAGGACTAAGAACAGCTTTTTAGGTTTGGTGTTTGAGTAATCACTATAGAGCACACTCAGAACCACTTGGGTGGCTGTACTGTTGACTAAACTAGAAACTCCCTGAGGCTATGTGGCTACGCTTTAATCTTCCCTAGGGCCTTTTAGTAAGTAGCTGCTTGTGAACTGCTTCTTGTATTATGCTATGCTGTGCTCTATGTTATTGTTTTGTTTTGTATGGTGGAAATAGTACCAGATTAGGAGTCAAAAGAAGTTTGTATCATGGAGTCAGGAAGACTGGAGTTCAAATCCTGCCTCAGATTCTTACTAGTTGTGTGAAGTTTTCTCATTGGAAATTGGTGATAATAATAGCACCTACCTCAAGAGGTTGTTTTGAAGACAAAATAGCAAAGGCACTGTACTTAAAGTGCTACAAAAATGTTACCTATTATAATTATGACTATGTACCAGGCATTGAGTTAAGTGCTAGAGATCAAAATAAAACAGAGCAAGAGAAGGGAAGAGGGGAGGGACAGCCCTAAGGGTAGCTAATTAGTTTATAGCCTGGCCTGAAAATGCCCAGAGGCCCAGACACCTGTAAGATAAGACAAAACTTGACCTATCAGAGCCAAGAGATTCAGGATGTAGCATTCATTAGGAGGTGATTCCCCAAGGACAGTGGGTAACTAGATAAAGAGATTCAAACCACCGAGCTAGCCTAAGAGTTTGTTGTGGGGAGTGTTTTATAAACCTTAAAATATATATATATACACAGAGCACTTGAGGACATATAAATATGTGTGTATAATAATAATAATAGCTAGCATTTCTGTGGCACCTACTTTGTGCCAGGTCCTATACTAAATGCTTCACAAATATTATCTCATTTGATCCACACAACACTTGAGGTAATGCTATTATCATCCTCATTTTGCAATGAAGGAAAACAGGGTGTCTTACTCAAGGTCTTATAGCTAAGAAATGCCTGAGGCTGAATTCGAACTCAGGTGACTTCATTCCCGTCCCAGCATTCTAGCCACCTAGCCACCTAGCTCCTATATTTTTTATGTATGTATATATCCATGCACATTGTAATATGTATGTATGCAGTATGCAATACATATTTATATATTTGTAATGCCCTATTACAATAATTATTCTATTTTAATCTAAGGACAATATAATGACCACTAAGGTCCATGTGGCTCTCTTCTCTTCAGTTTTAGGGTATTTTTTTTAACTTAATTTTCATCCACCTAACAAAAAAGTATTTTTCCCTCTCTCACACCACCATTGAAAGGAAGGAAAAGAAGAAATATCATTATAACCAATTTGCATAGTCAAACAAAACAAATTGCTGGGTAGGACCATACAGGACCATAACACTCCTGGCAGAAGTGTGCAGAGCCTGGCCCTAGCATAAAATCCCAATCTTGAAAGTAAAGGAAGAAAAGGAAGAAGGAGAGGAAGAGGAAGAAGAAGAAGAAAAAGAAAAAGAAGGATGAGGAGGGTGAGGAGGGTGAGGAGGGTGAGGAGGAGAAACTATTATGATGTATTTAGAAGAGAATAACACCCCCCCACCAAAAAAAAAAAAAAACATTGGCCACAAAATCAGTTAGAATTCCTGGAAGAAATTTAGCAATAGGATTGGGTTTTTTTAAGTTTAAAAATATTATAAATGGGATGAGAGCACTTGAAGACAATAATTAGAAAAGAAATGAGATGACTTCACATGAATAATGGATATCTTTTGCCTTCAAATGACTGCTATAAATAAACTTAAAAAAAGAAAGAAAAAGAAATGAGAGCTTTGGAGAAAGGACTTGAAAAGAATATAGTACATAAAAAAGAGCATAGTACAAAACCTTATCCAAGTAACAGAATCTTTGAAAATTAGAATGGACTGAAGAGAAATTAATGATTCTATGAAATGATAAAAATCAGGACAAGTCAAAAATGTTTTTAAAATGGAAAAAAAAATTGAGGTATCTCATGCCAAAAACAAATGACCTAGAAAACAGATCAAAGAAAAATTATTCAAGAATCATTGAAGGGGCAGCTAGGTGGAGCACTGGCCCTGGAATCAGGAGAACCTGAGTTTAAATCTGGCCTCAGACACTTGACACTTACTAACTGTGTGACCCTGGGCAAGTAATTTAACCCCAATTGCCTCACCAAAAAAAAAAAAAAATCATTGGACTACTTGAAAGTCAAGACAAAAAAAAAAAAAGCCTGCACGTCATATTTAAAGAAATTATGAAAGAAAACTACCAAGGCATGTTAGAATAACATGTCAAAGTGAAATGTTGAAAGAATCTACCAGTCATCTCCTGAAAGAAATGAAAATGGGAATTATTGTAGCCAACAAAATCTAGAGCATTGAAGTCAAAGAAAAAATACTACAAGAAGCCAGGAAAATATAAAGAGTTCAAGTGCCAAGGAGTCATGGTCAGAGTAACACAAGATTTAACAGCTACCACTATAAAGAAACAAAAAGCTTAGAATAAGGTATTTCAAAAGTAAATAGAGGGGCAGCTAGGTGGTGCAGTGGATAGAGCACCAGCCCTGGAGTCAGGAGTACCTGAGTTCAAATTCGGGCTCAGACACTCAACACTTACTAGCTGTGTGACCCTGGGCAAGTCACTTAACCCCAATTGCCTCACTTTAAAAAAAAAAAAGTCAATATATATAGGCTTCTAAGCAAAAATAACTTGCCCAGAAAAACTAAGTTAAATTCTAAAGGGGGAAATGAATTTTTAATGAAATAGAGGACTTCTATGCATACCTAATGAAAAGACCAGAAGTAAGTAGAAACTTTGGAATACAAACAAGGGAGTCAGGAGAAATATAAACATTTAAATACAAATGAGTGATCAGAAAAGACTTTATGAGGATGGGCAGCTAGGTGGCCTAGTGTAAAGCTTCCTAAACTGTGGGTCTTTTTTTTTTTGGCAGGGCAATGAAGGTTAAGTGACTTGCCCAGGGTCACACAGCTAGTAAGCATCAAGTGTCTGAGGCTGAATTTGAACTCAGGTCCTCCTGAATCCAGGACCAGTGCTTTATTAACTGTGCCACCTAATTGCCCCCAAACTGTGGGTCTTGACCCCATATGGGGTCACATAACTGAATGTGGGGATCATGAACAATTTGGCAACAGTAAAACATTCTGTATACCCATTTTATATACCTTTATACCCAGGGCCACATAAAAATTCTCAGGTAAAAAGGGGAAAATTAAAGAAGCCCTGCCCTAGTGGATAGAGTTCTGGGCCTGAAGTGAGAAAGACTCTTCTACTTGAGTTCAAATCCATCTTCAGACACTTACTTATTAGCTGCATGACCTTTGGCAAGCCACTTAAGTTTGCCTCAGTTTCTCAGATGAGCTGGAGAAGAAAATGACAAACTACTCCAGTATCTTTGCCAAGAAAATACCAAATGGTGACAAGGAGAGTCAGACACAACTAAAATATGACTCAACAACAAAGTTATAATCTAGGAGTGGGAAGGTTAAGAAATGAAGCAAGTGTCACAGAACTCTGACACTAGAAGATAGAGAGGAATCAAATAATACAGAGAGGCTGGGAGTGATTTTCCTATGTTCTGATGAACTTAAAAGAAGAAAAGTAATAGGGGGGAAATGATTCAAAAGAAGGAGAGATAGAGTAGGAGAACTTGTTATCTCATATAATCAAGGTTTGAAAGTAGAAGTCTATACAAACAAGGAAGGATGGGTGAAGCAGGTATCTATCATTTGAAACTCTTATCTGAAGTGGTCAAAAGAAAGTAGAACAAACACATATAAAAAGTTTGGTATGAAAATGCATTCAATTCAACAGGGGAACAAAAGGGAATGTAAGAGAAAAAAGTAGACTTGGAGAGGAATTGTCATAAAATAAGCTCAGAGTGAAAGGGGAAGGAGAATGATGAAGGGTTTAAAAGGAAAGAAAAACATGATAAGAAACTATGATTAGGGTCTGGGTGAAAGGAAGAGAAGAGGGTCAGGGAAGCAGAAAATTATTCCATAAAGTATAGAGCATAGGTAGTGAACATACTCTTCTGCCATGGCACTCTTTTTTGTATAGAGAGGGAAGGGAGCAGACACACACACACACACACACACACACACACACACACACACACACACACAGCATAATAAAATAGGATGCAGGGAAATAAACAATTAACAATCGTAATTGTAAATGTAATGAATTTATCCATAAAAAGGAAGAGGCAAGCAGAATGGATTAGAAAGCAGATTCCAACAATTTGTTATTTATAAGAAACACATTTGAAACATACTCACACAATGTTAAAATAAAGGATGGGAGCAAAATCTATTATGCTTCAGCTGAACTCAATAAAGTAAGGGTAGCAATCAAGACCTCAGACTTGATAAAAGAGATAAAGAGGGATACTACATTTTGCTAAAGGGCAACATAATTAATTTCAATAGTTTACATATATGAACTGACTGGCATAGCATCTGAATGCTTACAGAAAAAGCTAAATGAGTTACAGTGAGAAATAGATAATAATAGTTGGGTATTCCCAATGTAGCCACTTTCAAACTTAGAAAAATCTAAAATCTAAAAACAACAAAAATTACTCAGAACCTAAACAGGATTTTAGAAAACTTAGATATGATAGCTCATAGGCAATTATTAAATGGAAACAAAAAGGAATATACATAGTTGTCACCCATTTATGGCACCTTTGCAATAACTGAACATATCTAAGGGCATAAAAACATCACAAATGTATGTAGAAAATCAGAAACATTAAATACATCGTTTATGAATCAAAAAAAATTTCTTCAATAAAGGGCCATCAAAGATATGATTAGCCATCTAGAGACAAAATAACTTAAACCTAAATCATTTGTGGATGAAAGAACAAATTATAGAAATAACAGGTAATTTCATTAAAGATAATAATTATACAACACATCAAAAATTTTAGGGGAAAACTTGTATTGTTAAACATTTTCATCGACAACAAAAAAGAGAGGACAAATCAATGAATTCAACGTGCTACTAAAAAAATAACCCTATAAAACCTTTTCTTTTTTCTTTTTCTTTTTTTTTTTGCGGGGCAATGGGGGTTAAGTGACTTGCCCAGGGTCACACAGCTAGTAAGTGTCAAGTGTCTGAGGCCAGATTTGAACTCAGGTCCTCCTGAATCCAGGGCCGGTGCTTTGTCCACTGTGCCACCTAGCTGCCCCCCCTATAAAACTTTTTAAAATGTAAAAGCCATTTGAACACCAATATAAAAATATTTTAAATTGTAAAGGAAAATAATAAAATTGAAAGTTAAAATTTTTTAAATAGTCAAAAAGAACAGGAGCTTTTAAAAAGTAAACAAACTACTAGATAATTTGATAGGAAAGAATTAAAAAACCAACTTGACAATATTAAAAACTTTTTAAATGATGCACCAAAAAATAAAAAAGAAATAAAGGTTATTTTTAGAGCCTATTTGTTCCAATATGCCAATAAAAATAATAGCTTAAAAGAAATGTATTAATATTTACAAAAATATAAAATGTGCAGATTAACAAAATAATAAATAGAGAACTAAAATAATTTTATGTCAGAAAAAGAAATTTTAATGAAATTCCAAAGAAAAAATCTGGGGACCAGATAGATTTACAAGTGAATTCTGTCAAATAGTCAAATAACAATTTCAATGTTATGCAAGCTGTTTGCAAAATTAGCAAAAGGGGCATTCTACCAAATTTCTTCTATGATAAATATGGTCTTGATACCTAAACCTGGAAGGATCAAAGCAGGAAGAAAACTAAGAACCAAAATGTTGAATAAACATTGATGCAATTTAAAAAAATAAAATAAAAGCATAGAGGCTACAGCAATATAACAAAGATTATACACTACCACTGCAATTTTTTATGCTAGAAATGCAGAATTGATTCAATATTAGAGTAATAATTACTGTCACCATGTGATTATAACAATAGATACAGAAAAGCTTTTGACAAAATACAACACCCATTTGTGTTTTTTAAAAACACTAAAAAACTACAAATTGGCAAAGATTATAAAAGATTGAAATGGTCAATTTGGAAGGGGTTGTGGAAGAGCAGCACATTTGTACACTATTGATATTGTTGTGAATCAATATAATCATTTTGGAAAGCAATTTGGAATTGAGAAAATGACATGACTAAATCATCTTTACCCTTTGATACAGACATTCCAATACTAGACTTATACCTCAAGAAGGCTATTTTCCCCAACCATTTCTTTTTTTTTTTTGGTGAGGCAATTGGGGGTTAAGTGACTTGCCCAGGGTCACACAGCTAGTAAGTGTCAAGTATCTGAGGCCGGATTTGAACTCAGGTCCTCCTGAATCCAGGGCCAGTGTTCTATCCGTTGTGCCACCTAGCTGCCCTCAAGAAGGCTATTTTTAAGAAGAAAGTCTCTCTATACAACAAAATATTTATAGCAGCACTTACTGTGATAACAAAGAATTGGAAACAAAATAGATGCCCATTGACTAGAGAAGAGCTCAACAAATTGTGGTTACATAAATGTAATGGAATGCATTTGTGTCATAAAAAGTGATACATACTATTAATACAGAGAACTCTGGAAAGATTTACACAATTTAATGCAGATTGAAGTAAGCAGAGCCAAGAAAATACTATACACATGTATTATTATAAGTGGAACAAACATATACAAAATCGTCAAAAGTGAATGCTGTAAAATTACAAAAAGGAAGGATGGTTCCAAAGAAGAGATATGAGAAGACACCCCCATCCTACTTCTTTGCAGAGGTGGAAAGTCCAGGGGAATGGTACATTACATGTATTTTCTTTGTACTTATCTATTTTGCTGGGTTTTTTTCTCCCTTTTCTGTTTTTTCTTTAAAAATATTATTTGTTATATGGCATAGCTATCTAAAATGGAGAAGTGAAGGGATATTAGTAGAAATTTTGGTGACATAAAACCAAAAGATATCAATAAATCTCTTAAAAATAATTTCAATTTAAATAGTAATGACTAAGTAAATAAAATAATTTAAAAACCACCAGAAAACGTAGGGATAACTGGAACTTTCCTTAATATGTTGATAGTGTATCTTAAACCAAGATTTAGCATTATATATAATAAAGATAATAGAGTCCTTTCTAATAACCAAAAGGATGAAACAATGATGACCACTGATGACTATTTGATATAGTGCTAGAAATATAGTACTAGCTACAGCAATAAGACAAGAAAAATAACTTGAGGAAATAAGCATAGGCAAAGAAGAAACAAAACCATAAATTTTAATAAATAAGATGATGACTAATGCTAGTTAATTAAAATGCAATTAAAATAATAACTTCAGGGGGCAGCTAGGTGGTGCAGTGGATGAAGCACTGGCCCTGGATTTAGGAGGACCTGAGTTCAAATACAGCCTCAGACACTTGACACTTACTAGCTGTGTGACCCTGGACAAGTCACTTAACCCTCATTGCCCTGCAAATAACAACAATAACTTCAGCAAAGTTGCAAGATATAAAATAAATCTATATAAATCATCATTATATCTGTACACTATCAACAAAACCTAAAAAGAAGATATAGAAAGAAAAATTCAATTTAAAATAATAATTGAGGGGCAGCTAGGTGGTGCAGTAGATGAAGCACTGGCCCTGGATTCAGGAGGACCTGAGTTCAAATTCAGCCCCAGATACTTGACACTTACTAGCTGTGTGACCCTGGGCAAGTCACTTAATCCCCATTGTCCCACCAAATAATAATAATAATAATAATAATAGATAGTATAACATACTTGGAAATCTATTTATCAAGATACACACATGAAACATATGAATACAGCTATGAAACATTCTTTACAGAAATAAAGACCTAAATAAATGGAAGAATATTAATTATTCATCAGTAGACAGAGCCAATATAAGTAAAATTATAATGCTACCTAAATTTATTGACTTATTTAGTGCTATCCCAACCAAACCACCAAAGGATTGCTTTATAGAACTAGAAAAATAATAATGAAATCTATTTGGAGGAATAAAATATCATAGATCTCAAGGGAAAAAAGTGAGAAGACAGGGGGCCTAGCAGCAACAGATCTCAAATTATGCTATAAATCAGTAAGTATCATAAAAAAAATTAGGTCTGATTTAAAAGTAGAGAGATTAATCATTAGAACAAATTAGGTACACAATTTACACAAACAAACAAACACAATGATCTCATGTTTGATAAACCCAAAGACCCTAACTACTAGGGTAATCTCTCTCTTTTAACAAAAATTACTGGGAAAATTGTATGAGTCTGGCAGAAATTAGGCTTAGACCAGCACGTCACACCAAATACTAAGATAAGCTCCAACTAAATGACCTAGATGTAAACAGTCTCATCATAAACATTAGATGAACAAGAAAAAAAAAATACCTTTCAAATCAATGGACTGGGGAGAGTTCATGACAAAATAAGAGATAGAAAGACTTATAAAACAGAAAATGGACAATTCTAGTTAAATAAAATTTAAAAGTTTTTGCATGAACAATCTAACAGAGCTAAGATTAAAAGGGGAAACAGTTAACTGGGGTTGGGTAGGATTTGAAGCAAGTTTCATTGAAAAAGACCTAATTTCCAAGACATATGTATATGAATAAGAGGCATTCTCTAATTTATAAATGGTCTAAGGGTATGAACAAGCAATTCTCAAGGGAAGTAACTAAAGCAATCCATACTAACTTTTTTTTTAAATGTTCCAAATTAACAATTAGAAAACTGCAAATTAAAGCAACTGAGGTTCTATCTCATTCCCATCAGACTGGCAAAGTTGACAAATATGGAAAATAATAACTGTTGAAAGGATTATGGGGAAATAGATACATTAATGGACTTGTAAAGCTGTAATAATTCAGTCATTCTGGATCACAATCTGGAACCATACCACAAAAGATACTAAAGTGTGCATACCCATTGTATCAGCAATATCACATATGGGGACCTACACACACAAAGAAAAACAAGCAAGAGGGAAAGTTCCTAAAAACACAAAAATATTTTTATACACAAAAAGCATTTTTTATTATGGCAAAGAACTGGAAACTAAGGGCATGCCCCATCAATTAGGGAATGGCTGAACAAATTATGTTATGTAAATATAATGGGATATCATTGTGCTGTAAGAAATGAAGAAGAAACATAAGAGAAATCTGAGGCAGAGTGAAGTGAGTAGACCCAGGAAAGCAATTTATACAATAAAACCAACATGGTAAAGACAACCAACTTTGAAACTTAAGAACACTAATCAATGCAGTTACCAAACACTATAACAGACAATGGATGATGAAGAATGCTACTGTTAAGGCTAAAATTCTAGCTAATCTATCTAAAATATCTAATGAGTGGTCACCAATAAATTATAAGCTTTAGCAAGAGTTAGGCTTTTAAGCATTTATTAAGGAGAATAAGAATTTGGTAAAGAGAGAGAGAAAGGCCTACATTCATCTATCTATTAAAGGGAGAGAGCATTTCTAGCTCCGCTCTCCGCCAGAGTCCACAGGAAAGTGCACGAGTCAGAGCACCAGGCTCCCCCTTCTTCCTCTCACAAGCAAACGTCACTTCCTGATGCCAAAGAAAAGATGCATGGTCTGGCCCTCAGAGACCTTCACCTCATGGCAGAGCTTTTATATAGTAAGTCTCCAGCAGGTGGTGCCATTCTAATCATTACACTACCCACCTCCTGACCAAGAGGTGATAAACAAAATGATGCACACACTTTTGGATATGGCCAGTGTGATGATTTGTTTTGCTTGAGTATGCATTTTTGTTGCAAGAGGGTTTTTTTTGGGGGGGGGGAAGAATTTTCTTGGAGGGGAAAAGTTGGTGATGAAAGAAGAAAAATAAATGTTTGTTAATTGAAAAATTTCTTTGTTCCTTAGGTATGACCCAATCATATCATGGCTTTGATTGATTCAAAGAAGTACATAGGTCTTATTCATACTGTTCTAGTGGTTTGATTTTCTCTCTCTCTCTCAATTGATAAATGTTCAAAGGATGCAAACAGGCAATTTTCAGAAGAAGAATTCAAAGGTATCTATAGTCATATGAAAAAAAGTGCTTTAAATCACTAGTCATTAGAGAAATGCAAATTAAAACAACTCTGAAGTATCATCTCACAACTATCAGATTGGCTAAGATGTCAGAAAAGGAAAATGACAAATATTGGAAAGAATGTGGGAAAATAGGGACACTAACGAACTGTTGGTGGTTATGAACTGATCCAACCATTCTGGAGAATAATTTAGAACTATGCCTAAAAGGCTAGAAAAACTGTGCATACTCTTTGTTTTTATTGTTGTTGTTTTTTTGTTTTTGTGGGGCAACAGGGGTTAAGTAACTTGCCCAGGGTCACACAGCTAGTAAGTGTCAAGTGTCTGAGGCTGGATTTGAACTCAGGTCTTTTTAAATCCAGAGCCGGTGTTTTATCCACTTCGGCACCTAGCTGCCCCCTGTGCATACCCTTTGACTTAGAAATAGCTCCAAAGAGATCAAAGAAAAAGGGGAAAAAGGGGAAAGACCTATATGTACAAAAATATTTATAGCAGTTCTTTTTGTGGTGGCAAAGATTTGGAAATTACAGAATGACTGAACAAATTGTGGTACATGACTGTGATGGAATATTTTTCTCCTATAAGAAATAAAGAGCAGGATGCTTTCAGAAAAACCTGAAAAGACATACATGAATTGATTCAAAGTGAAATGAGCAGAACCAGGAAAACACTGTATACAGTAACAGCAATATTGTACTATGATCAACTGTGAATAACTTAACTATTCTGAGAAATATAATGATCTAAAATTATTCCACAGCACTTATGATCAAAAATGCTATCTATCTTTAGAAAAAGAATGATAGATTCTGAATGTAGATCGAAGCATTCTTTTTTTTTTATTCTTGGTTTTTCTGTCTGCATCTTCTTTTGGTCATGTTTTGCATGACTGCACATGTATAATCTATATATCAAATTTCTTGCTTTATCAAGGAGAGGAAGGAGAAGAAGGAAGAGAAAATTTGGAACTCAATTTTTTTAAAATGTTAGAATTTACATGTAATTGAGAAAAATTTTGTAAAAAGGTTAAATGAACAAAACCAGGAGAACATCATACATGATAACAGCAATATTGTATGATGATTAACTGTGAATGACTTAGCTGTTCTGAGCATTATAATGATTCAAGACAATTCTGAAGGACTTATGGTGAAAAATACTATTCACCTCCAGAGAAAGAACTAAATGCAGATTGAAGCATACTTTTTTTAAATTTTATTTTCCTTCCTTTCTTTCTCTTTCTTTCATTCTTTCATTCATTATTCATTCTTTCTTATGTGTCTTCTCTGTGTTTTCTTTTGAACATGGATAATATGGAAATGTTTTGTATGACTGCACATGCATAATCTATATCAAATTGCTTGTGTTCTCAAGGAAAAGGGAGAGAGGGAGGAAGAGAATTTGGAATTCAACTTTTTTTAAATTAATGTTAAAGTATTGATTTCCATGTAATTGAGAAAAAATAAAACAAAAATTAAATACAAAAAAGTATTATCTAATAGTATTAACAACCAAAAAGTATTATCTATCTACTTTTAAGTAGGTGAAATAATCAATTTAGCTTCCTTCCTTCATACATATAGATACCAATGAACACACATGCATGTGTGCAGCACAACTTGTTCATTAATGGATAAAGAAATATGAGCCATACTTCCTTTCTCCTTTTGAAGAGGTGGGGGACCAAGTGTATTGAAAACTGTATATAACATCAGCCTTTTCTATATACTGGTTAGTTTTTCTGAAGTGGAGTGGGTTGGGTTTTTTTTTTTAGTCTTCTTTGTAATTTTTTGTTAAAAGGGATGGTTCTCTGGGAAGAAAATGGAGGGAGATGGGGCAGCTAGGTGGTGCAGTAAATAAAACATTGGCCCTGTGTAAGAATTGGTTTGGGACCCCATCTTTGGCTAAAATTAGAAAGCCTCAAGCGCGCCCCTCTTGGTTCCCTCTGCCCAGCGGGGGTATGCACAGAAACTCCAAGCCCCCTGGCATGCCCCACACGGAGACCCCGTGCCCCAGCTGGCCTTGGACGCCACTCCTAGGGGTGCCACCAAATTAGCTTGGGGTGTGTGGGTGGTCGGCTCCGCTTTCCTGTGAGAGAAAGGTTTTTTATTCTGGAGCGGGGGTAGA
Source organism: Dromiciops gliroides (assembly GCF_019393635.1). Lineage (NCBI taxonomy): Eukaryota > Metazoa > Chordata > Mammalia > Microbiotheria > Microbiotheriidae > Dromiciops > Dromiciops gliroides. Next base: position 696,740,136 of record NC_057861.1, on the reverse strand, counting down.
GAAGAGGGAGCTTTCAGAGAGAGGGGGAGCAAGCAACCTAGGAGACTGGAGGAGACGAGAAGAAGACAGAGAGAGGGAGGAGAGTTCACAGTGGCAGGCAAGAGACACATAGGGGTTTAGAGAAACAGCTGAGTCTGGTGGGCAACTTTACAGGTCATATTTCCTGTTTTTCTTAGTCCTTATTTCTAAATTTGTTCCACATCAATAAACCCTGGGTTGTTTGGGTTTTTTTTGCTTTTACTGAAAAGAGACTTTTTAATCTTTTTTCTTATCAGTCTGGGAGAAGCAGGTGGGGAGGGGGCAGTGTGAAGAGAGGAAGCTCAGGACCTAGAGGTCCCCCTTTGTTTTCAGCCTTCCAATTAACTCTTCCCATATTAAATTTGGCCCTAACAGATTGGTTGCCCATATGGGGCTTAATGAACCTGGGGGGAATCTTTAAAAATCCCCCTTTACACCTGGATTCAGGAGGACCTGCGTTCAAATCTGGTCTCAGACACATGACACTTACAAGCTGTGTAACTCTAGGCAAGTCACTTAACCCTCATTGCTTTGCAAAAAAGAAAAAAGAAAATGGAGGGAGAGAGGGACACACAGGCAAATGTAGGTGACATAAAAAGAAAATGTATCAGTACAAAATTATTTTTACTAATATAAGCTATTGCTGTTATTATTGATACACACTGTTCATGGCCTGATTTATTTCAGATCTTACCTAGACCCAAAAGTCTATAGAACTTCCAACAATGTAACTCCACAGCAAGATACCAATGAAGTGATGGAGTGCTATCAGGACCGTAGCAAGTCAAGTCAAGTCAACAGAAGGTGGGACTTTAATTGAGAGTTGGAATAAGCCAGGGAAGTCAGGAAGCAGGGATGAGGACACATATTATTCCAAACAGGGAGAAAATGGCCAATGAAAATGAGCAGAGTGAAGAGATGGAAAGAAACAGCAAGGAAGTTAGTGTCACTGGATTGTCAAGTACAAGTGTAAGAAGACTGGAAAGGTAGGAAGAAGAGTGTGTCCAGTTTTGAAGAGCTTTAAGAGAGAAACTAAGTATTTTATCAGTGATCTTCGAAATACTAGGGAACTACTGTAGTTTATTGAATAGAGGAATAACATGGTCAAGCCTGTGCTTTGGAAAGGTCACTTTGATAGCTGAATGGATGATAGACTGCAGTGAAGATATTCTTGAGGCAGGGAGACCTACCACTTGGCTATTGTGATAGTTCAGGCACAATGTGATGAGGGCCTACACTATAGTAGTGGTAGTATCAGAAGAGAGAAGGGGAGATATAGGGAGATAAAAATGATGAAATCAACCAGCCTTATCTTTTCTCCTCCTAACCCCCTGATTCTGAATTTTTCTTTCCTCGGTGATAGCCCCAGTTCCACCCTGGGTCTCCAAGGACCTTCAAATCCTCCTCTCAAAGGCTAAAGAGAGTAGGAAACTGATTTCTGCCATCAACACTTAGTATTCTCATAATCTATCAAATTACCTGAAGGAGCAAAGAGACCATGGGTTGTTCTGTGATATAACCATTGTCTTAGAAGATCAAAAATCCAGGGTCCACAGGAATATGCTGTCAGCATCAAGTACATATTTATACCAGCTTGTTACAGTTGTTAAGAAAGTAGTTGAAATAAACTTTTTAAAGGTAGAGATTTTTGAAGAAATTCTCAACTACATTTACAATTCTAAACTTATACATATTAGATCAGATCTACTTGATGACTTAACTAAGTCTAGGCAATTATTCAGAGTTAAGTTTATAATACAACTTAGTATACCTTTGTCAAAGGTTAAAAGTAACTCATGTGCAATAAAGAAGGAATAACCCCGATGCTTTAGATCAAGTAATCACACAGCATAGAGTAATGAAAAACCTTAGAAATCATTTAATTCCCTTTGCTCCCTCCCTTAAACTTTATGTTGTTGTTGTGGTGGTGGTGGTGATGAATGGTTACAGGCAGTCTGGTGAAACTCATGGACCACTTCTCAAAATAATGTCTTTAAATATATAATATAAAATGTAAGGGAAAACAAATACTAGTGAAAATAGTTGTAATTTTTCCCCATCTAAATTCATAGACCCCTAGAAATCTAACCACAGACCTTAAAAACTCCTGCTCTGGTCCAGTACTCTCATTTTACAGGGGAAGAAAGTGAGGCTCAGAAAGAGTACATGACTTAACCAAAGTCACAAATTGATTTAATGACAGAGCTGGGAATCCAGTCCTCTGATTCCCAGGTCAAGGCTATTTCCAAACCATCTGGCTGCAAATCCCAAGGCCTGGGAAAGATAAACAAAATGGAGGAAAATTATGTGAAAGGTAATAGGAGTTCGGGAGAAGAGGAGGGGGGAGATGGAGTGAGTTAGTGAAAAGGAGAATAAAAGGAGAAAGGGAAGAGACCAGAAAGAAGTGAAGGATGCATGGAAAAAAGAAAAAAAGGTGGGAAGAAGAGAAGGAAAGAAGGAAGGAAGGAAGGAAGGAAGGAAGGAAGGAAGGAAGGAAGGAAGGAAGGAAGGAAGGAAGGAAGGAAAGAAAAGAAACTGTGATACAACCTTGAAGTAGACCTAGGAAAGTCTAAAAGGAGACACAAAGGACAAAACTAGGGGCTCAAAGACGCATTATGCAATTGTTTTGTAGGAAGAATAAAAACAGGCAGCAGGGAGAAAAATACACCATGAACCTGGATTCAGGAGATGCAGGTTCAAGACTAGGCTAGACAGTATTATATAAATAAGATTATTTTACATATATACACATGACAATGTCTTGGCTTGGTGTGCCAGTAGGCCCAGGCTGGGAATTGGACAATGACAAATCACTATTTTTTTATATTAAATTTTCTTTTATTGTGAACTTAATCAACAAATACAAACATTGTAATAAACACAAAACGAAGAGGAAAAAGGCTTGCACAAGTGTACTTCTGTCATTGACTTCTCTATCCTTTAGTTTCATCTCTATAAAAGGAGGATAGCAATATTTAGACTAACTACCTCACTACTGTGGTAAAAAAGTGAAAGTTTTTAACTGTCGGTTATCAAAAACTGAAGGACCACCCTTCCGGGAGGAGACCATGACAAAAGGCCGTGCATCTGCTAAGTTTTCCAGTCCGTCTGCTAAGCACTCCACTTCCAGGGTGCGAGTTTAAAAGTCAAGGAGAGAATGGAAGTGAAGTCTCTTTCCGTTCTCCTCGTCCACTGGTTGTGCTGCACACACAGACGCTGACTGAGGTGCGACTCGGCCCGGTTCTCCGTAACAGCAAGTGCTTGACTCGGCTCTCAGCCTCAGAAGTGGCCTTGGGTTTTTGGTGAGTTATATACGGGTTTTTGGTGAGTTCTATACGGAATATAGACTAAGCTTAGATCTAAGAATATTTGTTTGTACTTCTCCTTTCCTATCTCTCTGATCAACACCACCTTGTAATTCTCAAACAATAAAAGCTCTAACTAAAGATCAGAGGCTTCTTCCACTTACTGGTCTGGGAGATAAATAAGGGAAAGGTTAAAGGGGAGTTTAATGCTCTTGTATCCAATTCTTTCGCACTTTGTGACCCTTTTGCCATGTCTTCCCATAATCTTCCAAAAAGCATCCACCCCAACTTGCTAGAGTCTTTCCCTAGGTCTTTTTCTATTCTCTGGGTACCAGGATAGTACCAGGCAGTCCATCTCTTTTCCCTGGCTCTCATTACATGACAAGCCCACATGCTTTTCCAAACATACATTTTCTCCAATATATTTATTATTCTGTTTTTTTGTGAGCCAATCATTTCTGGTTAAAAAAAAGTCACAGACTATTTATACCTACCTTGAATCTTTTTTGCTACCTTTTGGATCATTTGCAATTTTAATTCTTTGGAGATTAAAGTGTTCTATGATTCTTAGGTATATAGCATCACCAAAAGAAGATTATAGCTTTAAAAAATAGTTTTGGAGGCAGCTAGGTTGCACAGTGGATAAAGCACCAGCCCTTGATTCAGGAGGACCTGAGTTCAAATCTGACCTCAGACACTTGACACTTATTAGCTGTGTGACCCTGGGCAAGTCACTTAACCCTCATTGCCCTACAAAAAAAAAAGTTTTTGCTATTCGTGGCATAGCATGGGATGAATGAAAGCACTGTATAATTTCCCAAATAAAATCTAGGCTTAACTCTTCCTTCTATTCAGTTCTGGACCTACCACATTGTCCATATGAAAGACTTATCCAAGATAAAAGTACTGTTAGAGTGACTCAGTGGGCTCCTCATCCAACTTCATATCATAGTATGGAAAGTGGGCATTCTTCATCCATCTGGTTTTTCCTATAGTTGTTTCACAGAATTAAGATACTAGGTTTAGAGCTATAAGAGAACTTAAAGGCTAACAAATGCCACTTCCTTCATTATACACATGAGGAAAAAGGCACCTTGTTCAAGGTCACCCAGCTGGTTAAGTATGTAAAATGTCATTTGAAACCAAGTCTTCTTGACTTCAAACCAGTGCTCTCCCCACTATACCATACTGTTACTACAAAAAAAGGACACCTATATTCTCAATCCTATCTCATTATTTTGCCCAGGCCAGAGTACAGTGACTATTCACAGGCACAATCCCACTACTGACTGGCATGGGAGTTTTGCCCTGTTCTGTTTCCAACCTGAGACAGTTCATCCCTCCTTAAACAATCTGGTGCTCCCTCATTACCAGTGGTTCACTATATTGATTCTGAATTTAGTGTATATTCCCTGTTTTCATGGCACACTGAAGCCAATAACTCCTGGACTCAAGACATCCTTCAGCTTCAGCCTCTCAAGTAGCAAGGCCAGGGGTATCTTGGTAAATATTTAACAACTAGGTCTCCAAAAGAAAAAATATATAAGACACATGCCTAAGTTTAATCTGTATTATTAACATTTTCTCCATCACTTTATAAGGTCTAGACAATGAACAAAACAATAAATAAAGACCTGATTCATAACATTTCCCAATTTCCAAGGTGTAAATGATTACACTGAAAAGGGAACAATCAGTTCTCATGAGCTGGTACAAGGGGACTCTAGTGCACTCCCATGTATGGGCTGTGTGATGAGGCCCAGTGTTGTTAAGCTGTGAAACACTCAGGCATGAATCTCATAGAAAGACCTAATGCAGTAAATAGATTGTCATTAACTAACAAGAACATCTACAGGACTTCAATATCCCTCCTTCATTTGGACTTGCACAGAGTTATCCTCCATGACAAAAGTTAACACCTTTGGGGAGCATCACTCTGATACTTCACCTGATATTGATAGAAGACCATTGAAAAAAAAATTTCTCTTCTTGACCTATCATGAAAACTTGTATGACCTTAACATATATATGGGAGACAACTCATTGGAAGATAGACTTTATGTGTACTTTGCTCTATTAAGTCGAATGCTTTTAAAATTATTAGTAAATAATAAACAGTAGGATCTTGTATATTCTTGTATATTCTACACAGAGGTGTCAAATACAAAGTGGCCTCAGCACTCTGGAGTGAGGGTGAAATGAAGATTATTGTGGCATAAGAAATGCTGAATCAGATGAATTCAAAGAAACCTGGGAAAAGTTTTATGAACTGATGCAGAGTGAAGTGAGCAGAAACCAGAAGAACAAGTTAAACAAAAGGGGCTAATGTGATAGAAGGGAGGGTAAATTGGGGGAGGAAGCAGTCAGAAGCACAACACTTTTGAGGAGGGACAGGGTGAAAGGAGATACATAGAGAATAGAGTATATGTCATGGGGAGGGAATAGGATGGAAAGAAATACAGTTAGCAATAGTAACTGAAAATTTTTTGAAGAATTTTGTCTGATAAAGGCCTCATTTCTCAAACATATAGAGGACTGAATCAAATTTATTAAAATAAGAGACATTCCCCAAGTGATAAATGATCAACAGATATGAACAATTTTCAGATGAAATAAACAAAGCCATCTATAGTCATATGAAAAAACTCACTACTGATTAGAAAGATGCAAATCAAAACAATTCTGGGGTACTACCTCATACCTATTGGATTAGATAACAGAACAGCAGAGGAAAGTGACAAATGTTGTAGGGGATATGGGGAAAATGAGACATTAATGAATGCATTGTTGGTGGAGTTGTAAACTGATTCAAACATTCTGTAGAGCAACTTGGAACTATGGCCAAAGGGCTATAAAACCATGCATACTCTTTGACCTAGTAATACTACTACTAGGTTGGTATCCAAAAAGAGATAAAACCCAAAAAGTTAAAGGACCTATATGTATAAAAATATTTATGGCAGCTCTTTTCTGGTGCAAAGAATTAGAAATTGAAGGGATGCCCATCAATTAGGGAATGGCTGAGCAAATTGTGGGATGTGATTATGATACAACACTATTATGCTGTAAGAAATGATGAGCAAGATGCTCCCAGAAAAACCTGGACTTACATGAGCTGATGCAAAGTGAAATGTACTGTATACAAAGTAACAGCAATATTGTAAGATGATAAGCTGTGAATGACTTTGCTATTCTTAGCAATACAATGATCCAAGACCAATTCTGATGGATTTATGATGAAAAATGCAGTCCATCTCCAGAGAAAGAATTGATGGTGTCTGAATACAGATTGGACCATATTTTTTTAGCTTATATTTCTTGAGTTCTTTTTCATCTGTTTTCTTTTGTTCAACAATTTTTTTTTTGGCTGGGCAATGGGGGTTAAGTGACTTGCCCAGGGTCACACAGCTAGTAAGTATCAAGTGTCTGAGGCTGGATTTGAACTCAGGTCCTCCTGAATCCAGGGCCAGTGCTTTATCCACTGTGCCACCTAGCTGCACCCATCATCTGTTTTCTTTTACAAGCTGATTAATATGGAAATGCTTTGCATGACTACACATGTATAACACATTAAATAGCTTGTCTTCTTAAAGGGGGAGAGGGGAAAAAAGAGAATTTGGAGTACAAAGTTTTTTTAATGGACATTAAAATTGTTTTTACATGTAATTGGGGAAAAATAAAATTCTAAATAAATGGAAAAAATGTGAAAAGGAAAACAAAAGAACTAATTATACAATGACAACAACATTGTAAAGTAAAACTGGTTTGAATGGCTTAAAACTTTGACCAATGTAATAAGCAATTACAATTCCACAAGACTGATGGTTAAGCATGTTCCCCACCTCTTGATAGAGAAGTGATAAACTAGAGATGTAGAGTGAAACATATGTTTTCAGAGTTGATCAATGTATGAATTTGTTTTGCTGAAACATACACATCTTGCTACATGGGAGGGCTTTTATTTTGGGTAGTGGAGGAAATTATAGGAGAGAATTGAAAGGGGGAGCAATAGAGATGCAAAAAAAAAGAAAGAAAAGTGTTGATAAACATTTTTTTATAATTCACAGAAGAGAGAAGTCCAGAAGGGGACAAGCAAGGCAGCGGTGGTAATAACATGTTAAAATAAATATATTCTTCAAAAAGAAATAATAAGGATTAAACAGATTCACAGCTTCATACACAACCCTTTTTTGGTTGTCTTTATGTAGAAATGTTCCTGTTTTTCAATGCTTACCAAATTAATAATTTTTTAAAAAGAAAATTTGAGAAAAAAGATTTTAAAATATTATTTGCCAAAGCCTCTTTCAGCTCAATAAAAATTTGATTCAAAAATAAAAAATTGGATCGTTTCTTCAATCAAAGATTCCTTCAGTGCATGTGTACATCATTCTCATAAATGTTTCAAAGAGATGGAAAAGTAGGAATACAGATAAATCACTAGGATAGCCTCATGTTTGCCTTGGGGGAGGGAAAGCGAGTAAGGATGGTGACAAATTTATCCACTATTTTTTCCAGTTGTTTGATATCTTGATATCTTCTTCTGTTTTCAAATAGCAGTCCCAAAGTGCGTTCAAAATTGTCATCTCCTGCATAGATTTTCTCTGTTCATATTTAGTCTGTTCCATTTGCTTTTCCTGTCCTCATGAACTTTAATGTGGTTTCTATAGTATTTCCCCACATAACACATCATGGGGCTGAGGTATTAGAACACAAATGTAAAGATTGCATTCTTGTTATTGATTAATATAGTTTGTTATAGAAATGCTACAGATCTGTTCCATTTTTTGTCTTTTTGTTGTCTTCCTAACTGGTTTCATCTAAAAATGTTCTCAGGATGAGCTCTCTGGTTTAATTGGCCAAGCTTTTGGCAGGCTCATTCTCCTATCTACCTACTGGGCTTTGCTGTTTTGTTAAGTGATATGGTTCATACTTTCCCACAATCCTGCCCTTTAGTATATTATTTTTGGGGGGGGGCAATGAGGGTTAAGTGACTTGCCCAGGGTCACATAGCTAGTGTCAAGTGTCTGAGCCTGGATTTGAACTCAGGTCCTCCTGACTCCAGGGCCAGTGCTTTATCTACTGTGCCACCTAGCTGCCCCACCCTTTAGTATTTTACAAATGAGTTTCATATTCTAAATCAGTGCTGCTGCTCTTGGCTGGCATGTCATTCTACTTGAGAGAGCCATTGTTTGCCACCTGAGGATTGCTTTTTTGGGGAGAGGGGAGTTGCCTTTTGGGGGTTTTTTTAATAGCTCTACATAAGTTTTACATAACATTTTGTAGAAAATGGTGATGGCTAGAATCAATGTATTTTTTTGCATCCATTTCACTTTCTGGAGGAGCAATACTCAAATAATCAAAAGAGACATTATTTTACCATGGTATAGAACTCTCACAGTGTGTTATTACAAATATAGGTAGCAATATTTCGATTATTTAATGTATAAATATTATATACAATATATGTAACTGTATACATAATGTATATAAATAAAGCCCAGGTGGGGCAGCTAGGTGGCGCAGTGGATAAAGCACCAGACCTGGATTGAGGAGGACCTAAATTCAAATCCAGCCTCAGACACTTGACACTTACTAGCTGTGTGACCCTGGGCAAGTCACTTAACCCCCATTGCCCTGAAAAACAAACAAACAAACAGGTAAATAAATACGCCCCAGGTTAAGAATCCCTGTTCTAGAAAACTAGGAGAATAATTTATACCATGATATCAACATTGTGATTATGAACAATTTTGAAAGACTTAAGACCTCAGATCAACACAGTGATCAGTTGTGATTCTAGAGTATTGATGATGAAGAATGCTATGCATATCATGATAGAGAGGTGATGGACTTAATACACAGAATGACACACAGTTTTGGATGTGGCAGACTTAGGAGTTTGTTTTGCTTGACTACATTCATTTGTTACACAGGGTTTTCCCCCTCTTTTTTTTTTTTGTGAGGCAATTGGGGTTAAGTGACTTTCCCAGGGTCACACAGCTAGTAAGTGTCAAGTGTCTGAGGTCAGATTTGAACTCAAGTCCTTCTGAATCCAGGACCGGTGCTTTATCTGCTGTGCCACCTAGCTGCCCTGTCCCCGTCATTTTTCCTTTTGGGGGAAGGAGGAGGGAAAGAGGGGGGAAAAACTTTTGGTAATTGAAAAAATTTAATTTAAAAATAAAATTTACAAGAATCCCTGATCTATAGCTTATTTAAATAGGGAAAGTTATAATTGTTTCTTGTTCTTATCTTTATCTTTTCTTTTAATTGTATGTTGGTTTTTACTTTAGCTTTAGTAAGTTGATAGTCCTCCTGACTACCAGAGCTGTAACTAGGGCAGGGTCACTAAGGTTTTGATCCAGAATCTGCCATCCCAGGAGGCTTGCTTGCTCCCTGATACAGGCCCCTTGCCTAGGGTAGCAGAGGGAAAGGACAATCCATATTCCTAGCAGGTCTTTCCTGGAATCAGGAGTAGACATGCAAAGAGACAGCTGAGCATCCTAACAGATCAGAAATAAGAAGGAAGCCAGAAGGTGAGATTCTATCCATTCAGATAATCTCAGCCCACAGATATAAGGCCCTTCAGGAGACTTGCTTCCCTGGGGAGAGAATATTGTTGTTGTTTGTCCTTCATTCTCTCTCTCTCTCTTTCTTTTTTAAGTGAGGCAATTGGCGTTAAGTGACTTGCCCAGGGTCACACAGCTAGTAAGTGTTAAGTGTCTGAGGCCGGATTTGAATTCAGGTACTCCTGACTCCAGGGCCAGTGCTCTATCCACTGTGCCACCTAGCTGCCCTGTCCTTCATTCTTAAAGAGGAGCATGATATCAGGGTGATGTCATGACTTGTAGTAAATTGGATTTAAGTGAGGGAGGGCTATGAAAAGTCACCAGCCTCACTCTCAGTTCCCGAGCCATCTGGGTCCCGTGGTAAGATATACACCAGGATGACTGGAGATGGCCCCAGATGTTTTTAAGGCAATAGGTGTTCTGACTTGCCCAAATTTGAACTCAGGTCTTCCTGACTCCAGGGCCAGTGCTTTATCTACTGTACCACCCAACTGCCCTAGGGAAGGAACATAATTCTATGGACACAGAGAGAGGTTACTTCAAGGGTCCTAGTTCTCAAAAGACAGGAACAGGGCTGCTCTGCAGTAAGACATGGAAGTTCTTTATGGGCCGCCCTACCCTTTAGTATCTCCAACCCTTAGGACAAAGGAAAACTTCAGGAACCTAGTCCTTCATAGGCCAAGCATCAGGCTGCTCTGTGGCAAAGAGTGTGATTCTTCTGCACATTATATTGAGTTTAGGGAGAAGGATAACACAGCCCCCACAAACCCCAAAATGAGCAATGGGCTGAAAACCTGTCCCTCAGATATGGTCTCCTAATCTTCCCACCCTGCAAATGAATTTGCCCAGGTTCAAGAATTCCCAGCTACGGCCCTGCTAACTGTACACAGAAAACTAATTCAGAATTAACTGTCTCATCAGGAACCAGTGATTCCTGTCTGTTAAAAATCACTGTTTCGCTTTTGTGATATTTCCTTCCTCGCTACATTAATACCTTTCTGCTGTGTTATTTATGAAAATATTTATGAGATCTAGATAAACTCCTTAATTTGTCTCTCCCAGGATAACTTTCCATTTAATTGAGGGGGGACACAGTTAAACACCAAACCTCCTCTGTCTTCTCAGAGCCAGGAATTCACCAAGTAGAGTAAGATACAAAGAGAAGGTTGGAAAGAGCTCACTACAAGAAAAACCTTGCATTAAAAAATAGCAAAAAGACTGACAACAAAAGAAAAAATGATTAATCAAAAAGGATCTAACACAATGGATTAAATTACTCTAGAATGAAAGAAATTGACTCCAAAACTCCTGACAAGGTAAAGTAATAAAGCAACTAACACAAGGGTTCTTTTTTTTTTCAGGGCAATGAGTGTTAAGCGACTTGCCCAGGGTCACACAACTAGTAAGTGTCAAGTGTCTGAGGTCAGATTTGAACTCAGGTCCTCCTGAATCCAGGGCTGGTGCTTTATCCACTGCACCACCTAGCTGCCCCCAAGGGTTCTTAACCTGAGATATATTTCAGGGGATGCACAAATTTACATGGAGGAAAAATATATCTTTCTCTTAATATAATTGGCTTGCTTTGTAAAACTGTGTTTCATTTTACTCACTTAAAATATTAGTCTGAGAAGAAATCCATAGTTTTCACCAAAATGCCAAAGGTATCCATCATACATAAAAAAGTAAAGTTACCCACTGAATTATTGAGATACTCTCCAAAATTATAATCAAACAATTGCATGAACCTACAAAATGTTTCAGAACAGCAATAAAAAGTTAAAAGAAGCATTGAGAACAAAGATGAAAGAAGAGAAATTAGAACTCTCAAAGAAAATATTAAAAACAAGATAGAATGCTAATAAATTAACCCAAAGTTTAATTCACTATGAAATGTTGCAGTCAGTCTTCAGAACTCCAACATCAAATAACAAATAGTTCAGATTTCTATGAGAAAGCATTTTATATACCAAGGCTAATTAGTCCAAATAACTCAAGACTAATCCTTTATGAGAAATCAAAAGAATATTTAGAATAAGATGTTGCAAAAAAACATAGGAGCCTAGTTTACACTCCAAAATAACATATCTTATTAAGCTAAACTTAATTATAAATGAAAAAAGATGGACCTTTATCAAAAAGGAAGTTTTGGAGTTATTCCTTGAAAGAAACTAGATGTGAGTAATAGTGTATTTGATATAAAAACTAATTAAACAAAAGACACATAAGAAAAGTAAACAATTCCATACCAATCAGACTACCTAAAAATTATTTTATAGAGTTAGAAAACACAATAACAAAATTCATCCGGAAAAACAAAAAGTCAAGAATATCAAGGGAACTAATAAAAAAAAGTGCACAGGAAGGTGGGCTAGCTGTACCAAATCTTAAGCTATACTATAAAGTGGCAGTCATCAAAACGATTTGGTACTGGCTAAGAAAAAGAGTGGTAGATCAATAGAATAGGTTAGGCACAGGAGACACAGTAGTAAATGACCATAGTAATGTACTGTTTGATAAACCCAAAGACTTCAGCTTCTGGGATAGGAACTCAGTATTTGACAAAAACTGCTGGGAAAACTGGAAGATAGTATGGCAGAAAGTAGGCATAGACCAACATCTTACACCTTATACAAAAATAAAGTTGAAAATGGGTTCAAGATTTAGATATAAAGGGTGATACCATAGATAAATTAGGAGAGGATGGAATAGTTTACCTCTCAGATCTATGGAGAAGAAAACAATTTATGTTCAAACAAGAGATAGAGAATATTATGAAATGCAAGATGGAAGACTTTGATTACATTAAATTAAAAAGGTTTTGTACAAACAGAAGCAATGCAGCCAAAATTAGAAGGGAGGCAGAAAACTCGGAAACACTTTTTACAGCCAGCATTTCTGATAAAGGCTTCATTTCTAAAATATATCAGGAACTAAATCAAATTTATAAGAATCCAAGTCATTCCTCAATTGAGAAATGGTCAAAGGACATGAACAGGCAGTTTTCTGATGAAGAAGTCAAAGCTATCTATTGCCATATGAAAAAATGCTCTAAATCACTATTGATCAGAGAAATGCAAATTAAAACAACTCTGAGGTACCACCTTACACCTATCATATTGGCTGACGTGACAAAAAAAGGAAAATAATAAATGTTGGAGAAACTGTGGAAAAATTGGAACGCTAATGCATTGTTGGTGGAGCTGTGAACTGATCCAACCATTCTGGAGAGCAATTTGGAAATATACCCAAAGGGCTATGGGACTGTTCATACCCTTTGACCCAGTGGTACCACTGGTAGGTCTGTATCCCAAAGAGACCATAGAAAAGGGAAAAGGACACACATGTACAAAAATATTTATAGCAGCTCTCTTTGTGGTGGCAAAGAATTGGAAATAGAGGCAATGACCATCAATAGGGGAATGGCTAAAAAAGTTGTGGTATATGAATGTAATGGATACTATTTGCTGTAAGAAATGATGAGCAGGAGGTATTCAGAGAAACCTGGAAGGACTTACACGAACTGATGCTGAGAGGAGCAGAGCCAGGATAACATTGTACACAGTAACAGCAACATTGTGTGATGAACAATGGTGATAGATTTGGCTCTTCTCAGCAGTGCGACGATCCAAAACAGTTTCAAAGAACTCATGATAGAAAATGTTCTCAACATCCAGAAAAAAGAATTGTGAATTATGAATGCAGATTGAACCATACTTTTGGACTGTTTTTTTTTCCTTCTTTTTTGAGGTTTTTCCCTTGTGCTCTGATTCTTCTTTCACAAGATGACTAATGTAGAAATAAGTTTAATGTGATTGTACATATGCAACCTATATCAGACTGCTTTCCGTCTTGGGGAGGAGGGAGGAAAGGGAGGGTGGGAGAAAAAAATTTAGAACTAAAAATCCTGTGAAAACAAACAAACAAAAAAGGAAAGATAAACAATTAGCATGAAGATCAAACCATGACATCATTAGTTTCTTGTTTCTAAGGTTAAACAAAACCTAATTTTTTTTAACACACAAGTTGCATTTAGACTGAATGAGAGGAAATAAAGATAATTACCCAAAACAAACATATATCATTTTACAGCAACAAAATTAGGAATTTAAAGGAAATTAATTATCAACAAACAGGTAGAATATTCAAATTTACAAAGCAATGTCAGAAAGAGAAACATTTTTTTAAATGAACTACCAGATGGGAAAAAATAACATGGTACAATGGATTTGTAAGAGAATTATTGTATGAAATGTTTAAAGAACAATTAATAAATATGCTACCAAAAATTCTCAATAATAGAGAAAAGAAACACTTTACCAAATGCTTTTTATGAGACAAATATTATGATGATACACAAGCCAAGGAGTGATAAAGCAGAGAGTTGTAAACCAGTGTTAGAGATGAATACTGATATACTTTTCAAATAAAATTTTCGAAAATGAACAATAGCAACATGTCTAAAAATGAATTTATTGTGATCATATTGGATTTATATCAGGGATGCAAGGATTTTCTGATATGAGGGAAACAATAATTTATCAAATAATAATTTATTATATAATAACCAAATAATAATTTGTCAAATAAATAATAAAACCCTATCATTACTTCAATAGATACAGAAAAAGTCTTTGATAAAACACAGAACTTATTTATGTTAAAAATTATAGGCATGGAAGGGCCTGTCTTTAATATAATCATAGGCACATATCTATAACCAAGAGCTAGTGTTCTTTGCAGTGGAGAAATACTGGAATCTTTCCCAGAAAGTCCAAGGGTAAGCTATTATCTATTATTTTCTAGAACACTAGAAGCACTAGCTATAGCAGTAAGACAAAAGAAATTAAATGATTTAGCAAAAAAGATGGGAAAGATCCGTATTCACAGTCAATGGTTTACTTAGAAAACCCCAGATAGTTAATGAAGAAATTAATTGAGACAATTAATGCTCAATACTAAAATGTATTTGTGAATGATGGAGGTCACAATCCATCCAAACCTATTCATCCTTTTTGACTCTTGTATTTGTCCTTTAATAAATTTACTACAAGAGGATTTTGGGACATGTTGGGTGGCCTTGATCTAATTCTCTGGACATTACAGAAATGCCAATGGAGCATTTGAGCTATTCATTGGCTATCCTTCCCTCTGGCTACATGACTGACTTGTCTTTTTTTCCAGTCATACATTTCTCTGATGACAACACGTCTATATAATTCCTCATTTTATATTGTGTTACAGTCTGCTTACATCTACCATGTTCCTTTCCATTACCCTTTGGCTGGTAATGATGATGACAATAATAATAGCTAACATTTATATAGCACTTTAAGGTTTGCAAAGTACTTTACAAATGATTGTTCATTTTATCCTCACAACCACCCTGGGAGGTAGATGCTGTTACTATTCCCATTTAACATGAGAAAACTGAGGCAGACAAATGTTAAATGACTTATCCAGAGTTAAATAGCTAATATTAGGGGGCAGCTAGGTGGCACAGTGGATAAAGTGCTGGCCCTGGGTACAGGAGGACCTGAGTTCAAATCTGGCCTCAGACACTTGACACTTACTAGCTGTGTGACCCTGGGGAAGTCACTTAGCCCTCATTGCAACACACACACACACACACACACACACACACACACACACACACACACACACAGAGCTCATATTAGAGGTTGGATCCGAAGTCAGGTCTTCCTGCCTCCACGTTCAGCATTCTATCCACTGCACTCCCTAACTGCCTCAACTTCTGTTTTTAAGAAGTATATAGAATTTCAATGATTTGCAGCCCTGCAAGAGTACCATAATAATGATGAAAGGTAGTATGTAGTAATAGATAAAGAGCCAATTTGGGGACCAAGAAGACCTGGATTCAAGTTCCAAATCGGACACACATTAGCTGTGTGCCCCATGGCACATCACTTAACCTCTGAGTGTCCCAGCAATGCTCTCAGGCTTGAAGAGAATAGTTACTTATCAGCAGTGGTCTGGGTGTTTCCTCACTAAGAGTTCCCTAGACCAATGAAACCACAGGTGCAGGCTGAAAGACATTTTTTTTAAAAAGATAGACTTTTGTTTCAGGAAAAACTTGCGGTCATTGAAATAAATGGGAAATTTCCCAAAGATCATCCAGACTCTTCTCTTTTTCAATTCATAGCCCAACTAATTGTCCATTTGCAGTGTTTGGGATAAGTGTCCTTCTAATAAGATGATAAGCGAACCGCTGACTTGCCGGCCTAGGGCACCTGCAAGGGGTCTGAGCATTTGCACTTGGCCTTTTGTTCAGGGAGAATGCACTTTGCTGGGACGATACAGCAGCCTCTGGCTGGGCCTTGAACCTGGGCTGTAGCATCAAAGAGGACCATCAACTGAGTCAGGAATTGCTATGAAATGAGATGGAAAGTGGTTTCACCATTTGGGGAGTCTTTCTGTTTTGGGACTCTTTGCCAGAGCTTTCTTTACTTCGGCCTTGCAGGAAGGGGGGTTGGGGGGTGGTTGCAGTTCTCTCAACAGCCCTGCTCAGCAGCAGCTCGCAGCCCAAGACCATAGGGGTGGGAACATTGGTTTGTCCGGCAGATCTGTCTCCCTGTCCTTTTTACTTCTGTTTCCTTTCCTGAGCATAGATCAGTGACTGGTATTCCTGAGAAATGGACATGTCCAGCTTTGATGGCTCTCTTGTGAATCAAGGGTTCTAGTGTACGGAATTCAGACATCAGCCGAACAGAAGGTCTTGAAGGAGAAGACGCTCATTGCCAGGATCATCCTGCAGGACTAAGAAATTCAAAGCTATGTTCTGGCTGTCCTAGAGATCTAGATCTCATGAGTTTTTGAGATAAGCAGAATTCTGAGAGGAATATAAAATATCTTCCCTACAGTTTTAGTACGTACATTTACCTTTAAGGGTGAGTCTAATGAGCATCATAGGAGATTTGGGATATTTTGTGTGAATATTTGTTAATGTGTTCCTGTGATTCTTTGCATCCCAAAATTTTTTGTGGTAGAGAAAATAAATAGATGTCCTATACTTGATACCCATATTGCACACTGAATAATTTTTCCAGAAGGGACCTTATTACCCATGTTTTTTGGGAAACTCTAGACACAAGCCACACCCAAGCAAACCCAAGGTTTCCCTGGTAGTTATACTTCTGGCAGAGCTGGAGAGATGAATATGTGCCATATTCTTCTCTCCCCATCCCCCTCCACCCCACACCTTTTAGGATCAGGTCCTCACAGGATGAATATAGGTCTAAATGAGCCCAGAACAGAGCTCTTCCCCTTACTGGAGTCCCCTGAGCTTCAGGATACATTTTGATGGTAAGTTCTATGAGTTATTCATCCAACTGCATATCAGTCTAAACAATAAGTGTTCTTCATCCACCTGGTGTCTCCTGTTTAGACACTTGGTCCAAACTTTTTGAATAATTGTGGATCTCATTTAAAAGGGTAGTTCTGAAGACTTCCAGGCGTGTTGCAATCAGCCTCTCATCCCTAAACAAGAGCGTTAGAGGGTTTGGACTCTGCATTAGTCACTGTCCATGAGAGCAGCAAGCACCTTGGCCAAGTGTATGTCTCTCCCTGTTGAACGCATCATTTGATATCAATAATCAGAAGGGCATCAAATAAAGCCATTTCTCTTGCTCCATATCTCAAGGAATCTCGTGATTTTGACATATGCACAGGAGAAGCTTGAAGGGAATGTTTTTACCAAATCAAATGCTTTTCTGCATTCATCAAACAATAAACACCATGGGATCTTGTATTCTTTATAACTTTCAGTTAAGAGTATGACTGTCAAAGTTTGCCTGTTCCCTTCTCAAACGAGGTAATAGTTGTTAAGCACTTAGTATAGTACCTAACACACAGTGGGTGTTTAATAAATATTTATTCCCTTTCCCTTCCCTCCCTGTCCTTCTTTACTTTCATTAAGGATGCCCTTAGCTCATTTGTAGATGCATATATTGTTATGCAGTCATTTTCAGTTGTTTCTCTTTGTGACCCCATTTGTGGTTTTCTTCGTTAAAGAAACTGTAGTGGTTTGCAATTTCCTTCTCGAGCTCATTTTACAGTTGAGGAAACGGAGGCAAACAGAGTTAAGGGATTTACCCAGTGTTACACAGCTAGTAAATGTCTGAGGCCAGATTTGAACTCAAGAAGATGAATCTTCCTGACTCCAGGCCCAGCCCTCTATCCACTGAACCACCTAGCTGTCCCTAAATGCGTGTATAAAATGTTTTAATTGTTTGGTAGTTATTGAAATGTTCTTCATCACTATTTTGGGTAATAATAAGGGCCTAGATTTTGTTCCCATAGCCTTTGGTATTTTTCCCATTTCCAGACAATTAAAGAATCAGTCCCTCAACCCCCTCAAAACTAAATTTCTTCCAGTACAAATACCCTCTGTGTATACTTGGTCTAGTCTGTTTTTCTTATCTTTGCTTTCTTTAGTGCCATCCCTTTCCCTTATACAGCACATCTAGGACCGTGATGTTGAAGTCCAAATGTGATGATTCCACTGTCCTTAATGGTAAAAAGTTTGTTATAAAAATTCTTTTGGGGCAGCTAGGTGGCACAGGGGATAAAGCACCAGCCCTGGATTCAGGAGGAACTGAGTTCAAATCCGGCCTCAGACACTTGACATTTACTAGCTGTGTAACCCTGGACAAGTCACTTAACCCTCATTGCCCTGCGAACAAATTCTTGCAAATATTTTTCATTTCTTTCTTGCCCTTCTTCCAGTTCATCCTTCAATGTCCTCTTTCCCTCTTCTATCTTCAGCATCATCCCTCTTCTTCCTCCCACCTGCCTACAACCTCCTATGGTAGCACCTACCCAATCTAACCATCTCCCCAGTGCTTAAACCAGATTTCTTTCTTTTTTAATGTTTCATTAATGTTCTTTTTTCTTCAACATTACCAACTTCTTACTCACTCCCTACCCCTCAACAGAACCTTTCCTTGTAACAAATGTCTAATCAAACAAATCAAGACATTGGATATGTCTGAAAATGTATGCCTCATTGCACACCTCTAGTTTGCCACCTTTCTTCCTAAACACTGGAGGCATGTTTCACCATTAATCTTCTGAAGACTTCAGTGGCCACTACACTGATCAGAGTTCTAAGGTCTTAGAATATTGTTTTCCATTGTTTGTCATTGTGTAATTTATTTTCTTGGTTCTACTTATTTCATTCTATATTAGTTCTTAAAATTCTTCCCCATGTTTGTCTGAATTCTTCATAATCATCATTGTTAAGGCACAATAATGTTCCACTACACCACAAGCTGTTCAACCATTCTCCAATTTGGCCCCCACTTTATTTCCAATTCTTTACTACTCCAGAAAGTTTAGTCAAACTTTTACCTTCTCCTTTGCCCTTTAAAACTCAACAGTCCAGTCCTACCCAGCCTCATAAATTCATTCTCACCAAGGTGCAAATAGCTGATTGACAGTTACTCCTTGATGTGCTACCCTATGGAACTAGGTTTGTTGGTTTTTTTTCAATTTGAAAGGGGGCACTTGGAAAGGAAAAGACAGCCCTAACAATAATTCCTTAATAATAGAATTTCATGAGCTGTTACAGCTGGTGGTAGAAGGGGAGGGCGGGAAAGGGGAAAGGGCAAAGAATTGCTTTATTAGTTTCATACCCAATCACTGTCTAAAGTGATGGATGTAAAACTAATGAAGCAGCACCTTGCCCCTAACCAGTCAGCTGTCACCTGACTCCAGTGAGGCCCACACAAAGCTTGATGCCAGGAGGCCTATAACAATGGTCTTAGATAATTAGCACTCATAGCTACAGGGGTGTGAGCTAAGGCCCAATTCACTAAATTCAGTAGCCTCTTCTCAGACCTCATTACTCTCAATTTCTCTGCAAGCATCTTTAGTGGCTTCCTTCCTCAATACTCTCTCCTTCTGTGTCTTCCTTAGTGAATGGAATATCTTGGCTCTGCCTTTCTTTTCTGATTTTGGTTGATTTACTTTGCTCTCCTCACCTTTATTTTCTGTACCTCTCTCCCCAGGACTCATCTGCTCTCTGTCAGCTCTATTTTTTTTTTTTTTGGTGGGGCAATTGGGGTTAAGTGACTTGCCATGGGTCACACAGCTAGTAAGTCTCTGTCAGCTCTAAGCCATTAAGAGTTAACATGACGGGGCAGCTAGGTGGCACAGTGTATTAAAGCACCGGCCCTGGATTCAGGAGTTCCTGAGTTCAAATCCGGCCTCAGACACTTGACACTTACTAGCTGTGTGACCCTGGGCAAGTCATTTAACCCCAATTGCCCCGCAAAACAAACAAACAAACAAACAACAAAAAAAAAACCAACAACCTTTCTTGGCTCTCCATGGCCTGCTGAATATTTTCCAAAAACAACATAAAAAGTGAGTTGCCCATCAAGCAAAGGCTGGATTATCACTGATTGGGTGTGTTGCAGACTAGATTCTTTTTTTTTTTCCTCTTTTTTTTTTTGTGAGGCAATTGGGGTTAAGTGACTTGCCCAGGGTCACACAGCAAGTAAGTGTTAAGTGTCTGAGACTGGATTTTAACTCAGGTCCTCTTAACTCCAGGGCCAGTGCTCTATCCACTGTGCCACCTAGCTGCCCCTAGATTCTTTTTTTTTCTTTTTTTTTTAAGCGAGGCAATTGGGGTTAAGTGACTTGCCTAGGGTCACACAGCTAGTAAGTGTTAAGTGTCTGAGGCCGGATTTGAACTCAGGTACTCCTGACTCCAGGGCCGGTGCTCTATCCACTGCGCTATCTAGCTGCCCCCTAGATTCTTTTTTAAAAAACTAAATGGCTACTGAAATCCCTTCCAAATCTACAACTCTGTGAATGTTTTACAACATACATTATTAAGCACTCACTGTGCAAGGAGCAATACTTAAATAAGATGTTACCTCGGCACTCATGGAACTCATATTCTTATGAAACAACAAATCTTGGGGAATAGGTTTTCTTCTCCTTGAGAACCATAGAAAGCTTCTGTAGCTCTCCCACTCAGTATGGTAAAATGTCGGTCAGTTGGTGAATAAGATCACATAGGTAACCAACAATGATGCTTAAGGGTTAAAAGCTAACTTTAACTAATGTAGGGAGATCTATTATTCTGTTGATGGGAGGAATATAGGACAAACTTTACCAAGGCATTTTGGTCTTGCTCTCAACTCAATTTACATGGCAACCAAGAGGCATGTTGGGGTTGAAAGAAGCCTCTTCATCATACACTCAGGCAGTGCCTTTGCAGTTTTGCTAAATGGAGTCCTTTGTATGATTTGAAGGGGACCCAAGCTCATGACCCAATGATGTGGTTAGAGTTGAGTCATTAGATTGTAGCTCAGATAAGAACATTAGACTAAAGTACACCAAGCAGCAGGAGTTCAAAAGACAGACAAAGCTACCTAAAAGTTTCTAAGATAACTGCCTGGGTTTTCTGATGAAGAAACCAAAGCTATCTATTCCCATATGAAAAAATGCTCTAAATCTCTAATGATTAGAGAGATGCAAATTAAAACAACTCTGAGGTACCACCTGACACCTATCAGATTGGCTAAAATGACAAAAAAGGAAGATAATAAATGTTGGAGAGGCTGTGGGAAAATTGGAACACTAATGCATTGTTGGTGGAGCTGTGAGCTGATCCAACCATTCTGGAGAGCAATTTGGAATTATGCCCAAAGGGCAATAAAGCTGTGCATACCCTTTGACCCAGCAATTCCACTTTTAGGTCTTTTTCCCAAAGAAATCATGGAAGGGGGAAAGGGACCCACATGTACAAAAATATTTATAGCTGCTCTTTACGTGGTAGCAAGGAATTGGAAGCTGAAGGGGTGCCCATCAATTGGGGAATGGCTGGACAAGTTGTGGTATATGAATACAATGGAATACTATTGTGCTGTAAGATATGATGAGCAGGAAGAGTTCAGAGAAACCTGGAGGGTCTTACGTGAGCTGATGATGAGTGAGATGAGCAGAACCAGAAGAACATTGTACACAGTATCATCAACATTGAGTGTTGACCTACTGTGACGGACTATATTCTTCTCACCAATGCAATGGTACAGAAGAGTTCCAGGGAACTCATGATAGAAGAGGATCTCCAAATCCAAGAAAAAAAAAAAGAAAGAAAGAACTGTGGAGTATAGATGCTGATTGAACAATATTATTTCTTTTGTTTTGGGTGCTGTTGTTTTTTTCTTTCTATTTTGAGGTTTTGCGTCACTGCTCTGATTTTTTCTCTTGTAACAGGATTAATGCAGAAATAGGATTAATGTTATTATGTGTATATATATGTGTGTGTATATATGTATATGTATATGTATAGAGATATATAGACATAACCTATATCAGATTACCTGCTGTCTAGGGGAGGGGGGGAGGGAGGGGAGGGAGGGAGAAAAATCTGAAATTGTAAAGCTTGTATAAACAAAAGTTGAGAACTATCTTTACATGTAACGGAAAAAATAAAATACCTTATACATTAAAAAAAAAAAGATAACTGCCTGGGTGTAGCTAGCTAGGATCTACATCACAAAGGGGCTAAATATTCCCCTGACTCCCAAACTGAAGATCTAGGAGGCTACTCTCTATACTTTATAGGAAGAGGTAACAGCATAGAAAACCAGAAGCTGGTAACAGAGAACCATGACCACAGAAGCAGAAATATCCATCTGAGAGCTGTGTGTCAGAGAGAACAAAGCAGCAAAGGACCCTGACTCACTGGAAAAAGCATCTTAACCAATGACACCACTATAGAATATTACAGCATGGGAGGCAATAGTGGCTCCAAATGAGCCCCAACAGAAACTTCTGGGTCAAGTAAGCAACAAAATAATGAAATAGATATTTTTTTCCTATCCCTACAACCTCTCAAACCTCTCCAAAAGAGAAATTATGCACAGAAGATAAAGCAACTTCAGCTTTTTCAATAGTACAAAACACCCAGAAGCCAAAAGGTTAAAAAAAAAGAACCCCAAAACTGAAACTCTGAGCTCACTCAGCAATACTTCTTCACTTCCCACACTACTGGCAGCAAGGACACACTAGGAGACCCAAGGATATGACATAGACTTAAATCAAAACCTACCTCTACCCTCTGTTCCCACCACCCCCAATACACACACACACACACACACACACACACACACACACACACACACACCTCTTTCTAGTGTCATAGAGACCCTGGATTCAGGCCATGGAAGTTTGTTCGGGCCTCACCAGCCTGCTTGGCCAAAAACCTACCGAGGGCTGCAATCTAGATGCACTAGTGTTGCAAGGTTCTGAACTGCAAGTGCTGGGGAAAACAGGCTCTACACTTCTGGTGCCAGGCCAGAGAACTAAGGAACAGATAGAGTAGGATAGGTCACCAGGACAGGACACAGTGTGTTTGGGAGTGCTATGCAAGCATTCCACCAAGCATGAGGGAAAGAGCACATTATTCAACTGAAGCCAGTTTCTGAACGCCCAAAAGTCAATTATGGCTGAGGCCTAGGCTGGTGAACCATAAATAGCCCAGTGTGAGAGGTGGCTGAGACATTTTGAGATCCAACCCCCAAGGAAACCAAAATCAGCAGGGAGGGAGTCAAGAAGTGAATAATAAGGAAAATAAAAGGGGGAAAAAAACCCCAACTGAAAGTACCAAAGATTTCAAGAAGAAGAAATCTTAAAGGCCTTGAAAATAAACAGATAAATTGATGGGAAAAACAAACAACAGAAAGAAAAAAGGCCTCCAGATCTAGTAAATTAGTTCAGACATCTATGAATATATACTGTAAAATGAAGGAAAAATGATCTAACACTTGAAACAGCTGACCTTGTGCTATTTGAGGAGAACAAGGAACCAAAACACACTGTTCCTGAGTGATTTAAAAGAGAAATGAGAATTAGGAGAGCAAAATTTTATGTCCTACACAGCAAAAATAATAAGCAACCATCATTAAAAATTTATTGAGCGTGGGGGTGGCTAGGTGGCGCAATGGATAAAGCACCGGCCCTGGATTCAGAAGTACCTGAGTTCAAATCCGGCCTCAGACACTTACTAGCTATGTGACCCTGGGCAAGTCACTTAATCCCCATTGCCCCGCAAAAAAAAAAAAAAAAAAAAAATTGAGCGCCTGTTATGTGCCAGGTACTATGCTAAGCTCTAGGGATACATAAAGAAGCAAAAGACAGTTCCTTCCTTCAAGGACCTTACAATCTAATGAAGGAGATAAAATGTAAATAAGTATATACAAAACAGGCTAAATACAGGATAAAAGGAAATAATTTACAGAGGGAAGGCATGGTATGTTATTATATCTTGTTCTGGTCCCCCTGACCACCTTTCCCCCTTCTAATTAGTATAGTAAGTAAATTTATAAGGGGTCAGTATGAAGTAACAATAGCAGGAAGATTTCAAAGGGAAACCTAGAAGTAACTTTCAGACGGTCCAACAGATCAAAGGAGCATAACAGTTACTTTCAAGCTATATCATAAATTAACTAAAAATCATATCTTGAGACTATAAACTAAATTAGGGGAATCCAGCTAGGCCCTGTTGTAAAAGGTTCTGCTAACACCACAGATAAACTCCAGACATCTGCAAAATACCAAGTATTGCTGATAACTTTGAAATGATGTAAATATGTTAGTGAACTAACCCCAAGGTGAGATGAATACTAGTCTCCTCCCCACCAAAACCTTATAAAAATAATACCCCAAACTCCTGCCTCCTGAGGACTTTTCCATCTCTATTTGGGCACATGCTGCCAAGTGCTCCCAACTCCAAACCACGATTATATAAGTGAGCTTCTCCTCCTCCCCATTCTCTTGTCCATGCTGCCTGCCTTCCTTCATCAACCCCTCCCTGTGCTCATGCCATCTGTCTCTGTACCATGTACCCCTTCCCACATACACACTGTTTGTGTCTGTACTTTGTGTGCCATTTGCCCCTGTACCCTCTGTGCCCTATTAAAGTGTTATTGAAGCATTACTCCCCACTACCACTGTGGCCTTTCCTGGCAAGTAACCAAAGAACCAGGAGTTCCTACCACAATTTAATATTTCCATAAATTAATGAGCAATTTGCACTGGAATCAATAGGGGTTAAGAATGCTTCCTGTGGAAGGTAGGACTTTAGTTGGTACTTAAAGGAAGCCAGAGAAGCCAGTAGTTGGAGCAGAGGAGGGAGAATGTTCCAGACATGGGGGACAACTAGAGAAAATATCCAGAGCTGAGAGATGGAATGTATCATTCATGGAACGTCCAGGAAGACAGTGTCACTGGAACGAAGAGTATGTGTTAGGGAGTAAGGCATAAAATGACTAGAGTTAAATTATGAGGGCTTTAAATGCCAAACAGAGCATTTTGTAATTGATCAGAATAGGAAAACTTGAATCTACAATGGTAAGTCTCATCAAAGAAATAAAAGAGAATGATATGTTGAGAATGCAAATACACATAAGTGAAGGGCAAGCCAGAAGAAGAGGAGCAAAAAACAAGAACATTAAAATAAAATATGCTTTTTATGCAAGCAAAACACAAATATTTTAAAGACAAGATACATAGAAACAACCTAAGGATAACAAGTCTCCCAGAAGAATAAAACAGGACCAAAAAAACAACACCATAATGAAGGAAATAATAGAAGACAGATGCCCAGAACTTCTAAACATGGAAAATGAAAATTCAAATGAAAGAATTAATTTTTAAAAAACCAAGGCTAAAAACTCCAAAACAAATAGTGGTTAAATCCAACAACTCAATTCAGAAACAAGTTCCACAAGTATTAGAAGAAAGACTTTTAAATACAAAGAAAAGGATATTCTAATAATGCAAGACTATTCCACAGACACTAGAAAAAGGAGGAGGGAGTGGAATAATATGTTCCAGAGCTAAGGGTGTAGCCCAAGATTACCTATCCTGCAAATATGAGCTTGACCATATAGGACAAAAGATAGATTTCAATAATAAAAAAGAGTTTGAAACATTTTTAGAAGGAAAACCAGAAATGAAGAAATTATTTGCTTCTTGAACACCTCAAACAACAAAAATACAGAAAGACTGAATATATGCAGATATCAACAGAAACAGATTTACAACAGAAAGACCACATTTTTTCAAAATGTACACAAGGAGACAGGAGTGAAAGTGGAAATCTGGCAGAGATAACAGTGAAGAGGTGGACAAGGGGATATTATGGACAAAACCTGTAGGCAATACTCTGCCTACAGGTGAATGCTTTTTTTTTTTGGCAGGACTACATTATAGCACAGAGGGTACATAAGAAGGAGGGGATGAGAGCAGGGGGATAGGGAGAAATGAGTGATATCATGGAGTCAAATCAAAGGCTAGCAAGGAAAGGAGAGGGAAAAGATTGAAAAGGAGGGAGAGACCTTACTTTGAGGTAGGAAAGGGCTCCACTATTGAATGTTCCTATGGGTCAAGGGAGATGAGAACCTTATAATGGATGAGGTCTGGGGGATTTAGTGCCTGAAAAGTATACTTCTTTTGGGGAGGAGTGAGATGGAGTCCCTGGGGACAATTGGTATCTGGAGGAATGGGAGAGCATGGATGTAAGATTTCCAGATAAAGGTCAACAAAAGGGGATGTGGATCAGTGGGGGGGTTGGGGAGGTGCCCTACCATGGTGCAGCATCCTCTCTGACACCTGCAATAACTGGCATTGTTCTGAGAATGAAACATAAGGAAAAGGGGAATTCATGGGATGTCTTACAAGGCAGGAGCAGAAAGCTCCTGGAGGGCAAAGCCTAGAATGGATATCTTGGAAGTTTTGATACATAGAAAAGAGAAAAAGACCAGATTATTATAAAGGTCATGAATCAGACCATGAGGAACTAGAGTAAACAGAGAAGATTGATAATGAAGAGAGTGAAAGAAACTCTTTTTTGGAAAGGGGCACACAAATTAAATGAATGAAATTAAAAGACTAATGAATAGGACAAGTTGAAGGGGGAATACAGTTGAGTAGCAGAAGAAAAAAGATGGAGAAGAAATATATGACTAGATAAAGACAGGAGAAACTAAAAAAGAAAACCTCAAAGTTTACTATGTAACCCTATAAAAAGAACTGATAAAAAGAACACTTGTGGATTGTACATATATAACCTGATTGCGATCTTGTGGAGGGGGGAGGAAAGTGAGGGAGGGAGGGAGAAAAATTTGGAACTCTAAATCTTATAAAAATGAATGTTGAAAACTACCCTTACATGTAAATGGAAAATAAAATAAATGTTTGTTGCTAAAAAAACAAAACAGGGGCAGCTAGATGGCGCAGTGGATAAGGCACCGGCCCTGGATTCAGGAGTACCTGAGTTCAAATCCGGTCTCTGACACTTGACACTTACTAGCTGTGTGACCCTGGGCAAGTCACTTAACCCCAACTGCCTCACCAAAAAAAAAAAAAAAATCCTCAAAGGGGTTATAAATGAGAAGAGGGGATTAGGGGAAGGGGAAGAAAGCCAGTGGGAACAGGGCCACCTTAAAGATTAAAATAGCTGAGGGAACATAATACTGTGTTTATAGCAAAAGGGGGGGTCGTTTCTTGGGGGGGGACAATTTTGGAGACAGATGGAGGAAAATATAAAACTAACTTTTATAATTTTAAATGTGAATGGATTAAACAATACAATAAAATGAGAAAGTGACAGATTGGATAAGAAAACAAAACCCTACAATCTGTTGCTTACAACACATTTAAAAAACAAAGACTTCCCCCAAAAAAACCGAGGACATGGAGAAAATTTATTATTCATCAAGTTAATTTTTAAAAAGCAGGAGTTGCCACTATGCTATCAAAGCAAAAACATTCAAAAAATAAAAATGGATAAACAAGGAAATTATGTTATACTGAAAGGACCATAACCTAAAAACCAATATCAGTAATAAATGTATATGCTCCAACTGCTTTAGCATCCAAATTCATAAAGACAAAATGTTGTATGAACTTTAAGAAGATATAGGTTAACATAATAGTGACAAGAGACTTCAATATCCCTCTATCAGCCTTTTGATAAATCTAAAAGAAATATAAACAAAAGGGAAAATATGAAATTGAACAAATTTCTAGAGAACCTAGAGTTAAAAAGGCCTATGGTATTATCCAAATGAAACAGCAAAAGAATATACATATTTCTCTGCACCACATGGAAATTTTACAAAAATTGACCATGTACTAGGGCATAGAGTTATTGCCAACAAATGGAAAAAGGCAAAAATAGTCAATATGGCATTTACATTAGATTGTAAGCTCCTTGAGGATAGAGACTATCTTATGCCTCCTTTTGTAACCCCAGGACTTATCATAGTATCTGGCACATAGTCAGTGCTTAATAAATGTTTAATGATTGATTGATTAAAGACCATAATGTGACAGGAATAAAAATTGGCTCGAGGAACACAAATAAAAGATAAAGACCCAAATAGAGATTTAAAAATGAAATAATGAGTGTCAAAGAACAGATCATAGAAATAATAATTATATAAAAGAAAATGATAATCATGAAACAATATGCCAAAATTTCTGGGAAGCAACTAAAGTAGTTCTCAGGGGGAAAATCAAAAGAGAAGATTAATAAACTGAATGTGGCTTTTAAAAAACTAGAAAATCAATAAATAAGCCTAAAATAAGCACAAAAAAGAGATGTTAAACATATTGGGAAAATAGATTGGAAATTTTTAAAAAACATGAAAATGAAAAATAAAACTAGAAACAGGTTCTTTGAAAAGACCAATCAAATTGACAAATCCTTAGCTTACCTAATTAAAGAGAGTAGAAAATAAAATTAATAAAATAGTAAATGAGCCAAGTGAAATCACAGTAAAATAATAAGAAATAAAAAGGAATAATCAGAAGCTATTCTGTAATTATATGCTAACAAAACTGAAAATACAAAAGAAACAAAGAAATGCCTTCAAAACTATAAAATATCCAAACTATCAGAAGGGCAGACAGAGATCCTAAATAGCCCAATCACAGAAAAGGAAATGGATTTAGCTGTAAAAGAAATACTAAAGGAAAAAACTCTTAGACAGGAAAATTCTATCAAGCTTTTAAAGAACAGTTAGTAGCCATATTTTATAGTTCCAATACCTAGCCTAGGGAAAGATAAAACACAGAAAGAAAACTATAGACCAATATTATTAATTAACATTGACTCAAACATTTTAAACAATCTTATAAATCTTATGAAACAGACTACAGAGATGATATATCCAAGAAATATTAATTATGATCTAGTGAGATTTATACCAGGGATTGCAAGCATGCTTTAACATTAGGAAACCAATCAACATAATTAATCATATTAAAAAAAAAACCTCCAAAATTACATGATCATCTTAATAGATGCAGAAAAGACTTGACAAAATACAATGCTTTTTTTTTTAATGCTTAAAAAAAAACAACCTGACAAAGTATAGGCATAGAGGGAACTTTTTTTAATATCATAAAAAGCATCGATCTAAAACAAAAAAGCAAACATCATATGCAGTGGAGATACATTAGAACCTTTGCCAATAAATAAAGGAATGAAGCAAGGATGCCCATTCTCCCCACTATCATTTGATATAGTTCTGGAAATGCTAGCAATAGCAATAATACAAAAGAAAGTAATTAAAAGCATAAATATAAGTAAAGAGGAAATAAAACTATTCCTATTTGCTGATGATATGATGTTTACTTGGAAAACTCTGGGGAATCAGCAAAGATACTAATTGAGACAATTATTAGCTTTAGCAAATTTGCAAGCTATAAAATAAATCCTCAAAAATCAATAGCATTTCTATATAATAATAACAAAAGAAACAATAGTAGAAAGGGAAATCATATTCCAAATAAGTACAAAATGCATTGGAATTCAACCTCTCAAAACACACAAAAAACTTGTATGGATTCAATTACAAAGTACTGCTTAAAGAAATAAAGTACAACCTAAATAGCTGAAGGAATATTTAGTATTTATGGAGCTTTGATGAACATTCAGTGTTCACCAAATTACCTAGGGGATAATTTAAAGAGCTTTCCAAAACTCATTTAGAAAAATAAAAGAGCTAAAATATCAAGGGAAATTATGAAAAGAAGTAAGGATAAAAAAAAAAAGTCAGGACAAAGGAGGAATAACACTTTTAGATCTCAAACTATATTGTAAAGCCAAAGTCATCAAAACTATCTGGTATTGGTTAAAGAATAGAGAGATAGATCAACCAAACAGACTAGATAAGGGGGATTCAGACACAATAAACCCCAGTAATCCAATGTTTGATAAAGTGGAAAACATAAGTTACCTAAGGAAAAACTCCCTATTTGATAAAAACTGCTGGGCAAACTGGAAAGCAGATTGGCACACATTAGGCATAGACCACTTTATACCATATTCCACAATGTATTCTAAATTGATATGTGACCTTTATATGAAAAATCATACTGCAAAAAAAAAAAATTAGAAGAAAAGCAAATTGTATACCTTTCACAGCTATGAGGAGACGGGTTTGGGTTTTTTTTTTGGGGGGGACAGGGCAATGGGGGTTAAGTAACTTGCCCAGGGTCCCACAGCTGGTGTCAAGAGTCTGAGGCTGGATTTGAACTCAGGTCCTCCTGAATCCAGGGCCAGTGCTTTATCCACTGCACCACCTAGCTGCCCCTGGGGAGATATATTCTTAACCAAACAAGAGGGTAATTACAAAAGATGAAATAAATAACTTTGATTATTGGAAATTGAAAAGTTCTACCTGACCATATTAATGCATCTAGGATAAGAAGGGCAGTAGCTTAACAGCCAAGAATCTTTGTATCCAATTTCTCTTATAAGGGTTTGGTATCCAAACCATATGTGTATGTAACAACAACAACAAATATACATATACATATATACACACACATATATGTATGTATATATGTACACACATACACACCAAGATATACATATACATACATACATATACACACACATATATACATTATATATTGCAGATACACATCTAGGCCATGCCAGATATACATATATATGTATATATAGTGTATATGTTGTGGTAAGATTATTGGAATTTTGAAGAACTCTCACTGTTTAATTTGATCATTGACAATGCTATACTAAGGATTAGTGAAAATCCAGCAGTTCAACAGCTAAAGAAAAGAGTCCAGAGACAACCAAAGTCTAGACCAGAGTGCAGTTTTCCTGATGATATCTCACCACTCCAAGAAGACAGGATCTCAAAGACTTTAAATGAACAGTTTTCTTTTGTTGTTTTTTTTTTCCTTTCTATTACTATATACACCATTTGTAATATGTATTCTCTGCAGAGGCTCTCCCTCTGCAGATAGTGTCAAAGCACTGGTTCATGAGGGACCACTCCTCTGGACAAAATTTCCCCTTTCTCCCTTTTCTATATCGTTATTAACATATTGTTTGTTAGTATAGGGTATTATATTCTGTTATTTTTTTACGGTTTCATCAAGGAAACACCCCATGTTCCTCAAAGAAACAAAAGGGGGAATGTGGTAAGATTATTGGAATTTGGCAGACTGATTGGGATAGGCCACACCTGGCCTGTCCTGAGTGACGTATTCTGCTGATGTCAGCAGGAGAAACCACTCTCCACGGGCAGTTTTGAAGGACCTTCCCTTTGGGGGGAGGGAGAGTAAACACTCGCTGAGAGGAGCTCAGTCTCCTCCAGAGTGACTTTCTTTCTGGTGGTGCAAGCTGCAGCAGGAGACGAGAAAGAGGTTCTTTCTTAGCAGTTTTTGTCCTGTGGGCCCTGGCCGTTTTCCACTGAAGCTATGGACCCCAGGTGGTGAGTTAACATACAAACCCTGCTCTTTTGAATTAGCTGAACTGGAAGCGAGTTTGGGGATTATATAGACTTAGGTTAGAGTTAGGATTATCAGTATTTCTTTTCCCCTATTCCCTTGTCTTTGATTTTATTAATTTCACCTTTGCTGTTTATTTTATTCTCATTAATAAAACCTTATTCATTTGTGGAAAAGAAGCTGTTAGGCTCCTTTCTTATTGGCCTGGGAGAAATATCTAAAAAGGCAGTTTGGAGGGGAAGGAGTGTTAGACCTAGAGGTCCCTTATTATTTCTGGGACCCTAATATTACGGTGAGCCACTCAATTAACTCCCCCTATATCAAATTTGGCCCTCACAATGTAGATGTGTGTAGCTATGTGTGTAAACATGTAATATATGTATGTGTATATATAAACACATTAATAGCCATTCCCCAATACATAGTCAAAGAATATAAACAAACTTTTCTCAAAAGAACTGCAAAGTATTCATAACCACATGAAAAATGCTCCAAATCACTAATAATAAGACAAATGCCAATCAAACCAACTCTGAGGCTTTACCTCACACCCTGCAAATTGGCAAAAGTGTCAAAGTAATGGCAACAGTTAATGTTGGAGGGGTTGTGGGAACATACTTACACTAATACATAACCATTTTGGAAAGCAATTTGGAATGATGCAGGTAAAGTAACTAAAAAGTCCACACTCAACCAGAGACTTCATTACTGGGCTTCTACCCCAAGAAAGTCATCAATAACAAAAAAGTCCCTATATACTCCAAAATATTTGTAGCAGCATATTTTGGTGATAGTTAAGAATTGGAAACAAAATAGATTCTGATCATTTGGGGAATGACTAAGCAAACTGTGGTACACAAATGTAATGGAATACTACTGTATTGTGATAAATGATATGTGTAAGGAATACAAATAAGTATGTAAAGATTTATATGAAGTGATACAGTGAAGCAGAGTAAAAAACTATATTTACAACAATGTAAATGGAAAGCACAAGACACAAATAAATCAAAAGTAAATGAAATAAAATCATTAAGATCACATAGGACTCTCAAATAGAGATATGACAAGACATCCACTGGAAGTACATGTTGCACGTTTTTGGTCTTCTTCAATGTATGGATCTGTGATAAAATAATGGGACTTGGCAGACACCCAGGAGCCCCCACCTGAAGTTTGATTTGGAATTGATTGAATTGGGTGAGACTGAGAGACTAAGTACCTACTTGTGATGATTAAATTGGGACCACACCTGTCTGGCCCTGAGTAGGGTGTTGTTCTGTGGTAAAAATTATTTGTGGTAAAGATTAATATAGAAAGTTTTAGCTGAATCACCTGGGGGGGGCCACACCTGGCCCACCCTGAGATTACATATGCTACTGAGAAGGACCTCCCCTTTTGGGGGAGGAAAAACTGAGTGCCAGACCTCCCCTTTTTGGGGAGGAAAAAACTGAACACCACCAGAAGGGAGGCAACTTCCGGTAGGCAGGGCGTGTTCAAAAGGGCACGCTCTTTTGGCCTGGCAAGCAGTCTGGTGGCGTCCTGGACCTGGTGATGGCATGTGTTTTACTCTGTTTTGGGCAACTGCTATTCTAACAAGTAACTGAAGACTGACTGGGGTTTGGTGAGTTTTAATTATGGAAAACCCTAAATTCCTTTGAATTAGCTTAATTGGGAACATTCTGGGATTGCATAGGCTAAGCTTAGAGTTAAAACTATCTATCTGTATTTCTACTTCCTTATTTCCTTAATTGGTTTCATCTTTGTGGTTTAATTAATTCCCAAGTAATAAATTCTGATCCTTTATGAACAAAGCTCAGAGGCTCCTTTTCTTATTGGCCTGGGAGGAATATATAAAAAGGAAAGTTCAAAGGGGAAATTAAACCTAAGAGTCCCTCATATTTCTGGGACCCAATATTAAGGCGAGTCACCCAAATAACACTCCGTATATCAAATTTTGGCCCTCACAGTTCTCAGAAGTTGAACCTAGTTAAGGTTGATTAAATTGAAATCACACATGGCCAACCCTGAGGAGAGTGTGTTCTCAGAGGCTATGGACTTCAACATCAACAGGAGACCACTCTCGACCAATCAACTTGAAGAACCTCCCATTTCGGGGAGGAGGACAGGAAGTAGGAAGCGGGGCTGGTGGACGGGGGCTTGCTCTTTTGGTTGGAGACATCAGCTTGGTGGCAGGACTTCACATGGGCTGTTAGGAAAGCTAGGATTTCCATGCTATAAGGAATCTATCTGTTCTCAATCTTTCTCTCTCTTCACCATCTTATATCCTTTAATAAACCCTTAAAAGCCTAAACTCTTGCTGAATTTATCAGTGAGTTTAGCCAGTTTCCCCCCAAAACTGGGGGGGACAGATTAGAACCCACAATTTAGAATTTTAAACAACACAGATCAACTGTACTGACTCTAAAATACTATTTCTCATATGGGATGGCTATCAGGGTAAGAGAGGGGGAGGGATACATGAGATATTAGGATGGTGTAAGAAATAATAGAAAATATCAACAAGAATCTATTTTAATTTTTTTTTTTAGTGAGGCAATTGGGGTTAAGTGACTTGCCCAGGGTCACACAGCTAGTAAGTGTTAAGTGTCTGAGGCCGGATTTGAACTCAGGACCTCCTGAATCCAGGGCCGGTGCTCCATCCACTGCGCCATCTAGCTGCCCCAAGAATCTATTTTAAAAGGAAAAAAATGTGCCCTAACATGCATCTTCCCTGAACATCAATGTTCCTTTCATTTGTCCCTTCTCCAATTAGAGGAGTGGTAACCTGGGGGGAAATGTACCATTGTGTATAGGGGGAAACTTTTTTTTTGGTCACTTAACTTACTGTTTAATTAAATGTATTCTCCTATAAACCAACATGCACTCTGATCTTGTTTTTTTAAAATACAGCAGCAAAACATACTAGGGGGGTTTGTAGAGTTATGATTATGAGAGTTTGCAGATACATGTCTAGGCCATAAGCTTCAGCAGCAAGCTTCAAGAGGCCTGAAGGGGAGAGGAGGAGGGTATGTGCCAAATAACAGTTAAAAGTTGCCCAACAATGTAAAAGGTTGCCCTGTGAAATAAGAATATGACTGGATATGTTCATTCATTGGATGGATGACCATTTATCAAGAAAGCCGCATTGGTCTGGAGTGCCCCCCAACCTGGGTCTGTGGATCCCAAAGAAGAGAGTGGTTTGAAGACATTAGGATGTGGACCCAAAGGCTGGTCCAAAAGAGTGGCCCCTGGGTCCTGGCTGAGGATGGGTTGCTTGAGAGAAGGGGAGAAATGAAGGGCCTCCCAGGGCTCCTTGAAAACTCCATTTCCTACAAAGGCAGAGAAGTTAGAATGATTCTTCAGATCTCAGCATGTTTCAGGCAAAAAGGGCTTTAGAGATCATCTACTCTAGAGGGTCTCAAAGTTTTTAGTCTCAGGACTGATCCCTTTTCACTTTTTTTTGGCGGGGCAATTAGGGTTAAGTGACTTGCCCAGGGTCACACAACTAGTAAGTGTCAAGTGTTTGAGGCTGGATTTGAACTCAGGTCCTCCTGAATCTAGGGCAGGTGCTTTATCCAACTCCTTTTCACTCTTAAAAAGTATTGACGATCTGGCAAAGAATTGGAAATTGAGGGAATGTCCATCAGTTGGGGAATGGCTAAACAAGTTGTGGTATGTGAATGTAATGGAATACTATTGTGCTGTAAGAAAGGATGAGCAGGCAGATTTCAGAAAAACCTGGAAAGACTTAAGTGGACTGATGCTGAGTGAAGTGAGCAGAACCAGAACACTGTACACAGCAACAGCAACATTTTGTGACGATCAACTGTTGATAAACTTGGCTCTTCTCAGCAGTGCAATGGTCAAAGACAATTCCAAAGAACTCATGATGGAAAATGTTTTCTACATCTAGAAAATAGAACAGTGGATTCTGAATGCAGATTGAACCATACTGTTTCTAATTTTTTCGTTTTTTCTCTTTCGAGGTTTTTCCCTTGTGTTCTGATTCTTCTTTCACAACATGACTAATGCAGAAATATGTTTAATGTGATTGTACATATATAACCTGTATCAGATTGTTTTCTGTCTGGGGGGGGAGGGAGAAAAATTTGGAACTAAAATTTTATGAAAACAATTGTTGAAAACAATTTTTACATGTAACTGGAAAATAATAAAATGTTTTTATGATTAAGAAAAAGAAAGCAAACAAGTTATTAAGGATCCTCCCGCCCAAGAGCTTTTCCTTGGGAGGGCAGTAAACAAAACAGCATTATTTAACCTATTCCTTCAACACCAAGTTAGCAGGAAAGCCAGGACCAAGACACTCATAGAAGGGGGAAGTCTACCATAAACGTGGAAGAGCAGTTGGTTTGGTGTGGGGGGCAAGAACTTGTACTTGATCCTAGGGCCAAGAGGAAGCTGCGGGGGCTTCTGGAGCGAGAGAATGAGCTGGGAAGACCGCGCGGGTCGGGGGCTGGGGGGTGAGGGGGCGGTATGCGTGAGGGGAGGGGGGGAAGCTTTGGCAGCTGTGGAGAGGATGGATCTGAGCAGCGGGCCAGTCCGGAGGAGGAGGAAGTGCGGCAGGCCGGGACCTCGTAAGTGGAGAGAAATGGCAGGGGCGAGAGGGGCGTTCGGTTCCTGAGTGGACGGGCCGGGCCGGAGCGGGGTCGGGGGGCTCCGACATGGCCCAGGGTTGACTCAAAGGAGAGCGGAGGACGTCGCAGGAATCTCGGAATTCTGGCGGGGGCGGCGAAGAATTGTTCCCATTAGGAAACTGGGAATCGGGAAAATGTCAGCCCGAGGAGGGAGCTCCCGGCTGCGGCCTCTTTCCGCCAGCGCAGCCCCTCCAGGCCCGCGGCGCTACGGCCCGCGCGGCCCACGCCGTCACTGGCGTCACCAGCCCGGCGCCAGCGGCGCTCCGCTCGGGGGCGGAGTCACGTCCCGGGGCGGCCGAGAGGGGAGAAGTCACGTCTTGGGCGGGGCCTCGGAGTCGCGTCCGCCAGCGAGCGGACGAGTGCGAGTGGGCGTGCGTCCTTCTGCGTGGTCTTGCGTGGGCGGGGAGCCGGGCGGCGCAAGCTGGCTGAGCTGGGGCCGGCGGCCTCGGCCCGCACCTGCCCGAAATCAACCCCCTACCCTCACCTTCGGCCCTCGGAAGAAGTCGCTTCCGGCTCCCCTCCCTCAGCCCGGGACCCTGGGCGGCTGCTGGAAGAGTGGGACGTGTGCACTGACCCAGGATCGGCGCCGGATAGGGGCTTTATTCATTACTAATTCCTGCTCAGACTTTCCCCTTCCTCTTGCTTTCCTCCTCTCGTCCTTTCTCCACGCTCCTTTTCCCCTCTCCTCCGCCCCTCCTTCCCGGCCTCTCCTCTTCCTCCTCCTGCCCGAGGTATCCCCCGGCCCCGCCCCAGTGCCGAGCGACGGGCTGCCCCTTTGCCGTCTCATGCGCCCCCCCCCCCCCCCCCCGCCCCATACACACTCTAGCCAGGAATCCCCGGTCGGAGACGCCGGGCGGCGCTGGAAAGTGTCGGGAGCTGGCCGGGCCGGGCGGGGCAGGGGAGGGATAAACCAAACCAAAAGTGAGTGTGGCTATGCGCTGCCTCCAGCCGACGGCAGGCGGTACGGACCAATGACTCAAGCTCCTTTCGGGCCGAAAGGATGGGGCAGGGACTGGGGCTGGGATGTCACTGCCGAGTAAAATCCCCCGCCAGACCCTACTGATCCCTCTGTCTATCCCATGCATCTCGTAGCCAAATCCCTTGAAGAGGCTTGTGTATATTAGCTGCCTCTGCTTTCTCTCTACTCACTCTTCTGCCTTTCCCCAGTCTGGCTTACAGTTTCGTCCCTAAACTGAAACTGCTCCGACTAAAGTTATCAGGGCTTTTAAAAATCGCTGAATCTGGCCTCTTCTCAGTCCCGTCCTGGTGGACCTTGCTGCTTTTCCTGACAGTGTTGACAGGACTATGCTGGAGCTCATGGAGGATCGTTAAATTTTCGCTGTGAGCATTTACACCTGGGAAATCTAACAGCTACAGATCAAAACTTTATTTATCGTTGTTGGTTGTCTAGACTTTTAAAAGTGATGGAGAAAATCTTAATAACACAGCTTTAACTTAAAAGTAACTCGGTTTACATTCTCTCCCCTCCACACACGCACACATCCCGGGCCAAAGCCAGTTGTTAAACATTTACCAAATCACCTTTGCGGCCTCCTACTCTGTGGGTTTCACTGCTCCTCATACTCCTTTCTGGCTCTTCATATCTTATCTACAAAAATTCCCCAAAGTTCCGCCCTAAGCTTTTTTCTCTCCTCTCTCTACATCTGGGGTTTATGAACTTTTTAAAATGATATTTGGAGAACTGCAATTTAGTATAATTGATTTCCTTTGTAATACTTTGTATTTTATTTTCTGCAATCGAAAATATTCTGAGAAAAGGTCCATAGGCTTCACTAAATTGACAGAAGGGCCCATAATACTAAAAAGATTAATAATCGTTGTTCCACACTCTATGGCAGGATAAACTTGTCAGCTTCTGTGGGTTTAATTGTTCTTTTTATGCAGATGATTCTCAAATCTAGATACTCAGTCTCAGTTCCTACCCCAAGCTTTACTCTAGAATCATCAATGGCCTACTGAACATTTCAAACTCCAGACATCGTAAACTCAACATGTCCAAAACGGAATTCACTTTTCCCCCTAAACCTTCCCCTATTTCTTCTAGTGGTATCACCAGGCTCCGGGTTTGTAAGCCTGGCATTATCCCACATTCCTCAGTCTCCTTCATACTACACATCCAATCATTTGCTAAATCTTGCTATTTCTACCTTCACAACATTTGTCCCATAGGACACCTTATCTCTACTCACACAGCTACACATTGTTTCATGTCTACATTATTGCAATAGCCACCTAATTGGCTGCATTGCCTCAGGTCTCTATCCCCTCTCCAGTCTACACACTGCTGCAAAAGCAATTTTCCTTAAACACATATCTGATCATGTGACTCCCCTACTCAAGGAACTCCAGTGGCTCTCTTTTGGCTCTAGGATAAAAAAATATAAGCTCTATCTAACATTTAACACAATGGAGCTTCAATATGTATTTGTGATCTCAATGGTTGTTATTCCTCTTTTTCGTACTCTCTAATAGTTAAGTTGGAATAAACATAATGATTTTATGCTCATCACACGAGGGAAGCATTATTATTATCCTCATTTTATAAATGAGAAAACAGACAAAGGTGAAGTGACTTGCCCAGGATCACACAGCTAGTGTCTGAGGCCTTATTTGAACTCTGGTTTTTTCTGACTGCAGGCCCAGGGCTCTATGCACTATGGCGCCACCTAGCTGCTTATGATTAGACCAAAGAAGCTCCTCATCCCCACCCCATCTCCCATGCCTGGAATGTCCTCCTTATGAATATCCACCTCATAAGAGTTCCTCCCTCTTTCATTAAGACTCAGATCAAGTACTGATACAGAATGAAGTGAGCAGAACAATTTCTACAATATCAATATTGTAAAGATAAACAACTTTGAAAGACTTGAGAATATGGACAATGCAATGACCTCCAATGACTCCAAGTGATGATCATGAAGCAGGGTACCCACTGCCTGATAGTGAAGGAATGCCCAATGTAGGAATTTGTTTTTTGCTTGACTGTGTATTTGTTACAAGGTGTTTTTTTTTTTCTTTTCTTCCTTTTCCAATGGGAAGAGGAAGGTGAAAGGAAGGGGGGGGGGGTTTGTTCATTGAAAAAATAAATACTCATTTCAAAAAACACAAAAGATTCAGCTCAAGTACTAAAGCATGGAGCCATTCCAGATTCCCCCAACTATCAGTAGCCTCCCAAACTTTGTATAAATTTGTATTTATTCACATTATATTTATACTGTATATCTATACACTTGTCTCCTTCAATAGAATATAAGCTCCTAGTGAATAAGGATTGTTGCATTACATTCGTATCCTTAGCACCATCTCTGGCACACAGAGTCCAATGAATAAGTATTTGATTGACACTTGTTGATTGAGAAGTTATTTTCTCAGAGTCAGTATATTATAGGCAAGATTTGAATTGAGGCCTTCCTAATTCCAAGGCAATGCAGAGCTTTGAGTCCAAAGTCAGGAAGGCATGAATTCAAATCCAGCCTTAGACAAATACTAGCTGTGTGTCCTTGGGCAAGTCACTTACTCTCTGATTACCTTAGTTTCCTCAACTCTGAAATGGGGATAATAACAGTATCTACCTCTCAAGGTTGTTGGGAGGATCATATGAGATAATATTTGGAAAGCACAATGCCTGTTAGTAAGTTCTCTATAAATGCTTATTTCTTTCCCCTTCTGTGTCTCCATCCAACAAACCTTTAGAGTCTTAGGACTCTAAAGGCATCATAAAATTGCCAAGGGTCCTACTCAGGGTCATGGCTGTATAAGTCACAAGCTGAGATGTGCATGCATATAATAATCATAATTACTAACCTTTATATGGTGTTTCACAGTTTGCAGAGTGCCTTATGGATTAGCTCACTTGATCATTGCAGCAATCCTGTGAGGCAGGTACACCACTAAGTGCACTACCTCCCTAGTCCAGGCCCCTTATTTTGTAATGGAGAAAACTGAGAAGGCAAGAAAGAAAATGACTTGCCCATGATTAGTGATGTGCCCACAATGAGAAGTGGGAAAGCCAAAGAAGGTTTCTATTTTGGGTCTCACT
Source organism: Dromiciops gliroides (assembly GCF_019393635.1). Classification (NCBI taxonomy): domain Eukaryota; kingdom Metazoa; phylum Chordata; class Mammalia; order Microbiotheria; family Microbiotheriidae; genus Dromiciops; species Dromiciops gliroides. The sequence continues at coordinate 696,699,725 of NC_057861.1, read as the reverse complement.
ACACATCCCTTGTGCTTGTGGTCTTTCCAGGAAGTACTCCACCCGGAATCCCAGGATTTGGGTTTGAATCCTGTCTCTGACACTGACTACCTATGCAACCTTAAGCAAGATAAGTTCCATAACCTCCTTGGGCCTCAACTTTCACATATGTAAAATTAGAGGATTGAAGTCAATGGCCTCTCTACATCTATGATCCTAAGATATCAGAGTCTGTGTAACTCAGAGGGCTTTCTCAGACGCCTAAGATATATGGAGGTCCGTAGGGCAAGATGTTTCCTACTCAAAGGGTCTAGTTCTCTTCCCCACTCACTGGACCCTGCCTTCCTAGCCTGGAAGTTTTATACTACCCATACTCCCTACTACATTGCCTCATCAGGCTTACTCCCCATCAAACATGCTTTCTTGCCTAGTAAGGAGTCCTCTTAGGGAAAACAACTAACACATTTATAAACTAGTCCCTGTTAATGTGCAAATAGGAGAAGATTGGAGTTGTGCAATGGCTATTAACATTTACACATTTTTTACAGGAGCCCACCAGAGTTTCATTCAGAGGAATGTCTCAAATGGTGGGAATTTGCAGTAATTAAGAGAAGGGGGCAAAGGCCCTTTGGCCCAGATGGCATCACACAAGTGTGCCTCAAGCTTTTCTGGACACATGGCTGGCCTTGTTCTGGGCAAAAAGGCAGAAGTACTGGTGGTTGAGTTGTTATGTTTATATAGAGCTAAGCTCTGTGATCCATCATTCTCTTCCAGGCTCAATAAACCAGAGCTCAAGGCATCTGGTTAATGAGCAACCATCAAAAGCACAGCTAAGCAGCCCCTACAATGCCACTCAATTTAGCTTCAAATCCTTTTCTAAGGTGGTTTTTAAATAGGGTCACAAACACCACTGGCTGTTAGACCCTTTAACTCTACCCTAGAAATTTTCCATATTCAAAAACCTGACATGAGTCTGTGTATAGATGAACAAAAATACACATGAAAGTGGCATGCAGTCATGAGAAAAGGCACTGAATTTGATATCAGGGGACCTGAGCTCACATTCAGTTCTGCTATTTACTGTGTAACCTTGGGTAAGAGATTCCAGGCATCAGTTTCCTACCCTGTAAAATGAGGGGGTTGGACTCAGATCCTGTAATCCTTTTAACACATGGTATCCAAGACTAGAGGAGGAATGAAAAAAGATTTTTCTTACTCTCGAGGCAGGATTGTCCCAAAGGACAGTGGTAGAGTAGATTTAAAAGCCTTTTCCATTTTTCTTGTTCTGAGAATAAGGGCACTGTGGTATAGTGAAAAGAACCTTGTTTCTGGAGTCAGTGGACCTGGATTTGAATTCCACACTTGTCACTTCTGTGATGTGTAAACTTGGGTCAATTATTTCACCTCTCTGGGCCTCAGTTTCCTCATCTGTAAAATGATGGCTAATGTTCCTGGCAGCTTTGATTGTCTCTGATTCTCTGCTTTCTTTCAGATCCGCTTTAAGCTTCGGATTCAAAGCACCTTTCACCTCTTCACAGCCTCTCCAGGAAAAGTTCCTCTCTTCATTCAATTTGGGACTGTTTAACAGCTCATTAGCAGTCAAGAGAGGCTCCCTCCCCCTGGTTATCCCCTACTAAAGAAAAAGGAAGAAGGCCATAAAAGTCATAGAATGCACTGACAGCCACACCAAACAGTCCTTTCAAGAAAAAATAGCTCAAGATTTACAACACCACATTTATAGCCTCTCCAGTCTTCACACAAAGGCAGGGGAGCATATGACACCATCTCTTCTCTAGAAGAGAAAGTCAAGCCTTGGCCATGTTCAAGGTGGTTCAGACACTCAGGGAAGGGAGGGAGGAAGACAATAGTTCTAAGTGATTCAGAAGCTGCATTGACTTTCAGGTTAGGTTGGACCATTTGCCTTTCCTGCTCAGAGGACACATCACAGAACAAACAAGATCATAGGTTTAGAACTGGAAAGGCTGCCCGGGTCCACCTAAAGAGAGTGACTTCCCACAGATCATATAGGTATTATCAGACTTGGAATTTAAACCCAGCTCCTCTGACTGCAAATCTAGCATTCTTTCCACTGTTCCTCATTAAAAGCTGGAAGGAATCATCTAGTCTAACAAATCCTTCAGGAAGAATGCCCTTTAAAACTCTCTGACAACTAGCAATCATCTAGCTTGAGGGAATTGAGGGGATTAGGATAGCAAGTGATTCATGGTGGGAATTCCATGAACCCCCACTGTGACTTAATTCTGGAGCTAACTCAACTCCCTTTTTTTTGGTGGGGCAATGAGGGTTAAGTGACTTGCACAGGGTCACACAGCTAGTAAGTGTCAAGTGTCTGAGGCTGGATTTGAACTCAAGTCCTCCTGAATTCAGGGCCAATGCTTTGTCCACTACGCTACCTAGCTGCCCCTCCCTTTCTTTTTAAGTAATCTAACTTCCATCCTGTGAGAAAACTTGATTCAATTGTGGGAATTGGGAGAAAATCTCGTATTGTTTGAACCTAGCCCATCATGGCTGGGAAGCTGGACCCCCTCTGCCTACTGCTTAGAGACCCTTAACTAAGGACCATTATTATGCTGACCAGAGATTCAATCAAATCTGAAGATGGATGCTGTAAGGGATGAATTGTGATTCGGAGTTTTTATAACTCCATCTTTGCTTCATCATGGTCAGACTGAAAAGATGCAAGCTTTAAAAGCCTAAGAGAAGATGGGTGTGTACTTTAAGAGATTATAGAATAAACAACACAAAGAACATTTATTGAGTCAAAGTATCAAACTAGAGTACCTAACCCCCACCTAGGAGTTCCCCCACGCCCACATAGGCCTGGCCAAATTATAATGGGGACAGCCCAGGGGGTATGTTAAACCAATTGGAGACTCAGCCTGGCTATAGAACCACCCTTCCTGTGAGAGAGGCAGGAAGGTGGGGAGAGTACTCTCAGAGAGGGATGGGGAAGGAGGAGACAGAGATAGACACAGAGACACAGAGAGAGAGAGAGAGAGAGGAGCTGATGGTGTTTGATCTTTGGACCTAACCAGGAGACACTGCAAAGCTGATTCTCCTTGGAACTGCAGATTCCAGGTGGTGGTGAGTTTGTGTTGTAAATTTTGTTACTATTAATAAAACCTGATTTGTTTGTGGAAAAGAGGCTGTTAATCTCCTTTCTTATTAGTCTGGGAGACATAACTGAAAAAGAGGCAGTTTGGACAAGGGGAAACTCTGGACCTAGAGGTCCCCCATTATTTTCTGAACCCTAATATTATGGCAAACTGCCCAATTAACTCTCCCCATACTGAATTTGGCCCTAACAATGCAAAGAGTTTTCTCACAATTGTACATCTCAAGCAACCAATATGTCTTATCTGAAAACTGGCCCTATACTGATCAGTCAGTTGTTTCTGTGTTCCTTTGTTTTACAGATATTTGGGGAGAGTAAGACCAACTAAGTGTTGAAGGAAGCCAGGAAACATGGGGGACAGTGAGTGAATGGGACTGGAGTCATGAACTAGAGTGTCATGTGATATCTACTTATGTGAATTGGATCACAGAATGCCTGAAAGGAAGTAAATCTATAAGAAGATAAGAAAGGTAGGAAGGTATCAAGTTGTGAAGAATTTCCATTGCAAAACAGGAGTTTCTATTTGATCCTAGAGTTGGTTCAATATGGAGGTGATATGGTCAGACCTATGCATTAGGGAAATCACTTTGGCAGCTGAGACAATGGACAGGAGTGGAAGAGACTTGAAGCAGGAAGAACAACCAGAAGCTATTTTAATAGTCCATGTGTGAGGTGATGAGGACCTACACCAGAGTGACCACTGTGTGAATGAAGAAGAAAGATGCTACTAAGATAGAAATGAAAAGACTTGGGCACAGATTGGATGCATGGATTGAGTGTGAGATAGGAATCAAGGATGACCCTTTGGTTGTGAGCCTGGGTGCTTGGGAGAATGGTGGTACCCTGGACAACATTAGTAAGAGGGGAAAGGGTTGGGAGAAGCATATTGAGTTTGAGATGCCCACAGGGGAATTACTAAACGAAGAATGTAATGAGATGTTATTGCACCATGGACAGTTTCTGAGAAAACTGGGAAGACCTGTATGAAATGAAGCAGAGTAACATGAGCAAAACGAGAACAATTTCTACAACTTTGAAAGACCTTAGAACTTTAACCAAGGCAACAAGAAGGCACGATTTCGACACCACTTCCCCGCAGAGAACTAATGACCCAAATTCGAATAAGACACATTTTGGGGCAGAGCCAAAAAGGAAATTTGTTTTCCTTGACTATGCGTGTTTGTTATGAGGGTTTTAAAAAACATATTTTTGTTTCATTGAGGGAAAGGATGCGAGAGGCAGAAAGAATAAACGCTTGGTAATAAGAAAACACAAAATCAATTCTTTCCTTTGAGTGTCTACTTGCAGTTGTTAATGGAGTTATTTTCTCCTTGTAGCATAGACTTTGAGGCAATCTACAGTCATTTTTTCATATTGATCAGTGTTTTCTTTGATTTAGCCACCTCTCCAGCTTTAGTTCCTGAATTGGGGCTTTGTGCCAGGTCCCAGCTATACCCCTTGTGTTTTGGGTTGGAGCAATCATGCTGTACCACCTGGGTTCCCTAGACTGACTTCCATCTCCTTGGGTTTGACTCCTGTGGCTCTTTGAGGTTTAGAGTGCTAGATCTTCAAGACCATCTGTGAGTTAAGGCCAGGGGCTTTTTGATTACCCTAGTGCTTTCTAGTGGGGGAGGGGGGTCTTTCCTTGTTGCCTCTTAACAGAGAACCTTGAAGTCTACTCATCTTTCTGGTCCACTGTGGTCCTGCTGAGAGGCTACCAGCTTATTTGAGACATTGGAGATGGATTTGCTGACGGCTCCCTTTCTGAAGGTTGATGAGCTTCTGGCTAGCTTTTTGTGTAGTTCTGAGGGAATGAAAAAGTCACTTGCTGTAGTTTCCCATTGGATTTCTTTTTTTTTCTTTTTTTTTAATTTAATTTTTTTTCCCATTGTATTTCTTGATCGTTATTTGATCTCATTTGAATTTTAGGTTTTTCCTGGAACAGGCATGTGGGAGCTGGGCAGTCTGCTTCTATTCAGGCTGACATGTTGGCCAGAAGTCCAGTAATTTAAGCTTTGCAAAATATCTTTCATATAATACCTTATTTAAGCCTCACAATACATGCTATGAAGGAGATAATACACATCCATTTTTTTTAATTTTTGGTGAGGCAATTGGGGTTAAATGACTTGCCCAGGGTCACACAGCTAGTACGTGTTATGTGTCTGAGGCCGGATTTGAACTTAGGTACTCCTGACTTCAGGGCCAGTGCTCTATCCACTGCGCCACCTAGCTGCTCCCCAAGTACACATCCATTTTACCAGTGAGGTAACAGACTCACTTGTCTGTGGTCATATAATTAATATCAGAGACAAGATTTGAAACCCAGGTCCTCCTAACCCCAAGTCCATTATTTTCTGTTTTGTAAATCTTGGGATTTTTAATGTTTATAAATATTCACTCATTTCATTTGTGTTTGGTTTGTTGGACATATAACTATATTTAATAGTTTCTGTTATCCTGATATTTTTCTTCATTTAAAAAATTTCTTGGGAGTGTTCTCATTTTTTACCTTAGAAATTTGCTTTCCTTCTCTCTCCCCTACCTTCTTTGACCCTCTTTGTCCTCCTTCCTTATGTCTTCCCCTTCTTCTCTTTTTCTTTTCTCATTTCTTTTCTCTCCTCTTGTCTCCTCTCTCTCTCAATTGATTTTCAAAATGTTTACCTTTTTTGTTTGGGGGCTATTAAATCACTAAACTTATTGATTATCTGATTATTAAAAACTGTAATTATATGTTGAGTGAATTTTCTTCTGAGAACTGCTTTAGCCACATCTAAATTTTGCTATGCTATTATTATTCTCTATTAAATTTTGTATTCCTTCTACGATTTGTTATTTAATCTCCATTTAAGTTTGCATTATTTGCTCATATTTTTCTGATTGCAAATTTTGCTTTGTTTTGGTCTGAAAAGAATATTCAATTTTTAAAAACTTTCTGCATTTATTAGTTTTTTTATGCTGTAGTACATGAATTTTTAGATATGCCACATAATGCTGAAAAGCAAAAGTACTCTTAGGCTTCTATTCAATTATCACCAAAAGTACATCTGATTAAATTTTTTCCAATATCTGTTGATTCACAATTGCCTTTTTAAAAAGCCTTCTTATGCTTTATGCTTACAAAGCATATGATTATATGAGATTATGAACTAAATATTAAACATCAATGCTACCGAATGAGATGTACTTTGTAACTACTTTCACTTCGATAAAATAATTTTAAGTCATAAAATGTTTGAACAATTTAGTCACTGCTGATTCGCCATCAGGTATTGCTTAGAGGCAGCTAGGTGGCACCATAGTGCACAGAGCATTGGGCCTAAAATCAGGAAGATCTGAGTTCAAATATAGCCCCAGACATTCATTACTAGCTGTGTGATGTGGGTGAGACACTTAACCTCTGTCTGACTCAGTTTCCTCAACCATAAAATGGGGATAATATTGGCACCTGCCTTCCATGGTTGTGAGGATCGGATGAGATCGTTATAAAGCATCTCACATAGTGCCATATTAGTAAGTGTGGAATAAATGCTTGCTTCCTTACTTCATTTATTTCTATCTTTTTTTCTCTTTACTTGTTTACAGTTAGTATTTCTTCTGTTTTTTTCTGAATTCTCATTATTTCATAAAATTCTTTCATATTTTTTTCTATACCTCATACTTATTGATCTTAACTGCATTATAACATTCTGCTATATATGGGTATTTAATACATTTAACCATTTCCCTACTATTGTTCTTTGAGCTATATCCCATAAATTTTGGTATATTGTTTCACTATTAATATTTTATTTTAAGTTAATTAATTTATTGTTTCTATGATTACTTCCAGGTTTTTGTAGTTACAAATAATCATACTACTAAAATTACTGAACATTATTTTTCTTAATATAATAATCTCACGGATTATTCCCAACAGTGGAATTATAGGGTCAAAAACGTATGATTCTGGGGGCGGCAGCTAGGTGGTGCAGTAGATAAAGCACCAGCCCTGGAGTCAGGAGAACCTGAGTTCAAATCTGATCTCAGGCACTTGACACTTAACTAGCTGTGTGACCCTGGGCAAGTCACTTAACCCTCATTGCCCCACCCAAAAAAGAAAAGAAAAGAAAAAGAAAATGGTTTAAAAAGTATGATTTTTTTTTAAAAGTATGATTTTTAAAAATTGTTTTACTATGTACAGTCAGATTGCTTTCCAAATAAGTTTGCAGTTATACCAGCAATGGATGAGTACATCTCACAATCTTGCCAATTTTGTTTTCATTACTTTTAGTTATTTTTGCTGATTTGGAGGCTGTGAGGTGATTTACTTCAGTCTTCTTTTATTTGGTAACATTATTAGTGAGGTTTAATATTTTTCAATTAATTTTAATAACTTGTGTTTTCTCTTTTGTAATTGTTCATATTCTTGACTATTTAATCTTTAATTCCTGGGAATTACCCTTTTTAAATTTGTAATTTAAAATTTTAATTACCCTAAATTTTAAAAAATTTTTACACTTAACAAACACCAAAAGGAAAAAAAATCCCATATACACAGAACAGAAAAAAAGACGACTATATGAATCTCAGTTACATATAGCTTGCTTTTTAAAAGGTATATATATTTTTAAAATGTTACTTTTAAAACTATCCTACTAGTCTGTCTTTTCTACTGAACTTCTTTTCTCTTCTGTGAATTTTCCTTTAAATGCTTCAATAATTCTCTTTATTTTTTCTCTTTGACATTTTTCACTCTCCTGACTCCCCTGATTCTACTCTATAATTTATTTATTATTTATTTATTATTATTATTTTTTTGTGAGGCAATTGGGGTTAAGTGACTTGCCTAGGGTCACACAGCTAGTAAGTGTTAAGTGTCTGAGGTTGGATTTGAACTCAGGTCCTCCTGAGTTCAGGGCCAGTGCTCTATCCACTGTGCCACCTAGCTGCCCCTCTACTCTATAATTTAAAGAAAGAAATAAAAGCTTTGTAACAAATATGTATGTATAAAATACCAATCTGCATACTGTCCATGTCTGAAAATTTATGCATCTGTGACCCACCTACAAATAGAAAGGTGCTAAAATGTGTAGACCAGAAAAAAGAAAAAAACCCTGACTAATGCAGGAATTTGTTTTGCTCAACTATACATATTTGTAACAGGTTTTGTTTTTCTTGCTTTCTCAATGGGTGGAAAGGAGGAGCTGCGAGGGAGAGAATTCAGAACTGAAAATAAAATACAATTGAATTAAAAAAAAAGAAAATGCTTGTGCCCTTCTGCATTTTAGTCTATCCTCTCTCTCAGAAGGTGAGTAGCTTGCTTCATCATTGGTACTAGGGTTATGGTTGGCCATTTCATTGATCAGAGTTCTTCTGTATAGTTTAGTTGTTTTTCTTTATAATGCTATTATTGTATAAACTGTTCTCCTAATTCTACTCACTTTGATTAGCATCAGTTTATATGTCTTCCAAGGTTTCTCTAAAATTATTCCTTTGTCATTTTTTATGATGCAACAATATTCCATTATACTCATATCAAACAATTTATTCAGTTTGATGGACTTCTCTTTTGTTTCCATTTCTTTTTCTTTTTTTGCAGGGCAATGAGGGGTTAAGTGACTTGCCCAGGGTCACACAGCTAGTAAGTGTCAAATGTCTGAGGCTGGATTTGAACTTAGGACCTCCTGAATCCAGGGCTGGTGCTTTATCCATTGCTGCCCCTTCCATTTCTTTACTATAAAAAAAGAGCTTCTAACTGTCATTTAAATTACACATGATAGTATTCCATTACATTTCTATACCATTTTAGCCATTCCCTAATCGATGGACTTCCTGTTACTTTTTAATTTTTTGCCACAACAAAAGAGTCGTTACAAACATCCCCCCTCCCAAAGCCAGCTAGCAATCTGATATAGGTTATACATTACAATAATGTTACACATATTTTCACATTAGTAATGTTGTAAGAGATTAGAACAAAACAGAAAAATGCAAGAAAGAATAAACAACAATAACAAAAAAGCAACAACAAAAGTGAAAATAGTATGCTTTAATCTGCATTCAGACTCCATAGTTCTTTTTCTGAGTGTGGAGAGCATTTTCCACCATAAGTCTTTTGGCATTGTCTTGAATTATTGTATTGCTGAGAAGATGATCATCACACAATGTTGTTGATATTGTGTATAATATTCTCTTGGTTCTGCTCATTTCACTCAGCATCAATTCATGTAAGTCTTTCCAGATTTTTCTGAAATCCATCTGCTTATCATTTCTTACAGCATAAGAGCATTCCATTACATTCATATACTACAACTTGTTTAGCCATTCCCCAACTGATGGGCATCCCCTCAATCCTACTTGTCTTTTAAGAAGCCACCTCCTGGGGTAGCTAGGTGGCTCAGTGGATGGAGCACTGGCCCTGGAGTCAGGAGTACCTGGGTTCAAATCCGGCCTCAGACACTTGACACTTACTAGCTGTGTGACCCTGGGCAAGTCACTTAACCCCAATTGCCTCACTAAAAAAAAAAAAAAAGCCACCTCCTCCACAAAATTTTTTCTAGTCAGAAAGGCTCTACCATCCCCTGAGCTTCTAAGGCACTTGACCCCTTATGGCATTAATGACATACTGCCTGGGGGAGGGTAGAGTCAGAAGCAAAACACTTTTGAGAAGAGACAGGGTGAAAGGTGAGAGAGAACAGAATAGATGGCGGCGTGAATAGGATGGAAAGAAATACAATTAGCAATAGTAACTATGAAAGAAAATTTGAAGCAAGTTTCTCTGATCAAGAAAGGCCTTATTTCCAAAACAGATAGAGAACTGAGTCAAATTTATATAAAAAAAATAAGAGCCATTCCCCAAATTTATAAATGATAAAAAAATATGAAGCTTTCAGATGAAGTAATCAAAGCTATCTAAGGCCATATAAAAAAAATGCTTTCACTCACTTTTTTTTTTTAGGGGGAGGGCCAGGGGCAATGAGGGTTAAGTGACTTGCCCAGAGTCACACAGCTAGTAAGTGTCAAGTGTCTGAGGCCAGATTTGAAATCAGGTCCTCTTGAATTCAGGGCTGGTGCCCTACCTACTGCACCACCCAACTGCCCCTAAAAGGTCTTAACAAGGAGATGTCTTATTAGGAGAAGTAAGCCAGTCATGTGGTATGAATAAGCAATAACTAGTTGACAACCCTTTTGCTCCATTATTACCTCCACACAATGTCAAGACATCTAGAACAAGGGTCTTTGCACATTGTCTTGACCATTTGTGGCAGATTCATGGGAATATATGGACTAGAGCCTCATAGGATGAGAAGTTCTGGGTAGATTTTTGAGCACCACTGGAGAAGGTACTCATGTCAATGAGATCACAGATCCTTTTAAGTATCTAGGTAAAAAGTATTGTAGGAAATACAAATACAAAAATGAATTCCTATCCCTTCCCACAAAAGCTATATAGTTTAGTGGAGATAAAACATTAACAATGAAGTGTGCCATCAGGCAATTCTGGGGTACTGCCTCATACCTATTAGATTGGCTAATAGGCCAGAAGAGGAAAATGACAAATATTAGAGGGGATGTGGGGAAAATGAGACATTAATTCATTGTTGGTGGAATTGTAAATGGATTCAACCATTCTGTAGAGCAATTTGGAATTATGCTCTAAAGGGCTATAAAACAATGCATACTCTTTGACCTAGCAATACCACTACTAGGTCTACATCCAAAGGAAAAAAATCTATATGTACAAAAATATTTATAGCAGCTCTTTTCTGATAGCAAGGAATTGGAAATAAAGGGGATGTCCATCAATTGAGGAATGGCTGAAAAAATTGTGGTATGTGATTATGATGGACTACGATTGTGCTTTAAGAAATGAAGAGCAGGGGGCAGCTAGGTGGTACAGTGGATAGAGCACCGGCCCTGGAGTCAGGAGTACCTGAGTTCAAATCCGGCCTCAGACACTTGACACTTACTAGCTGTGTGACCCTGGGCAAGTCACTTAACCCCCACTGCCTCACTAGAAAAAAAAAAAAGAAAAAGAAATGAAGAGCAGGATACTCTCCAAAAATACCTGGACTTACATGAGCTTATGCAAAGTGCAATGTATTGTAAAGAAAGTAACAGCAATATTTTAAGATGATCAGCTGTGAATGACTTAGCTATTTTCAGCAGTACAATGATACAAGAGAATTCTGAAGGCCATATAATAGAAAATGCTATTCATCCCCAGAGAAATAACTGATGATACAAATTGAAGCATCATTTTTTTTACTTCATTTTTCTTGATTTATTTTTGTCTGTTTTCTTTCACCTGACTAATATGGATATGTTTTGCATGGAATTTCTTGCTTTCTCAATGTGGAGTGTAGAGAGGGAGGGAGGGAGAAAATTTGGAATTCAAAGTTTTAAAAACAAATATCAAAAATTGTTTCTATCCTGGGCAAGTCACTTAACCCCATTGCCCCGCAAAAAAAAAAAAAATTGTTTCTACATGTAATTGGGGAAAAAGAAAATACTAAATAATTTTAAAGAACACCATAAAAGTTATTCATTTGTTCAGCAAGTATTCAAGCATCAATTGTGTGTAGTATGTTTTTAAAAATAAAATAAAAATCAGTATTCTTAATTATTTAGCAATTTAAGCCTTATAAAATATATAGATAACTTGTTTCTTACATTATTTTAATTATTCCAAGTATACCCCCCACTTCCTCCTCCCAGAGAGCTATCCCATATAACAAATTGTACATATTTAGCGAGGGGAAAAAAATCTTAACAAATCAAGACATTGAAAAACTCCAAAAATCTATGCAATGTGTAACACCTATGGATCTCCCACCTCCATGAAGGTGGAGTAGGGTTGGAAGTACCCTTTCATATAACTTCATCTGAGTCTTGCTTGATCCTCTTGGCTCTGCTTCATTCTGAATCAGTTCATAAACATCGTTTCATGCTTTTCTGTATTTGTCACACATATGTCTTTTTTCCCCTTTTTTAATTGTAAATTTTTAAAATTTTTTTGGTGGGGCAATGAGGGTTTAGTGACTTGCCCAGGGTCACACAACTAGTAAGTGTCAAATGTCTGAGGCCAAATTTGAACTCAGGTCCTTCTGAATCCAGGGTCAGTGCTTTATCCACTGCACCATCTAGTTGAACCCCCCCCTTTTTTCCTTTTTAATTAAAAAACATTTTTATTCATAGTTTGGGGTCCCAATTTTTATCCCTCTTTCCCTCCCTCCCCTCCCTACCTTCCTGAGGTGGCAAATAATCAGATATGGTTTATACATGTATGATAATGTAAAACATTACCATATTTGCCATTTTATACAAGAAAACTTGATTAAAAGGAAAAAAAATAAAAGAAAGTGAAAAATAGCATGCTTCAGTCTATTCCATCAATAGCAGTTCTTTCTTTGGAGGTGGATAGTATGTTTCATCAATAGTCCTTTGGGATTGTCTTGAATCATTGTATTGCTGAGAATAGTTAAGCCATCACAGTTCTTCATCAAACAATATTGCTGTCTCTGTGCACAATGTTCTCCTGGTTCTGCTCATTTCACTATACGTCATTTCATACATGTCTTTCCAGGACTTTCTGAAGTCATCCTGCTTGTCATTTCTTATAACACATTAACATTCTATCACCATCATATACCACACTTTGTTTAGCCATTCCCCAACTGATGGGCATTCCTTTGATTTCCAATTCTTAGCCACCACAAGAAGAGCTGCTGTAAATATTTTTGTACAAATAGGTCTTTTTCTCTTTTTGGGGAGGTCTTTGGGATAAAACCTAGCAGTGGTATTGCTGGATCAAAGGGTAGCCCTTTGGGCATAGTTCCAAACTACTCTCCAGAATGGTTGGATCTTTTCACAACTCCACCAACAGTCTTCTCCAACATCCAATGTTTCCCCATTCCCCCCCTTTCTTTAATATTTGCCACTGGTAGGTGCGAAGTGTCACACATCTTTCTTTCTTTCTTTTGGCAATTGGGGTTAAGTGACTTGCCCAGGGTCACACAGCTAGTGTCAAGTGTCTGAGGCTGGATTCGAATGCAGGTCCTCCTGAATCCAGGGCACACATATTTCTTACAGCACAGTAATATTCCATTACATTCGTAGCACAATTGGCTTAGCATTCCCAATTGATGGGTATCTACTTTGTTTCCAATTCTTTGCTATCACAAAAAGTGCTGCTATAAATATTTTTGTGGATATAGGGACTTTCTTCTTATAGATGGCTTCTTTTATTGGGGTGTATATGCCCAAGAATGGAATCTCTCATTAAAAGGGCAAGAATATTTTAGTCACTTTATTTGGATTAATTCCAAATTGCTTTCCAAAATGGTTTGTACCATTTTCACAGTTCCACTGACCTTACTCATCATTTCCCAATTCTTCCAACACTGAGTATTGCGATTGGGGGAAAAAGGGAGTAGGGGGGAGCAGGGTCATTTTTTTACAATTTACAGGGTGTGAGGTAAAAACTCAGGCTTGTTTTGATTTGCATTTCTCTTATCCATTAGTGATTTGTAGCTTTCTGTCACAAGGTTGTGAATACTTTGCAATTGTTCATATCATTTGACCAATTATATAGCGAGAAATGACTGTCCTATATACGTACATACATACACATATATTGTTTGTTTGCTTTTTGTTTTTGTTTTTTTAGTGAGGCAGTTGGGGTTAAGTGACTTGCCCAGGGTCACAGAGCTAGTAAGTGTTAAGTGTCTGAGGCCGGATTTGAACTCAGGTACTCCTGATTCCCGGGCCGGTGCTCTATCCACTGCGCCACCTAGCTGCCCCACATATATTGTTTATATATCTTAGCTCCAAACCCTTATTAGAGGAATTTGATACAAAATTTTATTCCCATTCAATCAATTCCCTGCTTATCCTTGGTGTGTTAATTTTGTCTGTGTAGAAGATTTCAATTTCATGTAATCAAAGTTATCTATTTTATCTGTTGTAATTGCCTCTATATCTTGTTTGGTTAGGCTTATATTTCTTACACATAGCTATGAGAAGTACATGATATTTAATACTTAAGGCTGCATATCCATTTAGAATGTATTGTAGAATGTGTTATACGGTGGTGGTATTGAGTTGTTTCAGTTATGTCTGACTCTGTGACTCCATTTGGGTTGTTTTTTTGTTTTGTTTTGTTTTTGGCAAAGATACTGAAGTGATTTCCCATTTCCTTTTTCAGCTCCTTTTACAGATGAGAAACTGAGGCAAACAGGATTAAGTGACTTGACCAGGGTCACACAGCTATTAAAAGTGTCTGAGGCTGGATTTGAATTCAAGAAAACAAATCTTTCCAATTGCAAGCCTGGCACTTTGTCCATTGTGCCACCTAACTACCCAGTATAAGGTGTTGACTTTAGCCTAATTTCTGCCAGGCTGTTTTTCAGTTTTCTTAGCAGTATTTATCAGATAAGGAGTTTTTACCCAGGTGATTTATCAAAGACTGGGTTATTGAGTTCTGTTGTTTCTGATTCTAAATTGACTAGTCTGTTTCAATGAGCTATGGTTTCTTTTTGTTTTTTTGCAGAGCTATGGGGGTTAAGTGATTTGCCCAGGGTCACACAACTAGTAAGTGTCAACTATCTGAGGCCGGATTTGAACTCAGGTACTCCTGAATCCAGGGCCGGTGCTTTATCCACTGTGCCACCTAGCTGCCCAAGCTATATGTTTTAAAACAAATAAGTTTTAATGACTGTTGCTTTATGATATGGTTCAAGGTCAAGAAGTACTATTCCCTATTCATCATTTTCCTTATATTCTTTTCTTTTTCCAAATGAATTATTCTTTTACCAAGTTCTATAAAGTATGCCCTTGGTAATTTGATTGGTATGGCATTAAAAGTTTAAATTAATTTTGGTAGTAATGTAATTTTTATTATATTGGCAATGGTCTAGCCACAAACATTGAATATTCCTCCAACTATTTAAGGTGTTCTTTATTTCTTTAAGGAGTACTTTGTAATCGAATCTAAATGAGTCTTTTGTGTGCTTTGGTAGGTTAAATCCCAAATATTTTATGCATTTTGTAGTTACTTGGAATGTAGTTTGCAATGTAGCTATTTGCCCCTCAGAATTGTTTCAGTTCCCATCTAGAAATTTTGGTATGTTGTTTCATCATTATCATATGATGAACTTTTATATAGTTATTGTTTTATGACTCATTCATTATTTAAGATTTCATTGTTAAGTCTCCATTTTCTTTATCTCTTTCTTTGTGGTTTCTGAACCAATTTTGATTTTTATTTTGTTATGGCCTATAAAGGATGTATTAACTATTTCTGTCCTTTTACATTTTAATGTTGGCAATATCTTTGTCCCTTAGTACATGGTCAATAAAAATAAAGTTCCATGTGATTCTGAGAAATATATGTATTCTTTTGCTCTCCCATTTAGAATATTCCATAGTCTTTTAACTTGTTTCTTTAACAATTTGTTCAGTTCAACATTTTCATTATTAACATTGTTAGATTTATCCAAAACTGAGAGTGGGATATTGAAGTCTCTTGTCATTGTTGTTCTATTGTCTTCTTATAGTTCAAATAATATTTCCTTTATGAAGTTGGACGCTGAGGCATATGAAGCATGTAAGTTTAATAATGACATTGGTTTTTTGTTTATAGTTCCTTTCAGCATAATGTAGTTTCCTTACTTGTTCCTTTTAATTTTTGAAGTTTGTTTTTGCTTTGTCAGATAGAATCATTCTATTGCAAGTCCTGCTTTTTTTGGATTCATTTGATGTATAAGAATATTTTTCCACTCCAGTTTTATTTTGTGAATCTGTTTTTTTAAATGTGTTTCTTATGAGCAAAAGATTGTAGGGTTTTGTTTTCTTATCCAATCTGTGACTTTTTCATTTTATTGTATTGTTTAATCCATTCAGATTTGAAGTTATGTTAGATTTATATTTTCCTCCATCTGTCTCTAAAATTTTTTCACCCAAGTTATGACTCCCCCCCCCCACATGCTGTTAGTACAGTGCCTATGCTCCTTTCTATACTTTAATCCTTTTTAAAAATGTTGCTGGCTCTCTTCCCCTCACCCCTGATCCCATCTTCTCATTTATTGACCCTTTTGCTCTGGAGTTTTGCTTATTCCTTTTTCTCTTTTGTTTTTTATCTGGTTACATAATCTCCCTCTCCCCCTTTCCCTTCTCTTAGCCAAACAGATTCCCCCTTTTCTCCTCTCCTAAAAGTAGCTTTATTCGTTAGATTTTAAACTTCGTTTTTGCACCCCTTTTCACAAAGGATTTCTCTTACTCTTCATTATCCATCCTCTCTGCCTATTCTACTCCCTTATCCTCTGGTTTGTGACCCCAATAAATATCCAATCTCTCTAATTTCTATTCCTCATGCAAAACTTCTAAGCTATCTATTCTAGACTACTCTCTAGGCAAGGTAAAAGAGGAATCCATGAGGAGTCCCTCCCTTTTCATTGTGCCTCATGGAACAATGCCAATTTTTGCAGATGTCAGAGAGCAATGCCCTGGATAGCTCTCCACTTCCTTGATTATGAAGCCCACCACTGTTATATACACACCCCGAATTACTCCCCCCTCCCCCATGTCTCAAAATCTCCCTGGGCCCATGTTCTCCCATTCCCCAGTGTGCCTTGGTTAGCCCCAGAAGTTCCACCCCCTCCCAAGGTATGATAAATGGACTTCATACGTACCAATCCCCCAAACTATACCTAGGGCAAGGTTCCCATCTCCCTTCATATAACATCTCTTCACTCATTGGAACATTAGTGGAACCTCCTCCCACCAAAGTAAGCCCTCTTTCCTGTCTCCCCCTTTTCAGCCTTGCCTCCATTCCTCACCCACTTTCCTGCAGGTTCTGAGACTATAGGGGTCACTTGTCCCTTAGTGCTAGCCTTTGTTTGACCTAGGCACATCACACATTCCTCTCTTTCTTCCTGCTCCCTCTTTCCCCATACCTTCCATGTTGTATTATGGTCCCACAAAAACAAACAAACAAAAAAAACCCCTTGATTCACCAGGTTCTGTCCATGATGTCACAGGCCCACCTCTTCACTGTGACTTCCTCTGGCCTCTCACCTTCCCTTGTCTTGTGTACATTTAGAAAGAAGTCTCTAACTAGTCTGTTAATCACTGTTGCCGTCCCAGTCCTTGGAAGCTATATTTATTCATTCCTCCTAAACTTCTGTTGTCTGGGGTATTTGAGAAGCAAAAAAATCAGCAGTTGTTTTTCTAAAAATGTTTCAAATACATTTGTTATTGAACATCTTCCTCCATTTATAGTGAAGCTCAGACTTTACAGGGTAAGTCACTCTGAGCTGCATCTTGAGTTCCAGTACTCTCAGAACACACCTCTGCATTTTCTGGTGGGTGCAAAATATAGTCTTATGTTATTCAGATTTCCTTTCTTTTATATTTCAAAGTCTTTCTCCTGATCGCTTGAGCAACTTTTTGCTTCTGAATTGGTTAAATTTGAAGTTTCTACTGTTGCATTTTTTTCCCCAGAGGTGACCTGGGAATTTTTGCAAATGCTATTTAATTTCACGTTTTTTGTCTTATGTCCTTCTGATTGTCTCTACACATCTATATTCTTTCTTTTTTTTTCATTCATTTTTGCAGGGTCACACAGCTAGTAAGTGCCAGGTGTCTAAGGCTGAATTTGAACTCAGGTCCTCCTGAATCTAGGGTTGGTGCTTTATCCACTGTGCCACTTAGCTGCCTCTCTATACATCTGTAGAAATGGCCCCTGTTGGATGCTGAAGAGTGTTATCTAGGCTGGCCCCCACCCCCACCCCCCAACTCAGTTTTCTGTCCTGCAGTGTTGTTTCTCAGTGTCTTGGCCAGTAGCAGCCGAAGCAGCAGCAGCAGCAGCAGCAGCAAACCAGAGCTCTGCAGTGCAGAAGCTGAAGGGTTGTTTACTCTGGCAACAGCAGTTCTTTTACAACACTGGTACTAAGGAGTTCTCTGCTGAAATACTGGATATCGTGGCCCCCAACACACATTTGCTTTTGTGGAACAAATGTCCCCAGCCTGGAATTGGATTCTTTATAGCACTGGAAAAATGGGAGGGGGAAGCAGAGCAATGCACTGGGTTTTGTGAAAAGACTGCATCAAGTCTTTGGATCTACTAGAGTAGCTACACAGCAAGTGGCATGGGAGGTGTGTGGGGGGGTAGTCCTGAGTGAGCTCAGTGCATCACTTCATTTTTTAAAAAAACCTTTGGGATTCTGGGTGTCTCAGATCACAGAGACAGCAGAAGTTGCTTTATCTTTGGTGCATAATTCCTGCTTTGGAGAGGCCTGAGAGGTCATGGGGATCAGAGAAAACATCTAGTATTCTATATCTTGTTGCCCATATGATCTCAAAGTCACTATATGAGTTTTTATTCCAGTATGTGAGCTAGTTGGGGCTCCAATTAACTGAATGTTTACGATGGACCATCTACGCTGGCAGTGGATAGAGCACTGGAACTGGAATTAGAAAGACTAGAATTCAAATCTGGCCTCAGAAACAGACTTCCTACTGTGTGACCCTGGGCAAGTCATTTAAGCTGTCTGCCTCACTTTTCTCATCTATAAAATGAGGATGATAAGAACATTTGTTGAGCAGAGTGGACAACCCTGTAGCTGCCACACTACAGAGTTCTGGTTTGCTGCTGCTGCTACTGGCCAAGGTGGTATAGTGCACAGAGCACCAGGCCTGGAGTCAGGAAGACTCATTTTCCTGAGTTCAAATCTGGCCTCAGACACTAACTAGTTGTGTGACCCCGGGCAAGTCACTTCACCCTGTTTGCCCCAGGTTCCTCAAGAAGGAAAGGGCAAACTACTCCAGTATCTCTGCCAAGAAAACCCCCCAAAGGGGTCACAAAGTCAGACATGACTGAACAACAAGAAACTGCACCTGCCTCCCAGGGTTGCTGTGAAGATGAGATCTTTGTAAAGTATTTAGCACAGTACACAGACAAGTAGGAATGTGTTGCAAATTCCTTGTGATTAGGGATTGTTTCATTATTTTTATTTACATACACCATGCCTAGCACAGTGCCTGACACATCATAGGTGCTAAGTCAATGCTTGATTAATGTTTAAATATTATATGAAAGTAACTTATAAACCTTAATTTGCTATGTGAATGCTATTATGATGAAGTGACCATAGTGGCAATTCTTTCTTTGAGCATTCTAAGGCTAAATCTACTACTCGTAGTTAGAAATTAAATCTTCTCTCTTGGCATTCTATATTTTTTACTTTAAATAAATTTTTTGATCTTTTATTTTTCTATCACTCAAATTTCTCTCTGTACCTCCCTCCCCAAGTCATCTCATATAACAAATAATTTAAGAGAAAGAAAATCAGTAAAACCAATCCATAAATTGAAAAAAATATGAGTAGTAAATGTAAAAAAAAAAAAAAAACCCCAAACATAGAAATCCCACCTCTTCAAAAAAGTAGGTGGGATAGTATCTTTTCATAAATCTTCTTGGCAATAGTCTATGTTTCTTTCTTGACCTCAAATTTAAGGGAAACTCTTCCCTTTTCTAGGATATGAATTCATTGTGTAAGGAGGTATGAGTTAGAATATTACCTCTGCATGGCAACTATGCATCTTATTGTCTTATTAAATACTGTGAGGGAACTAAGTGGTTAAATCACTTGTTCTGGGATATTCACTATGTCCTAGAGGTGGGACCTAGGGTCATTCTGTCTCTGAGAATGGCCTTCTTCATCTATTTCATCAATGCTGCCTCTCCCCCAAGTTCTGGCTACAAGAAGTAGCAATGATGAGAGAATCAAAGCCCTAGGAGAAAGGAATGTGGTTTCTCATACTATATATATATGTATTTATGGATTAACACTAACTGAAATCTCATTAAAAAAGCACCATACTGATCTGATTACATCTAATTCAATTCACATCCAGTGTACACAATGATATATGGTGCATCTTTAAATGTAATGAAGTATGCAAACTATGCATAAGACTTAATCCCTAGATCCTGGAGTAAATAATGTCTTGAACTGTACAAAGAAGCAGTCTTCAGTACTACTGGAAATTAAAATCTGGTATAGTAACAATCACACAATTCACATTTGGGGACTAAAATAACTTCTGTTCATTTCCCAATGTGTTCATCCTTTCATTCCTAAGTCCAGTTTACAAGATGGCACATGTAATTCTGGTCCTCCTCTTCCATTTAGTTTAGCAATAAAATGCTCAATAGCCAGTTACATCTGTATACTTCTTTATTAGCTGCCACATGGTTAATGATCCCTTATCTAGGCTTTTAAGTCCTGAATTGTTATTAAATATCTAAAAGGAAAATATTCACTTTACCAAAGCTCTTAAATAAGTAGTAAAATCTGTGTCATTAACTTTGCTGAAATGTGTGTAAATACCTGGCTGGTACTCTTTAAAAATTGGATTAAAAAGGCATACTATAGTTTATACTAAAAGAATAAAGATTTTTATTAAGCATTGTAAGTTGCATTCAATAGCCTTCAAATACACCACACCACAATCCATCTACAGTCAATCAAACCCAACAGTAGTTCATTCTTGCACAATCCATGAGTTAGGGCAGAACTCCCTTCAACTTACATTAAGATACCTACTTAGCTCTTGCGGGCAGGGAATGGGGAATTACACCTCATTTCTGATCACTAATGTGTGATGAAGAGCATCAGGAGAATTATATGAAAACGAATATAAAGAAATGATTCTGATTTCGAAGTACATTAAGTTTGGAAACACTAACAAAAACATCAAAATGATACAGGTATATTTGCTTATACTAAATTCTTGATGGGAAAGTTCTCAAGAACAAGCAATTTGTTTCCTGCTACAGAAGGGGGGTAGTTTTTGAAGATCAAAGCTTTTTTTTTTGTTTTTCACAGAATTTCATATTTGCTAATATGAAGGCATAAAACAGCAACAGAGAACAATAATGCATACAGCAATGAGTACACCAGGGTAACGTTGATATTCAAAACGGCTAGATAATTTTTTTAAGTTTTAGAATAAATGCAACAGAGGTCAATAATCACAAAATTTTAAGGTTAGAGCAAGATCAGTCAATGACTAAACATAGTTAACATCTTTTATAGGACTATTACTGATTATTAGCTTTTTTGTTTTGCAAATGGGCACAGTACTTGTAAGAATGGAAGAAAGGACAATAACATGCATAATATTAACTACACACTTTAAAAATTATGAACCATGCAGAAGTTTAGCTCAAATAGTAGTACTAATGGTCTACGTCCGATTCAAAACCACATAGTTCATTGATCACGGATGCATGGTATTAGTCACAAAAAGTTTCAGAACACATTGTGTTGATTTTGAAAGGTCATTTGCATCTTCTATGATTTCAAGTTTATCTCCATTGAACTTGCTTGTAAAGTATGTATGACGTACTGTAGAGTGAAAATCAGCAGAACTGCAAGATTACTCTAGAATTTTTAGTTTCGATAGTTGCACATTTTTAACACAAAAGAACCACATCAACAGTGATGAAATTTTAAGTAAGAAAGAAAAACTGTGGTTGTGCCTTATTTTTTTCATAATCATGAAATCAAAGCCTTAAAGAAAGCTTTTATTGTGACACAGTAATGCAAAATCAAATATAATGGCATACATATGGTGCCAAATACTAAAAATTATATTTTAAGCTATATATACTTAAAGACTGCCAAAATTTGTTTTCTTTATATTTCAAGAAACAAAACTACAAGCTTTTGTCATAACCAGTTTAAACTTTATGTATACTTCATTTTTAAGTGCGGGAGTCAAATGCTCTTCATTTTCTTTCTTTTTTTTGTGTGTTTTATTGTAGCATTTTGACTACAACTGGTTAAAACTAAAAATGTGTTGTTTAAATCTCTGACATCAAAGAGGGATCCGAATTTCCAAAGTCCTCATTTTTCTCTTACGGAAAGGAAAAAATGTACATAACTGTAGGCTCTCTTTCTTTCCAGATATTCCTAATCCTTACCATTCCAACATCCTTCACCCTCTATAAAAAATAAGTTTACTCTTCTTTTTTTAAGACAGCTGCCTCAAGAGTATCATCTTTATGGCAAACACTGTCTGCATTTAGTGCATTTAAGTGAGGATTTGTATTGCACATTTTAGAGTCATTACTCAAGGCACTTTCAGACTGGTTGGAAGCCCTGCCATCTGCTGCATTCCCATTCATCTGGGAAGCTGGTTTCTCCTCATTCACTACTCCATTTTCAGCCAGGGATCCATCTGAAGACACGACTGAGGATTTAGATTCCTCTGATTTTGACTTAAGTTCTTTGGCCACTTCTTCTGCTGAAGCAGCATAAGGAGGTTTACCCTGTTTAACACAAGAGAAAATGAGAAGTAAGACAAGTTCCAGATGTATGCTTGGCGAAGAAGGGACACTAGCTCCTGTCAAATGCTACTTGAACAAACAGATAACAGATTCACCTCCATGTATATGGTAGGTACCCAGTAGTGTTCCAAAAATGCTGTGTCTCACTTGATTTTCCTATCACCTCTGCCTCCTATCACAGTCTCCAGGATGTTTCACTCTCCCTTAGGGTTGCTTTCCAGGGGCCACCAGCTTCGACACCTTCCAGTTTTAAGTTCCCTCTCCTCTTCGCAATCACTTGATGTTGTCAATGGTTGGCAAAAAAGCAATCTCCTCTGAAGGAATTCTGCCATAGTCCTAGATAAACACCTTACTCATAGCAGGCCTCGAAAAGGTTTGTTAAATGAGTGAATAATACATGCCCTGGACACTGAACAAATTTTGGGGTTGTACTGGACGGCAGGTATGAGATAAGTAGAAATGTGTGTGTGCAGAAGTAGTATTGATTTTCCTCCCTTCCCCCAACAACTGGGTTAAAGACAAGATATGTAAATTGAGTAATATTCATCTTGTAAATGAAGAACCATTCCTGTGTGTAATTCCAAAAGTTCATATTAAGTTTTTATGTGAAAAGATATATTAATGCTATACTTGAACCCAAATGTTAAAATAAGAATTTTTACTTTGTGATGGAATCAGAAAGATACTGCAAGAAACTAACATTCAAGAGAACCGCAATGAAGTAAGCAAAAACTGCAACGACAGGTTGCTTGGTTATATTTTTCTAAAACTTAAAATACTTCCAAGATAGTGGTGTGTTGTTTTTTTCCCCCAGGGCAGTGAGGGTTAAGTGACTTGCCCAGGGTCACACAGCTAGTAAGTGTCAAGTGTCTGAGGCTGGATTTGAACTCAGGTCCTCCTGAATCCAGGACTGGTGCTTTATCCACTGCACCACCTAGCTGCCCTGCTTCCAAAATGTTTTAAAAGGATCTCTCTTAAAATGGCACAATTTTGATTCTGTTTATCCCATAAAGACTAAAAACTCCCATTAGATGTGTGTAATCAAGAGTTACCTGGAACTACCTTCTCATTTTTTGAGAGTCAGAAAAAATCACAGTGATAAAACAGGGCAAGACCTCTCTTGGTCCTCCTGGCACAGCTCCTCATGATGCAGAGGTGAAAACCAAGGTTATCAATCACTGGTGAAGGCACAGAGACTGCTTCTACTAGCCTAGGATGTATACTATGACAAACAACAAAGTCTCTTAGAATAGCCTTGTGGATGAGATGGCTGAATGACTGCAATCAGAGAAAAGTCATTAATGGACTAATGTCCAGCTTGGAAAGAACTCTCTATGGAAGTGCTACAGGCACCTATTCTTGGCAAATGACACATTTGAGAGTTGTAACGATTGGAATAACGCCACCTGCTGGATACTTACTGTAGAGGAGTTCTGCCCATGAAGGGAAGGTCTTTGAGGGCAAGACCAGGAGTCAGGAAGTGACGCGGGCTAGTGGGAGGAGGAAGGAAGAGACTGGCGCTCAGTCTCGCTTTTTTTTTTCCTCTGGACTCTGGTGGAGAAGGGAGCTAGAAATGTGCTCTCCCTTTAATAGATAGAAATCTAGGCCTTTTTCTCTCTCTTTACCAAATTCTTATTCTCCTTAATAAATGCTTAAAAGTCTAACTCTTGCTAAAGCTTATAATTTATTGGCGACCACTCATTAGATATTTTAGACAGTTTAGCTAGAATTTTACCCCTTAACAGATGGCGACCACGAAGGGATAAGCTAAACCTCAGTCTTCTGATCTTCTGGTTGGGTAAGAAATTTCCCCTACCCTAACCTAAATCTTAAGTACTGCTGAATTGCCAGGTGTTTTCCCTTTAAATTTTTTCGAATGGACCTTTTAAACTCCCTAATTACCCTATTTTTGATTTTAGTCTGTTTAACCAGACAAATGGGAGATAAGATCATGTTAATGCTTTGAGAGCCAGCAACTTACTCACATAAGGAAATATCTCTCCCTCTCCCAACCATGCTTTTTCAGAGAAACCTGAAGAGATTCCCGCAGCTTTTCCCAGTTCTAACAGTAATTGTTGCTTTAATTTTGCATGCCTGGAGGCAATGACCCACCCTCTTGAAGCTTTTAATTCCCTAGCACCTGGAGGCAAAGTGGGGGAAGAGGAATCCAGGCCTGAGTTCAAAATCAAGTCTGATTCAAATTGCTCTGGTCCCTCCCCTCCTCTCCAGACCCCACCCTCTACTCCTCCTATGGCCAAGCCCATTGCTTCCCCTGCCTGGGAAGTCCAGAGATCTGATGCGCATGCTCAACTTTCTCTAACTACATTTGCAGCTTCAGGCTCAGCCCTTCCCCAGCCTGGCTGTGCTTCTGAAACAACCTTAGAAAACCCTTTAAATTCCAGATATGCTTGTTTTGTTCATAATTTTGCTAACCTGCTTTTGTCTTTAATTAGTAATCTTATAAAGCATTTGTATGGTGAAAAGACTGACAGACAATATAGAGGGGTTAAAGAAGAAAAACTGAAGTTGAATAAGAATGACAATCATCAACATAGTTCAAGACTCTGCTTCTTTTGCCATGGAAGGATATATATTTTACAGAAATGTAGAAGTAAGCAGCAAGGTATTGATATGAGTATTGGGGATTTTAGATATCAGAATCAAAAGTGTTCTAAATTTACTCAGATTATTAATAGTATCAGTTCAGAGGTTACATAGGATTTCTATGCTATTACATATACATTTTGAAATTAATGGTATGGGTTTATTTTCATAGAGATTTTCATGCTTTTGAGATTGTGTCTTATACTTAGTTTCTAAAACAAGGAGAATATTTGTAAAAGCTTTTTATAGTCATGTGATCAAGTTTATATTTTATAATACTCTTATTGATATTAAGTTCATATTCATTTAGATTTCCTTAGTTTGAATTTCACTGTATTTTATTGTTCCATGTGTATTTTCTTCTATTCATTTGTCTATCTAATTTTGAAACATTGCAAGATGGTTTTGATTTTATTATACAATGTTAATTCTAGGAGTATTGTGCTCCCATATTCTGAGTTGTTTGTTTTTGTTATTTTTTTTTCCTCAACTGATTATTTGATCAAACTCTTTAAAGCATTTCCCTGGCAAATTGGTTGCCATGGCAAGTGTAAATTGATTCTAGAAGTATTATTTTTGATAAGCATATTCCCCCCCCCCAAAAAAAGAGGGGAACATTTGTAAAAGTTCTTTGAGATTCTGTTGTGCTTTAACTTGTATTTAAATATGTTCTGATTTTTCACAAAAGTAATTATATACTAAGTAAAAAAACAGGGGTATTATTTGAAATTGTTACGTAATTATATATTGTGTTCTGAGTCAAGATGTATTCACATTTTTTGCAATCATTTATTATCCTCAATTTTTAAATCCATATGAGACTTGGAATTATGGGAACTTATCATTTAAGACATTAATTGCCTTTATTCTGAGTTATCAGATGCCAGTTGGCCAAGATGCCATCCAATCACAAGAGGAATACATGCAAGAGCAGACATTGAACTGTCACATGAGGGGAGACATGCATGAAGTCAAGGTACGGCCAAGGGAACGGCTTTTGACAAATGTTGAGGTTGGATTCTCTTGGTTTAATATTTTATTTTATTTTTCCCCACAATATATTGTACAGATGGCTGGAAGTATTGATCCCACCCATCTCACTTCTACACCTGGCTTCTATGCTCCCTCCTATATGCCTGATGCCATGGACATCTCAATCCCATGCATCTGATTAAGCCTGACTCAGTTTCTTCCAATATGTTCGGTGGCATGGACATATATTCCATCCACCTATTTTAAGCCTGGCATACTGTATGGGCAGTACATATTGCTCAAGTGTGGGAATGCTCATATCCCATCATTTCTCTGTTCTTTTATGGTAACCCCCATAATTATCTCAGGTGTCATGATAAATACAGTGTTGAATTTGGCCTTGACACCTGTTACCAATTATATTAGATTTTTTAATTTCTCATAATGGCATGAGGATAATTAGGCAGATGATGCAAAAAGTGATGAAACAAAGATAAAAAATTATTTTTAATAATTAATATCGCAGCAATTGTCTTCTCAATTACCCTCCATAAGGGGGGGACTATAGTAATATTATAATTTTAAAGAATGGTTCAATTTTTGTTTTATTATATGTTTCATGTGTAACAACTAAGATTCTGAATTCCCTTAGACATGTTTTTGAGAACTTTCATTGTTTGATTTGATTATTGACAAAGCTATTTTAAAGTTGTGTTAAGCTCAATTTTGTAGGAAATTTTCCTGGCTGATTACCAGCATCCACACATCAACCCCTGAAAAGACTTCCATTCCACGACTACACCTAGAGGACATCTGAGAAAAGACTTTCAGAGACTTTAAATGAACAGTTTTGATTTGTTGTTTTTGTTGTTTTTTTTCTCTTTCTGTTATAATATACACCATCTGTAACATGTATTCTCTGCAGAGGCCCTCCCTTTGCAAGACTAATGTCAAAGCGTCGGTTCATGAGGACAAAAAAAAAAATCGCCCCTCTGGACAAAACTTTCCTCTCTTCCTTTTCTATATTGTTGTTCACATATTATTAGTTAGCAATAGTTATTATATTCTTTTTACTGTTCCGTCAAGGAAATATTTTGTTTCTTGAGGAACAACAGGGGGGACTGTAACGATTGGAATAACGCCACCTGCTGGATACTTACTGTAGAGGAGTTCTGCCCATGAAGGGAAGGTCTTTGAGGGCAAGACCAGGAGTCAGGAAGTGACGCGGGCTAGTGGGAGGAGGAAGGAAGAGACTGGCGCTCAGTCTCGCTTTTTTTTTTCCTCTGGACTCTGGTGGAGAAGGGAGCTAGAAATGTGCTCTCCCTTTAATAGATAGAAATCTAGGCCTTTTTCTCTCTCTTTACCAAATTCTTATTCTCCTTAATAAATGCTTAAAAGTCTAACTCTTGCTAAAGCTTATAATTTATTGGCGACCACTCATTAGATATTTTAGACAGTTTAGCTAGAATTTTACCCCTTAACAGAGTAACAGCTAACAAACGAGGTAAGAGTCTGGACCTTGAATCGTGACAGTCTAGAATAACAGGCCAAATTTAAGAGAAACAAAACTGAACAAACCTCAGCTAAAAACAATATGTAAAGAACTTTACAAGGAGTACCTCATTTAAGATTCTTCAAATCACAGAACTCTAGTCCAACCTCCTGATTTTACAGATGAGGAAATGAAGGCACAGGGAGGTTAAGTGGCTCCACTGTATCATTAACAATGCTTTTTGGATATGCATTATTATGTCTATTTTACAGATGAGGATACCAAGGCTCAAAGAAATCAGGTAACTTGTGCCCAAGGTCATAGGGATGGTGTCATAGATAGGACTTAAGATTCCCAAATCTAGCCCTTCATTAATCTATAGATGTGACAATGATGGGAAGTGAGGGAAGAAGAAGGGGGCAGGCTTAGTGGACCACAAGATCTAGATGCATCAACAATGTAAAAGAACAGCCAAAAAAAGCAAATGCCACTTCAGATTAGAGGGGTAAGATGTCCAGAAGAACAAGATGACAGTCCCAATGAAGTCTGCCCTGATCAGACCACACTAAGAACACTGTTCAGTTGTGAGTACTGCATTTTAGGAAGGATACTGACAAACTGGAGTATGATCCGAAGAGTAACCAAGATGAAGAGGACCAGAAACCAGGCTAGATAATGATCAGTTGAAGGAAATGGAAATGTTTAGTCTAGAAAAGACCCCAGTATGTGTGTATGGGGTGTTGAAACAGCTCTCATCAAATATGTGAAGGGGCATCATATGAAAGAGAGATGTGATTTGTTCTGCTTGATGTTAAAGGGCAGAACTGGAAGCAATAGGGGAAAGTTTCAGAGGCACATTTTCTCTTCAAGTGTAAAGAAAATTCCTTCCCATTAGAGAAGTCCTAACATAGAATGGGCAACTCAGAAGGCAATGGATTTGCCCCCTTGGACTATCTCCCCCCAACCCCCAGCCAAAATTACTAAGCCAAGGCTAGATCACCACTTCAAGCAAAAGTAAGATGAAAAACCCCACTAATGGGGTCTTGTGTTTCCAGGAAAATGGAAGAGGGGGGCCATCCCTCCATGCTCTCTCCTGACCAGACATCTCAAGTTCTATCTATAGTTCTGAGTCTTGCAGTTTAAGAATATCCAGGAGGAATGCTCTAACTCACTACTGATTAGAAAGATGGAAGTCAAAACAATTCTGGGGTGCTACCTCATACCTACTGGATTGGATAATAGGACAGTCGAGGAAAATGACAAATGTTGTAGAGGGTATGGGGAAAATGAGACATTAATGCACCATTGGTAGAGTTGTACACTGATTCAAACATTCTGTAGAGCACTTTGGAACTATGGCCAAAGGGCTATAAAAGCATGCATCCCACCACTACTACGTCAGTATCCAAAAAGAGATAAAAACCAAAAAGTTAAAGGACCTACATGTACAAAAAAATATTTATGGTGGCAAAGAATTCGAAATCAAGGGGATGCTCATCAGTTGGGGAATAGCTAGACAAATTGTGATATATGATTATGATGGAACATTATTGTGCTATAAGAAATGATGAGCAGGATGCTCTTGATGCAAAGTGAAATGTACTGTGTACAAAATAACAGCAGTATTGTAAGATGTTCAGCTGTGATTGACTTAGCTATTCTCAGCAATACGATGATCCAAGATCAATTCTAATGGACTTATGATGAAAAATGTGATTCATCTCCAGAGAAGGAACTGATGGTATCTGAATACAGACTGAAGCATCATTTTGGTTTTTTTTAGTTTATTTATCTTAAGGTTTTTTTGGGTCTGTTTTTTTTTCACAGCCTAAAATGGAAATGTTTTACATGACTACATATGTATAACTTATACTCAATTGCTTACCCTCTTAAGGGGGGGTGGGGGGAAGGAGGAAAGAAGAGAATTTGGAACACAAAATTTTAAAAATGGGTGTTAAAATTGTTTTTACATGTAATTGGGGAAAAAAAATTATAAAAAGAAAAAAGAATGTCCAGGAGGCCAACCAGAGTGATGTCACTTGAGGAAGTGAGTGAAAGAAAAGGGATTTTTGAAGAAAAAAAGACTCAATTAGGAACACAAGAGTTGTGCTGGCTTCAAGTATCTCAAGGGCTGTTATGTGGCACAGGGATTAGAATGGTCCTATGGGCTCCAGGTCAGAACCAGAAGCACTGAGTGCAAGTCACAAAGAGGGAAATTCAAGTTTGATGTTGGGGAGAAAAAAACCCATCCCAAGAATCAGCTGTCCAAAATCAGAATGGATTCTCTGAGGAGGGGCTCAGCCCCCCTTGCATCTGGGGGTGGGTTGGATCAGATGGCTACAGTGGCCACTTCCAAGTCTATATTCTGTGATTTTCTTTTCCACATTTGAGATTCTGTGATTGGACCTTCCAAAAACTATCTTGATGAAACAAGTCCCATTTCATTTTTCTCATCAATGGAGACCTGTAGATTACCAATTGAGAAATTACTCTTTATAAACTTAGGCAGAGAGATAAAATTTCTTCTCAGATCTTGATTTCCTTAAAAACATTTTTTCTATTCTATTATCTTACCCTTTAGTCCAGTCAGACAAATAAATTAGTATTTAGAAGCCGACTATAATAATTGTTCTTGTAACCTTGGAATGGAAAATGCTTGCACAAAAACAAGGGACAGTTAAAGAAAAAGAGCCGATTGGGGATTTATCCCCAAGTGAGAATTTATGAGGTGTTACACTAGACTATGTTGTAGTACTTACAAAGGAAGGAAAATGTATAGTCCCTGGCCTAAGGAGCTTATGATCTAGTCTGAGTGACCAAACTAAAGTCACATGAAAGAAGCAATACAAAGTCATTGATAATTCAGTACTAAATTATGTGGTTAATTACCAATAGATATTTTAGACAGGCTGTTGGAAAAGAAGTATTCAAGAACAAAAGAAGGGAAAGTCATGGTGCAATTATACATTCTGGTGGGAAGAGCTGAAAGGAAATTAGAGACCTGAAGACAGTGATTGACTGTGATCTCTGGGGGATGAAGGAGATAGTGAAAAGCAAAAATTTTGTATTTTATCTCCTCCTCACGTTTTTTCAATCGTCTTCACATGAGCCACTGATGCCTTCCCCCTTTCAGGGTGGAGCCACATCATCCCTCTTTATTACCAGATTCCTCCTTTCATTCTCTTCATGCTGTGGTTTGTAGTAATGTTTCTGTGCTACCAGGGGACCCAAGTTGTTAATAAATTTTGTTAATTCTACATGCTGCATTCCATGTGATAAGTGGCATTCCTAACTGAACCAAATGAGCTGACAAGAGCAGGATCCATTAAGTAGAACAGGATGGGAGGTGCAGCTTTTCTCATGAGATCAGAGGTCAGGAGAGGTCAGAAAGCAGGTCAGAAAGGCTGGGATCCAAGGGGTTGTAATGTGGTCCTTATATTAAGTTAAGTACATCTCCTCAAGAAAGAGTGGTGGCAGGAATTTGCCTAAAAGGTTCAGTGAGAATATAGAGTGATGAAGTTCAGAAGCCTAGTACTTCTAGTAGAGAATTGAGCCAGGGGGATGATTAGCAGTATTAGTCATGGAATCAGATAAGATGCCTTATTGTCATCCTTGGGCCATTCTCAATTGGAGTCTCAGCTTCCTCATGAGTAAAATGGCTATGGTTAATAACTGCCTTGTCTCCCTCTTAAGATCAAATGAAACAATGCCTATGAAGGTGTTAACGAGATAAGACCATCAACATTGTCTTGTGTTTTTCAGTTTGAAAAGTTATTGCAACAGAAAAATAACAGCCTAGAATTATACTCTTGTACTTCTTCTGAGTCTTGTCTGTTGATCACTATACCAGAAAATAGCACTATTGGTGTCCAAGATTAAAATGGCATCCTTGGGGCAGCTAGATGGCAAGTCACTTAACCCCAACTGCCTCACTTAAAAAAAAAAAAGCATCCTCACTGAAATCACATATTATCTTTATCTTTGAGGTGACTATCATGGACAAACAAAAGTAATTTAGTTATATTTTAACCAAATTAGAAACTAATTCAGTTCAAGAGTTATGCCACTGCATGATCCAAAACAATTCTGAAAGACTTATGATGAAAAAAAGCTACCTATCTCCAGAGAAAGAACCGATGACATCTGAAGGCAGACTGAAACATATTTTTTTATTTTTCATGACTGCACATGTATAACCTATATAAAATTGCCTGCCTTCTCAATGAGGGGTAGGGGAGAGAAGAAGGGAGAGAATTTGGAACACACATACACACACAAATATGTAAAAAAAAAAATGGTAAAAATGTTTTTTTACATGTAACAAACTGGAATCAGAGATAAGCAATGATATGGGGAATACTGAACAAACAGATTTTTGGATTCTAAATTGGTAAGAGGCATTTTGAATAAACTGTTCATAGACCTAAATCAATCAAAATAGGCAAGAGCTAAAATTTGAGAATATTAACACCTAACATTTATACAGCACATACTAGGTGCCAGACACTGTGCTAAAGCGCTTTGCAATCATTATCTCATTTGATCTTCATAGCAACCCTGGGAGGTAAGGGCTATTATTATCCTCATTTTACAAATGAGGAAACTGAGGCAAACAGAGGTTAAGTGACTTGTACAGCATCACACAGCTAATAAATGTCTGAGGCTGGATTTGAACTCAGTTACTACTGACAACAGGCTCAGCTCTCTATCCACTGGGCCACGTAGTGACTATAGTTATAGTGGAGCAAAAAACAAACTTTAAAAGTAAAAACATGAAGGTTAAGTTAAAACATATGATAAAGCACTACATAACATGCCCAGTGCTAAATGTGGAATAATAAAGACCGAGATTGGTCACTTTATATATACATGGTAAATACAGGACTTATTATTGATAATGTATTTCAATGGAAATGGTTTCCTTTTTCACCCTTTGCATTTTGTTTTAGGCATTTAAAGACATTATTCTTCACCAAGATGCTCTAGGGAGTCATGACACAAAAGAGGTTAAGAGTCCTGAACTAGATGATCTCCAAGATCCATTCTATGATTCTATGAAGAAAAGGGAAGATTCAGAGACATGAGAATGACCTTGGGACTAAGATGAAGTCAAATCTAGATATACGGAGTTTGAGGTTATGGCGACACATATAAGTAGAGATTTCTTGGGACAGCTAGATCTATGGGGCTTAGCAGTCTAGCAGGGCTAGAGTGGCCAACTGGGAGGCATCTTCAGTAAGCTTCAAAACAATGAATGAATATACACAGAAAGAAGAGATGAGAACAGAGCCTTGAAAGATGTCAACTGTCCTGCCGGGGTTAGGGAATGGAATCAAGAAGGAAAGAGACATAAAACGGGGCATAAGAAAGGTACCGCGAGCAAAAGGAAATGGTAAGTACCATGGAATTAGAGGAAGCTGAAGGAGTATCTCTGTGAGGACTGTGAAATGATCCTAAGAGACTGATTTAGAAAAAAGGAACTATATTAAACAAAGTCATTGGTAACTTGAGGACAAGTCTCCAACAAGCAGATCTGTGAAAGAGACACTGTGCTCTTCTCTCTGTAGACTGCAGGAAATCTTGGTGGGGCCCAGAAGGAAGCTTGTATTGGCATCCCTACCCTGCTTTGCTCAGATAATTTACTGTGAACAGAACCTCTCCATGCCCTTTAATGATCCTTAAAAGCTTTGAAAAAGCAAAGAGTATCTCTTCACAAAATTCCAACAGGAAGACCACCAGTGTGTTCGAATCCTTCTGAAAGAGTTATGGAAGGGTATGGACAAGAAAGGCACAAGATGTGAGGATGTGAATGGGTTCAGATCTCCACCACTGGAGTCAGCACATACACTGTGGAGAACATGTATTTATTCATTTATTAACTATAATGCATCACTCTTTGACCACCCTCCTTGCCTCCCATATGTCCCTAATTTGAAACCATAATTGTATAGGCGTTTTCCTTAAAACAAATTTGTTTAATAAAGTTTTCATATGAAAAGCCAGCACTATAAACCAATTCATTACAAAGTTTGCCTAGAGCTGTTTTGTGTCATGAAATACTCAGTATTGGTTTTCTACAATGTGAACTACTACAGAAAACTGAAAATAACATGTTCTGGTACAGTGAAAAAACCACTAGGTTTGGACTCAAAGGGTCCAAACTTTGACAATGTGACCTAAGGCTGAAATCATGTAACCTCCATGCTGTGTTTTAATATCCTCTTTACAAAAGAAGAGGTTGGGGCTAACTGATGTCTAAGGGTCCCAAATGATATACTACTCCATACATCACTTATTTCTTTCCATTTTGCCAAATTTGGCTTCATTCAAAGTCGAAATCGAGTTCAATGCATTTCTGTGAAGCCTTCTTTTACTGTTTCACTTCTAAACCTCTTAAACATTTTATAGGTAAAGCATAACCTCAAAGTCATACTTTGCATGCTTCCATAAATTTATTAATTACTAAAATTACTATTATGCCTGGTATTAAAAATAATTTATGAATCAGTAATCTTATGGAATGAAAGTTTTAGAACTGTATCATACAGAAAGTGGACTGACCTGGGAGTTCACAGACCCCAAACCCCTGGTGCAATACATGTCATCATAACCACTTTATTGCCATGTGTGTCAGTAAAAAACTGTGGAGTGTGGCACCATGGAGCTAACAACAAACTAGATGCTTTTAAAAAATGACCTATTTCTTGACATGCCAATGCCTCAAATTTGGAACACAAACAAATATACTTATTTAGGATCCATCTGCACAAACCAAGGTGTTAGCTAGCGGTAAGAAGTAAAAAGAATTAGAGACTGAATACTACATCCCTTGGACATGTCAAGAGAATTTATTTTCCCTTTGTTCAAATAGTTTCCAACTCTGGGTGCCATTATTAGATTCACAGATAGCTGACATCAATAAGGATATAATTTCCATTTCTATTTACCATTTTCATTTCTCTCTCAGTTCAGATCTTACTAGTGTTGGTCAAGTCTCTGTACCACCAGATAAGAATGCTACATTTTCAACACCTGGACTGTCCATGAAGACCACTTTCTTCAGACCAAAATATAGATCCCCACTGAGAAAACCGCAATTCTTCTTCTTCGTTGGTATTGGCTGGCTGGCTTACTTATTTCATCATTAACTTGCATCCTTTTCTTTTGCACATATCCCCAGATGCTTTTATTCTTTCCCCTTGACCCCCACACCCCAAGACTAAGATTTTAAAAGTCACTGGAAAACAACGAAGTGTAACTGTATTTAAATGGATGGAGTGTCTGGAAGTGTAACCTCTGAGATGGAGGGTTTTGGATTAGGAATTGCCTACTTAGATGA
Organism: Dromiciops gliroides; assembly: GCF_019393635.1. NCBI lineage: Eukaryota > Metazoa > Chordata > Mammalia > Microbiotheria > Microbiotheriidae > Dromiciops > Dromiciops gliroides. The sequence continues at coordinate 696,664,864 of NC_057861.1, read as the reverse complement.
TGACAGTGAACTACTCTTCAGAAGTTTTAATAAGGATGGTGTTGTTTATGCATGTATAATTAGTATAGTATGTAAAAGCTGGACATTTTAGTTGTTATTCTCAAATGTAACAGTGGACAAAGGGGGTATCAAACAGCAACTACAATCTTCTAGGGTGGAAATGCTCAGATAAACTGGGAAAAAAAATGAAAAAGAGAAATAAGTTAACAGAAACTGGCTAAAATAGTATGAGTGGGAAAGGACAGAGTTCTAAAAAGTTCCTTTTAAATTTTAATTTACATCTTTTTTTTTAAACCCTTGAATTATTTGTTTAAAATTAAAGATGCTTATCATAAACTTGTCCCTGAAATCATCTGGAGCACTTTCATTAAATCTACTAGTGAAAGGTATTTTACAATTGTTATCCTTAACAACATGCTAATATTCGCAATGTCAATGATTTGCTAGCAAAGATATCATTTAAAATTCTTTTTCCTGCAGAGACCAGTTCTGAAAACCATGCAAAGTGGAGGACCAACTTAGGATAGTATATGGGGTAAAGCAAGGAAATAATTTTTGATTACCTGAATTGCTCCCTGGCTTTTATAACCTCTTCCATAGTACCTTCCTCCTCTTCCAAATGTTCTAATGACTGGTGTGGAAATAACTCCTCTTGGACGCCTAAAGTATAAAACAAAAATAAACTTATTTAAATTTTTAAATTTAAATAGACAATTCTTCAAATAAAGTAAAATTATACCTGGAAAGCAAATTCAATGGACACAAACAGCTTAATTTAATGTTCTGAATAGTGAATATTAAATCTATATTACCAAAAAAAACCTTTTAAATAGAGAAACCAAAGAATTGTTCTTTATAACACACTCATTTCATGCAAAGACACTGAGGAAATATAAAATATTGTTTTCCATCAACGTAAATAGAACTTTAAATCATTTTGCCCTAGTAACAAAATGCAACCCAAACTGCCCAGCACTCAACACTTAAAGAACAAGGCAAATCTAGCAGGAATTATTTTAATTTAAATGCTTACATTCAAACAAAAATTATTTTAAAATGCTTTATCAACTATAGGAACAACAGAAATAATCCTGACTTATTTCTATCATCTTCATTTAAAAGAAAAGCAAAAGAAACACTAGTCAGTTTAAAAAAGCAGCATTTATTAAGCCTATACTATGTACCAGACACTGTGCTGGATGCTAGGTATACCAAACTAGAAGCAAAACAATGTCTGCCCTCAAGGAGCTTAGATATACCAGACAAGATGATACAGACATTTTTCAATTTGCACTCAGAGTCCATCAATTCTCTATGTGGAGGTGGCTCCTTTTCCTTTTCTTTGACTTCTTTGGGATACAGGCCTAGTTGTGGCATTTCTAGGTCAAAGGGTATTCACATTTTTATAGTCTTTTGGGCATAATTCTAAATCGTTCTCCAGAATAGCTGGACCAGTTCACAACTCCACAAATGGTGTTATCAGTCAGGGTAGCCTTTCTGACATCCTCTCTAGCATTTGTCATTTTAACCAATCTGCTGGATGTGAGGTGGTAGCTCAGAGTAATTTAATTTGCATTTCTCTAACTATCAGTGATTTAGGGGATCCTCTTATATCGCTACTGAAAGCTTAGGGTTTTTTCCTCTGAAAATTGCCTATTCATATCCTTTGACCATTTATCAATTGGGAATTGACTTTTATTCTTATAAATCTGGCTCAGTTCTTGTAGAGAAGGCTGTATGAAGAAACTCCCCCAATCAATGAAGGTCAACACCTTCTCGGTGACTTGTAGAGTCTTAGAGAATAGCCTGTGGCCCTGAGAGAGGTTAAGTAACCCAAGAAGGTAGGACTATGTAGTCAGTGTAACTAAACAGAATCTGAACTGAGAGTTGACTAGCTTCAAGGTCAGCTTTCCAGTCACTATATCCTCCTTCATGAAAGATACAAAATAGAGAGACCATGTAACTTTGGGAGGAAGGGCTGCTGGAGATTGGGGGAGCAGGGAAGAAGAGGGGAAACTTCTTGGGGATGATAGAGATGGAGTTAGGCAGGGCGTGCATCTTGTGCCTGTGCAAAGGCACAAGATGGGAGATGGAAGGTTGTATGGGAGGAAGGGCAAGAAGGCCAAACTGGATGTACAGTAACACACAGGAAGGTGGGGAGTCATAGGGAGGAAGGCTACAAAGGAAGATCAAAGCTAGGTTGTGAATAACTCTAAATAACAAACTAAAAAGTTTGCATTTGAGTCATTGGAAATCTATTTAGTAGAGGGGTGTAACATGGTCAGACCAAAGCTTTAGGAAAATATCTTTAGCAACTGTGTAAAGGAAGGTTTACAGACCTAAGGCATGGAGAACAATGACAATAGTCCAGGCAAGAGGTTAGGTTCTGACTTAGGGAGGTGGCCAAATGAATAGAGAATGCATCAGATATAAGAGATGATGTAGATATAGATATGACAAAATTTGACAACTAAAAGTATATATAAGGTTGAAAGATCAATAAAATGTCACAGAGTATAATAGCTTTATTGAGAATCATTTACTTCACTGAACCATTTGCTCTCTGAATCTGAAAGTTTGAAGTGAGGAAGTTTCAACTAATTTCAATCCATTTAATTTAGGTAGGTATTTGGGTTTTTAAAAAATTACATTTGAGGGGCAGCTAGGTGGCGCAGTGGATAGAGCACCGGCCCTGGAGTCAGGAGGACCTGAGTTCAAATCTGGCCTCAGACACTTGACACTTACTACCTGTGTGACCCTGGGCAAGTTACTTAACCCGCATTGCCCCGCCAAAAAACAAAACAAAAGAGAAAGTTAAATTTGAAAAAAAAATGTGTAGATGTCTTCAACTCAAAGAACAAGCCCCCTATATTGAACTTACCCTCTTGCTGGTCCTCCCACAGAAACCACTTGTAGAGGGAAAGGCCCTCGTCCACCCCGTCCTCGTCTGCTTCCAGCCCAATGGCCAACAACGGTGCCAGCTATTTCTAATTTCCCTCCCTGAGAAGGAATAGGTTGGACTCCTGCACAAAAAAGAAAAAAAAATTCTTTACAACCACAGAATTAAGGGTGCTTGATGGAAGCATGTAATTCTTTCCCCAACTTTGTTTTATATACAACTCCCTGTTCTAGTTTATAGACTTCATTATTATTGTGTGGAAAATCTATGTCTACTGTTTTTTTAGTTGCAAAAGAGCATTTTGTTACTCTTAAAAAAAAATCAGGTTAATCAGCCCAATTATTTCCAGCTCAGTGTAAGCCTTGGATCTGCTGCTCTTTTAAAAAAAAATTGTTAAAAACCTAGAATTCCTCTTGTTATGGTACTTCCAGGTATTCAAAAACCCTACATAATGTAAAATATACCTTAGGTCACGTATATAATAGCTACTTTTCCTTAAGCAATATAACATCTGCCTTAATATATTATCTCATTTGACGGTACTACAGAGATAGGAACAGATTCAGTAAAGTGTGCTACTTAAGAACACCTTTTAACAGAGTTTAGCTATAAATATAAAAAGCTAAGCAACTTTTTTGTTAGATAAAGAAGACATGCTCTTTCTTTTTCCCTATATTTTTGTGTTGCTTAAAGCCCGTTCCATTTTATTTCTTATTGTTTGTTAAATTTTAATGCCTAGTACCAACAAGCATAAGAAGGGTCACAAGTATTCAATGTCAATTAATAGATTAATTATGGCTATATTACACATGGTACAAAGTTCTACACCCTAACCAGAGCCTATAGATGAAAAAAGAATCATGTCTAAAAAACGGAAGAATTTATTTGAGTCAACTTATGATTATCTCAGTATCAGTGGAGATGAGTTTCCATCAGAGCTATAAGTAGTTCTGGAACTCTCAGAGCAAGGGAGAAATGGGATTCAAGCTCCCTCACATAATATCATAGTCCCATGTCTTGGTAAGGTTGTTACCAGCCCTTAAGGAAGAGGAGAAAAACTGATTTATCTTCCAATGTCCTTTACCCTAAACCACCCCTACATCCCCAAACCCTGAAATTCATCCCAACCATTAGCTAGCTCCAGGATTAGGCTGGGGAAATAAACAGTATCACAGAGGAACATTTTGTTACGTCAAGGAGCAGAGGCAGCTTTGCAGAGAATCAAACAGAGAAATTAGTGAGGTAGCACAATGGGAGGAAAGGTAAGCTCTGGAGGAAACCATCCTGGGAGAGGCCTGGATGGGAGAAGACAGTGGTAGTGAAGGCAGACAGGAAACGGAAGGGGGAAGGGAGGAGCAACCCCATACGCCTGAAAATAACTAGGGGCTGATCATTTTTAGGTAACTCTTTGCTACCTTATTGCTATTTAAAAAAAATACATCCTGCAACGCTGTATAAGCATATTGAATAGACTGAGTGGATAAGATGATCTTGGCAAATAGTAAAAGTACATCAGCCACATAAAAGTACAGAACTAGCTTATCCTGTACTGTGGAATCAATGACCAATGTTAAATATGTGCCATAAATTCCATGTTATTTAGGCAAAATTCATCAGCCCTTTCAAATGAATCATCCTTATCTAATATATTCCTGAAAAACAGATTATAAAAAATTTACAAAAACTTTATGCCAGCATTTCTGGTACAACATTAAAATCTACCCAATGTTACTGTCTTCTACTGGGAGACACCATTACATACAAAACAATGACACTTTTTGTTCTTTTTATCATGAATATCAGTTAGTTAAGATGGTTAAATCCATTTGGAAAAACTCACGAGAGGACACAGCAATGTATTAAGAGGTTACTAAGGCCTGGAGAAAGATTCTAGCTGAGGCTAGCGGTTAGTAAATACCATCACAGGGACCTAGAGGGAAAAATGCTCTGTAGAAGAGGGCAGCAGTTATTAAGCAGTTAAGGAAGAAGAAAAACAGGCCATCAGAAGGGGACCATCAGACCATGGTGCAGAAGCTGTTGGCAGAAGCTGTAGAAAAGGTGTAGGTATAATTACCGCCCTGTAACTTGCTAGTCCTGCTGCTGTCACTGCCAGAGAAGGCTGCGGAGTGTCCTGCTGTGGCTGCCACCCGGAAGGCACGGTAAGCACCTGTCGCTACTGTTTCCCCATAAGGGCCTCCAAAGCCATAGACTCCTGTTAGACCCAGGGCAGAGAGAGACAGGGGATTCACCAGGAGGGAAGAATTACCTTGGTGCTTGGTTCTAAGTTGTGGGGACCTCCTCATTTAAATATGACTTTAATTAATCAAAAAACTTACACTAAAAACTGATAGAGGAACAAGTTATCTTGTTAAACAATTTAAAAACAACTCACCACCACAGAGTTTTGGTTAAAATTGGCAATGCATGAGTGTATCACTTCCCCAGGACCCCTTCCAGAGAGTTGATCCAGAGTATGTGTAAACCCTTGCTTTGGGCAAAGGCTGGTTTCTGGAAGGTTCTAATGACTGGAACAACAGAAGGGAGTAGGTTCTCTTTCGGCTTTGGCATGTTACATCATTTCTACATAACCATGAAAGAGCACACTTACAGATATAAAGAGAGGGTGTCTATCTTGGTTTTAGTCACATTCACAAGTCTGAACAGTTTTCAAATGAGTATTTCTTGATCCTGATTTTCCTCCCAGTCTTTTGGTAGAGATAAATGGATCTTTGAAATTATATATAATTTATTGGCGTCCCCCTTCCATTGTTCACACCCACTGTAGAATTCATAGGTAATGCTAACAACAGTGAGCTCTAAATACTGTGTTTAGTGTAGACAACTTAAAGAGCATTAGAAACATAGGCCATATTCTACTTTAGCAATTTATGTGAATAGATTAGACACAATAAAAGATAGAAAAGTAAAAGAAAATCCGTCAAAACTTTTGCCTTTCACATAGACTTACCAGCAAAACCTCTACCCCTGCCCTGAGGTGGTGGGACTGGCCCAAAGTGTCGAGGATACATTGAAGTTGGATAGAAAGGCAGAGCAGGAGGAGGTGGAAAAGGGAGTGGATGATTCTGCCGGGAGAAATTTAATCCTTCCAGGATGCTTTGGCGCATCTTTTCTACCTTGGCAGCCTGCTCAGCCTAGAAATCAAATGTATAAACATATTTAAAAAAAAAATTTTTTTTTACCAACAATTTAAACTATTATAAATTAACAATGAAAGAAAAAAAATTACTAGGACACATCTAACTGTAAAACTATCAACTGATAAAATGATAATCCTTTAAAGAAACATTTTCAGAAATCTGGGAACAATCTTAAAAAAGACAATTTGTATATAACTTTTAAAAATCCTTAGTGATTAAAAGAGTGACAGTTGTAGATATAGCGCAACAACTTACACTCCTCTTCTTAGAAATATGCCAAGCCCAGAGCGATACATATAGTGGATAGTAAATGGCTGCTGAACGAATAGATCAGTAATCTTGCTTTCAATCCACATGTATTCATTGCCTCTTTTTTCACCTTTACATCAATACCATTAAATATTTAACAAAATAACAATCACCATTTATAGAGGAGGACAGCAGGACATGGAGTATTGGAGAGACTTGACTGCAAGGGTTATTATATTGAAAGGGATTTTCCTTTCATTTTCTCTTGGTTGCTGCTATTGCAATATAGAAATGTTGAAGATTTTTGTGGATTTAATTTGTTCAACTTTTAATTTTATATCACCATCGCCTAATATAGTACGTGGTACACAGTGGATGCTTAATGACTGATTATTTATTGACTGATCCTGCAAATTTAGCACAGTTATTATTTTTCTAAACTGGTTTCTTTGTTATCTGTATTGAAAAGAATTGAGGAAACTAGAATTTCTGGTCTCTATAGATTTTTTTCTTTAAAAAAGAAACTTCTGGGGCAGCTAGGTGGCACAGTGGATAGAGCACCGGCCCTGGAGTCAGGAGGACCTGAGTTCAAATACAGCCTCAGACACTTAACACTTACTAGCTGTGTGACCTTGGGCAAGTCACTTAACCACAACTGCCTCACTTAAAAAAATAAATAAATAAAATAAAAAAACTTCTGAAGTTAGTAACTATGAATAAAAATACACATCCAAGTACACAAACAAGACTTCTATAGAAAATACAAATATTACTTAAGATTTGTTTTAAAATTCATGTATTAACTTAAAAAAATATGTTGTTTGATTCGGTTTCTCTAAATCATTAAGAATTTATCCCTGGTGACGCTAAGATTACCACTACCTCCTCTAAAGTAATCTACACCACCATCATTTCTCCTCAGGAAAAGGAAAGGAATGCATAGGTGAGGTGGGAATGAGTGGGTGGGGAATAGAAAGCCTGGACTGGTGAGGAAAGTACTTCACAAATGCCAAAAGACCACCCCCAGGTCTGTAACACAGTCTTGGCAGTGCTTGGGCCCTGCAAAGTTAAGTGAGATGATCAAGTCACACATACAGTAGGCATTCAGAGGCAGGACCTGCACTCAGGTTCCCCTGACACCAGGCAGGCAGGCTGGCTCACCATCCATTATGCCATGCTGCCTCACCTAGATGTCCACTAAGCATTGCTCTATTTCTCCAACTCTCAGTTACAGCAATTTCAAAAACTTAGCTATTTTCCCATAAATGTGTAACAAATTTGGGTTTGTCAACTGCTAAAACATATACGTGTCATTCAGCTAAGGAAGTCTTGACTCAGGTCATCTTCAAAACCAACAAATTATTCCACATTTACAGTGCACCCACAGCTCTCAGGGGAACATGGTCTCTGTTTTCAAGAGCATCATTTCAGATTAAGTATACAGAGTATGTGGATTAGAGATACGGTAAGTCTCATTTCTTTGCACGAATGAGAGCAAACAGCAATGTTATTCACATAAAACTAGAGTCCCACAATTCTATATCATATTCATTTCTGGTCACCTACCTGACCATCACAGAGGTCAATGAGTGGAATCTTCTCCCGGCTTGCTTTGATGAGTTTGGTTTGGAAGAGTTTTCCATCAAAATACATCCAAGGACAGCAGTGCTCCCAAGGGATTGGCTGTCCACATGCGTCATTTGCAAAGAGCGCCATATCCACACCACTCATGAACAAAGCTGACAGCTGAATCCCTCGTGGATCTAGGTTCTCAATCTTTAAATGGAAAAAAGTAACTTCTATGGTATAATAGTACTAAAGTTTATAATTCCCCCTTAAAATGTTTATTAAATTTCAAAGTTAAAATTGGAAATGCATTAGCTAAATAACATTATTAACAATTTTAATTCCAACTTCTGTATTGTATTTTTAAACTCTTCAGAATGATTCTTATTTTAAACTCAAATTCCTAAGTTTTGTAGCACTTCTCTTACAACCATTCTTTGGGGTAGCTATTGCCAATATTGTCCCCACTTTAAAGAAGAGGAAATCAAGACTTAACAGAGGAAACTTAAACAGAGAATTTATGACTTGCCCAAGGTCCCACTGCCAACAAGCTGAAACCTCAACCCATTCTTCAGTCTGATGAGTGCTATCTAATTTTTACCATTCTGCCTTGTTATACATCTCCTTACAGTATAAATGAGCTTTGGTTGTGTCAAACAAATAAGAGCATGTTTTAAAAACATGCTGAAACATTTTCATTGAGACATCAGATAATTAGTAATTTTCTTGCTTAAATGATCAATTTCACAATGCCCTTATCTATAAGGGTAAAACAATCTGAAATGATGAAATAAAAATTTATAGGGGATTTAATTTTGTTATGTATGACCAATGTACTAAGCAAATGCTACTGACTGATTATAGCACATGTACATGAAAGGCACAAAGAGGAAAAATCTAACAAATGAAGATGGGTAGCCTCCAATTTCTGAATACAGGATGCAGGTAAAGAAAAAATTACTGCCTAAGAGCAAGTGTTCATTATGGAACCAGGGTCCTTAGCCAGGGTCAAGGATGATGCTGTCTAAAAGAATCTCTACCCCACTTACTGCCTACTTAAGCTGCTGTTAGGAAGCAGTCTCCAGTAGTAACATTGCAAATAAGGTGGGTATCTAAGACACTGATTATTTTGTCTAACTCTAGAGGATCTTATTCTGTGTGGCTGCCCACAACCCTTCATATCGAAGTAGACTTAAAAAGGCCATGTTAGAGCAACCTCGCTTCGTTTTTGACAAGGTTATCAGATTGATTCCATTAATCTAATGCTGTAGGCATTAGATTTTTTTGTTTTGGTTTGGTTTTTTTGGCATTATATATTTTTTTAAAGCTACTGCTGATACTTTGAGGTAAATTTGCAAATGAATGAAGGGCCAGATGCAAAGAGAAATCATTTATGGTTTGATAACAAATTAGAAGGTGGTCTTTAGGATATTCCAAGGATTTGTACTTACTCCTGCAGCATTTATTTGTCAAATCAATGACCTGAATGATGAAATAGATGGTATGCAGATGACATAAAACCAGGAAAGATAGTTAACAAATTGGATGGTAGTATTTTAATAGATTCTGACAGAGTAAAACATGAGATGAACTGAAGATGACGTAAGTTCATAGGGATAAATGTAAAGTCTCAAAATTAAGTTTAAAAAAAAAAAAAGAAAGATTAAAAGCAAACGGAGAGAGGCATGGCTAGACAGCAATTTGTCTGAAAAAGGCTTGGGAGTTTTAGTAGATTACAATCTCAATAAGCGAGAAGTGACCAGAACTAGTTCTGGCGATATTTCTACCACAATCTGTTAGAACTAGCACGTGCATGCACACACACAGTAATGTGTTCAGTTCTAGGTGCCACATTTTAAAATGGAAATAGATAAGCAAAAGAGTCTAGAAGAAAGCAGCCAGGAAAGTTGAGTACCTTGAAATCATGCTATAAGAATATCATCAGGGGAAAAAAAGAATATCATCAGCTAAGACCTAGAGAAGATTTGGGGACCAGGGGAATGGGAAGAGTTTGCAGAAACAAACAAGAATGCCTTCAAGAATTTGAGGAATTATCTGGTAGAAGAGGAATTAGAGCTGTTCTGTCTGACCCTTTACAAGACAGAACAAGGGAAATGAACCAAAGCTGTCACAAGGCAAACTGAGGCTTACAATGTCCTCTACCAAACAGTGCGATGCCAGGAACAGTGATCTTCCACAGAGCTGCTGCTGCACCTTCTGGGGGGTCTCAACCCTTACTCGGCATTCTCCCTAGTGAATGCACCACTTGGGGAAGCTTCTTTACCAGACAAAGAACTCGGCGGGCTTCTAAAGAGCCCCGAATTTATCAGTGTCAGTCAGGCCCTAAGCACCTTGAGGGAAGAGTCTTCCAATTTGAACTGTCTTTGGATTCCCAGCTAAGTACACCCAGTTTCACATAAATAGACACTTAATAAATGGTTGATGGATTAAAAAATGATTCTACATGTCCAAGTTTTGTGGAATCAAGATCCCAAAATTTCTTGAGAAGTCAGCAGAATGAAGGTTCCTGGAAGTTAAAATACTGTATGCCAGCTGGTGACGGACTCTGTTGTCTGAAGTTCCTCACCAGGAAATTAACTATTTTGGCCATAGCAACTCATGAAACTATCTGCAATGAGGGGAGTCTCTACAGGCAAGAAACCACTTAGTTTTGGAAGTTGAAGTAATTCAAGTTCAAACGATTAAAGAATATGATTGTCAAAAAGCTTAACAGTAAATAGACCAGAACTGGGGTGGAGGGGGGGGGCGGAGAAGAAAAGAATGTAATATTTCACTCTATTTTAACTATGTACATATAACTAGAACATACATTTCTAATTTATGCTTGCATACTTCCATGCTTAATTTTCATTACAAATTTCCATCAATCTTAGGTTTTTTCCTTTCATATGCTAACAAGAATATGGTTAATGCCTGATTATCCATATGTAAATGACTTAGTTTGAAATTTTTTTTGGGGGGGGGCAGGGCAATGAGGGTTAAGTGACTTGCTCAGGGTCACACAGCTAGTAAGTGTCAAGTGTCTGAGGCCACATTTGAATGCAGGTCCTCCTGAATCCAGAGCTGGTGCTTTATCCACTGCGCCACCTAGCTGTCCCCAGTTTGTAATTATTGATGAAAATTTTCTAATACCGAACTGTTTTCTCTCACATCTTCCATGCTGTCAACTTAATAGGGTATATAATAACATTTTAATATTAAACATAAATAAAATAAATCTGTTATTTGAAGAACAAAAACTAGAGAATGGATTCTAAAGCCCAATATAAATAATCTTATTGGTGCTATCAAATCAGCCTTTAGCAGCTAGCAAAGAGTTTGTCAAATTTTTTTTCCAGTTCATTGAATTCAGCTAGGACATTCATTTCCCTACACCTCCCCTGCTCCCCAGTCCTGGAAAGGTATGACCATTTTACTTACCTAGTCAAGCTCTCTATCTAGACCTCCCAAAACATTTCATGGAGGAGATAGCATTTAAACTGGGCTTTAAAATACAGGTAGGAAGTCAAAAGGTAAAGAGGAAGAGTAAGGACACACCAAGAATAGAGAACTAGTCTGAATAAAGTCACAGCAACGGGAAAGTAAAGTATATGGTTTGTTTGGGTTTTTTTTTTTTTCCGGTGGGGGGGGAGAGGAAGAAGTCTAGTTTAGCTAAATCATTTATGCAGGAGGAAGAAGCAGGAGATAAGGTTGGAAAGCTTAGGATAGCACTGGATAATAAAGGAATGCCAGGAGTTTGAACTATACATGTTTATAATGTTTTATAGCACACAAAGTATTTTTACTTATATCACCTCATTTCACATTTCCATAACAATCTTGTGAGGTAGGCTATGAAATTATCACTCTTACAAAAATGAGGAAATAAAGGTTACACAACTAATAGACAGCTGAACTAGAACCAGAACCTAGGACTTCTAACTCCTGTTCTAGTCCTCTTTGCTCCTGAGCAAGCCAATGAAAAGCCATCAATAATAACTATGGTGAATTGAATTTTTCATAGACATTACTGGCCTTTTAACATGCCCATTCCTACATACCCTTATTACTAGGTTTGACCACACAGTGTTGAATTTCTGCAATATAAAGTTGACATTCTTATTCATGTCTTTAATAAAAGTTAATTTGAAGATATACTTAAATTGTTATCAACTTGCCCATCTATCTTTATTTATGTATCTTTATATAGTTATATACAAGCATGATATATACATATGTATATAATACCACCTTATATACCTTTTGTGTTTTAGATAATCTTCATTTGATCTTAAAAACTACCTGGTGAGGGAGGTAAATAATTTTTATATTCATTTTAACAGAGGAGGAAACTGAGGTGTACAGAGATTGACACAACTAGAAACTAGTGGAACAGGGGTTAGAATGAGAAGTCTAGTGATCTTCTTGTGACAGCCCTATACATATATATATATATATGTGTTTGTATATGTACACAGAGTGTACGTATATATGTGTACATACATATAGCACACATGTAAAGTCAGTATATACATACTACATATGAAAAATATCAAAAGCTTTGCTGATAAATACAAATATTGCTAGACATATGTAATAAATATATGCACACTCACTGATAATGTTAGTAAGAGTTTAACAACCAGCTTAAAGTTTATTAATATTCTTGTAATAATCTTCTCAGATAGGTATTACACAATATCTCCATTTTATAGATGAGGAAACCAGGCTCAGAGAGTCAATTGACTTATTCAGGGTCACAGTTAATAAGCACCAAGACCAGTACTTGAAGGTAGGATGCCCAACTCAAAGATCTAGTCACTATACAAACAACAGCTATTTTTCTTTCCACAATAGATACAAGCTTCATTTTCCAATTCCTAGTCAAAAAGTTGACAAGGGAAATGATAATTTCAGGACCCAGCAAAATGCACCTTTCCCCTGTGTACTGACTGAGAAACAGTGAGGATAATTGAGGCCTTTTGAAATTAGGGAATGGGGGAAGTGATATCAAAGGGAAGAGAATCAGCTGCCCAAGTAAATGAAACATGTTCACAATTGTTACTCTAAACCCTACTTACATATGGGTAAAATCTTTTCCTTTCCTATGTTATTTTTCTTCTTTCTTCTTCATCATCATCATATGTTATTTTTTTATTAAAAAATAATAATTTCCCCCTTAGAGTAGACATATACAGGAGAAATGTGCTCAGAATCATACCTTATATATGTATGTATGTATGTATGTTTATATGTAAATTTCTTTAAAAGCAGCCAGGCAAAGTGACAGCAAAGGAGCTACTTCAAACATGGGAGGATGTCCTCTCACAAGTTTCCACACAGAGAACTATTCTGCTTTTATCCTGCACACAGGGAATAACATTTCCTCTTCCTAGTCATAATCTAGGGCTTTTTATGGCTGAGAATAAGAGTTTATGATTGTGAAGAGGAAACACCCTAAACATCTCTAAGACACATACTACTCCAAGTCACTCCCTTCTTCCCTTCTACCCACAAAAGAGTTGTTGAACAAGTGCCAGAAATGATAATTTTTTTTCTGTTTAGAATTTTAATTTCCAAATTACATGTAAAAACAAATTTTGACATCAATTTTAAAAAAACCTTGTGTTCCAACTTTTCTTCCTCCTTCCCTTCCCACCCCCAAGAACGCACACAATTCAATATAAGTTATACATAAGTAGTCATGGAAAACATCTCCACATTAGCTAGGCTGTGAGAGAAAACAGTTAAATTATTTACATACACACACACACACACAAATATATTAAAAAAAATTTTTTTGCAGGGCAATGAGGGTTAAGTGACATGCCCTGGGTCTCACAGCTAGTGTCGAGTGTCTGAGGTCATATCTGAACTCAGGTCCTCCTGAATCCAGGGCCGGTGCTTTATCCACTGCGCCACCTAGCTGCCCCCATCCAAGCACTTATTGAAATAAAATTACAACGCAAAACCATTTTCCAGGCAGACAGTTCTTTATAGGACTACTATGAGATAAGACTGTATAAAGCACATAGCACAGGGTCTGGCACGTAGAAGGCCTTAAAAATACAAAAATACTACAAATGGTTAGTATTTTTTTTTCAAGCACAAAAGAAAGAAAATGTAATCATTCTAGATGGTCCATACACACTTTAAAATCTTCTTTAACTACTGATTGAGAAAGGGTTCTTTGGAAAATGTTATTACTTTAGGTGAAAGTTGTACCAAGATAACACACAGTTCTTTCATCGTTTTAGGCTAAGAGAAAGGTTAGTATATGCCATTTTGTGTTTTGCACATTGTACCTTCTCAATAGCAATTATACAAAGTACATGTGATTGTTAAAATGGCAAAGTAGTGAAATGAATTACTATCTAATCTCACTCCCTATCACCAATGAAGAATCTAAACATAACTGTACTAATGCTTGAGAAGCCTACATGTCAAATGGTATGGAAACGAAACATTTTTCATATTAGCAAATAGGCATTTAATCAGTAATCACTTAATTACTTAATAATGTATTAATTTCATAGTACTGCATTAATAACTCACTTTTAATATATTTTATATGATATGTTTATAATTTTACATGTTAAAGTAGTTTTTAAAGTTTGTGATTTTTCTATCCTCTCCATATTGCACCTAAAATGAAATTGGTCAAGATTTTAAAGGCAAGATTAAGGGAAGATATTTCCCTTTCCTTTATGACAGAATCATAGATTTTGAGTTCTATGGGCCTTAAGGATCATCTACATTAAGCCTCACACTTTGCAGATAAGGAAGCTGTGGCCCAGAGCCTTTAGGTGACTTGTCCCAAGTTGCACAAGCATAAAGTCAGAATTTGAACTCAGGTCTTCTGAGTCCAGGACTCTTTCTACTCTACCATGCCAATTCTTCAAAATGAAATGAATGCCTACTGTTGGCTTGCCAGTAACCAAGGAACATCTCCTAAGAATAAAAAAGAAAATACTTAATAAAATCATTCATTGTTAGAACTATGAAAAGAAACTCCATTATTTATGGCAATGGATGACAAGAGCACATGAACAAAATGAAGTTCTAAAAAATCGATTTTATTGAATAGTTTCAGCTTCCACCAAACCCTTGACTGGAAGAACTAATGAGTTGTTAAAATCTCAGATAAGCAATGGAGGTGTTAACAAGCAGTAAAATGGTCATAAAGTTAAGACAACAATAATGGAGATAAACTGTGGGCAAAGAACAGGTTGGATAATGAACCCTTGAAAAACCAAGAGTTTATTAAATCATAAATTGTGAGCAGAAAATTATTTATAAGTTGTAGAAAACATCCTAACTACCTTAAAATGAGAAAAAAATTAAAATCTTTTAAAAGCATCAGATAAACCATTTTTAGAAGATCATTTTTCACCTGCCTTTTGGAATCTACAACTTCACTTAGACACATATGTAAATGAAAGCTATCCCTAGAGTAAAGTATTCAGCATTTTCATAGCTGAAGGTGCCTTTGATTTCCTCCTCACTTGGCATCTTCCATTTGGCAATCTTTTTGTTCCCCTATCCTATAGACATAGGCAATGTTTTTTGATAGCTTTCCCTACAAATAAAAAAAAGATATCAGCTTTGTGTACAAGTTGCACTCTCCAAGGAAAATAGGAATTTCCAAGGGAGCAAGACAAGTGAGAAAAAAAACTATGAGGAATGAGATTAATTATATTCAACATGTATCTTTCTTAAACCAGAATTCTGAGCCTGCAGATGAAGATATCAGGGGAATACTGCTCTAGTGCTAAGTTCTCCAAAGAAGTAAAATATTAACAAGGTTATCGTGTATGTCCATCCAGAAATGGAAAGATGGAATATAAGATGAACTACTGATAAAAACTTGATGGCAAATAAGGCTTAGTGGGCATACCTGATACCCGGTGATCTGATTTTCAGAACTGGAATGTCAATACTGATGTAAAAATCTATATAAGAGAAATAGGAAGTAGAGGTAGAGGGGTTGTACCACACTAGAATTAAAATATTTACAATACCACTGTCATGCAATATGAAAATGAAGGTGGGGAGGGGGAAATAATCTGGGTAGGAACACAAGGAATGAACAACTACAGTTAGCATCCGATTCAGACCAGGTGATACCAAAGAAAAGTCAAAGATAAAAGGTTCTTCTGTACAAAAACTTGTTCTACAAAATGAAGAAAATAATGAAACATTTTCTTTTTCAAGGGAGCTCAAACCTTTTAATTCATTAGTATAAGCCACTCCTGTGAAAAAACTTCCTCTACAAATGTGGACTGGCCTTTGCTCAGCAACTTCTAGCCTTAAAGGGTTGTCTGAGGAATAGGAGTTTCAGTGACTTGTCCAGGTTCACCCAGACAGGTGTGTCAGAGTGGAAACTTGAATTTAGGTGTTGAGGACAGCAAATCCAGCTCACCATCCAGAATGCTATATCTGACTTTATATTGGAGTTTGGGTTTCTATTTTGAAGACATCAGGAAGGCTACAAGTCACCTGAGCTGGAACAGAGTCTAGAGAGCAAGATGTTTCAACACCAAAATACTACATTTAAGAAACAGTGAGGAAAATTAAGAAACTTAGCTGAATCTCAAATAAGGGAGATAGAAGAACCTACAAAAGAAATTAAAAAGCCGAAGGGTTATACTTGGAAAAAATGCTTTACTGGAAAAGAATCCGGGGGAGGGGGAGAAATGCCAGTGTACATTCTTGAGCTGTGGCTCAGTGTTATAAAGGTAAAGGCATACTGTTTTCCTTCTAAGTTCCTTTAAGTCAGGGACTTATTCCTTTGTGTCGTTGTGTACTCTACACCCAGCACAGTGCCCAGCAGACACTTAAGTGCTTGTTATTGAAACTTTGCTTGGGAAAATACCAAAATAGGGGAAATGACAGGAAAAATAAGAAATAGTGGAAAAACTAAATAAGTTAAAAATATCAGAATGCTAAACTTTGTATTCATTCTCTTAAAAAAAAAAAACTGTTACAAGGGAAAGCTCTATGTATGTGGAGGGGAAAGAGATTATTTGGAAATGAATATAATGTTAAAAAGACATCATTTAAAATTTCTATATACATATGTAAGAAAAGGAAGATTTACTGAGAACTCTCAATAAAGACAGATTCAGAAAACAATTAAGATTTTGTCAGCAATAACTCAAATTAATATAGCGCTTTTAAAGTTTACAAAGAACTTTTCCTTGACAACTACCCCGTGATGAAGTTAAGCACAGCTAATGATAAATAATATACTGAAAAAAAATACACAAAGCATAGTGCTACTGTATTAAATAGTAGCAACTTGAGGAAATTTTGAGCAAAACAATGAAGGAGCAAAAGGAATTAGAATGAAAAGTTCCAAGGCATATAATGTTAAATAATAACCAAAGATCACAATGTTGAATCTTCCCTTCTCTTGGCCCCTGACTATCCCAGAACCCATCTACAACACACAAGTGGTAGGAAGCCCTGACACCACCATCAAGGGGCATCCTCTTCCTTTGTTTTTCCCTTTTCAAAAGGTACCTGAATGCTCCTACAATTTGAATGAGATTGATATCAACAATTACACTTCTCTGAAAACAATGGATAACTACAAAGCCTACCATCTGCCCTACCTACAAAATCTGTAATCCCCTGGCACTGTCATCTGATTTAATTATGTAATCTGAAGAACCCTAGGCCTTGCCATTGAAACCATAGGACTTCAGGTCTTTAAATCTGTCCTGCAGCTGAACTTCCTTTTATGTGCTGTCTCCCCCATTTAGTGTGTGAGCTCTTGAAGAGCAGGAACAGTCTCCATTTTTCCCATTTATATCCCCAACACTTAACACAGTGCTCAGCACTTAGTAAGTACTTTTAACAAAAGCTCATTTATTCATTCATTCATTCACTTGAATAGGAATAATGGAACAAGCCATGTAAAGGAAAATTCAGGCAAGATGGAGGGGAAGGAAGACTAAACTAGGCTTTGGAATGATCTCTTAAAAATAAAGCATTCAAATCCAATCTCCTATAGTGAAAAATCAACAAAAATGTTAAATATGGAAAAATTCAGAACGTAAGAAAGAAAGAATGTGTATTTCTAATTCAAGTGATAGGAATTCATAACTAGGAAGGAATACCTATGCAAGCCATCCACATTACAAGAATTATAGATTTGCTACAGAAATGATGTCCTCAGATGATCACATTGTAATAGAAAGAAAGGCCTCCCAAGACAATTACATTGGGTTTACTAATTACCTTGAGTTCCTGTAGCTGATCAGGCTCATAAAGTTTGGGAGACAATGCTTGAGCCAGGAAGGCATCAAGTTCCTGGCGACGAAGTATCCGTACTCCTGGCCACTGCACCATATACCTAGAATGGAATTAAGGTGACAAGAAATGGAACTGTTATTAAATATTTAGGATAAAATTTGAATAAAAACAATAACAAAAAACAACCCAAGCTTATTTTCAGAATAAATGCTGATGTGACATAAGGTAGACATATCTAGAAGGGTTTCTTACTAATCCATCTCTTAAAGTGATGCTATGAAATACTATCAACTTATGTTTTAGGATAATAAAAATAGCAACAAGTTATATTTACTCATCATTAGTATTCCTGTGACTTTGGACCCTTTTTCTTCACTGTTAAATGGTATTTTTCTTTCTTTTTTTTTTTTTAGGCAATGGGGGGTTAAGTGACTTGCCCACGGTCACACAGCTAGTAAGTGTCAAGTGTCTGAGGCCGGATTTGAACTTAGGTACTCCTGAATCCAGGGCCGGTGCTTTAACCACTGCACCATCTAGCTGCCCCTAAATGGTATTTTTCAAATCGCTAATGTGCAAAGTGAAAGCCATCAATTTACTGTGAATGATGTTATTTACTTTAGAGCATGAAAAAATTACAAAAGTAGACTTAAGCTTACCATAAATAAAGAACTTTAACAATTTGAGCTGTTCAAGAAGGTAATGGACTGCCTTGTGAAGTGGTACCTGTCAGTACTATTTAAGAAATATTTTCCATGGGAGAAATAGGACTAGATGGTCTCTCAAGGGCCTTCCAAACACTTAAATGTTTCCCTTACAATGCTAGTAAGTGGTAAAAATTAAGATGACATATTGACCAAGTACAGAGTTCCACAATCAACCATTTCTTTCCTAGCCACAGTTGGTAGATGACTAGAGACTGAAACTAATTTTTAGCACAATGTAATTAAGAAGGTAAATATGTCACAAAACATTGTGTTGCTGCTAAATCCTCCAACTTCACACACAATTTATTTGCTGATTCTCTTCGGGCTCAAGGCTCGTACACTAGGCTCTTCTCTTTCTACACAGGTTCTGAATGTCTTTTTTTGGTCTGGTTTGGCTTTAAACTCACAGCACAGTATTATTCTTTGCAATGAAGATTCATAAGCACACTATGGAGGTTCGAGTCCACCCGATATAGCACGTATAGAAAGAAGTGTAGCACGTCCTCTGAGAATCACTTCTCTAGACTAGGAGTAGCCAACTCAAATAGAAATGAGGGCCATGAAAATGTACATAAGGAGTCCTGTGGAGCACATATTAACTTAGAAAACCATATTATATTTTATATTTTACTGTATTTTGTTTGTTTGGGTAGATACTTCCCAATTACATTTTGATCTGGTTTGGCAGCACTCAGGAATGCTGTGGGCTGCATGTGGTCCATGGGCACTGTGTTTGACAGCTCTATCTTAAACCAATGCCTGGACAATCGACTCTTACAGAAGGGGTAAATTGGGTTTAGGGAAATACTGGGATCTGGGGGGAACCAACACTGGTTCTAGCACCCCAATCTAAAAGAGAGACAGCGAGTTTTTTGGGTAGTCCATTGCCTATACAGTATGAATTAAGGCAATGGTGTCATCAAGCTCAAATAGAAATGAATCCCATAAAAAAATAAAATGGGGCAGCTAGGTGGTGCAGTGGATAGAGCACCGGCCCTGGATTCAGGAGGACCTGAGTTCAAATCCGGCCTCAAACACTTGACACTTACTAGCTGTGTGACCCTGGGCAAGTCACTTAACCCCAATTACCTCACTTAGGAAAAAAAAAATGGATCCCAGTGGCTATATATTGACCTAAAACCCCACAAATTAACATTATGTTGTATTTATTTTGTTGGACATTTCCTGATTTTATATATATATATATATATATATATATATATTTTAATCTCATTTAGGTGGTACTGGGAGTCAGTCTGAGAGTTGGGCTGGGTTTGACACCTCTCACTCACTCCACTGACTCCCATGGTTTCAGTTTTTCTCTTTCAGCACATGACTAGATTCTACATGCTCCTCTTTTACTCAATAACTGTTTGCTAACCTTTTTGTCATCTCTCCTATAGATCAAATTATCACTCATATACACCCTGGCTCTCCATTCCCAAAGCCACTACCCTAGTTCAGGTCCTTCTCATATTTGCCTGACCTATTGCCACAGACTCCTGTTTGGGCTTCCGGCATCAAATTTCTTCAGTCTGTTTTTCCTCACAGTGATCAACACAACATCCTAAAAGTCTGACCATGTCATTAGTCAGAAAATTCTATGTGACTATTACTGCTATGATAAAATACAAACTCGTTTTTCTTTTAAAGCCCTTCACAATCTGGTCTCAATTCATATTTTCAAGCTTATTACATGTAATATTTCTCCACATTTGTTTTTATAAGATTTCTAGTTTCAAATATTTCTTCCTCCCTCCCCTCCTTCACCCCTCCCCAAGACAGCAAGCAATCTGATATAGGTTATATATGTACAATCACATTAAAACATTAAACCTATTTCTGCATTAGTCATGCTGTGAAAGAAGAATCAGAGCGAAAGGGAAAAACTTCAAAAAAGAAAAAAAAAAGAAATAGTATGATTCAATCTTCATCTAGATGCCACAGTTCTTTTTTTCTGGATTTGGAGAACATTTTCCATCATGAGTCCTTTGGAACTATCTTGGACCATTGTATTGCTGAGAAGAGTCAAGTCTATCACAGTTGATCAACACACAATGTTGTTGATAGTGTACACTGTTCTCCTGGTTCTGCTCATCTCACTCAGCATCAGTTCATGTAAGTGCTTCCAGATTTTTCTTAAATCCACCAACTCATCGTTTCTTACAGCACAATACTATTCCACACATGTAATATTTCTTTCACACACTTTACATTATAGGCAAACTGGTCAATTTCATCAAACATTTATTCTGTCTATGTTCCAGGAAAGAGGAATTCAAAGAAAAGAATGAACAATATCTGCCCTCAAAGAGTTTACATTCTATTGAAGGAAGGGAAGGAAATAATATCAACAAAGACAATTCAATACAAAATTATTTCTGGAGGTAGGGCATTGGCAACTGAAGTAAAGGGGTAGGGAAGAAGCAGGACAAGTATTCTGCTGGAGATGACATGTGAGCTGAGTTTCCAAGGAAGCAGAGGTATATAGGATTCCCTCAAGTCATTCCAGGAATGGGGGAAAAACTATGCAAAGATACAGAGATTAGGAAAGGAATATTGTCTATGGGGCATAGGAAGCAGGTCAATTTGGATAGAATAATGTGAAATCAACATGAAAACATAGGAAAGGGTTACATTTGTAAAATAGAAGAATTCATACTTTATCCTAGAGACAGTAAAAAGGCACTAGAGTTTCTTGAGAAGGAGTTAACAGGTGAGACCAAAGTTTTAAAACTATCACTGGCAATTTGTAGAATGTGTTAGAGTAGAGAGAGAATGGAAGCAGAGATCACTTAAGATGCTATTTCAGAAGCACCGGAGAGAGGCAAGAAGGGTTTGCACTAGGGGTAGTAGCTGTGAGTGAACAGAAAGTGAGTGATGTAAAAGATCCTGTAAAGTCAGACTCAGAAAGGATTGGAAACAGTGGCTAGATGTCTCAGAGATGAGCATCAGACTGAAATTGAGACTCTGAATGCAGGTGATAAGAAGGATGGATATACCCAAAAGGAAAAGACATGAATTCTATTTTGATCATGCTGAGTTGAAGTACTTAAGGAACATTAATTCAGAAGTGTTCAATGGGTGGCTGGTAATATGGGACTAGAGTTCAGGAGAGAATAAGATTGGATAAACAGATTTGGAAATCGTCAATATGGAGGTGGATTGTTAAAACACATGGGAGCTGATGAGGTCACTAAAAGCAAGTGCAGAAGAAGAAAAGCAGGCATAGGCTAGAATGCACAAGGAGGGAGTGGGACACGGATGGTGATTCAACAAAGGAGACTAAGAAAGAGGAGCCAAATACATAGGAAGAAAACCAGGTGAGAAGTGCCATAAAAATTTAAGGAGGGAAAGAAGAAAGTTATCAGTGTTAAATATTTCAGAGAATTCAACAAGGCAAAGTCCTGAAAAATAAGCTTTGAATACAATATTCCACCTACTGCCTCTGTACCTAGCACACATTCCCTCTTTGCCTCCTGGAATCCCTGGCACGCTTCAAGGCTTAGGTCTAATACTATCTTCTACAGAGGACATTTCCTGATGCCTTAGCTACTAGAGCCATGCCTCAAAGAACCTGCATGTGCCTTCGAAATGCTTCTGTATTTACTAAAATGTTTAAGTATTACAAACAGCTAGGTTGCACAGTGGATAGAGTACAGGGTCTGGAGTCAGGAAGACTTGGTCTCAGACACTTACTAGCTGTGTGACCCTGGGCAAGCCACTTAACCCTGTTTGCCTCAGTTTCCTCATCTGTAAAATAATCTGGAAAAGGAAATGGCAAACCACTCCAGTATCTCTGCCAAGAAAATCCCAAATGGGGTCATGAAGAGTTAGACACAACTGAAAAGACTGAACAACAAGTAGTAAGTATTGCTTCCCCTGACAAAACACAAGCTGACTGAGGATAGCAAATGCTGGTTTTATGTTTTTATCTCCAATGCCTAGCATTTACTAAGTGTTTTTTGATTGAATGATCTCTACTCCTTTCTTTTATAGAAACTGAAAAGTAATTGTATTACCATTTTTGATGATCAAAATTAACAGGCATTTATTGAGTACCATACGATGTAATGGGGAAAAAAAAAGAAAATAGGAAATTTCCAATAGTCCTTAATAATTCTGAAGAAAAGTTTCTAATTTCTGAATCGCTATGCCTATCTCTTAATCCTTCTCTATTCTTGAGAAAAAACAACATGCCCTGTATAATTTATCACTGGAATGAGGGCCAAGGACTAGTAAATGAACAGTACCTTCTTTATGTGTGCAAAGGTGACTATCTGAAAACAATAATTCTTGCTTTTTGTAGAAATGTACTTCATTTTTTAAAATTTGCCAGTAGCTTCTAATACATGTTGAGACCGAGACAAACTAGGAGAGCGTTCACTACCATGTTTTAGAGCTGGCAAGCTATCTAGTCTAACCCCCATTAATTTTGGGGGGGGTGAGGCAATGAGGGTTAAGTGACTTGCCCAGGGTCACAAAGCTAGTAGTATCATGTGTCTGAGGCCATATTTGAACTCAGGTCCTCCTGAATCCAGGGCCGGTACTTTATCTACTGTGCCACCTAGCCACCTCAAAATATGTTAATGGGGATCATATTTTAAAAATTTTATTTGGTTTTTGTTTGAGACGGGGGTAAGGAAATGGGGGTTAAGTGACTTGCCCAGGGTCACACAGCTACTGTCAAGTGTGTTAGGCTGGATTTGAACTCGGTCCTCTTGACTCCAGGGCTGGTCCTCTACCCACTGAGCCACCTAGCTGCCCCTCTCCATTAACTTCTGTAAATTTTATTTTCAGTTCTGAATTCTCGCCCTCTTAGCTCTTGATCACCCCACCCCCCCATCACCCACAGAGAAAGCATGAAAAATAAAAAATCTGCTGCATAGTCAAAATTCCTGCATTATCCATGGGGGGGGGGGGAGTTCCAATCTGTACTTTGAGTCCAAAGCTCACTACTACCTGGAGATGGAGAGCATGTTTAATCATGACTCTTCTGGAACTGTGGTTGGTCTACATTGTTTATCTTTATGATATTATTGCTAGGTGCAGCTTGGTGGTGCAGTGGATAAATCACTGGCCCTGGATCCAGGAGGACCTGAGTTCAAATCCAGCCTCAGACATTTGACACTAGCTGTGTGACCCTGGGCAAGTCACTTAACCCTCATTGCCCAGCAAAACCCCAAAAACAATTATTATTGCTACTGTATAAAATGTCCTGGGGTTCTGCTCATTTCCCTTTGCATCAATTCATACAAGTCTTCCCAGGTTTCTCTGAAACCATATCCTTTACCATTTCTTATAGCATAACACTATTCTACCATAGTTATAGACCATAATAACCTCTAGTCATTCTCTGGTTAAGGGGTATACTTTCAGTTTCCAGTTCTTTGCTGCCACAATAGGAACTATTAAAAATATTTTTGTACATATGGGTTCTTTTCCTCATTATTTGATCCCTTTGAAGTAATTACCCAGTATCGGTTTACTTTACTTTAAGGATGTTTCCAAATTACTTCCAGAATGGCTGGATCAATAAGTGGCTCTACCAACAGTGCACTGATGTACCTGTTTTCCCACAGTTCCTTTGGTATTTGTCATTTTCCTTGTCAACTCTGCAAATCTAAATGGTAAGACATGGTACCTCAGAGTTGTTTTAATGTGCAATTTATCTAATCATTAGTGATTTAGCTAACTGTTTTCTTTTTGGGGGGTGGTGGTGGTGGTGGTGAGGCAATTGGGGTTAAGTGACTTGCCCAGGGTCACACAGCTAGTGTCAAGGGTCTGAGTCTGGATTTGAATTCAGGTCCTCCTGAATCCAGGGCTGGTGTTCTATCCACTGTACCACCTAGCTGCCCCTTAGATAATTGTTTTCTTATTGCTATTTAAAGCCTGGATTACTTCTTCCCCATTCATATCCTTTGACCATCTATTGGGGAATAGCTCTTATTCTTTTAAGTTTAATTCACTTCTCTATATAATTTAGAAATAAGACCTTTATCCAGCAAAGTTGCTACAAAGATTCTGCAATTTCTTGCTTCTCTTCTAATCTGAGTTGCATTGGTTTTGTTTGTTCTGTGGCTTTTTAATTTTCTATACTCAAAATTGTCCATTTTACCTCCTAGGAACTTTGCTGTTTTTTGTTTGGTCATGAACTTGTCCCCTAACTATAGCTGAAAGGAAATTTCTTCCTTGTGTCTCTAATTTGTTTTTGATGTCAACCTGCATGTCTAAATCATGTATCCATATCTGGAGCTAGGTAATTGATATAAGATGTGGGTCTATGTGTAATTTTTGCCAAACTGCTTTCTGGTTTTCCATGAAGATTTTACTAAATGGTGAGGTCTTGTCCTAAGAGATGGGATCATAGGGTTTCTCAAACACTAAACTACTATTTTTATTTGCTTCCAGATATTATATACCCAATCTTATCAACTAACTTCTCTATTATTTTTTCTTTCTCTACCAAATAATTCTTTGCTAGTTTAATTGTAATGACATAGCAAATTTAGGCAGCACCGTCACTATTGTTACATTAGCTTGGCTGACTCATGAACAATTAGTATGTCTCCAATTATTCAGGTGCCTTTTTTGAGAAAAGTGTTCTGTAACTGTGTTTCTATACTGCCTGTGTGTATTTAAGAGGTCAACTCCCAACCATTTTATAATGCTTCTAGTTATTTTAAATGGGATTTCTATTTCAATCTCTTCTTGTTGGATTTTGTTGGCAATATACAGAAATGTAGATGATTTGTATGCATTTACTTTATATATCCTGAAATTTTGCTAGTTATTGTTTTTTTTGGGTTCAAGAAAACTATAATATGACCTGTAGAAATGCTTATGCTTATTCCTTCAATTTTATTTTCTTGTTTTATTACTATACCTAGCATTTCTAACACTATATTGAATAGTAATGTTTGTAATGCATACCCTTGCTTTTATCTCTGATCTTATTTAAAAGTACTCTAATTCAAGCCCATTACAGATAACTGTGGTTCTTGGTTTTAGATACTACTTTGTGATTATGGAAAGCTCTGTTAATTCTTATGCATTGTAACCCCTTAAACAAGAATAGTTAGGGTAGTTGGGTGGTGCAGTGGATAAAGCACTGGGTTTGAAATCAGAAAGACCCATCATCTTCATGAGTTCAAATCATCTTGGGCACTTCCTAGCTATGTGATCCTGGGCAAGTCCCTTAATACTGTTTGCCTCAATTCCTCATCTGTCAAATAACCTGGAGAAAGAAGTGGCAATTTGCTCCAGTATCTTTTCCAAGAAAACTCCAAATGAAGTCATGAAGAGTTGGGCACAACTAAAAAACAACAAAATAGGAATAGGTGTTGTATCTTGTCAAAAGGTTTTTCTGCATCTACTGAAATAATCATATGGCTTTTAAAATTAATATGGTCAAATGCATTTATAATTTTCCTAATACCAATTTTTCTAGGATAGAATTATATAAGCATTTTACTGCTTTTCTATTGTTAATCTGGACAATTTATATGTTTGTAAATATTCATTTACATTGTCAGTCTTTTTAGCATATAGTTGGGCAAAATAGTTATTAATAATTTATTTTTTCTTCATTGGTTATTTCACCTTTTTGATTTTTGAGATTGGCAATTTCATTTTCTTTCCTTTTAAAAATTGAGTTTGCTGGGGCAGCTAGATGGTGCAGTGGATAGAGCACCGGCCCTGGAGTCAGGAGTACCTGAGTTCAAATCCGGCCTCAGACACTTAACACTTACTAGCTGTGTGACCCTGGGCAAGTCACTTAACCCCAATTGCCTGACTAAAAAAAAAAAAAAGAGTTTGCTAATGATTTATCTATTTTATGTTTTGGGTTTTTTAAACTCATGGATTTATCAGTTCAAATAGTTTGCTGCTTTAAATTTTGTTAGTTTTTTCTGATTTTCAGTATTTCTGTTTTGGTATTTGTAGATTTTTAATGTGTTGGTTTCTTTTTTAGTTGCATAACTATTTCATTTGTCTGTTCTTTTCGCTCTTTGAATCATGACGGTGTTTATAGATATAAATCTTCCTTTAAGTACTTCTTTGGCTATATCCCCCCCAAATTTTAGTACTGCTGCCATTCTCCACCGGCACAATGGATAGAGCACTGGGCCTGGAATCAGGGAGACCCAAGTTCAAATTCTGCTACAGATACTAGCTAAGTGAGCCTGGGCAAGTCACTTAACTTCTGCTATGCACTATTTCCTAAGGTATAAAATGGGGGTAGTAATGACACCTACCTCCCAAGGTTGTTGTGGGAAATCAGACGAAATGATATTTGTAAAGCACTTAGCACATAGTAGGTATTATATAAATGCTTATTCTCTTCCCCCATTTTAAAAGAAATTATCACTTCCATGATTTGTTCTTTGACCCATCACTTCATAATAAAGTTATTTCACTTTATTTTTTAATCCTTGCTTCCAAGACCTTTAATTTAATGCAATTTCTACTGCACTAGAGTCAGTAAAAGATACATTTCATGTTTCTGTTTTTCTGTATTTGTTTGTAATGTTTTTATGCCTTACTAGATGATCAATTTTTGTAAAGCTATTCATATGTAGTTAAGTTTAGGTATATTCCTCCCCCCCATTCAGTATAATCTAGAGATCATATCATATCATATCATAACTTTGCTAAAATTCCATTCAGGACCTTCATTTCTTTTGTTTATTTTTTGGTTATATTTAGCTAGGTCTGAGTGGGGGCAAACTGGTGTTCCTCCACTGTTATAGTTGTACTATTTCTTCCTATAACTCATTTGACTTTTCCTTTAAGAATTTAGATGCTATGTCTTTTGATGCACATGTTTAATACTGATATTAATTTGCTGTCAAAGCTGCCTTTTGTCAAAATGTAGTTTTCCTGTTTATCACTTGTAATTGGGTCTATCTCTGCTATTGCTTTTTCTGGGAGCATGATTGCTAACCCAATCTTTTTAGCTTCAGTTGAAGCTTAACAGATTCTACTCCAGTCATCTTCCTCATCAACAACTTATTATAGGATTCTGGTTTCTAATCCATTCTGCTATTCTTTTCTGTTTTATGAGTGAATTAATGCCATTCATCTTCAGTTTTGAGTGCTGAATATTTCTATCCATCCTATGTTTAAATACTTTCATTGTTTTCCCCCAACCCCTCTTTAAGAGTTTGTTTTGCTGCTGGCTAATGCCTCCCTTAATCTACCTTCCCTTTTATTCCTTCTTTCTTTTAGCCCCTTTCCTTCCTGATCCCCAATAAGATAAAATGTATCTGTTGTCTAATTCTTCTCTATTTTTTCTCTCCTTTGACTAATTCAGATGAGAGTGAGGTTCAAGTGTCACTCAATCCCTAGCCCCCCACTCCCTTCTCACTGTGTAGAATTTGACTTGCATATCTCATTTATGAGATGATTTTCCCCATTATTTGCCTCCCTTCCCCTCAGTCCCAGTATATGTAGTCCTCTTTTCACATCCTTTCAATTCCTATTTCAAGATCATCAAAACAATAAAATCCTCAATGAGCCCTGATAAGAAAGTTCTAAAGGGCTACATATATCATCTCCCCATATCAGAATACAGTCTAACCTTGTTTGGTCCCTTACAATTGTTCACTCATGTTTAACTTTTTATGCTTCTCTTGACTCTGGTTATGTCAGATTTTCTACCCAGCTATGGTCTTTTCATCAAGAAGGCTTAGAATTCTTCATTTCATTAAAGATCTAGGATTATACTCAATTTTGCTTGGTAAGTTATACCTGCCTATAAGTCTAGAACTTTTGCCTTCTAGAATATCATATCCCAACCTCTGTGTACCTTTAAAGTTGCGATCACTAAAACATGTATAATTCCAGCTGTGGCTCCTTGGTAATTGTTTCTTCCTTGTGACTTTCAGTATTGGTCTTCCTTCTCTCCCCAACCCTCCCACCCTGATCTAGGAGCTCTGGATTTTGGCTATGATATTCCTGGGGATTTTCATTTTGGAATTTCTTTTAGGAGATGACTGGTCAATTCTTTCAATTTTGACCTTGCCCTCTGTTCAAAGAGATCTCAGCAGTGTTCTTTAATGATTTCATGAACCATCTAGACCTTTAAAAATTTTTTTTGGTCATGGCTTTCAGGTAGTCCACTAATTCTTAAATTACCTTTCCTTGATCTGTCTTCTAGGTTACTTGTTTTAACTATGAGATATTTTATATATTCTTCTATTTTTTTTAGTTGTTTGTCTTTGAATAGTTCTTGATATCTCTTCTATTTCTTCAGTTCTAATTTTCAAGGTACTGTTTTCTTGGATGAGGCTTTGTACCTCTTGTTTCCAGTTGTTAATTTTCTTTTCATACCTTTCTTCCATAGCTATCATTTCTTTCCCCATTTCCCCTCTACCATTCTCATGATTTTCTAAATAAATTTTGTCTTTTTTTTTTAATTCTTGACTGTGTCCAAGCTGTATTTTCTCTTTGAGGCTTTGCTTATAGATGTTTTCCAGTAATTTTCTTCTTCTGAGTCTGTATTTTGACCATCACCATTGTGATAATAGCTCTTTATTGTAGGATTCTTTGTTTGCTCAATTTTCCAATCCACTTCTTGATTCTGGACTTTATGTTAGTGCTGGGCTCTTGAATACTTCTGTGGAAAATGTGTGGTCTGAGTTTCTGTCCTGTTTTGCAATCCTGCTGCTTTAACAGCTTAGGCGTGGGGTGGGGGTGGTGCTTTCAGTGCTTCCAAAGTAATGAGATCTGGGGCAAAGTCTGTTCACTGTCCTGGTCTAAGCTCAGCAAGTCTCTGATGCAGGTTTGGGTCTGTTGGTTTGTCCCTGGCTGGAATTTTCAGTAAACCACTGATTGATTCAGCCATTAGAGGTGCACAGAGAGACTCTGTAGATCCAGAGCAACTGAACTGCCAGCTCCTCTCTGGACTGGGACTCTTGCTTTGGCTATTACATTGCAGGACTCCAAGCTGGATGAGAGGCTAGGACTGAGTCCCTGACTCTGCTCCTGGGATCACAGCCACAAAACTATTCTGCTTCTGTAATTATTCTTTCCTCAGCATGCAGCCAGGGCCTGGTACCTAAAGCTCCTCTCCATCATGTTCATATGCAAATCCCTCCTTAGTCAAACCTGAAACTGGTAATAAGCAACAAAGCTGCCACATGGCACCCATTTCTACACCTTGCACTAGTTCAGGGATTCTCTGGGATCTTTTCCTATAACATGCTTCTCTTGGCTCTTTTAGTCCCAAGATGCTAGAATGCTCCATATGTAGTAAGCTCCTGGCCAGATATTATCTATCATGTCATGTCCTAAGACCATCTTGGTCTAGAAAAATGACTCATTGTGACTTTTTCTTAGATTTCCCAATCAGAATTTGATCTGGGGGGCAGCTAGGTGGCACAGTGGATAGAGCACCAGCCCTGGATTCAGGAGGACCTGAGTTCAAACCCAGTCTCAGACACTTGACACTTACTAGCTGTGTAACACTGGGCAAGTCACTTAACCCCCATTGCCCCCCCAAAAAAACAAAAACAAAAACAAAACAGAATTTGGTCTGGTATGTTTTTGAGATCTTTGCAGAGGAGTAACTAGGCTATAATACTTTTTTGCTACTCTAGCACTATAACCTTCCCTCCAGTCCCTTTTTCCCTATGAAGAAATTGAACCTGATTTTGATGTCAAGTCCAGTGTTCTTTGCACCAACCACTAGTGCTACCACTCTTCAACTAAGTTATTGGTGCATTGAAGTACTGTCTACAGTAAATGTCTTCTGAAATGATCATTAGCTTTCTAGTCTTTTACTTTATAACCCTCCAAAAAGAGCAATTTTTTCACCCACGTGATTCCTGGCATATAGATTTTCCACTTTTAATTTCAAACCAGTTTATTTCCCAGGGAACTGTGAAAATTTTGCGTATGTATGAAAGAACACTTTTCAGAAATCTATTTAAAATCTCAGAATTTATCTATAAACTTTTTTTGTTAAAGGCATCAGCATTCTTCAACCTTCAGATTCAAACTATATACACATATTTAATACAGCCCAATCATCCTTTGTTCCTACAACCTTAATTCCTTTGAAACTACTTCGAAATAATACTTTCCCCACCATTGCTAGGGCCCTTAATATTCTAATTTGAGTCTTCTTAACTCTCATTCTAGATTAATGCACTAACTTTCTAACTGGTTTTTCTGTCTCCCATTGTGCTCCCTTATAATTCATCTTCTGTTACTTTGTCACCTATATTTTTTTCTAAAATGACAAATAATCTTGGAATACTTCTGAATTTTGAAAAAAAAATCACATAAAAAGACATTAACTTTTTTATTTTCTAAATGGTCAACTAATTTTCTGATAGTATCAAAACATTACAAATAAGATGAAAATATACAACTGCAGGCCAGACTAAAGGTCCACTTCAATCCTTCATTTTGATATGGAGGTAACTCTGGATTCTTGAAGGTTCTGCTGTGTGTAAGTTCTGTTAAATCTTAACAAGCAGGAAAGGTTCTCAGTATGAGCTAGCAATGGACTTTGTATCTTGATATACAAGGAACCGCTTAGCTAATTTTGGAGAAACTCATGACCTGAAGGTTGACTACCAAGAGAATAAGTAGGTGTTTTTTTTAAATGCCAGTAGAGAGAGAGAATACAGATTCTTTTTTTCAAGTACTGAAGAAGTCTTAGCTAGATTATAACCCTTTGGAGAACAAGGTCTGTCTTATTTATCTTTTTATTTCTATTACTATGTTTCACACATAGTAGGTGCCTGATAAATACTGAAAGATTAAGAAAAAATTTTCAACAGATCAGAATTATTTTTGCTACGCTTTAAAAAGGAAAAGCACACACTGAATGAAAGCTGCACCCAGTAACTTCAACACCCCCCCAAAACCCCAAGAAACCTTTATTAAAATATGGGCAATGAATCAACAAATATTTATTAAGCTTTTATTATATGCCAGGCACTGTGCTTATCTTCTATACTTTTGGTATCGAAAATACTTTGCAACAAGGACAGAATTGCCCTACAAAGACCCTGAACCTAAATCTTTAAAGAATAATCCAGCTATAGTCAAAATATAATATTTTAAGGGAGCAAAATAAAGTGATGTATTTCACTACAATTTGTGCAAATTCACTTGAAAAAGAATAGTCCCTTGTCTTCTAACTCATTTCCTACTGACTTCTGAACATTCTTGAAATCTGGTCTCCATTTCCCCTGTTCTATATAGAGTGAGCAATCACCAAATCCAACAACCTTTCTCACTTTAGTCTACTCACCATTTCAGTAGCATCTGACACTACTAAAGAACCTTTGCAAGTCTCCTTCCGGGGCATCTGTGACAGCATACAGTCTGCTGAATCTTCCTTTTTTTTAAAAAAAAAAAAAAACCCTTCTAAAACCTACCCATTAGACAATTCCCCAAGGTGTGGTTATATCTTTAATTCATTCACAACGTTTCAACTACTACTTCATGTCACTTTTTTCTATAGCTTTATCTTTAGTTAGAGCTTATTTCCTGAGCTATAGACATACTTCAAACTAGATGCTTGTAGACATCATCAATTCAACATATTCAAAACTGAAATCGTGTAATCTCCAAATATTCTCCTGCCTTATCCATTTCTCTTAAAGTTATCTTCATTCTTCCTGTTTTTCAGCCACGTTTGACTTCTCTCTTCTCCTTTGTTCCTAACATCTAGTCAATCCTCAAATAATGTTGATTTTACCATTACAATCTATTGCATGTTGCCGTTCTTCCCCCATTTCTACTTCCAACATGGTAAATCCATCCTATATCCTATTAAGAGATTAACTTTAAACCAGAACTCTAATCATATTATACCCCTCATATTTTCAGTTACTTTCTACTGACTCCTTAGTAAACTCCAAAGTTCACATACAAAGCCTTCAACTTACTTTTCATTCTCATCTCCCATTATTATCCCTCATACCATCAGAGAATCTAGGCAAACTGACCACACAAAACAGATTATGGTACTTTTCCAGGTGCATTTCTTTCCTCCTACTTCCCATTACTTTCATCAGCTGAAATATTATTTAACTCACCAGGATCTAGCTCAAACACTATTTCCTCCATGACGTTTTCTTTTGTCTGTCTCTTTGCCCCGCTAACTCAAAAGCTGGACATGCTTATTATTTCTCTAAAATCTTACAGCACTTCGGTCATTAAGCACAGTTGTATAGCTCTGGAGATGAGACAGATGTCATCTCACAGATAAGGATCCTAAGACTCTGAAAGGTCAGGAGCCTTCTTCAACTACAGAGCTAATGAACAATATCAACGAGGTATCCTGCCTCTGAATTTCACCAATGTTTATTAAGCATCTACTACATGTCGGACACTGTCAGGTACTAGGGACACACAAACTAAAAAAAACAGCCCCTGTCCTCAGAGAACTTACATTTAAGGGAGTGTGCACACAAATTCATGCAACAGCAACTCTCATGATGATGACAGAAGGCAGAATGCAAAAAGAGTTTTTAAAACGCATCCTCTGTGCTCAGGATTACAGATGTGGAGCTCAAAGCTTTATTTTCTATCATATGTATCTGTATGAATCATTTTTCTAGCTACATTGTAAGCTTATATCAGTTGGTGTCAATTTAACAAATGTTTGCACTTATGTGTAAAACGGTTTTCAAGGTTATAAAGGTGAAAAATGACAGTTACAGGTTTGTAGCTTTAGACCTGGAAGAGAGTATGAATGTCCCACATTTTACAGTCAAGGCTTGAAGGTTACGAATTACTTACTTGCTCCAGATACTAAGAAGCAGAGCCACGCAGGCTCTAAGGTCAGTATTTTCTCCATTAGTTTAAGCAGTATCAAGGAGCCTAATGTTTAAATAAGAGGGACAGGACGTGTAGACGAATACGGAAAATACAAGGGAGAAATATGACAAGGGCAAAGGCCCTGGCAAAGTGCTAGTAAACACGAGGAGGAAATGAATACTTTTACCAGAGTCAAGGGAGAAAGGATCGATGAAAGTTTCATGTAAAAATTAAGCTTCAAAGAGAGCTAGAGGAAATCTTGCCATTAGGGCCCATCATAGCCCCTTATACATAGCAGACACCCCAAGGTTTGTTCAATTAATGAAAATAACATTGTCTAAGTTTTGTGGTTCACTGAAGTTTTACTTTAGTGCTAATTCACATTTAACTTAACTGCAATAAAGTGAGTGATAAAATACTAACCGTAATACACAGCAGAGCACCATAAGGTGAGTGGGCACATTAGTTGGATTGAGCATTGCTGGTGTATCTGATCTCATACAGGCCAAAAATGCTCTCATTCTTCTATTCTTATCTTCCACTGCTTTCCCCAGCCATAGTTTCTTTAGGTTGGGACAGGTCCATTCCCTGAATGCCAGTGCTTCCACCAGTTCTGGTGTTTGAGGAGATTTTCCTTTGTAGGCAGCCCATTCTTTAATTATCACTGGCGAAACTAGAGGAAAGAAAAAAGTATAGAAAAGCCTCTTATAGTGTCTGTTTTGTGTACTTGAAATCTTAGCACACAAAAACCAATAATCATTCTTAGACACTTTAAATCCTGTTAGTGACAGGAAAACGAAGTTCCAAAAAAATTCTAAGTACTTTTTTTGCATCTTGAATAATAAATCACCTAGAGAATATTGGCAAAGAAGTACATATTGAACAATTAGAGGAGATACAAATTCCTTTTCAATGAAACTATACAACGATTTCTCCTCCAAACACCTGCTAAGGACAAGAAACAACCCAACTGACTTCTTGGTTATAGAATTTATGTACTTCAGTTTATAAAGCATAACAAAATCACTACACCCATGAGGAAAAGCTATTATTAATTTACAAGGTTTAATTTCTCTCTTTTTATATTGCTGCAATATATATGTAGTATAATTTCCTTCCATTCCCCTTTTATCTAAGAATCTCTAAGTTTACAGACATATAATTATTAGTGTCCTATTTTAAAGAATGGCAAGTAATAATAATTGAGCAACTGGCTCAAAACCACATAACAATACAACTAGGTATAAAACTCAAGAATCTGAAATTTGAAACCAAAAAGGAACACATTAAGATAAATTATTTTCAGTATACAAAATAAATTATTGTAACATTTTTTTACTTTAAAAAGAAAAAAGTTTTGTGTTGACATAAAACAAGAACATAGGCTATATACCTACACATTTTTTAAAAGGGTGGAAGATATTAGCTACAATAAATAACTTATATAAAAACCATACACACACACATTTCCCAACTTCCAAATTATGCACAGATCTATGTTAGGCAAATTATAGTACAATTAATCCATATCATCTGGAAGCAAATTAAATCCTCAACAACTTGTGTTAATTTAAACATGTTTAAAAAAAAAATCACAAAACCACCCAACAAAAGATATAAGCAACTTGTTTTAATGGTATAAATAGCAAGGGGACTTTTGAGCCTAACATAGACCAAGCCAATATACAAAAGTACTGGAGTTGGCCATCATATATTGAACATAACATCTCAGGCTGAAGAGAAAATATAGCATAAGTAGGCACTTAATAAATACTTGATTGGCTTACACTATAAATCCTAATTTTAACATCAATACATCCTATCAAAGTAATAATCACAATCCTGTGTTGGGGATTTCCTAAAGCAAGGCACCACTATATTAATAGATGAATTATACCAAATAAAGCATTCTGAAACATCGAGACTTTGGTAAAGGAACTAACGAATGACTGTTCAATTACTAGCTTAGATACAGGTGTGCAACATGATAATCTTTCATAAAATGCAGTGGAAAAGAGTTAGACTTGACACCAAAGTA
This sequence comes from Dromiciops gliroides, assembly GCF_019393635.1. NCBI lineage: Eukaryota > Metazoa > Chordata > Mammalia > Microbiotheria > Microbiotheriidae > Dromiciops > Dromiciops gliroides. The sequence goes on along the minus strand of NC_057861.1, from coordinate 696,629,209 downwards.
TGTCAGCAGCAGAAAAAAATAAAAATACACATAGTAAGTCTTTAAATCAGGCTTTTTCAAAGATTGAAGTAACTACAGTAACAGTCATATAAATATATCGCAAGAAGAATATAGCTTAATCTTATGTCATTCCATTTTCTGATGATTAATCAACATTAGCTACCATTTCATTTAAAACTGATGTTTTTAATGACTGTACTAGACAAAACATAAAAAGAAATATTTCTGTCTTTTGCTACTGTTATCACTTGAAGTTTCTTTTATCTTTTGAAATTTTTTTAATATAGTAACTTAAGAAACAGTTTATTCAGATATAAGGGTTTGTGAGCTACATCAGTATAGAGAGTAATTATATTGATAAAATTATAGATCTTTGAGATATACAAATATGTATGTTTTAGAAGAATTTTGAAAGAAAAATTTTAAATATTTCACATCTTGTCAGTATGTGTGGATGTCTCTATATACATGTATATAGGCATAGTTGTAAGTATTATCAATATTCAGTAGAGCCACATACAAACTAAGAAAAAAAATACACAACTTGTTCCTGCCCTTAGGCTCACAATCTAAAATTATTTAGGCTTTCTAAACTACAATCAGAAAATCAGGTTGTCCATTTTTCTGAGCCAGGTACTACATTATGTTCAAAAATATCAATCTAAGTAGTATCTCCTAAATACAGAATATTGACCATATTTCTATCAGTCTTTAAAAAATGTCATCATTACATATGGCAAATAAAGCAGTTTGTATTAAACTTCATCAGATTTTTTATATAAAGGAGGACTAATTTTTCTAGGAATGTACTTGTTTCTATGTTGCAGGATACAAGCAGACTAACTTATATGCCTTTATCCTTGATTTGTGGATTAACACATACCAGATTTTTTTTTAATACTATAGTTCAGAACAAGTATGATACAGATCATATCAATAACCGAGGAGGCTGTTAACATTTACAATGACTTTAAAACTCAAATCACCCTGCTGTGCTTTTCTGAGGAAACAAAAACTCTTATTTGATCCATTATTATTTAAAGTACATCATTAATTGCTTTCTATCAGTTATTCTTGTCCTTCCCACCTACTTATTATTTCCCACCTGGGTTTACTATAGTCAGATGACAAATTAATGAATAATTCATTCAAATATAGTGAGAAAATAATTGCTAAACTGCCCTTTTGAATGACTATTAGAATACTTTTAAGAAATCTGGCTTATTCTTAGTGTAGTATAAAAATTGATTTTATTTCTGTAATTTAATGCAAAGTCCTTTTTGAATCACTTCAGTCTTTTTTTTTTTTTAAGAGAGGCAATCGGGGTTAAGTGACTTGCCCAGGGTCACACAGCTAGTGTTAAGTGTCTGAGGCTGGATTTGAACTCAGGTACTCCTGACTCCAGGGCCAGTGCTCTATCCACTGCACAACCTAGCTGCCCCTCACTTCGGTCTTTATGGGTTTTCTCTGGTTCTCAAAGGCAAGCCCTGAGATGGCTGAGTTGGAGGTCTTTTTCATGGTCCTGGGATGTCCAAGAGTTTAAGTTAACTGGCAGAGGACTATGAATTGATAAGTTCTGCAACATTTGGTAACATCAAATTCACGTATCTTTACTTAATATTTTGTCAGTATAATCTTAATGGTTTCCAGCTTTATAACTCAAACACCATGACAGTATTGTAAGGGACACTCCAGTCAAAATTTCTTCAGTAGTAATACACATAGAATTTTGAATTCCAACCCCACCTGCCAAGTAGTACGTATTTTATACATTAAATGGTTACTGGAGAATTTTCTTAAGACTAATAAAAAATGCATATTAAAATGCTCTTAAGCAGCTGCCAATATTATTGAATTTTATTTCTTTTCTTTTGACAAACCATCACTTAAACATGACCAAAAAAAGTAAGCTATTTTTAAAGCTCTCGAAGGAAAAATTTTCAACTTAACTACTTCTAACCCTCAACAGTCCTTAACATTAGTTTATAATTGTAGGCTTTCTTAGCCTCAAGTCCTCATGTTGTATATTAGGTTGCTCTCCCCCCTCCTTTTCAGTAGAAATGATTAATCACAGTATTGCTCTTTTTTGGGGAGTGGGCAATGAGGGTTAAGTGACTTGCCCAGGGTCACACAGCTAGTAAGTGTCAAGTGTCTGAGGCTGTATTTGAACTCAGGTTCTCCTGAATCCAGGACGGGTGTTTTATCCTCTGTGCCACCTAGCTGCCCTCTAGTATTGCTTCTTTTTAAAGGGAAAAAAGATAACAGCCCTGTGATTACAAACTCCCTCTGCATGTCAACACCTTTTTTGCAATTCATAATTTCAACTAGTTGCCTACAGCTGAGATGTAGTGACATGTCTGATGAACCAATATGTATCAGGTAGGACTTGGAACCTAGGACTTTCTGGATTTCTGACTGAATCCAGCTCTCTATTTAGTACATCATGTCACTTCTCTTCTTATACCTTATTTCTCTTTCCTTTCTGATCCCCACCCCCCCAATAACATTAATAAACAAGGACCTATGATTCCTGGGTACGGGAATTCCCTCCATCGGTGTAACCCTGATATAACCTAAAGTCAGAGTTGACTAAAAGCTCAAATAAGTGATTTGCACCCAGTCACAGTAACTAGTAACCTTCATAGGCAGGATTTGGTTGCAGATTTTTCTGAATCCACTGTCCACTATATTTTACTGCCCCTCAAAATTAAAACAAAACAAAAAACAGAAACACACACATTCTGAATACATTCATCTCAGATAGAAGGAACGGTGTGGGAAAAGAGCATTAACCTGATCAGGGACCAATAGTCTGGTCTCAATACCATTACTAATCTCCTGGGGTTTTGATTATCTACAAAATGAGATAGCTGGACTGTCAGCTCTTTATCCCAACATTCTATGACTCTGTGTCTACTGACATTTGAAGAATAACAGAACTTTTAAAAAAAATGCTATTTTTCAGTTTATTCACAGTGGCAGACATATGGTCTGAGCTTAAAATTAGTTTCAAAAACTTAATCCTTGTATGTGCAAAATCGAAGTCTATTAAAAAAACAAAATAAAAATAAGGGAACTTGGTTACCAAGAACTGATAAAGTTCAAAGGCTGCTTTTCTGGGTAGAGGCAGGACTTACTGAATTGAATACTGTTGTTCCCACATCAATGGCTTTGGTCACTGATGCTGCAGGAGCCTCAAAAGATAAATGTGAGTATTCTACATTCTCTATCTATTTGTTCTAAATATCCGGGCCACTGAATTTCCCTAAGTACCATGTAGTAAGTCATGTTTTACACTACAAACAAAATTCAGATTCAAATTTTTATTTATAATTTCCATGATCTTTTATCGCACGTAAGTTAAAAGCATTTCTCTTCCCTGTCAAACATTCCTGACAAGAATTTTATAAACCTGTCTTCAAGATAACATTTGTGGAGCAGCTAGGTGGCACAGTGGTTATAGCACCAACCCTAGATTGAGGAGGACCTGAGTTCAAATCTGGTCTCAGACACTTAACATGTACTAGCTGTGTGACCCTGGGCAAGTCACTTAACCCTAATTGCCTCACCCCCCCCCCAAATCGGTTCAAATTATTTTTAGCACAGGACAAAGAGTGACTATATCCCTGTAATTTAATGCAGATTCCTTAGTTCATTTTTAATCTCCATTAGGTCCATAATGACCTAATAGGAGAAATAAGTGGTTAAATTTCATTTCTAAATCTTTCTGCCTCTTACAGCCAGTAGACAGAAAAACAGTCGAAAAAAACAGGCTGAGCTTTATTTAAGTAAATGAGTACTTTGTAAATTTCCAAACTTCAGTGGAAGGTAAAGCACAGTGGCTGGCTAGTGAAAAAAGTACAGGCACTGGCCCCAAATGTGGGTTTGAGTGGGAGCTCATGAGGCCTCTCTTTGACTGCTGGAGCCAGGCAGCACTTTACTCCTCACTTACACTGCCTGCCTCCAAGAACCAAGTGCTCCATAAACTTGAAGGGCATAAAACATGAATGTGGATTTTTACCACAAATGGGATCCCACACAGTCTGTTTCCTGATGCTTAGAGACTTCAGCTAGTGCAATTGCCCAAATATGACATTGATCTACTAGATAAGCAAGGTGAACCCATACCCTTCTCTCCAAATTCCACTGGTAAATATCATACATTTAAGTTCAACCTTTTGGCTTTAGATTGAACTTATCCTCATCATAAATGATAACAGGATATCTTGTATAATACAAGGTTTTTATAACACTTTTTTCCTCACTCATATTATTCCTAGAATGAAAATCACAAAAGAAAATCAGTACGTAAAATCTCTGAAGGAAGTAATGATCCAAAATCTTAATAGCAAATGACTTCTAACACATTCATATTTGCTAAAGTTGTTTAGACAACTTTTAAGTGGTCATTGTGCCTGAGCCATTCAATTTTTCTGAAATAGAGAATATACAGAATTAGAGAAGTGCCACACAGAATATAATTGTGACCACCTTTCCTAAAAGCCATTGAAGAAAAACACTCTAAATTGCCAATCATTTTTCATAAATAATAAGGGCATGTCTTGACTTATTTTAAACATATTTCATGGTGCTGAATTTTACAAAATATTCAAAATGTATTGTTTAAAAAGAAAGTTTAAATGATTTCACTTTGGAATTATTTAAACATACAGGCAACATTAAGTACGTCAATTATTTGGCTACAAACAAAACATTCATGAAATGTGCCAAGACCATCCATTTCCTTTTAGTTTTCTTTTTATTCTACAATGCAGAAGAATGAAAAATAGGTAATTCTTTTAAAATAATATAATAGTTGTAGTTAATTTATTAACATAATATTTTAAACTTACCATCAGGTCCAATGAAAATATTTGATCTATGTCAAACTTTAGGACTGCCTCCCTAAAAAGTCTATGCTACCCTCCCTCCCCCAACCTTTACACTCAATTCTTTAGGACTGATGCACACACACAGAGGGACAAAAGAAGGGTATCCCTAAGGAGGTCAAAGACAGAAAAAATATGTTCCATACGGCCACAATATAAATTAGCAGCCCATTTTGTGGAAGCAAAAAAGTGAAAAAAAGTAGATGCCCAACAAATGGGAAATGGTTAAACAAACTATAATACCTGAATATAATGAAATATTACTGAGACATGAATATGACAAATTAAGAGAAGCTGGGGAAGATTTACATGGACAGTGATGCATAGGAAAGTGAGCAGAATAAAGAAAACAAAATGCACCAGGATTATAACAATGTAAATGGAAAGAACAAAAACAAATTCACGAAACAGAATACAGTGTAATTATAATAACTAAAACTTGCCCCAAAGAAAAGATTTAAAAAATGCAATACCCTCCCTCTTTGCAGAGGGGGAAGATTCTAGGAATGGACTATCAGATTTGGCTAAAAGATGTTGGGTAATTTTAATCAACTTTCTCTCCCCCATCACTCCCCTTTTAATTTATTCTTTATTACACGGGATGGCCTATTGGGTCTGGAAGGGGTAGTATACATTTGGAAATAAAGATTGTATTAAAAATTTAATAAAGCAAATGAAGAAAAAAGGATATACTTACCTTCTTGAGTAGGAATGATCTTCAAAATTTTAATTTAAAATTTTAGCAAGATACAGATCTATACTAAAATCCATCAAAAGGTTCACCCATGACTCTTAGGTTCTAGGTTCCCTCTCACCCTGCTTTAGTCACTGCTGTTACTAGTCAATAACCCAGACAGAGTTCACACATGTTTTACCTCCCTACTGAGTTAATGACAATAGTTAGGTAGGAAGAAAAAAATCCAGCAGCTCTAGCTGCCTCTATTACTTATGAAGTATTTGTAAAACAAGGTGGGTGAGAAGTGGTCACCTGTGAGGTATTGAAGAACTGAGGAATGGAAGATCCTTTATTAATTACTCTTCACCTATTATATATACAGTTTTGCCACATGAATTCTAGGGAAATGATATAATTGTCTTTTCCTTCATGTTTTTATAGATTATCTACTTAAAAGTAACAAGATTTCATAGAAATGAATCAGATTTCATAAGAGTGACAATTTGTACATGTGATAAAATGAAGATGAGTTTCATACATAAAAAAATTGTATATGGGTTAAATAGAGTTATATTTTGAGATATGGCTTTTATCATTTAAAATATGGGAATGAGAGGAGAATTAGTGGAGAAATTAGAATAAACCCTATTAAAACCAGTTCTACACTGAGATCCTTTTGAGCTAGGTGCATAAAGTGACAATTTAAAATTTCAAACTTTTAATTTTGTCATATTTACTTTTTCCTTACTTTTTTTTTTGGGTGGGACAATGGGGTTTAAGTGACTTGCCCAAGGTCACACAGCTAGTAAGTGTCAAGTGTCTGAGGCTGGATTTGAACTCAGGTCCTCCTGACTCCAGGGCCAGTGCCCTATCCACTGGGCCACCTAGCTGCCTGCATATTTACTTGTTTTGTTTTGTTTTGTTTTGTTTTGTTTTGTTTTAGTGAGGCAACTGGGGTTAAGTGACTTGCCCAGGGTCACACAGCTAGTAAGTGTCAAGTGTCTGAGGCCGGATTTGAACTCAGGTACTCCTGACTCCAGGGCCGGTGCTCTATCCACTGTGCCATCTAGCTGTCCCCCATATTTACTTTTAAAAAATTAAGTTAAGTATACTTATCCACCTTCAGAATGTTTTTCCTGGTGCTGAGACTATTAAGAAATTCTTTAGATCATATTTGAGGTGACCAAAAAACAACTGGGAAATTATTTTAATTTAGAAAATTTAAGTCAGAAAAAACCATATCTTCGATCCCAGTACAGGGAGACCCATATTTCAGAGCCAACATAAGAGGTCTAGGCTTAATTTCCCAAAGGAACTCGTTACAAGTTTATTTCATACCACGAAAACCTCAAAGACATTAACAGAAGGCTTCAGTGTATCATTTCATAAAAAAGGTTTATTATGATGATACTGATATTTATGTTATAGAAGATGTAAGTAAGCTCCTTCCTGAGGAAAGGAATAACCTATATCTTTGTAAATCCTTTAATACCCAGAATAGTGTGCTATTGCACATAAAGTATTTAATGTTTAATGAAAAAAGGAATGGCTTCTTAAATTTAGAAAATCATGCCCCAAATTTACCAAACAGGCTATCCCCAAGTCTTTCTTTTTCTTTTTTTCCCTGCAGGGCAATGAGGGTTAAGTGACTTGCCCAGGGTCACACAGCTAGTAAGTGTCAAATATCCGAGGCCGGATTTGAACTCAGATCCTCCTGAATCCAGGGCCAGTGCTTTATCCACTGAGCCACCCAGCTGCCCCATCCCCCAAGTCTTAATAACTTTAGCAGCTTAAAACCACACACAAAGATTTTGTGGGATATGATATACTTCTGCTAATTTACTATCCTTTAGTTAGAATTCAAGGCATAAAAAAAATCTACAATTACTATCAAAGGGTTCAGAGTTGGTAGTAATCCTTTCATCATATGTCTTTATATCAGGGGAAATCTGTTGCTGTAAGTTAAATTACTTGCCCAATAAGTGGAGCAGAATCAAAATTGGAACCTAATTACTCTGACTTAAAATCAAAACAGCTCTTCCAATCAAAATAGAAAATATATAACCTTTCAAATTTTCTGAACTAAGCACAGATCAGCATACTCAGTTGAGTTTTTTTATTTAGTTGATTTAATTCAAATATTAGGGTCTCTAAAGATATATTAATATCTTCTGCCAATACTAATATAACATATGCAAGCATTTAAATCCCAAAGTAATATTGATACAGATACATAAACATTGAAACACCTTCAAAAAATTTCATATAGTGCATTAACTAAAGCCTTCTCCTAAAACATATTTTAGTTACCATTTATCAAATACATGATAGTTTCTATCATAAGGAAAACAAAAACCTCTCTCCTACAAAAGGTGATCAGTTTTCTTTGATGAACATGCTATTTAAATGCTTTTCAAGTTATCTATTTATCTTTCCAAAATGCACTAAATTCTCACCTGGCACACCATGTACTACAACAAAAATTAAAATGTAATTCTAAACCCTCAGACATATATTTCCAGGTCTAATATCTCTAATTTGATTTTTTTTTTTTGGTGGTGAGGCAATTGAGATTAAGTGACTTGCCCAGGGTCACACAGCTAGTAAGTAGCAAGTGTTTGAGGTCGGATTTGAACTCAGGGCTTCCTGAATCCAGGGCCAGTGCTTTATCCACTGCACCACCTAACTGCCCCTACAATTTGATTTTAATAGCCTATGTCATACTACAAAACAGTATTTTGATAGCAACCATCAAATTATTGGAGTTACTCATTATGGGCTCATCATATGTGAATAGTTCTATTATGCTGAATGAATATGATTCTGATTGATTTTTCAAAAAAATATTCCCAGAGTTGGGATCCCAAGGTTAGCTACTGAAACCATAATGTAGGTAAATGTAGATATCCACACTAGGAACTGACCACTGTAATAAGTGCCAAAATGTCTCCACTGTCATTCTATATAGTGGCCTCTTTAGCATTTTCCACTGCTTCCTTATGGGATGGTAGCTGTAAGAGCTAGTCTGAGATGACATCATTATATAAGACAGTATTCATTTGTTTAAATGAATACAACGATATAATTTACAAATGCTATCTAAAGATACTATTTTCATATTCAAGCAAGTGTTCATAGCACTACTTTGCTGATCTCTAAAAATTCTACTAAGATAAAAAAAAAATCCAGCAATAATAAGTATAGGCACCAATATTTGTCAGTTTAGGGATACTTTCAGGAGTAACTCTATCTGAATCCAGCAGTGGACATTTATAAAACTGAAGAGGTTTTACAAAAGGCTGTGTGGGCAGGTGTTGTGTGTATATGGTAGTAATACTGGTTTTTAAGGAGCACTCTTAGATGTTGCTGAGGGGAAGTCAAACTGAAGTATATACTTAACAAAACATATAATTTCCTCCCCTTCCCAGGTAGCTCTAAAAATATCCCAAAGTGTTGTCTACTTTTAAATGAAATTCAACTAAATAAAGCATTTGAAATGTCCAATTTTAGAAATACAGGATCCTACGCTTAGAGCACAAAGGGACTCCAGAGTTGTATGGTCCGACTCTAGCATATTACAGAGGAGGAAACTGAAGCCCAGAGGTTAAGTGACTTGCCCAAAGTCATAAATGCAGCACTGGACTTCAAATCCATCTGTTTTCACTAAGACTTCTTTTGTTAAATGTCAAAATGGGATCCTACCCCAAGATGTTAAAACTCATAGGTGGGACTACTTTTAAATTGACATGAGGTGAGGCAGCATGATGGTGCAGGACAAGGGGTGTTGAACTTCTTAGTTCAGAAGCTCCACCGCTCACTGCAGTGTGACATGGGGGACATTACCCAAGCTCTCTGGGCCTCCACTTGCATACCTGAACAATGAAGGCATCAGAGGACATTACACACCACACCACCACTTTCATGCACATGCAAACACTACACACACACACGGCATTACACACTAGAGCTTCACACACAAAAAAAATTATTTTAAAGAACAATTAATGTTTTCACATTAATTCCAACAATGTTCTAATCGTCATTACTAATTACTTAGCTACTTTTGCACTTAAACTATACCAAGGGATTATCAACAGCTAGGATGTGTCCCCCCCCACCCCCACCCCAGGGGCGGGCCCTCACCACCTCCCACTCACTCTTCAATCCCTGGCAATCTGACTAAAGGCAACAGAGATATTTCTTTCCAAGATCACACAATAAAAAAAACTGCCCATAATCAAATCAAGCCTTTTCTTTTCTCAATATCCTCATCTTCCTTGATGTTTCCAGAACACATGACATCATGGATCAGTTTCTGTGTTACCGGCACCTTTGCACTTGTATTCATAGCTCTCCTTCCTCTCTGACCTTTTCATTACTTTCCTGTTGGCTCCCCATTTTCACTTGGCCCATTAAACTTAAATATTTCTACCAATGTTCATACAAATATTGAGCATCACTTCTAGTTAAGATTAAGTTTTTTTTCCTTTGGGTGAGGCAACTGGGGTTAAGTGACTTGCCCAGGATCACACAGCTAGTAGTGTCTGAGGCTAGATTTGAACTCAGGTCCTCCTGAATCCAGGGCCAGTGTTTTTTCCACTGCGCCACCTAGCTGCCCCAAGATGAAATTATTATTATTTTTTTTAAGTGAGGCAATTGGGGCTAAGTGACTTGCCCAGGGTCACACAGCTAGTAAGTGTTAAGTGTCTGAGGCTGGATTTAAACTCAGGTACTCCTGAATCCAGGGCCAGTGCTCTATCCACTGTACCACCTAGCTGCCCCGATGAAATTATGTTTAAAAGAGGTCAATGTTAAATCTTTTGCATGGGTTAAAAAAAAAAAATGAACTTCAAAAGTACAAAATGTAATGGGAGACAAGGTTAGATAACAGTTGATCAGAAAAAGATCTGAGGTTTTAGTGGAAGACAAGTTCAACTACGGTCAACAGGGAGTCTACCCCTGCCTAAGAGTGGAAAACTACTGGGGTAAAGGAGCATGTAGTCCCTTAGTTTGACCTAGGCATGGTCTTTAGGGTTCCAGTTGGGTGAGTGGAACAGGAGGAGCAACAAGGCAGAAAAAGCCAGAATGAATCAAAAGAGACAGAAAGCAAGACCTTGTGGAAATAGAATGAAAAAAACTTGGCCACTGACTGTGAGAAGAGGGTGAGAGAGATGAGAGTGATGTGTGGATTCTGAATTCATGAACCTGGTCAGTGGAAGGAAGTTGTGACCTAAATAGAAAAAGAGAAGTCAAGAAACACAGGGCTGGGGGCAGCTATGTGGCGCAGTGGATAAAGCACTTGCCCTGGATTCAGGAAGACCTGAGTTCAAATCTGGCCTCAGACACTTGACATGTACTAGCTGTGTGACCCTGGGCAAGTCACTTAATCTTTATTGCCCCACCAAAAAAAGAAAGAAAGAAACATAGGGCTCCTGAGGGAAAAAAATGCACAGCATTTTAGGTTACATGATTTTGAGATGCTTTTGGGAGATCAATTCTGTCCCTCAAATAAAAATGACTGAAATAACTTCTATAAACCTTTCTCCTTAATTTGTGTAGGGTCATTTACATTTCTGAAAGATATTTATCAAGATGAATTATGTGATAGAATTTTAATTAGTAATAATGTGAAAAATTCCAGTACTGTTGAAGAAGCTTGGTTTTTGGTTTTTTTGCAGGTGAATGGCATAGACATTATCATTATGGTAAGACTTCATAACAGGCTTTTCTTAATTATCCCTACTTTACTAATTTTTCTATATCCTGCACACCCCACTTCAAAATATATAGGATGTCTAAAAGTTCTAACTTTTCTTTTGTGATTTTTAAAAAACAGTAGCTCTTATTATAGTAGGAACCATTGCAGTCATGTGTATGTGTGTGTATATGCATGTTTATGTACACATATATGTTGCTACTATATTTTTAAAAACTATTTTATAATTTTCACCAAACATTCCCAAGATAATTAAACAACTTTTTAATAGCAGTATACTTCTTCTAATTATACTGTTTTCTCTATTTTACTTTTCATCTTAAAATTAAATGACGATGTTTAGAATCACAATATGGACTGGAAGGAAAAACTTTCCTGGCACCATACACATAACATGGTTATTATTTTCATCAGTGTGAAAACAGCTGTTATTTTATGCCTGCTTTTAATGATCCCTAATGTGAAAAGGATTAAATATTTGCTGAGTACCTATTATAAGCAAGGTACTATCCTAGGAACTTTTGTAGATTCTCCAGCCTCCCCACGACAAACTTGAAGATCTATATAGTAGATTTCAGTAAGTTTAGGGAAAGACTGAGGAGGACCATAGGATCCCCAAATCTACAAAGCAAATTAGGCAGAAAAATTAAATTAAATATTTTAAAAATAACTTAAATAATTTTAAAAAAATTAAATAAAATGCAAAAATAAAATAAAATCAGATGACAAAACCACAAATGATTCAGATGAGGAAAGGTAGAACTGTTTAATGTGGTAGTTGAGGAAACTCACTGATTAACTTCTATTTAAAAAATATTCAGAAGCAGAAGATTTGTACAAGGAAAAAGTCCTGTAAAAATAATCTTATAAATGCTAAATCACAAAACAGGTGATGGTTTGGCACAAATTTTAAAGACACAAAAAATGCCTTTTAAAACATTATTGGAGGCTAGATCAAGATCGAAGAGCTAGAACCATGATTTTAGGTAGATAGAAATATAAAAAATAAAGGATAGAGAAAAAGTAAAACTATTAACTCAGGGTTTCAATAAGTTCAAATAACCAAATTCAGAAAAACAGCATATCTTAGGGCACCAAAAACGATGAAATAGGGTACCAAAAATGATGAAAAAAACCAGATATCTCTGAAAGACTAAGGAGACTGGGAGGGGAACTACACGACTAGGGAAGAAATGTTGCCTAGCTTAGGTATGTTATATATTAGTTATAACAGATGGTCTCTTATCTTTGCAGAAAGTTTCTCTGATAAGGGTTTCATCTCAAAGATATATGGAGAATTGGGGTAGCTAGGTGGCACAGTGGATAGAGCACTGGCCCAGGACTGAGGAGGACCTGAGTTCAAATCCAGTCTCAGACACTTGACACTTACTAGCTATGTGTGACCCTGGGCAAGTCACTTAACCCCAATTGCCTCACCACCCCCCCGCCCCCCCCCCAAAAGATATATGAAGAATTGATTCACAGCCATTCTCCAACTGATAAATGATCCAAGAATAGGAACTAAGTTTTCAGAGGGGAAAATCCAAGCTATCAACAGTTATAGGTAAAACATTCTAAATCACTAATAATTGAAAAAATACAAGAACTCCAAGGTTCTACCTAATACCCAACAGATTTTCAAAGCGGACAAAAAGGAAAAATTACAAATACTGAAGGAGCTATAGGGAAATAGGTAAATTAATGCACTGTTGATGGAGCTGTGAACTGGTTTAGAAATACCTGAAAAGTAATTTGAAACCATTGCCAAAACATTATTAAACTGTACATACCTTCTGACCTATAGATATCAATATAAATCTATACCCCAAAAAGATCAAAGAAAGAGGGAAAAGATATATTTGTTCAAAAATATTTATAGCAGCCCTTTTGAGTGGCAAGTAATTTAAAACTGAGGGAATGCCCATTAATCAAGGAATGGCTGAAGAACTTTGGAAAAAATTTCCCATTATGAATGGGAAAAATCATAATCTTCCCTAAGTGAGTACCCAGGTTATATGCTAGTTCTATCACTCTGTGTGTGTGTGCGTGTATAAGCAAAAGGAAATGTTAACCCATTTCAGAACTGAAGAATCATAGTAGCTTTCACTCAAATTCACTCTTCTTCCTCCATATCTTGGTTGTACACTTTGTCCTTTTTGTCCTCTGTTAAGTAGTGGATGCTATATAACAACGCCAACAGAGAATTCCCAGTACACCAATGTGACTTCAAACTTCGATAAACAGAAAAGCAAAGAAAAAGTTTGTTTGCAGCAAAAGTTCAGAAAAGACAAAGACTGGTAAATGGCATGCATCAACCTTATTAAAAATATTTTTTATTACTTTTGGCAGGCCAATAAGCCTGGATATTTTTTAAAATTTCAAAAGTTAACTAACGGTACAGCTAATCACAGAAGAATTTATGGTACTCAAACTAACATTCTCTAACAGCAATATTATAAATTACAGTGGTAAAACAGGTTGTCTTATTCAACCTATATTTTATGTAGCTGTGATCATAGAAGTATCAAGAGATTTGAAACTGGTTTTAGAATTCATGGCTAGTTGAAGTAAAAATCATTTTCAACTCAGATTATGAGCATAAAACATCCTTAAGAGTATTACACAGTAGTTGCTATAAAATAAGGACTATATTGTTAAAGCACAAATACCAATTAGGACGATAATAATGGAGGCAGAGCAGTAGTTTGGACATAAATACTGAGGCATACTAGGTCTTGTGCTGGCTTTCATCACACCGTTGAAAACCATCATGAAATTCTGCTTGGAGAATGAATAAACTAACTTGCAAAGAAATGGAATCTCTTAAAAAGGTCATTGTAGAAACTAACAGTATGATGATAAAATATCATACGGGTTAGATCAAACAGAAGGAATACAGTAAAGGTATCATTTAAATTATATCTATTAAGTACAATGATCCATTTTCAAATCAACTTCTACCACCTTTGTAGCAAGACGAAGGGAGGAAGGGAGGGAGAGGGAAAGAAAATGCATAAACAAAGTCAAGATAGGCAAAAGAAAGAAACAGCTTCTAATGAATTTGCGACTGGAAGATTAGTGACAAACAACAACAGTAGACTAATAGGGTTTATATGTACCTCAGAAAGAGAGTATCTTTTGAAGCAAATATATGAGGCACTGTCAGAAAAAAAGGAAGCATATACATTTATACACACACACACACACACACACACACACACACACATATATACTATAAAGCACTGAAAAGGATCTTTTCATTATGGTTCCAAGAAATACCATAATATGTACCCTAAAGTACATATTATTCAAGGACTCATCATTCCGATCACACTTAAGAACAGCAACGACTAGTCATATACTTTCAACTAATGGCAGTGCAAGTCAATTAACTTTATAATAACAAGCTCACAGAATTGTGATTTTGTCACAGGAAATAAAATAAAAATTATGTTACAATCATACTTAAATGACTACTCTATAGAATATCTGAGTAACAAATAAAAATGTTATTTAGAAGATTTCAAAGTAGCCTCCAAGTTTAAATCTGAAAGCTAATAAAAGAGCCTTATCCTCATTCTATGACTTGGAATTACATTCATAAAAGACCTGAAGAATTTTTTAAGAAACTCAGTATCTTTTTTTGTCTTTTACTATTTGATATGTACCACAGGGTTTTTTAAAAGTTAATTTAGTAACTATGATTTTTGTCAAGAATTTATGATAAATTCTAACTTAATATGCAAAGTAGCTTTTCCTTTATTTTGAAATTAATTTGGGGGTATATTACACAGAATAACAATACATTTAATATCTCTATTACCAGATAAAATTTCTCAGGAGGGAGTAGCATTTTTGCAACATCACTCAACCGCTGCATAGTTGCAAATTAAGGGATTAAAAAAATGTTAACAACTCATGATTTATCAACATTTCAAACAATTTTTTAGTTTCACTTAATCTGTTGACCAGTACAAATTTTAAGTGGTCTTTGTGAAAAAATATGATAACAGTGTTATTAATGATGCAATAAAATCACATCATAAATGCCATGGGTTCAAAACTTAAAAAAAAAAAAACAACCTTGAATTAGAGCAGAAAAAAAGACACCAGAGAATTTTCAAGAGTTTCAGCAAATATACTTGAAATTTGAAGACTGAGTCTCAAAAAGTTTCACTTCAAAATTTAAAACCACAACATATGCACTTAAGCACATACTGTGAAATAAAATATGCTAATTACAGAAAGGAAACTGTCAGGAATCATATTTTTCATGTCCACTTTTGGCATAAAAGGAAAACTTAAAATTTGATTGCTTTATGAAACTAAGACAATATAGTGAAAGAAAGATCAATGATTGACTCCCCCCCCCACCCCCCCGCCCAAATCTCATAAATCTGGCCCTGCTGTCCAGATGGAAGTTTCATCTTTGTTACATTTATGAGGCCCTCAAAGCTAATTGAATAATGTCTCTTCTAAACCTTTGGAAAATGCACAAAAGATTATGAGGTACTGAAGAAAGCAAACAATGGATTTTACAGTACATACATTCTGGTGGAAGTCTGTTCTTTCTAAAAGCAAGTCTTTCAGTTTTCTTTCTGCTTTCTGCCAAACTAAACAGGACTCCGTAAACATACTGACGAACTGGCCTATAAAGCAGAGCAGCAGGAGGCAGGTCTTTGTTGGCTTCATCTTCAATAGAAACAGCAATTTTGATTTCACCCTTTGCATGGAAGAAAGCAGAATAATATTGCACATTTTTCATGTTGAATTAAAAAAAACTTACAGAAATATACCGTTTATCCTTTTAAAAACATTTCTTCAATGCTATTTTTAATTAAATGGTCACCTTAAAATGAGCCAGTACTGAAGTGCTTGGTATGAGTTCATTTAGCAGTCTGTAGTCAAAAATCTGTTTGCAGAGCTTAAAATACATTTTTCACTATTTTAATTCCCAAATTAGGAAAGAAGAAAATCCTATGAATGATTCAAAACACTTTGTAATGGCTTGAAACAATCTTATCAGACAAATGATCTCTTAAGGATATTATAGAAAGGACTCCTGCACTGGACAAGAGGTTGGACTATTATCTTCTCTACAATCTTTTCTTACTCTAAGATTATGTGATTTTTAACATAGAAAAATTAAATGCATGTAACTACTTCATGAATGGCTAGATATATAATAATATAAAAATACAGGTAATAAACTTTATATTCCTTAATAAGTAATCCTAAATTGCCTGCCTTACAAGGGTATCACTGTCAGTTTACTAAGTAAACAAGAATTTGACTAAATTTTTCTTACCCTATTCAGCACAAATTACTCCATCTTTAAAAGTGACTTACCAAAGATAAACTTTTGAATTGACATTAATTATGTCTTAATGTTTTACCTCCTGTTGTTATGATTTAGTAAGTGCTCAACAAATATCTGTTGAATTCCAAGACAAACTAACTGCAGCCTCACAAAGCCAGGCTTGATTTTTCCATTCCCATGAAATCACTGCCCATTCCCTCCCAACCACCGCTTCTAGCTAAGAGAAAACAATAGGTCCATCTTCCAAAAGGGCTCCACAAAAACTTTATATGGCTACTTATATAGGTAGACTATTTTACATCTTAATGAGAAGTATATTTTGGGATTCTTATGACTTAGGTTATCTGAAAGTGTTTTTATTAATGCTGTATTCACAACACAATTTGACACCATAAATCAATCATAATACATATCACATTAAACTGATTCTAACTCTATATGTAGTTTCATAATTAATATGATACTATTACTTATCTCTAGGTAGCTACAGTGTTCAAATATTCCCCTTCAGAGTTACATTATTTAACCATGCTTGTACTATTCTGCTTTAAAAGTTCTTTAGGAAACTATCTGTTTGATGTAGTCAGATGTAGACAACATCTTCAATATGTTTTTTCTTGGGAGAAATTTTTCAACAGAAAAATACCTCTTGAAATGTTTCAAGTATTATCTCACTGAAAATGTCTTGCCCAAGTCAATTTAGACATAGAGAAAGATATCTCATTAAATACTTTTTGATTTGTCTTTTCTTAAATACATTTAGCATTCAAGAATGTCTTTATTTTTAAATAGCAAGCTTAAATAAATAAGTTGTCTTAATGACAAACATAGCAGTATCTCAGTTTATAAATGTTTGTCTTTAAAATAATTGTTAAAATGATGTGTATTAGTGAAACGCAGATGCACACAATATTGTATGGTTTTCTTTTAGATTTTAACAATTATACATAAATCAAATAGTATATCCATCAGTGTGTAGATTTGATCATTTTGATACCACAAGGTGATTTCAAAGAACTTGACATCTGGAAAACACAGAGGGGAGAGTTTGTAGTATCTAAAGAAGTTGGTTCATTCTCTAAATGGATTATAACCCTTTCCTACAATGGTCATTTTCCACTTATCCACTTCAACTTCTATTCAAGTTCAAAAGCTTTTCCATCTCAAAAATATGATAAACTAAAAGTGATGCTGTACACATACATCTTAATCCAATAATGCAGTATAATCAGAAGCAATTACAATTAAAGTAATAAACAGTAGGACCTGGATAAACAGTAATAGATTGAACACTCCTGATTTCTTCTAATAAATTAAGCAGGACTGGGGCTAATTGGTTAACACTCCCTACCAAAATAAATCCATCTCAGAAGTTCTATGGAATTTCGTGTTTGTGTGTATGGTTTTTTTCTATACCAATCAAATGCTGTCTACAAATTTGAAATGGAATTACATTAAGATAGACAGAAAAGAACCTTTTGACTGAGAGTAACTCTCTGCACAAATGAAAGCAGTGCTTCATTGGAACAATATTTTAAAAAATACATCTTAATTAACAATTGATCAGGAGAAATTCCCATTTTTCCTATACTATAAAGTAAGGCTTACAACTATTGCATAAAGAAAATTAACTTAGAAATCATTGTAAAAATTAATTGCACATAAATCTTAGAACTGAAAGGAAAAAAAAAGATTTTCTAGAATACTATCCCAACATCATATATGGAGGTATACACTTAGAAAGATACTTAAAAAATTAAAGTACATTTCTGTGAAAAAGATCTTTGCATTTTCTGATTTTATGCACATTCAGCAATTAACATCTTGCATTACATTTTTAATATTTAATTATTACAAAATCACCTTCAATGAGATGGAACATGTCAAAATACAGAACGCATTAGCCACTCAAAAGGCAGACATAAAGTTGTACATATTAGTGACTGCATCTAAAATTAGAATAAGACCTGAAATATGTATGGAGAAAAAAAAATTTAATGAAAAATCAAAATGGAAAAAAAAGGAATCCAAAAATAATTTAAATGATGTTACTATTGAAGTAGATGAAAATTTTAAAATAAATTTACACTAAACTGAAGAAAAGCACTTCTAATGTCTATAACAAAGTAATCATTTCTACAAGTAAAAAGACTGTCTTAGTGCATTCAGTGGTTGTTAGAAAAGGAAAAGTATTTGTATAATTTTATATGTTCCATTCCTGCTTCAGAAAAAATTAAATGTATGGGACAGTGAAATTATTTTCAGAATACATTTTGTAAAGACACAGAGTAACACATCATAAAAAAAAGGGGGGTGGGGGGAGATTGATTACCATCTATAAACCCAGTAATACTAGTGATATCTTAGATAATACCTTTGTAAGAATATGAAAGATGTAGGGATACATTAACCCCTTCTTGTGCCTGTGCTCCGCTACTCTCAATACTTCTGGTGCAACAGGAGGTAATGGAGGTGTGGTAATATCCATGTGGTTCCTGGTGGGCATTGACAAAAGGCAGGGGATTTGTGCAGTGTTGGCTTGGTTCCCTTTCCCTTCAGCTATCTGGCTTCCTGAAGAGGCAGTAGAGGAACCTTCTGCCTAAAAGAGAGAAAAGGAAAAATCTATTTAACATCACACTTACCAGTAGAAGGTAGGTAATTTAAAAATTATCAAGTTCAATCAATTTGTTTTACACATTAGTGAAGAGAGAGCCAGAGGTAATGTGACTCACGAGCAGTCACAAAGTGAGGCAAAGAAAAAGTGCCAGGGTAGGAACCCAGGCTCCAAGGCAATGCTCCTTCTGTGAGTTCCTCCTCTTAGCAACCTCCAAATGTCTTGACATATACACAATTAAAATGGTTTGCAAATAAGGAAATTATGGTATAAATGAAATGGACCCCTAGTTAAAAACTTTGAAAAAAATGAATTACGACGTGAGGGCATGTATGTTCTCATGGAAACACACACACACACACACACACACAGAATACCATTAGATTCTAGTGAACTTCTAATAAGCTTGCAAAACATAATAGAACATTATGAACTTAACTTCATCTATTAAAACAAAGGCTAAAAAGGTAAGTCAAAACTGATACCAAACAATTCGTTTGTGTTGTCTGTGCCTTACTTGTAGAATTTAATTGAACGTCTCTATAGCTACTATATGCAAGGCATTTAGAATACAAAGACGAAAAAGGAAAATCATCTCTGACCTCCAGGGGTTTCTATTTACCATGAAGATGACATATACAAAAATGAATAATTACAAGATAGTTTGAAATAGAGAGCACTATCAACCAGGAGGAGAAGGGAAAACAATCAAGCTAAGCCTTGGAACTCATCATTTTAAGGTGGGAGGCTGAGGGAGGAATTAAATATGGGAGACAGCTTGTGTGAAGGCAAAGATAAAAGAAATGGAATGCCATGATGGGTAACAGCAAGATGGCCAATTTGGTAGCAATATAAAGAGCATGAAGGAGATTAATGTGAGATTAGGCTGGAAAGGTATTTAGTGCCAGATTGTACAATGATGGGCACTTTAAATGGAGGGTGAAGGAGTTTGTACTTTGTCTTGGGAGGCAATTGGGATTATTAATAATTACAGAACAAGGGAGTTATATGGTCAGACCTGTGCTTTAGGAAGATTATTTGGCATCTTCATGAAGGATGTAGTGTAAAGGGGAAAAAAGAGGAAGGGAGACCAATTAGAAAAGCTATTTTAATAATCCAGGTAAGAAGGGATGAGGGCCTAAAATGAGGTGGTGACCAGGTGAGTATCAAAAAGGGAAGAGATATAGGTCCGACGGAGGCAGAATTAATCAGACTTAGCAACTTATGGGGCAGCAAACCAGAGAGAAAAAATCAAAGATGACTCAGAGGTTGTAGACTTCAGTCTCTGGAAAAAAAGATGGTACCTGAACAATAAAAAGATAACTTGGAGATGGGAAAGTTTCAAGGAAGGGGGAAGATAATGAGTTATGTTTTGTACATGTTGAGCTTGAGATTCCTACAAGATTATCCAGGCGAAATATGAAGCTACCATTTAGTGATGAATGACTGGAACTCAGGAGAATTTTAAAACTGCTTATATTTAAAATGGGAGACTATCTTATTGCCAAGAGAATAATGCAAAGATAAATATTAATGTCAAAATGTTTTAGAAGGTACAATTTTTAAGTACAAGGTAACAAGTAGCTTTGTTACACGTTTGTATTTTTCAAATCATGGGATTAGAAGTGAGGTGCTAAATTGAGAGACCTGTTCAAAATTCAAGAATATCCTAAGTAGGAAAACCAGTATTTGTATTCTGGTCTTCAGACTCCAAATGCATTGCTCTTTCCTCTATAACCATTCCATCTCTGCAATCTATTTAAGTTATTTCAAGCTTTTTTTTTTTAGTTTTGCATTTTAAAATTTCTATGTGAAAGTAAATAGCCACTATGCTGGCAAATCTGTGGTACAGCCTCTAGTCAGGAGTAAAGTGAAGTAGAACTGACTTGATGAAGTATACCTAATTTTAAGCTACTTTATATATACATGGCACTACATGTATACACTATCTTTTGGAGAAGATGCAACGGTCTGATAAGAGCCTTAATTTTGAGTATCTTTTAGCTTCCTAGTGGGGAGAAAATACAAAATGTAGATAATCATAATATACTTAATTAAAGTACATCAGAGTATTATGAAATAAGGTGCTGGGTGAGATCCAAAGAAGATGACCTATTAGCTATTGGATCAGGAAGGCTTCTTGTACAAGGTAGTGTCTTAGTTGCACTTTTAAAGAATGGCTAAGATATTCAAGAAGTGAAAAGGGGTAGAGCCAATATGTCATTCCAAGTATAGGAACAATATGAGTCAAAGTGGGAGATACAATGGTAAATCTAAGAGTAACGTCAATATGGCTAGAATGTGGAGTGTAACAATATGAAGTAACTTTTGAAAAAAGTAGTGTCAATAGGAAGCCACTAAAGAACAGAAGGATCAAAGAGTAGAACTTAAAAGAAAATACAGTCCAGCAATAAGGAAAATAAATTAGGAAACTAAGGCCCAAAGGAGTTAAAAAGATTTACCCCAGTCATACAGGCAGTAAAAGTAGCATAGCCAGGATATGAAACCTCTGACCCCAAATCCAAGGCTGTGGTTCTTATTCATCACATTAAAATTTCAGCACAAGTAATGAAACATTCCTCTGCCAGTGATATAAAAGATGTGTTCAGAGGTGAAAAGAAGAGATGTGGGTGACAATGAGGCCCAGTACCATGGCAAGGGGAAAAAAGAAAAGGGAGGGATAGAAGGGTGTAAGATATTGCAGAAGTATACTCCTAAGAACTTGGGTAACTGAATACGAAAAGCAGTGAGTCAGAAAAGATATAAAAATCCCGAGTAGTTTTTTTTTTAGTGAGGCAATTGGACTTAAGTGACTTGCCTAGGGTCACACAGCTAGTAAGTGTTAAGTGTCTGAGGCCACATTGAACTCAGATACTCCTGACTCCAGGGCCAGTTGCTCTATCCACTCGCCACCTAGCCGCCCAATCCCCTGAGTTTTAATATTACTATGGAAAAGTTTCCCTGTTAAATTAATTGTAAATATACATTCATGTGCTTTGAAAATTTAAGAACTTTGTATTTAAAGGAAAAAATAATCTACATATGCTACCTTTGTTTGGTCTCCTGGATCTCCACGTGCTTGAGTTTCTGACTGGTTTCCTGTCTTTTCCCAGCCAACTTTGTTCCCACTGACATGGCTGAATACAAAAGGAAGATTACAGGTCAAATCTCTTTATAACAAAGAATGTATTATAGCAAAAAATCTCACACAATTTAATCTATGAATCCATAGTAATAATAGCACCTTGCTGTTTTAAGAAAAGAATAGATAATAACTCAGTAAAATTAATGTAAGGGCTACCAACATCACATTTTTGCTGCTAGGCTTACAAGGGAATACCGAACATTTCTAATGTCTAATTAAAAAAAATATTTACTAAGTACCCTATAAATGACTGGTGGTATAATAATAGCTGTGCAGGATAGCAAATACAGTTTCTGTTCCCACTATCTCATTAAGATACAATTATGAGAGCATTTAAGTATAAAAAGGGACCAAGTAGTTAAGTGCTCAAAAGATAATAAAATGCATGTGGGAATTCAAAGAAGGGGGCAGTGATGTGGACTGGCATTATTTGGGGGAAACTTAAAGGAAGAGGAGCCTCAGGCAGGGTCTTCTAAAGAGGCCAGCAGAAGCCGGAGAAATAAAAAAGAGGAAGGAAGATATTCAAAGTGAGTAGAACAACAAAGGGCTTAGAGGAAAAAAAAACCATCTGTTTGTAGAAATGAGCCTCTCCTCTCCTCTCCTCTCCTCTCCTCTCCTCTTATTGCTCACGTGGTTGTCATAGAGCAGAGTAACTCATTGGCTACAAAGCACTCACCAATACACTGAGCAATTTTTCTTTGCCATAGTTGGGAAAGTAAAGGAAGCAGGCAGAAGTGGGAGTGAATGTGTGGGGTGAAAGGGAGGGAGAAAGAGAAGAGAACTAAAATTTGAGATGGATCATTATGAAGAACTCAAAAAGTCTATTTTTATATTTGTTAGAAATTTGTTGGAACACAGTTAACCTAGTGTTTGAGAAAGCGTTTGAGCACAAGAACTCACCATTTGACAAAAATTGCTGGGAAAACTGGAAAGCACTCTGGCAGACTACGAAGATAAGGTCAAAATGGGTACATGGTTGATACATAAAGGGGGAATATATCATATGCCAAATTAGGGAGCACAGAAAAAATTACCTGTTGGATTGACAGACAGGGATGAGTTTATAACCAAGTAAGGAGACAGGATTACAGATCTAAAAACGTTTATTTTGATTATGTAAATTTAAAAGTATTTGCACAAATAAAACTAATATAACCAAAATGAGAAGGAAAGCAAGAAACTGGAAAAATATTTTATAACAAGTTTTTCTGTTAAATGTAACATTTATAAAAATAAGAACCATTTCCCAATTGATAAATGGTCAAAGGATATTATCATACAGTTTTCAGAAAAACAAAACAAAGCAATTAAGTAAAATAAAAAATGCTCTAAATCTAAATCACTATTAGGGAAATAGAAATTAAAACAACTCAGGCATCCCACACCCATCAGCCTGGCTAAAATAGTAAGAAAAAGACAATGACAAATTCTGGAGGGGATGTGGGAAAATGAGTACACTGATGCTCTGGTGGTGGAGTTGTAAACTGGTTGATTCTGGAAAATAATTTGGAACTATGCTCAAAGGACTATGGTTATAAAAATAAGCATACACTTTGATTAGCAATACCACTATTAGGTCTAGATTCCAAAGATATTAAAAAAGGGGGCGGGGGGGAGGAACTATATATACAGAAATAATTCTAAGAGCAGCTCTTTTTATGAAGGCAAAGAATGTGTTAACTTAGGGATGTCCATTAACTGAAGAATAGCTGAACAAATTATGTTGTGGGAATATGCTGGAATACTACTGTGCTACAAAAAATGATGAAGGGAGTGGTTTCAGAAAAAGCTGGGAAGACTTATATGAACTGATACAAAGCGAGCAAAATTTAGAGAACAATGCACTCAGCAATAGCAATGTTGTAATGATAATCAATTGTGAAAGACTTAGCAATGCTGATCAATACAGAAATCTATGACAATTCCAAAAGACTTAGGATGAAAAATGCTATCCACCTCCAGACAGAGAATTGGTAGACTCTGAGTGCATATGGAAGCATATTTTCTTCTCTTTATTTTTCTTGTCCTTCCCCTCTACCTCATCCCCA
Source organism: Dromiciops gliroides (assembly GCF_019393635.1). Classification (NCBI taxonomy): domain Eukaryota; kingdom Metazoa; phylum Chordata; class Mammalia; order Microbiotheria; family Microbiotheriidae; genus Dromiciops; species Dromiciops gliroides. The sequence continues at coordinate 696,604,801 of NC_057861.1, read as the reverse complement.
CCATCCTCTGCCACAAAATGGCTAAGATGGGAAATATGTTTTGCCATTACTTCATATGTATGATGAGCATCACATTTTTGCCTTCTCAATTGGATCAGGTGAGAGGGTAGAGAGAGGGAAAGAAATCGAACTAAAAAGAAACATTAAAAAAGAAACTTCTTAAAAGAAAATTGTTCAGAAAAAAAATCACACCCCAAAACAAAACAACAAAAAAAAAGTATGATAGTGGTTTACAAAGATTTGTAGTAATGTAGGACTTCCTCTTCTAAATATGTTCTTTCAAAAATGACAAGAACAAATTTTTTTAAAAAAGCAAACACAACCTAAGAAAATGACTAGTGAGAAGAATGGGAATAGCTTATGTTGACCCAAGCATAGTACACTAAATGTGATCAGTGCAAATAGATTTAGGTAAACAGACATCAGAATTGATGTTTTATGGAAATTCTGAAATATCAGAAAAGAAAAGTCCTTACTACTAAAAAAAATGCTCTATTTAAAATAAGCAATATTATTTTCATTTCTTGTCCTAGGTGACAAGTAGAAAGTTTTCATCGGAAATACTGCAACATGGTATAGTGGAAAAGAGCACTGCAAAAGAGGGGTAAATTTGGGCCCTTACAGAGGGAAGCTTGGAGATATGATTGCTTTTGCACAGGATTCATATACTAGTTAGAAAAGACCTCAGGGGCCATGCTCAGTCATGGCTAACATAACAAGCTGCATTCAATAAGTCATTCAAACCTTGGTAGTGTAAAAAAAATTATAATAATTAGCTAATCTAATCTGGAAATTATATCATTTTGGACTATGAAAAAGTATAACTGTATATGGAAAATTATAAGTTAGAGAAAGTAATAATCGGGGCGCCGTAAGTCCGGCCCAGTTGCCATTCAATGTGAAAATATTTTAAAATGACTGGCCTAATTTGGGGCCAATCACTGACTGGAGGACTAATCTGGGGACTTTTGACTAACTGGCTGTCTGCTATTAATTTAATGTGGGCCGTTTATAAAGTTCCACCACATGGCTCCACTCCCAAAACTGATAAGCAAAAGATTAAGAAGCCTCTTAACTAAATATCCAAGCAAGTTTATTGAAGAGATACTATTTAAAATTAAGAATACAGGGAAATAAAATGTACAACCTGACTGCGTTCCCATTCGGATGCTTCCACCTGCCGCCCCTGGAACCTTTTTAATACAATAAGGGTCTTAGCCACCTCTTGCTTTAGGGCACTAAGGTCCTTTATTCTAACTCTGAGCCCCTTTCACTTTGTAAATCCCCCTGCTTCTAACTTTCTTCTCCTTACTGCCACAGTTGAACCCGTGTTTCTCTCTCACCGACCTTCTGTCTGTCTGCTCCATCAGTCTGCCCTCGGCCTCTCTTTTCTCTGCTCCTAATCCTTTAGCCTTCTCCTGCGTCCTTGTAGCCCCATCTCTCATCTGTCCCCCTCTACTCTTGTCAGCCAGCCTCCAGTCCTCTTCTCAGCCCCCTGAGTCTAACCCCCAGGTCTATATATGTCTTTCCTATCTCCACTCAAATCTCGGGGCTTTTTGCACCCATACTCCAAGCCAATCCGCCAGTCAGGGCTGCGGCTGGGGCTGGGGCTGGGGGGATGCTCAAGCATCCCGTGCCTTAGCACAGGCTACACCAGAGCCCGGCCTGAATGAGTCCGGGATCACTAAGATAGCTACACTCAGGTTGGAGGGAGCTGGGGGCTTTTTTCCCCCAGCTGTCAGACCTGGCGTCTTGTACAGCCCATAGGGCTTTTTGGCTCAGCTGAAGCAGAAGGGGAGGGGCACCAGCACCTCCCACACAGAAGAGACCCTGAGGGCCTAAGGCTTTCTAATCTCAGCCTAAAGGTAGGGTCCCCAAATCAAAATAAATTTCCACAGTAGACATGTTAAAATAAAGGGATACAACTTGCTTTTTGTTTTTACATCATCTTCATATTCCTATATAGCTTCCCCTCTTCCCATAACTAGCCATTCTTTTTAACAAAGGGTAAAAATGAAAGGGGATGGGGGCAGCTAGGTGGCGCAGTAGATAGAGCACTGGCCCTGGAGTCAGGAGGACCTGAGTTCAAATTTGACCTCAGACACGTAACATGTACTAGCTGTGTGACCTTGGGCAAGTCACTTAATCCCAATTGCCTCACTAAAAAACAAAACAAACAAACAAACAAACAAAAAATGAAAGGGGGTATGGGGGGAACAGTTACGCAAAACCAAGTCTGACAGTACATATGCTATCTTCTAAAACCAAGGAAGGGAAGTACCCTTTCTTCTCTTTTTTCTGGTTCCAAGATTGGCTTACATTTTAAATACACAATCTTCAATTGTTTTGTTTTGTCTTTCATTGTTGTTCTTCTCATTTATATGGTTGTGGTTATTGTGAACTGTTCTCTTGATTGTTTCCTTCACTTTTTTTTTAAAGTGACTTGTCCAGGGTCACACAGCTAGTAAGTGTCAAGTGTCTGAAGCCAGATTTGAACTCAGGTACTCCTGACTCCAGGGCCGGTGCTCTATCCACTGCACCACCTAGCTGCCCCCCTCCTTCACTTTTAACAGAAATCATTTCCGATGTCACCAACTACCTACTGAAGTAGCCTCAAAAAGGTAGTGGGAACGACCAAAAACTAGGCAGCCGATCCACAGGTCTAGAATACTATATATATGTTTAGACTTTTAAAATATACTGATTGGTCTTGATGTTTTTTTCTCTTCTTATTCTTTATCTTAAAAAAAAACCAAAAACCTAGAACTTGAAAACAAAACAAAACAAAACAAAACAAAAAACTATTACTTGTTACATGGGAGAGATGAAGAGAGAATAAGAATACTGGGAGAAAATTCTGGCAATGTTTAAAAAAGATATTCATAAAATTTATTTTATAAGCATTTAAACCATAATCAATAACCAAACTCATTAATATTTAATAATCCAACAAAAACAAAAGGCATTTATATTATTAAAATTTTAATTATTTCAACAATCTAATCATTCTTTTTATTATGCTTCATTGTGTATATATTGGTACAATAATACATATCTATAATTTTAAATAAGCAAATACTGGGGGAATGTACATGAAAATTTTTAGAGAAGGGATGGGATAGCAAGGCAAGGCAAAACAAGGGCAAGAAACATTTATTAAGCCCTTACTATATGTCAAGCACCCTACTAAGTGCTGGGGAATACAAAGCAAAAAAAAAGGAAAAGTCCCTCAAAGAGCTTCCATTATGATGGTAGAATACAACACACACGAGGGACCTGAAAATCGGGGTGGGAGGAGGTAGGGGGAGAATGAAAGTACCTAGGGCCAGAGGTAAGTGATGTTCAAATCTGGATCCTTCACCTGTAAGGAAGTACAGGGAGGCACTAACCAATGGGAGAAAGGGGACAGCATGTGGCTGGAATGTCCAGTAAGACAGTCATGAATATTTATTAAGCACCTAGTGCCTGAGGGAATATACAGAAAGGTAAAAGACAATCCCTACATCAAAGAGTCAAAAAAAAAATCGGGGGGAGACAACATGTATACAACTCTGTTCAACACACACACACACACACACACAGGATAAATTAAGAAATAATCAATAGAGGGAAGAGGAACAAAAATTAAGGAGGGACTGGAAAGGCTTCCTGTAGAAGGTGGGATTTAGATGAGACTTATAGGAATGCAGAGAGGCCAGAGATGAGGGAGAAGATTCCAGGCATTGGGATGGGCAGTAAAAATGCTTCTAAAAAACAAGACAGGGGCAGCTAGGTGGCGCAGTGGATAGAGCACCGGCCCTGGAGTCAGGAGTACCTAGTTCAAATCCGGCCTCAACGCTTAACACTTACTAGTTGTTGATTCTGGGCAACTCACTTAACCCCAAATGCCTCACTAGAAAACCAAACCCCGCCCCCCCCCAAAACCCAAAGACAAATCCTCTGTCCGAGCAGTTAAAGCCTTTCACAATCCGGGTTCGATCACAACCTTTCTAGCAGTCTAGTCAAACTGTCCTGCTTCTTGTTCCTCATCAGTAACATACTTTCTCTTGGTGCCTTTGTACAAATTATCCCCCATACCTGGAATGTACTTTTCCTCTCAGAATTCCTACTTCACTTAAAAACAGATCAAATACTATCTACTATATTAGTTCTTTCCTAATTAAGCCAGCTACTCTTCCAAAAGTTACCTTGTATTTATTTCTCAAACACTTAGGAGTGCACATGTTATCTTATCCTGCAGCATACAAGCTCCTCATGGGCAAGGACTAATTAATTTCTGTCTGTTTTACCAATACCCTGCACAAAGCCTGGTAAATAGTAGGCTAATCATTCTTACAGCATAGAACACATTCATATACCACCATTTATTTAGCTATTTCCCACTCACCGGTTGCCTATTTTATTTTCAGTTCTTTGCCAGAACAGGAAGTGCTCTGAATATTTTAGTGTATATGGAATCTTTCCTTCTGTGGTCAAACTCCTACCACATCAAGGGTAAAAGGCTAGATCTTTATCTTCATGAAATACTTTCCTAGCACCAAAATAATTAAATACAAGATGACAGCTTACTTGTCAGTACTCCAATACTCTTTCACTATAAAGGAACAGTTGACATACTTTGTGGACCCCCCAAAAACCTGAGGAAATTACAAAAGCATCCCTGAATGGCCTCAGAATCAATAGTGTAATAGAGCACTGAGAAATGTTAAAGCCATCTTACAATACATTTAAGAGTCCTATGGTTAGACCATACCTGGACTGTTGTATTCAGCTTTAGGTATCACCCTTTAAGAAATACACTGATAAACTGAAGCACATCCAGGATGAATGAATAAAAAAGCATTTACAAAATGCTTATTAAGTATGTACTAAGCACTGGAGATATAGATTTAAAAACAAAAAACAAAGACAGTACATGCCCTTGTATATTCTAAAGTGGGCAAACAACAAACTCAGGGAAATGGTGGCCAGGAGGGGCCTTTTGGTCTGGAGTTACAAAGATGGTGAGTAAGGCCTCATCCCGTCCAGAAATAATGATAAGGGTTAGTTTATGGTTCCAGAACTAGATGTAGTGAGTGGAAAAAGCAAGAGGAAAGGGTATGCATGTGACAAAGAGGTAGTTGGTTAAAAGGCTAGTGGAGAGAATGGTGAACAGGAGGGAATAAAGGAAAACATGGCTAGGGTTTTCCTGAAATAATGTAGTATTTCCAGGAGAGACAGTCATCAATTGGAATAGTGGGGCCCCAAAATGGAAGGTTATTCCAAGGGTCATGATCTCTGGGAAAGGTCTCAAGTTCATGCCCTAAGTATATTAGCTGCATGAAATAGGAATTTTCTTTTTAGAGAATATTTAAGGAAGGCACGACAGTTGTCTCTAATAACAGTCAATTCAACTTCATAAGCATTTTTAAGTAACTCTTCTGTGCCAGACACTGTGCCAATCCTATGAATACTGGAAAGGCAGTGTTATACGGAAAAAAACAATTTGTCTTATTCTGCTTGCCTTAAAGGACAAAAACAAAATTAATGGGGGGAAGCTGCCAAGGAGGTATATTTAGGCTTGACATAGTAAAAAACTGGTATTCCCTAGAAGGGTAAAAGGGTTAGGCAAAGAAATCTTCAAAAATGACTGAATGGAGCAGCTAGGTGGCACAGTGGATAAAGCACCAGCCCTGGGCTCAGGACTTTAAATCTGGCCTCAGATACTTGACACTTACTAGCTATGTGACCCTGGGCACACAGTACCTTACTGTATGGCAGCTAAACATGGACTACATATACTAGACAAGAGAAGCTTAACAGCTTCCACACACACTGCCTTCAGCGCATCCTTGGCATATCTTGGTCAGACAGGATCACCAACACAGAAGTGCTCCAACGCGCGCAACTTCCGCATCCACATGCTACTGAAACAAAGACGGCCGCACTGGCTCAGTCATGTGCACCGCATGCAAGACGGGCGCATTCCTAAAGACCTACTCTATGGAGAGTTAACCTCAGGCCAAAGACCTGCTGGATGCCCCCAGCTTCGCTACAGAGATGTGTGCAAGCGAGACTTGAGGGCTCTGGGAATAGACATTGGCAGCTGGGAGGAGATGGCCAAGGACCAATGGAGTTCAGTACTCAGGAGCATTTTGCATGCAGTTGAGATGGGCCTTCAAGCTCAGGAGGAAGAAAAACAAATGAGACGCAGGAACCGACGGGCAACAGAGAGCGCAGTTTTCCAATGTTCTCGTTGCGGGAGGAGCTGCGGATCCTGTATTGGACTGCACAGCCACACACTGTGGCCTGTGGCTCTTCAAGGCGCTGATCCATGGTCATCTGTGACTAGTGGAAGCCTACTACTAATACTACTACTGACCCTGGGCAAGTCACTTAACCCCCACAGCCCTGGGAGAAAAGGGAAAAAAAAAAAGACTGGATGACCATTTTTAAAGGCATATTATGAAGAGGATTTTTGTTCAGATAGGAGTTGGACAGGCCTTCTAACTCTGACCTGTGGTTCTGCATTTGTGTCCCTCTGCAGTCTGACAAAATCTGGGCTCCAACTCCCCATAATTAGAGCTCCTCTTCGTGTAGCCATAATCTAATACAGAAATAGTTTCCTTTAGGAAGCAAAAGTCAAAAGCATGTTACGCCCAACTATAGAACCGATTTTAAAAACAGTATGGATTAATTGCTCCATTGCACACCCATATATTCAAAGTTCATTTATCAAAAATATATTTTCATATCAAATATTATCATTATCAAAAATATATTATTAATCTTCGTAAATTAAATATTTAATTAAAAACACTGTCCAATAGCTGGGACATTTTGTATACAAATGCTTCCACAGCTGGTTTAAGAGAATTTAAAGGGATCGCATACGTAAACAACACAAAGGTGGAAAATTCACCCTTTAACTCATTACTTACTTTGTAGCTCCTCCATTGCCTTCATCATTATCAGATGATGATGATGTTGAAGAGGGAGGAAAATAGGCTGAATCCACATGGTTAGGGCTGCCACTCTGAGCTGGATTTATTGGAGAGGATCGCTCATACAATGGAGTATGTTTTCCTTCATGAGGAATGTTACTATAGTTGTTCTGCTCAGACAAATTTTTTCCACTTGTTTCCAAGGTGATAGCCGGCTCAGAGAGGCTATATGGGTATGGACCCTGACCTGGAGCACCACCTGGGCTAGACATCTGCTGGGCCTAGAACAAAATGGTCTCTTTTAAATACAGGTAATAAAAAAAGAAATGGATGCTGTCAGACTCTAGTAAGTAATGGATTTTTATTCTAGGAAAGAATTTTCAGTTGATTTTTTAATACTACATAAATGATAGTCTATTCTTTTCCAAGTATATAGTTTAAGAAGATGCTAAGAAATCATTTCTGCATATATTCGAACCTCAACACATATATACTCCTAAGAATTGGCAATACAAGTCATTAACACAATTAAAAGCATACTCACAACAGGTTTTGCTTGTATAGAGGTCTGTGGAATGTTAAGCATCTGAGGGGGAACATACGGTGGCACTATCCCAGGCATTCCAAACTGATTTGGTCTGGCTGTTTCATCAGAAGAGGAAGAAAAGAATAAAACAAAAGTGAATAGAAGCACATTTTCCCACAGAACCTACCTCAGAAATGCTAACGGCTAGCGCACTTACCCATTTGTCATTTGCCTACTTGTGACATCTCTCATGTCATCACTGTTAGGGCTTTCTTCCCACAACCACAGAACTGTTTAGAAAACTAACAACAAAAGTGGAAAAATCTTAATTTTATTGAAGAGCTCAGTGAAGTTCTACACTGAGCTATGCGAACTCAGAGGAGTATTTTGTTTTTCAACAACATGGCAGCAGTTAATTTGGCCATTTCCCTTCCTTTAACTTTAACCTTTTATCTCTTTAAATTTTTAAAACTTTCTCTCTTCTCTGCTCCTTTTGATATCTAAAGCAATTCTCTGCAAACTAGTCTTTGTGCACCACAATTAACATGGCTAAAAAGGAAGAACAAAAAAGCTTTCCCAAGAGTTCTCCAAAAGGCAGTTATAATGAGCAATTTTAAAATTTAAGCAACTTCAAATGAAACTGGGTTCTTAATTATCTAAAAAGCATTTAAACTAAATTGTAAAGTTACTTGGCAGCTACTATAAAAAATTTTCCACTGTAAAGCAAAAGCATTCCACCTTGCTTAAAATCTACAGTATTTTCATGTTCTGCATGAATAAGCTAGAACACATGTGAAGGATCTTGCTCTTTTCTTGAAAATTAATTTACAAACTAACTAGTGCTAAAGTTGTCATTTATTCCTTACTATTTTCACGGTAACTGCCAAAGATAAAGAACCTAAACCCAGGAGAAAGCCATATGAAGAGTGGCTCAATAGAGATCAAGATAAATAAGACAAACAAAGGCAAAAGAATTCTGTGGAGAAAACACAAAGTAGTGTCAAGTCCAGGTAAAATTTGAAATCAGGAATTTCAACTCATATATATAGTAACAAAATTTGGAAAAGCCAAAGAAAAGCTGAACACTACAGAAGTCATTTCAGCTAAAGTCAACAACAAATTCCATCATGCTTTGTGCAAACTAGCACTGAGATTCATATAGAAAACTGACGGCATTATAAAAACTGAAATAAAATGTAATTTTTGCTAAAGCAATAATTACACATTTCTCATATGGAACAGACAGCCATTCTGTTTACCTAATGTCATATGCTATAATTTTAAATTTAAAAACATTACAATTTCACAGAATGAATTAAAGAAACTCACAAAAATAAATTACAGTTCTCTGATTTGTATTATCTACCAGCATTTCTCAAGCCTTTAAGTCTACAAAGCACTTCCTCCAAAGTGCCTGCTTACTTCTAATACTTCAAGAATCTCATTCCACTGGTGTGGCTACTCCCTCTACTGACAAAGATCAAAAACTCTATATAACATAGAAGAGAATCCTCAAGAATTGCCATGGCAAAACAATCCATGACAGTGGCCAGCCTGGTCATGAACTACTTCGAAGTGAGTCAGGTGTACCTCCAGACAACTAAGCCTCTACTCAAAACCTTTCTAGCTTGGCTTAGAGAAGCTGAGCAAGATAGAACATGGATCCCATGGATGATGGTTTTGGGAAATCCTATGTCATCATGATGCCACAATGATAGCATCCTTTTGCTAATGCCAAAAGAAATGAACAAACAAAACACGGGATACCATAATGAAATCATTAATTTATGTTAAAAGCAAAAGTAAATTAGTAATATAAATATTATCAGACGCTAGCCAGTATATAATCTATAGTACCTAAAAAAATTGTGGACCACTCTGAATATCATTGCACTGAAGTATGAAGTTTCAAAATTATAGAGAAACTTAGAAAAAAACTCTAACCCTTAAATTTTTTCATGTTTTACAAGGAATAAAATTAAAGTTTATTTAAAATTTGACAGATACTAGTTTCTACTACTAAACTGGCAAAGCTATTTATTAAAAATGAAGAAAGAAAAGTTTCAGTCTAGGAATGATAAAATTTGCATATATAAAAACCTGGTTACATAGCAAGCAAATGGCTAAGCCAAGGCAAACTCAAAAGCTACTATTGGATCTTTTTTTTAAATTCATTTTTTATGTTTCAATCATAATTCCAAGAGTAGGAGTTGAGCTACTGGACTTCAAAGAGAAAGACACACAAATTTAAGAAAAAACTAAAACCATAGAAAGATCATTATGTTGTGGGGTTGAGATATTTCTTTGACTAAAGGCAAAGAGATGCCATGATTTCATGATATAGCTCTTTGGGTCTAGAACATGAAATAGTTTCTTTAAAACAAATTTTAGCCAAAAAGTTGGAATCAGTTAGGAAGCATGGTTAGGTGAATAAAGGACTTGGAAGTAAATCCTGACTTCAGCACTTACTACATGAAGGGCCATGAGCAAGCCACCCAACTCCTCTGGGCTTCAATTTTTCATCGATAAAATGAGAAAAACAGGTTTGAACTAGAAGACTCCAAAGGTCCTTTCCAGCTCTAAATATATGATTCTATGAAGCCTAGTAAAAAGCAATATATAGGGGCAGCTAGGTGGCGAAGTGGATAGAGCACCAGCCCTGGAGTCAGGAGGACCTGAGTTCAAATCCACCCTCAGACACTTAACACTTACTAGCCGTGTGACCCCGGGCAAGTCACTTTACCCCAATTGCCACACACACACACACACACACACACACACAAAATTAAGAAAGAAAAGCAATATATAGCATACAAAGGGCTAGTCCTGGAGTCAAGCCAACAAGACTTGGGTTCAGTCTGCCTCTCATAGTATGTACCTGGTACATATTAGATGAAAGAACTAGCATGAGTACTTATGAACAAGACATTTAACCTCTCAATCCTCCCAAACAACTCTAGGACCAAAAGTTACAGATGAGTTGCCTGTCTGATTCTGGTGAAGGAAGTCTTTGCTCTGAGAAGTCCACACAGTGATGAACTAACTACATGTCAGGAGTCTGGGGTAGAGAGGTGAATCCTAGAATTTTGCCATGCAAGTACCTTAGAAATAATCTATTCTATAAACTATTGCCAAAAGCTCTTTGAGAGATGAATAAACTGAAGGCCCATCATGGTGAAGTAACTTGTGCTGGTCACATATAAGTAGTCACCCAGGGGCAGCTAGGTGGAGCAGTGGATAAAGCACGGACCCTAGATTCAGGAGGACCTGAATTCAAATCCAGCCATAAACATTTAACACATACTCGCTGTGTGACCTTGGGCAAGTCACTTAATCCTTATCGCGCCCCCCCCCCCCCCGCCCAAAAGGTTAAAAAAAAATCATCAGCTAGTGTCATAAATGAGACAGGAGCTACCAGGTCAAATGACTCCCATCACAAAGTTCTTTTTGCTTATTCCACAGCTGCTTAGTTCTGTTGTATCTAGAAGCTTTATATATTTAGTTTTGTGGGATTGTACTAAGAAAAGATATTACAAACATACATCCTCATCTACAACCCTTATAAATCCATTTGCAAGCCTTTTTAGCTGCCCTTACTCTTCTGAATATGAGAACTAGGCTCATTAATGATCATTACCATTAATTAACACTAAACTGAAGATGAACATCTTTTATACACTCTGGCTGTTGAATCATTCCATATTGAAACTCCTGAAAAGCAGGTTTTTGTTAACAACAAACTGAAAACAAAACATGGTCCATAGACTGGCTGTATTATAAAGTGATTACAACTGCCAACCTCAAATTGTTCTCTCTGTTCCTGTTCAGAAACACATAATTCAACTCACTAATAAAACCTATTTAGTCTAATTAATGAATTAATTTTTTTAAAAATTTGAGGGGAAAATGGAAGAAATGAAGAATAAACTGTAACAGGCTTCAGCGCTACTGGGAGTGCTGTCTTCTAAATTAGTTCTTGTTCTCATTCCAAGGCTTGGCTAAGCAGAGTCATTGTCAGTCTTCTTTCATGACAAGAGGATCTTTCTCAGAATAGACACAAGGGCTCACATCATGGAGATTAACACTACCAGTTTCTCATTCTACTCCTTTTATAAATACTTACTGTGGAAGTAGGCTTTTGTTGCAAAGTAAGCTTAGAAGAGATGGAGAGACAGAAAGAATAGGTGAAGAAAAAGAAAACTTCATATGGAATATTTTAGGAGACTCATTTAGTCATTAAAAAATAAACCAATAATCCCTCTAAAATGAGGATTCTTAACATGGGATCCATTAACTTGTTTTTTATATTTGGACAGCTGTGTTTTAATAGAACTGGTTTCTTTTAAAATTCTATGGATTTTACTTAGTAAATTGAAAAACATTTTTCTGAAAAGACAACCACAGACTTTACCAGACTGAACAAGGGTACCTAACCAAAACGGGGAAGAACTCCTGAAGTAGGCCTAAAGGAAAAAAGACCCAGGCACCTGAACCCAGACCTCCCCCAGGGGAAAACTGAACTTTTGCACCATGTCACAAATGAGACTGCAGTGATACGACTGAGGCCTAACAAAATACCAGTGTTCTCAAGTTTAGTTTGCAATTTAAAGACAAACTAAAAACAAACAAAATCCATATAATTGAATCAGTATCATTTAGAAATAGGATCAATTAGGGTGTGGGGGAGAGAGGAGAAGTTAATTTATGTTTCACCTTGGAGACTAACAAGTAAAATCAAAGGACAATGCTTACCTAGTAACTATTTTTTCACTTCAAGTTTGATAATGCAAACACTAAAGACACCGGACTTTGGGTCATCATATACAACACCACAAATCACTAACCTTGGTAATTATCTACATAGATTAAGATAAATCAATATAATTCTCTACATTAATTTTTAATGCTTCTGGAGGGAAAAAGGCAAAATTTCCAAATATTTTTGACATTTTAAAATTGACTAATAGGCATTAAAGCTTCACAAATGCTAAAAGCAGATTTTGAAACAAATTTAAGAAAAACCTTTTCATTTAAAATTTTTGTTATGACTCAAAAAGAACAGGAAAGTCCCTTTTAGTCCTTCTTTATCTTAGGATGCTGCCCTAGAAACTTCATAATCCCAGTGCGATGAAACTAATAATTTTTGCTCTTTTACCTCTTGGAGATATGTCACCCCTTGGCACTATATCTTGTCCAACTTTATATCCGTCCCAGTGGCTAGCACAATATACTACATACATTAAGCACTTAATAAGGCTGATTAACTGAATAAATTTAACTAACATAAAAGCCCTATCTCAATCACTAGGAGTCAAGAGATACTCATTGTGAGTTATGCAATTATATAAGTACTGATTTTTCCGTTCTTAAAAGGGAGCAATTAGGAGCTGTTGACAATGGTTTGACTCCCCTTAAATAAATCACCCCTGAAATAAATATTCTTATCCTAGGAGAAAATGCTTTTGAATGCTGAAAATTATATGGCAATAACTTTACCATCAGGCTCCTATAAAAACATGGAAAGCTGAATTAAAAGATTCAAAGGTTTAGAGTCATTTTTACCTGCCTTCACATCTTCCATCTTGCAGTTAAAAAAAAAAATTCAGTAAGTACTTAATATCCTAATAGAGCATCGATTTTAAGACCAAGCTGCTAGGTAGCCCAGTGGATGCTGGAATCAGGAAGATCTGAGTTCAAATGTGACCTGAGACACTTGGCTGTGTGGACCTGGGCAAGTTACTTAACTACTATTTGCTTCAGTTCCTTAACTGTGAAATGGAGATGATAAAATCACCTACCACCTAAGGTTGTGGTGATGATCAAATAACATAATAATTGTAAAATGCTTAGCCCAGTGTCTGACACATAGTAAGCGAAACATGAATGTCAACTATCATCATTAACATTATTGTTGTTGTTTTGTCCTTTTTTCTCAAAGAAGATCTTGACATCAGAGGTGATGTCATGACTTGCACTGAATTGGATTTAAGTGAGGCAGGGCTGTGCAAAGTCACCAGCCTCACCCTCTTCTCTAGAGCCATCTGGGTCCAGTGGCAAGATATATATCAGGATGGTCTCAGATGTTTGAGGCAATCGGGGAGTTAAGTGACTTGCCCAGGGTCACACAGCTAGTAAGTGTCATGTGTCTGAGGCTGGATTTGAATTCAGGCCCTTCTGACTCCAGGGGCAGTGTTCTATACACTGCACCACCTAGATGCCCAGCACCAACATTATAAGTATAAAGACTAAAAGGTAGTGTGCTATATTGGAAAGAAAACGGTATGAAACTGGAGAGCCCTGGTTTGAATCCCAATTCCGTTACTCCCTGGATAACCTTGTGCAAGACATTTCCCCTAGCAGGCCCCAAATAGTGACTGAGAGGCACTCTTCCAACACAAGAGCTATGATCCTGAGACTGTATATTAAAGAACTTCCCTCAGAACAGTGGTTCAGAGAATGTGGTCTGTGGCCCCTCTGGGTCCTAAAAAACTTTCAATGGGTTGATTAGGTCAAAACTATTTTTATAGTAATCCTAAGATGTTATTTGCCTTTTAAAATATTCCTGTCTTTTCCAAATACCTATCTGTGTGAGGCCAAGATTTTCTCCCTATATTTCAATCAAAACAACGTATCACAATGAAGATTCAGCTGTGTTCTCTTAAATAGTACATAAAAAGAGATTCAAAAAGCTATATAAAATGATGCCACACCTCACTAAATTATTTGTTTTGGAAAATGCATTTATTTTCATAAAAACATACTATTTACGTTAACTTGTAACAGTGTTATTTTAAAGTTATTAACAAAGTTTTAAAGATGATTCATTTTAACCTCAAACATGGAAAATATCAGTACATATAACCCACATCAACCAAAGTTCTTTGGGGTCCTCAATAATGATTAAGAGTATAAAGAGGCCCTGAAACCAAAGTCTAAGTGGAAAGACCACTGGATTAGTGAGCAAAAGGGCTATTAGGACTCTGTCACTAACAAAATGCCACGACTTTCAGCAAATCAGGACTTCTTTGATCTTATTTACCTTACATATAAAATGAAGGATTTGGACGAGATGATTTCTAAATTTCCTTTTAGCTCTAGTAAGTTTCATTTTTCAAGACCTGGTCAGCTACCAAAGGATTTGCACATACAACACTTAAATGCACTATTATTGCCTGAGCAAAGAACCCATTTGGGGACTCCATTAGTAATATGAATAAATCCCTAATTTATCTTTTATGTAAAGTTCATATTTTTCCAAAGTAGAACACACCTGTACTCACTTGACACTCTCTTCCCCCCTTCGCACTATTTCTCTCCAGGAAGGTTAGTTTAGCAGTTTTGCGTCCTTGGCTTCATTAAAATTTACTTCTCTACAGGGATAAAGGAAGGGATTTCTGAAAACTCTCACTGGAAAGCATGGAAAAATATTCTAACAACCCCCCCCCTCCCTCTTTCCCAATAATCATCTCTCACGAATAGCAGGAGGAACGGAAAAATACATTATCAAAAGTTCCAAAGGTAAGAAAAGCCTCAAATTCCTTTTAAGATCAGCAAAGAAAACTAATGTTCTAGGCTTGACTTCACTAAATATATTTTTCTACTGTATGTTAACCTTAAATATAAAGTAACTGGAATCAAAACCTCTTCTTGAAATTTTTATAGAAAGAAAATACTCTCTAAGTAAATTTTTAAAAAAATCATTCAGATGTAGCATGTAATAAAAACAATGTCAAATGTTGGTTTTCAAAAAACTTGACTATGAGGTAAAATGACACAGAAAATATTACACACACTGTAATTTTTTTTTAAGTGAGGCAATTGGGGTTAAGTGACTTGCCCAGGGTCACACAGCCAGTAAGTGTCAAGTGTCTGAGGCCGGATTTGAACTCAGGTCCTCCTGACTCCAGGGCTGGTGCTCTATCCACTGCGCCACCTAGCTGCCCCCTCATATGCTGTATTTTGAATTATCTTTCTGAAGTTGAGGAAAGTACATTTTTATAGGTCTATATTAAAAAATAATAAACAGGGGCAATAAATTTTTAAAAATCATAAACACATTTCTGTTTATCAAAGTATTTGAGAAAACCACAACCTAAATGAAAAATTACTATGGATTTTATTACTCATGATATTTAAAACAATAACTCACGTAAGTTAGTTTAGTAATCTAGACCTCTTAAAGTCATCAATACAGTTAGAGAAATATTAATTTATTCTTTTAAAAATCAAATAAAAGATTTGCATTCTTTAAAATCGCAGAGCAAAATAATGGGTGTATTTTGCTGAAACACTGCTTCCAAATTCTCTAAGAATTTGGCTTTAAAAATCCAGTACAATCCAATAATTATGCACTCAGTGCCAGATGTTGGGGATACAAAGATAAAATCAATTATATTCCTGCCACCAAGGAGCTTACATTTTTCTGAGAAGGATCAATATTCAGTCAGTTAATTACAAAGTACTTTGTGGGGGGCAGCTAGGTGGCGCACTGGATAGAGCACTGGCCCTGGATTCAGGAGGACCTGAATTCAAATCCGGCCTCAGACACTTAACACTTACTGTGTTGACCCTGGGCAAGTCACTTAACCCCAATTGCCTCACCAAACAAGCAAACAAACAAAAAACCCAAAAACAACAACAAAAAAACCCCAAACCAAAACCAAAACCAAAACAAACAAAAAAAACCAAAGTACGTTGTGGGGAAGATGGATAGGAAAGACTAGCAACTAAGGGGGAAAGGCCTTCAAGACACTTGCACTAAATCCTGAATGGAATGAGAGATTCCAAATGGTAAAGGGAAAAGAGGATGTCTCTTTCAGGCAGAGAGGCAGGAGGTGGAATGTTATGAATGGGGAAAAACAAGTACCTAGTTTGGCTGAAATGTTGAGCACTTTGGAAAGAATAAAATATGATCAGATTGGAAAGATAGTTTGGAGACAGACCATGAAGGAATTTAAATGCCAAAGAGAGGAATCTGTATCTGATGCTAGAAGCAACGGGGAAGGAACCTTTTTAAGTTTGTAGTTTCACAAAGCTTGATATTACATAAGTTAAGTGGCTAAAATGTCCATACCCCTTGACTCAGAGATTCCATTTTGAGGCATATAACTCAAGGAGATCACTGACAAAAAAGACTCTGAATACAACCAAAATATTTATACCAACACTTTTGGGGATAGCAAAGAGTTGGAAACAAAGTAGACGCTCACTGATTGAAGAATGGCTAAAAAAACCTGTTGAATAAGCATGTAATGGAATTTATTACTGTGCTGTGACAAACAATAGATATGACGAATATAAAAAAACATGGAAAGACTTCCACATAATGATATAATGTGGACCAACAGCTTCTGGGGAAAGATAATGAATTGTTTTTGACATGCTGAATTTAAGATATCTACCATATATCAGTTTCAAGTTGTCTAATATGCATTTGGAGATGCTAGGCTGGAGGTCACGTGAGCATTTGTTATACGCTTACTACTATGTGTCAGGTACCATTCTGGGGAGACAAACAAGACAGTTCCTGTCCTCAATGAGTTTGCATTCTAATATGTAAAAACAACTTACATAGGGGAGAAGTGGCCAAGGAGTGTTTTGAAAGTCAGAGGATATGTTGATTAGAGAGCTCTACAAATTCTTTCTATAATATTGTAATCCTATCCACTCAAATTTGTTAAAATGAGATTCTACCATCTGTGGATATGTAAAAAACCCCTAACCAGATTGTGAAATGGATGGTTATGTCATGTCTTATTTATATAACATATTATTATATCCCATGAAACAAAAAATGTAATCCTTTTAAGGGGTAATATTTTTTCCAAACTGAAAATTTTCCAATGAAAAAAATCAATATAAGTAAACTTATTTTGCTTTGATTCACATTGAAACTATATCCAGGGATTAACAATAATGGGGTAACATTTCCTTATCACCTATTCACTTCTTAACCCCTAGTGATCTGGCTTCTGTCTCTACCATTCAAACAAAACTATTCTTTCCAAGGTCATATCAAATAAACCCCATCACCAAAGCTGACAGCCATTATTCTCACAATCTTTCTTTCTCCCCTTTACACATGATGTCACTCAAACAGTAGACATCAGAGACCATCCTGTGCTTCTTGCTGCTCCAAACTTCATGATACTATCTTCTTGTGGGGCTATGTCCTATTTCTCTGACCTCTTTTTTTTCCTTTTCTGAAGGCTAATCTTCATAAAGCCCCTTAACTGGGGTTCTAAGGTTCTGTCTAGAATATTAAGCTACATCTAATATGATGAAATTTAAGAGGTAAATGTTACGTTCTTTGTTGTTGTTATTCAGTCATGCCCAACCCTTTGTAAACCCATTTGGGGTTTTCTTGGCAAAGATATTTGAATGACTTGCCATTTCCTTCTCCAGTGAATCCCTTTTGTCAGGCAATCAGAGGTTAAGTGACTTGCTAAAGTAATAGGTAGGAAGTATCAGGCTGGATTTGAACTCAGGTCTTCTTGACTCCGGGCCCAGTGCTCTAGCCACAGAGCCACCAGTTGTCTCCAGCAGGGTCATCACCAGTTGTCCTGACCTATGTCTTACCACTAGATTCAGATGTCCCTGCAGGAGGTCGATGACTTTGCACAGCTCTGCCTCACTTAAATCCAATTCACTTCAAGTTGACATCACCCTCCTGATGTTATCAGTCCTCTTTAAGAACAAAGGACAAACAACAGCCACAAGTTGCCTCCATGTGTAACTTCTCAAACAGGGTTAAATTTCACAAAGTACAAAATGGGGAAAGTGGAATGGTTAAACAGAAACTCATCTGAAAATGTCAGGATTTTTATAGAGAGCAAATTTAATAGAGGTCAACAGTGTGATTATGGCAGCAAAGAAAGGTAATATGATTGCAGCCTACACATTAAGAGAGTAAAGAACAAGGAAGTAAAAGAATCCATTGTATTCTGCCCTGTTCAGGCCACATCTGGACTAGTGTGTGCTTTTCTAAAAGAAGTCATCCTGGCTTTGTGATCACTACTTCCTTTTTAAAAAAAAATACATACTTCATTGATGTCTTTTGTATTTACATCATAGTGACTTCCCATCCACCTCCTGGCAAACAGAACCCTCCCTCTTGACAAAGAGCTATGACAATCTAGCTATTAACAAGTCCCATCTGGTTGTCCTTAGCTTTCCATGACAGCTCGTTGTGTCTGAACATTCTTGATTCTATTTTTACCAGACCACACCACTTTCTTGCATTCACCATTCATTACTTGTCCTTGCATCTATCCTCTACATATCTTTTAAAAATCTAAATTGGTCAGTGAGTCAGTTTCTTTCAAATAACCATCTCTCTTCCTCATTGGAACGGTTTCAATTCAAAATTTCATTCTTGGGAGCTTCTTACCATCACCAGAGTTGACAATTTAGTCCATAGAATTCCGTATCTGTCCCTTTTCTAAAAAGTTTGTTATCTATTCTCCTCAAATACAGGGTGTAGCACCGGCCCTGGATTCAGAAGGACCTGAGTTCAAATCTGACCTCAGACATTTGACACTTACTAGCTGTGTGACCATGGGCAAGTCACTTAACCCTCACTGCCCCACCCTAAAAACAAAAATCAAATATAGGGTGTTTATCATATTGTTTCTAGCTTTTCTTTATCATATAACTTAGGATGGAAGTCACTTCTCCCAAGGTTCCCATGCTCACTACCTCATCAACCAATTCTGCTACAGTAGGCATTTTTTTTCTGTTATGTCCAAAGAACAGAGGCAGTTAAATGGTATAGTGGATAGAACACTGGCCCTGGAGTCAAAAGGAGAGGACTTGAGTTCAAATCTCACTTTAGACATTTACTAGTTGTGTGACCCGGAGCAAGTCACTTAACCCCAACGGCCTTAAAACCCATCTGGGGTCATCTCCAGTCATCCTGATACATGTCTTGCCATGGGACCCAAAAGGCTCTGGAGGAGAGAGTGAGGTTGGTAACCGTGCACTGCCTTCCTTCATTTAAATCCAATTCTGTGCAAGTCATGACATCACCCAAGGTCATGGTACTCTTTGGGAATGAAGGACAAACAACAACAGAACCAGGACCAATGAGCAGATGGATGCTACAAAGAGAAATTTCAGTTCACTATAAGAAAATCTTTCTAAAATGGAATGTGTTGCTTTATAAGGTACTATGCTCTTCATCAGATGCAAAGGGGGATATTGAAGACAGGATAATTGAATACACCAAGAAGGTAGATGAGATAACCTCTAAAGTCCTTTTCTCTGAGATCTATTTAGGAGTTTTTGCCTAATATACCTTGCTCTTCTCAGTGATTTAAAAGGTAAACACACTGCTGAGAGGTAATAGGTGGATGGGAGGGGAGGAGGGTAGAATTTAGGTTTTGTAGATGATACTTGCTAAAGAGTCAGTATAGAAAATGCACAAAGAAATTAAATAGATGAATTTTTAAATTTTCTTGTTCTTTGCTTTTCTTTTCCTAACCTCTATCATTTTTAAGCCAGTGTAGTGCTTATCACTATACCAAAAAAAAGTACAATTAATGATGATAATAATGACAACACACATTTATGTAACAACTTAATGTTGCTTTAAAAAATAACTAGCTGAGGGAAAAGGTCAAGTTTTTAAGTAAATTTGTAAAATTAGATGAATTTGATCTATTTATACTATAGTTCTTATACATTACTATAGATTACTACGTTAAGAGGCTGTAAGATAATTGCAACAAAAGCTGAATTTGAGCTCTAGTTTAAATCACAGTAAGCATATATGAGACTATACAAAATACTATGTACTGAATCAGACCAATCACTTCCAAAGTGAGGTTTCATTGAGAGGAGTAACGAAACATTTTACTTTATGAGTATGGTATTTGAGTTCATGCTATGTTGAAATGATTAATTATGCTTAATGTTCAAGACAATTATACATCCATAAATCTACTGAAATTCTTAAATCTAGTTATATTCTGTACCACTCAATCAGTTCCATATGTTTACTATCTACACTTTATAAAATCCTTTAAGTCAGTCAACAAGCATTCAAGAAGCCTCTACTTTGTACCCTACTGTGCTAAGGCTGCAGAAACAAAGGAAAACAAAAAAAGAGGCCCTCCTCTCAATAAAGTCACAGTATAATGGAGAAAAAACATGCAAACAACTATGTACAAAAACAGGCAGGATAAATTGGGGGTGATTTCAAAGGGGAGGTACTGGGATTAAGGAGGATTGGGAAAGGCTTCTTGCAGAACATAGGGCTCTCTTCTATAACTCTCTTTTTCAAGCTTCTATGGGTGCTCCAACTCTATAAAATAAAATTTTAATTTTTGTTTTATATTTACAATTACCTAACCTTGTTTTTGTCCTCCAATATAACACTTAAAAAAATCAGTGAAACCAACCAATACATCAAAAGTGATTGGAAACATTGTTTCAGTTGTCTAATGTTGGTTGTTCTTTCCATTTACACTTCTACCCCCATCTTTCTAATAATCTAGGTTAGGTTGCATAAGTCCATATTTATCCTAGCCATAAAAAACAAACTTTTATAACATTCTTTTTTACCTAAATTTTTCTTGGTTGGTAAGTTAAGAAACTTAATCTTTTTAATCCATTAACATACAGAAGTGTCTATTTCCTTAGTCATTTGAGTTCTCATATCTTTCTTGTATAAAGGCCAGAATTGCACATAAAATTCTGTTTTCCATAACAAAAATCATACTTCCCATCTTATTTCCAAGACCTCTTTGGACACAGTAGCAGAAAGGACTTATTTCTTACAAATTAACAATAACACCAAGGAAATTTTCCAAATTTATAAATGATAAAAAGCAAAGTCAAATTTTCTGTAATTTCAGTTACTTTTTTCCCATAAAAATATTATCACTGTCTCCTTGCTTAAGATGAAGAGCATCTGCTCAATCTATTGTTGACTCAAAGTTTTTAAAGTCACTCTTGTCTTTAAGCTCTATAAGCTTAGCATTTCCATTAGCATACTGTCATCTGCAAACAAGCATATTTTTGGTTGCACTCTTCCTTCCTTCTTATTATAAAATGTTAGTATATGACCCAGGCCAAGCACATATCATCGAGGAACAAACGCTACTTGAAAACTTTCCCATTTAGAGAGGATTTTTCTCTCTATCGTTTGATTCCTAACTTTAAATCAACCCTTATACCCTCTGACAAATTTACTCCAAATCCATGGTAATTCAAGTTATACTTGAATTCTAGAATAATAGAATAATAATAGAATAGACAAAAGAATATAAAATAACATAAGGAAAGACACTGTGTTCTCTTTTTCTTAACAGCTTTAGTCTAATATCCTGCATTATTCACATGCACATTTTATCATTTACTGCCTACTATTGTCAACCACCTCATGGGTTAGTACCTGTTTGCCCCACAAAAGATTTTAATATTTAAAGGATAGTGCCTAATACATCTTATTCTGAAGAGCAATAAAAAATGAACAGCTACTGAATTGAAATTATACAAGCCATGTAGATTTTTAACGTCCCTTTTCTTAGTATACAAAAAAACAAGTAGTTTTTGCTAAGAAAACCAGAATCATACTAGAATCTGCCAATCCTTTAGGATTCATAGACCATTACCAAGACCATCTTCCTGCAGTAACTTTCCCCCCATCTCCTTTAAAGGCTTCCTTTCTTCAAAAGTATTCTCAATTCTGTATCGCTCCAAGTATTTAGATGCTAAACAATTGGCACTAATTGGCTCTACAGAGCAGGAATCCTGTTTCTCTTTCAGTGAAGCTCTAGCTTTGGGACAGAACAATGGTGCAGTGAGTAGCCTGAGAGTTAGCACAAATGGGCCTGAATCCTAGCATTGCCACTAATTAGCTGGGTGACCTTGGACAAGCTGCCTTCTCCATTAGGCTTCACTTTCCTCTTCTAACGGAATGAAAAAAATGGAACCTGATCTTTCTAGTTCTGACATCCTATGATTCTTCAATCACTCTGCAACTTCAAAGAAGCACAATTCTCACAGTAGTAACACAGAGATATACTTTTTCACTGTAGTTTTCTGGGAAGAACACCATTCATAACACCATCCATCTATTTCAAAAATCATGACTCACTAAACTGAAATGCTTGTTCCAAAGTCTTTGTGTAGTTCAGTACCACAGCACCTTCCAGACGAGATCTCCAGCCCCACAGTGTCATGGCACTCCAATTTACTGGCATCACCCTGGTGACAGGGGCAATGCTAGGAACCTAGGTACTCATCAATTAAGGAACCTCCATTCGTTTCCACATCACTTTTAGCCCACTAAAAAAGTCTTCCAAGAAAGGAGAGAAAGCAAATCACTTTATCCAACATACCCTGTGGTTCACTAACACCAATATCCAAAGGTATCAGGAATTCACCTATACACATGCTCACACTCCTTGCCCCACATCTAAGGAACACTGCACATACACCATCCTCCATGTGCACTTGGAATTATGCTAAGTTTTGGAATGAATTTCAATATTTTAAATTCACAGAATCACAAATGTTAAATAAAGGTTAATGAAAGAAAAGAGGGCGCAGAGCATATGAGAAAATATTTTTTAAGATTGAAAATATGCTGTCAACAGTTTTCATCAAGACTGTTTACCTTACCTAAGTAATGTGTGGATGAAATGGCATAGGTTTACTAGTTGCTGAATAATATCCAACTGCTCTCTTAAATCGAGTAACTTTGTCATTGTTCTAGACTGAAATAGAAATATAAAGAAATCTTTTGTAAAACTATTATAACTCTAATCAGGTACATTTTTTCCCCAGATGAAAACATCCATCCATCCATCCTTTATAGTATTGGATTCCAAATTTTATCCCTTCTTCCTTCCCTCCCCTTAAGTATACATATGTGATTATGTAAAACATTACACATATAATCATTTTGTATAAGAAAACTTGAATAAAGAAAAAATGAAAAGAGTGAAAAATAGCATGCTTCAATCATTAGTCCTATGGGGTTGTCTTGGATCATTGTATTGCTGAAAATAGTTGTCATTCACAATTCTTATCAAACCAATATTGCTGTCTCTGTGCACAACATTCTCTTGGTTCTGCTCATTTCAACCATATATCAGTCAGTTCATACAAATCTTTCCAGGCCATCTGAAATCATCTAATTGTCATTTCTTATGGCACAATAATATTCCCTCACATCATATAAGACAGCTTGTTTAGCCATCCCCAATTGATGGACATTCCTTTGATTTCCAATTCTTAGCTACCACAAAAAAGAGCTGCTATAAATATTTTTGTATAATGGAACTTTGTCTCTTTTGGGGGGATATCTTTGGGATATAAACGTAGCAGTAGTATTGCTGGATCAAAGGGTATGCACGGTTCTATAGCCTATGGGCATAGTTCCAAATTGCTCTCCAGAATGGTTGGATCTTTCATAACTCCAACTCACCAAACAATGGATTTTCATCCCATCTTTCCCACATCTCTCCAACACCCAATATTTTTTAATCAGTATATTTTAAAAATAAAACCCTCTTGTACTTCTAAAGTTTTATTTTTTTAATGTTGACTTAGAAGTTGAAAATATTCTAAATTATTTAGAAAAAGCAAGATATTTAGGAAGAACACTATCTAGCACTAATTTTCAAGCAATATAGGTTCTATATCAACTTGTACAACCACTTAAATGCTTGAGTCATTTCCTTTCCCCATCTGACACATGGGGCTCAATGCAAGTTTTATCAATGGACTATTTGCCAAGTGTTTGGAGTTTGGGGGTGGGATTGGATAGAATCTGTTATACTACCAAAATTCACCATTCTGGTGCCAACCTATTTCAGTTCAGTTCTTACTTGGGGGGAGGGGGTGGGAGTGGGGGACGATGAGCATAACTATTTGAACAGACACACAATACTCAATCCCTCCCATTTTCTCCAGAGCTTGCCTGGGGGGATCATATGATAAGGATCTAATAAGTAATTTTCTTATATACTTATGGTGGAAAGGACAGTAGATTAAAAATCATTATTCTGCCATTTATTACTTACTTGTCTTTTCCAATATATACCTGAGTTTATCGAGTATAAAATATCAATCAATCTCTCTCTCTCTCTGGCTCTCTTCCCCTCCCCCCAAAACAAAATAATAATATGGCAAGACTACTCAAGAACTGAACCAAATAGATATTCCAGTTAGACTATCAAAACCTAGCAGATGCCCAGGGCAAAGCTTGTTGGAGCTATGTTTTACCTGTGAATGCTGAAAAACATCTTTAGCTATGGCATCCAAATCAGTGGTATCCTGATATTACGAAGTAGCGCAACAGCTTTGATCACTACATCACAAGGTGGTAAAACTAGCTGGTGAGCCCGTACCTAGAAAAATAAACAAATCTGTAAACAAATAGGCCAAAGACTACTTAACGGTGATCTAAATTCATAACTAAGGGTCTGACGCCTTATAATACTATGAGTTACATTTTAAGATCCCTAGCAGGACAAACCCTCCCCCCCACCCCCTGCCCCGCTCCAGTTGTGATTCTACCTAAAAGCTCTAGCATTGAGATTATTTCAAATTTCTCATTCCCTGTAGCAGAGACATATACACTATATTTTCCTTTAGATTTTTTACTTTAAGAAAAGAAAATATAAGGAACAATTAATAAAAAAACAAACCCGACATTACTACTAAATAATGCTTAAAGGTTCATCTTTTCTCGAACTTATATCCAACATTGTGATGGAAGTATATAAGCTGATCACTAAACTTAAGAGGTCATTTGATTTTGATATTAGGTAAGATTCCACACCCAAATGTTATTCTTGACATTTTCAGAAATTAATTTCTAGTCTACAGGTACTAGAAATTAAAAACAACAAAAACAAAAACAAAAAACCACCAGTAAGTGCCTCACTTCTCTGTAGTTGAGAGTGAAAAGTGCCTTAAAATCAGTACAAATAAAAGTGGAAGGAATTGTGCCAACACCCCTTAAATTCTTGTGTTTAACTTCTTCCTGTTATTTATAACTAGATCAAAACCCACTAAACTCCCAATCCCTTGAAGGCACCCCAGTATAGGAAAAAAAGGCAGCCAGTCAGGTGTTGTTTCTATTCCCAAATCTGACATAACTAGGAACATGACTTGGACATGTGAATCTTTCTAGCCTTAGTTTCTTCATTTATAAGAAGGAGGTCCCTTTCAAGGCTAATGCTCTGTATGTCTAGTCATGATTAGAATCATTCGGGAATATTTTGTATGTGTATATGATTGTATGCATGTGTGTATGTACACATGCATGTATGTATGTATGTAGTACAATGACCATATATATGGTCTAAGATTCTCTTTCAAAACAAATTCTATCACCCCCTAGGAATAACAGAAAGCCATAAAAACTGCTATTTTGGGGCACATATTGGTGACTGCAAACAGTATTTATTACAATGGGATTATATCTGCATTATATTTCTCCCCCTCACCCCCAAAATACAAATGTCAGTAAATATAGAATTTTCTGAAATTGAAATTTAAAAATAAAAGCAAACTAAAACCTAGTAGAGTCAAACCTTAAATTTGTTTTTATTTCTTTATGTCTTTTAATCTATAAAATTAGTATTTTATAAACAGAAAAGTAGGAGAATTAATTGTTTTTCCCCTGGGAACTTTACTTCCCTTCATTTAAAAAACTTTTGGAATCCGATGAATAAAATTGACAGATAGCCTATAATTATAGTCCATCCCACAAATCCTTTAAAACTCACTTACAATCGCTAACCATGGACATTCCTGTTTAAATATTTTAAAATTTTGCACTTATGGCCCAATTTGTCAAAAAGTATTAAAATCATGAACCTGTAAGGCAGAGTTTATTCAATTCTGCATCCCACCTATTCCCTTATCTATAGGGGATCCCTAATCAGTTTTTAGTAGAATAAAAATTTCTGGAGTCTAAGAGCCCTATGTAACCTGCTTTGGTACCTTACTTTCAATTTTTTAATTAATGTCTGGCAATTCTTCTCAGAGAAATGAAAACCTCTAATTTAAATGCTTTTAAATTCACTTCATTCTATGGACAGCAAAACATTCCAGTCACCATCTCTTCATAATCTTTAAGATCAGAAATAACTCACCCCTCACCTACATCTTCTCCAGCTGAATTATCCAAGCAGTTTTGTTTTTTCTCACAGGGGAACAATAATGATTGCAGATCAGACAGAACAAATAAAACAACCAACTGAAAGCTCGATTTTTTTTAATAAATTGAAAGGTCTTAAAACTTTAAGCTGTAACTAAATCAGTATAACTTGCTGCATAAGAACCATACACTCAAATCCTTGTGCAATAAGAGGGGAAAAAACTAAACACTATGAAATACCTAAGTCCTCTCCTCCACTGATTTTTTCCAAAATTTCATTCTCTTTACCAATTACAACTAAATTAAAATCCCACAACACTAACTAAAAGAAAAAATAAGTATTTCAAGAGACTTTAGAATCTTAATATACTTTGTGACAATACTTGAAGGGCAATACATTAATTGCCTTAATACATTAGATATTAATTATTAATAAGTTGGGGGAGATGAATGAAAGGAATTTCAAAGCACTTAAGTTTTTCTTCCTATACTTCAAACTTTTACCTAGACCCAGACCTAGGCTGAACTATGAAGTTTTGTTTTGGTGTGAAAACAAGTCTGTCTGGTATAGATTTAGTCTTAAGTCTAATTGTCTTAAACAATTAGATGTAAGTCTAAACAAATGAATGTTATTTCCTACCCAAAGCTATTCAAATGATGTGCACATTATTAATTTTTAAACCTTAAGATATATGCTTATAAAATCTGTATTTTCACACATGATGGTGAATCCCAAATGTATAGAATCCCAAAAGATCAGAATGTTCATGGCCTTTAATTCAGGAAACATATATTAAGTTCTACTATGTACAAGGTGCTGAGGATAGAAAGACAAAAAACTTAGCAGTCCTTGACCTAAAAGATTTTATATGATTTTACTGGTTTAAAATATATCAGCCGTTCAGTTTGAAAAACTACAGATTCACAGGCTAAATTCAAATGATATCAAATTTCAAGGAAGTAACAATGTTAAAATAAGACTATGGCTGACAATACTAACTAGACGTCTTCAGCCTCCTAATATTTATTCGTGAGAGTGATTATTATGATTCTCTGTGTGACCTTTTATTGAATAAAGTCATTACTGTAACCACATACATGCTAAATCCCCACATAAGCCAACTTCTGAGTTTATCAAATTCAGTCATCACCTCATTCTCTATGTCCAAAATACATGATTTGGAATTTCAGCATAGTATGCACACTGACAGAAACCAAAATCTCAGCTGGAAGAACAAAAAGGTTCCCCAATCTATAGCAAGTCAAAAGTGGTATTTTAAATAAAGGAAAAGAAATTTTAAATTAAACTGGCACTTATTATCAAGAAGGTGCCCCCAACACACAAGTACTCATGCACACACATATGTACATACCATGTGTGCACACATACACACCACCCCTCTGCTTCCCTAAATCTTTCCTTTTCTCATCTCTTGATTTGTAGGGGGAGGAGATCTGAACTGCTGAAAAGGGGTCCCAGGGTTTGAAACAGAATGTGATATGGCTTGGAACTGGTCTGAAAGTTGGCTGGCTTTTTTCCCCCAGCAAGGCTGACAAGGATGTTTGAAACATAAGAGTAAACAAAGTTGAGCAGTAACATTACTATTTGGTGTCTAGTCAAACAGAAGAAAGAAGTTAAAAAGTTTTCCTTTTCCACCTACTATAGAACTTATTCACTGGATAATGCCATGTTTTTTTAAAAAAAAAAAACCAACAACAACAAAAATCAGATATGAGATATATTTTCCACTTAGAGCAATAATAGAATTTAGAGACTTCAAGTATCTAGTAAAATCCCTTCAATTCACAGATCAACAAACTGAGGCTTCGAGAAGGATTAGGTGATTTGACCCAGGTAAGAAGTGTCAACTAGTTAAGTGTCACGGCCAGGTCTCCTGATTCTAATGTTATTTTCAGCCTATCACACAGAAAATACGGTTGATATTAGATTATCACTTATAAGGTAATTTTCTATAGCCGTCAAGGATGTTATTATAGGACATCAATCAAAACTCGAAATATCTTTCTAATTTTGAACTTCTTGAATGCAGGAACTGTTTCATTTTTATTTTTGTCTTTGGCTCCCCAGCACCTAGAAATAGCAGGTAACTCAACAAATATTTGTTGATCAGACTTCTCCTTGTAAAAGTACTATTAGTTATACAGGGAAATAATTAGTATTTAAAAGTCAAGATGTAGTAGTATGTTTTAAAATACTTTAAAAAATCGATATTTAGCAAACTTCTGACTTCTTAAAACCTAGTAAGTTAGACTTCTAAAAACTAGCTACACTATAGCAATTTAAAATTGAAACCTTTTTGACTTTCCAAAGAAAATCATATTGCTCACAGGTTACAAAATACTACCCGTTAGCAGATAACAAAAAGTGTGTGTGTGTGTGTGTGTGTGTGTGTGTGTGTGTGTGTGTGTGTGTGTGTGTGTGTGTGTGTATAAACGTTTGGATATTATTGGTTTAGTTTGAAATATCAATTCCTTATACTAACCATCTTTGGAGGGCAACAGTCACATCTTCACCTAAGTCAAATTCTAAGCAGTTCCAAGATTTTAACAAAGTCCTTTAAGCATACAGATTTGCTTGAAAGACCTCCAAGTTTTTCCAAAAGCTATGTGTGGTTCTAGGTAGGGCCCTCAAATAACAGCTAACAGCCTTGAATACCAGTTGATTGACCTTGTATCTTTTCTCCTTCCCTTGAATATTCTTACGTTATTCCTCTCAGTCAGCTGGCCTCAGTATTTCTTTGCCTGTAACTTTTAAATCTATCCCATATTGAGTACTGATATATTTACTGAATAATTCATAACTTTAAGGATTTTTTACAGGTATTCAATAACATAAACGTTTTGGCCAGCAATAAAATAGTACAAATGGCTATGCAACAACAATAGCTTAAAATCCTGAAACTCTCTGTTTTCCACTACCAGTTATTTCCCCTTTTTTCTTTAAAAAAAAATTTTTTTAATATATATACACACACATATACATATATATATGGGGGGGGGGCCCAAATGAAGGTTAAGTGACTTGCCCAAGGTCACACAGCTAGTTGCGTCAAGTGTCTTAAGGCCATATTTGAACTCAGGTCCTCCTGAATCCAGGGTCGGTGCTTTATCCATTGCGCCACTTAGCTACCCCTAAGTATTTTCTTAATCATAAGGGGTTTTTTTAAGCTATCTAATTTACTGAGTTGGGTTAATACTTTGCCTTACCCATTGAAGAGAAAATATATAAATTAGGATTTCAGTATTTCCAAGCATTTCCTACACTGAAATTCATCTTGTGTGATGCTAGTGTGAAGGTAATCATGGCTTCTCCAAAGCTATGCCAGCAGGCTGTAAACTCTGGCCAACTTTACCAAACTGGACAGGTCTGGTGCTGGACTGTATGCTAAGTATCCATGACCAGCCTAATTAAATTCCAAAAGGAACCTACAAAGACATGAATTTTGAGAAGATAGCAAGCATTTCTCAAAGATTGTCTGGTAAGATATAAATGTTGGGTCATGAGCTTCATTGATGAAGGAAGTACACCACACTAACAAAATTGCAGATCCTTGAATGACTTCAATGCACATGCTGTTTGTACAACCAGCCTACCAATAAAATTTAGCATTTCACTTATTAAACAGTCACTTAAGATCAAAGTATACCATGACCAATGCTAATTCAAAATGAAATTCTAGGAGATATTAAACTCATGAATGTTTATTATAAATCTCAAATGTTATAATACCATTAATGGCATTTCTATTTTTCATTATTACTTTATATTGAGACAAATATCTTCAATACTAAATCCATTATTTCTAATATACACAAATTTCAGTAAAACCAGAGTTATCCACTGATCAAGTATAATTCAGAATGAAAGCCTTTTCATCTTTCAGAGAGTTTCCAAGTATTTTAGAAAATTTAAAACCTAATTCAAATATTATAATTTTATGTAGAACAACTATAGCTTTATGAACAAGGATACTTAAAAATGACCACTTTTGCTTCTTTCATTTTGAGATGCTATGAGTTATAACTGAAAACAAGGGTTCATATTACTATTAATGAGAATTCAAGTAATAGTATTTAAAACTAGACATCTCTGAATATAGAAAAGGTTTGCACAAAGGTCAGTAGACAGTGAAATTATAATTTTACTAACAATTAAAAGTGAAATCCTTATGATAATGACCAAATAACCCATGTCATTAATAGAAGGGTTTTAGCCTAAAATTTGCCCAAGCCTCCCCCCATATGCTAAGCTGTACAGAAACGGCCCAGTCACATAACACAATACAATTTGGTGGGTAGAAAACTGAGGTCTAGAGACTTCTTCTGAACTCCTCTCTGGACTTGATCAAACTTGCCCTTTGCCTTTCCATAGGACTTACAGTATTACCATGAAGTTTAGGGGGTTTTGAACTTAAGAGGAAAGGACTGCATAAAAATAAAGTAGTTTCAATGCAGTGCCAGTTATACAAGTTTCACAGATATATCTAAAAATGCTAATCACAAAAAAGTAAGGGAATGGGGTTAGGGGAGTGTTGTTTCTGCCTTAAAAAAAAATAGGACTCCTTTTAATAACAAATTTTCTTGGTGCAATCAAAAAATTCCATCCAAAGGGTATTTTTAGAAGAAGAAAGTTATCTACTCTGTGCAAGGTACTACACAAGATGCTAGGGATATAAAGACAGAAAAGAAAACAAAACAAACACAAACACAAACACAAAAACCAAAACCAGTCCCTGCCTTCATAGAGCTAAATCTACAAAGATTTAATTTAGAATTTCAGCAACACATTCAAAAATTTAGCCTTATCATTCACGAGTTGTCAGTATTCCCCATTTTCTTCAGTTGCTAAAGAAAATGTCTTTCACAGCAGATCCAATGATACCTAGTCTTACTAAGAAAAAAAAAACTATGTCTGGCTATTTTGATACTAAAATACCAGATTTAAGCTAAGTAACAGAGACCCTGTGAAGCTGACATACACCTGTAAAACGTAACCACACCAAGATACTTCCAATTCTATCCTCAGTCATTATCCCTGTCCATAATCAAAATGTTTCCAAGTGACAAAAATGAAAATTGTTCCATAACAATTAATGTCTATTATCCTAAATTAAAGAAATACTAGCCAATCAAATCACTCCACTAGCAAAAAACACTATGACTTTTCCCACACCCACAAAAAATGACATTACCTTATGTTGCTGAATCTTCGTATTCAAAGAAGCACTAAAACAGCATTTGGAACATTCCATTACAGCAGTAACTGCAAAGGAGGGTTAAAATAATTTGTCCTTGCCTTGTCTCAAAAACATATTTAACAGTCAAACTAAATTATCTGTCAGGGTTTTCTTCGCTTATTATGGATTGCAAAAAAATACAAGCCTATTTTCTTTTCTTTTTTTTTTTAAAGAAATCTTTTCTTTTGAGCAAAATCTTATAATGGTTTTCTCAGCTTCAGCCCCAAAGTAGATGTCAGGAAAGGCAAAAGTTGAAGAAAGTGCAATGAACTTAAGCAATAGCAGGAAAAAGATCTCATCTCAAAATACTTCATCTGTTAATTTTTACATACAGTACCCACAACTTAGTTTTAACTTGCACAAGCAACAACTTCAGTGGCAAATCACTTCTAGTCTCATTTTTAGCAACATTTTCTATATGTAGTTAGACTCATTCAGTGTATTTAGAGCTTTAAAAAGACCATTAAAGGCCTTTCAATTCAGTCTTTTGCTATCAAATTGGGATTGCTAGGAAATGTGGAAATAGGGATTTACTTTTATAAACAGGAAATCAACTCAAAATCAACTCAAACTTGAATTACATTTAATTCCCCATCTTCAACATTCCTTCTCCAATTCCTTATTTTCCAACAATAGTAGAACCTTGAGACTGGATTCAAACTCCTCTTCTCTATGAAGTTTCTATTGTTGCACCCAAAATTGTAAAGTGGATTTAGACTATGAGTCAACTAGCTCTAAATGCATTTCAACAATGAGTTATCTTTTTAATATGTGTCCTATTTTTCCAATGAACACTCCATTATCATTTCAGTTTTAGCTTTGTTATCCACTACAACTTCTACCATGCTGATTTGACATTGTCAATGTCTGACAATCTTATATTAGAAAAGTTATTTTAAATCCCTGCTTAGAATATCTAAATTGTCCAAATTGAACTTTATAATATAAATGTTCCATTTAATTCTATTTGACATTTTTGCCAGTGATGCACATTTTGCCCTGGTTATTTTGAACTGGACTGTAACTACTAGTAATGCCAGTCACTCAACCAAATTTGACACTATTAACAAATAACCAAATGCATTATTATTTTTGTCAATTATTTGGATGATAGAATAAGTGGTCTTGAATCCCAAAGAATAAAACATTATGTTCTTATGGTCAATTTCCACATTCATTGTGATTTCATTTCCACATTTGCCTACCGCTTAATTTATACATAAAGAAAAACAAACTGGCTCAATGTCATTCATTCAACAAGCATTTATTAAGTACCAATGATGTTCAAGGCACTGTGCCCAAAAGAAAAAACACAGTATGTTCCAAAGTAGTAAGTTAATTTTAGATTACTTATACATTTAGTTCCATCCATTAACATGAATGTTTAAGTTTTACTATATCTGCCAAGTTGTCTGAGATTCATAGGATCATTTATCCAATATAATAAACATTTATTAAGTACCTTCTATGTGCTGAGTACTACGCTATCTGCACAGGTCATAAAAATACCAAAATATAATGATCCCTGTCCTTCAAGTAGTTTCTATTCTATTAAGGGTGGGGGACATATAACATGTACATAAATAGAAAATATATACAGAAAATAAAAGGAGTTTTACTGGGGGATCAGGAAAGGCTTAACTTATGTAAGAGGCAGCCATAGGATTTAGAATTGAAGAGATCATGGAGATCAACTAATCTAATACTTTTATTTTAGAGATGAAAAAAATAAAAGGCCTAGAACAGTCAAGTGACTTGTCCAAGGGCAGGGCACAAAGCTAGTTGGTGTCAGAACTGGGACAAGGAGACAGACAACCACGACAAAGAAATAGGAACCTTACAAGAAAGGTTGCTACCAAACTACTCTCAAAAGTCCAGTTTAACCTAAGATTGGAAAAGGACATATGACAGTGGTTATTTGGTTTATAACACACATTTTAGAATATAATATTAAAGCAAAAATAAACGCCAGTGTCACACAATGACATAGCTGCTTATTCAGAATGAGTCACTGTTAATACAGAATTACAGAATCTTAGGTGTTAGAACAGCCCTAAGAGACCATCTACTTCAACACCTATTGTTACCTTTGAGTTATTTCAGTTGCTTTGATGCCTTGACCCCACAACACCTGTACTTGATAAAAATCTTATCACAACCTAATGACATGGCTACCTGAACTCCTAAACCACTGCAGTGACCTTTTATAGTTGATCTTTTGGGTTCAGGGTCTCTTCAAGGTATCCTTCATCTCACTGCCAAAATCACTGTCATGGGGCTTATCACTTTTCCACTCAAAAACCTTCAAGGCCCTTTCACTTGCCCTATTCTAAGATAAAACACAAATTCCTCAACTACCCCTCCCCATTCAAGGCAAAAAAGGATTCTCACAACATCTGTCCACTGAAATCTTTCTCTTGCTAACTTGTTACTATCATTATGAAGCTGTCCTTAATTCTTTCATTTTTAAAGTCCACACACACACACAATTTTTTTTAATCAGCAGAAATCCGTCCTCTCAATCTCCCACTCCAACCTCCTCCTACTGGAGAACTAAGCTTAAATCCTTCAGCTGAAGTGATTTCTCCACTAATACTTAGTTCACCTGACATCATAGTGAATTTTATATGTGTATGTGTGTATAATTCAATATATATAAATAAAATTCACTACATGGAGATATAGATGTATAGATATAGATATATCTTTATCCATCCCTGTTCATTAGACTGTAAGATCCTTAAGAAAAGGATGGTATGGTTTTTCTACTCTCAACCCCCACACCCTGTGCCCAACATCTATCATAAGTGCCTAGCAGACTTGCTGGCACAAAATGAAGACTTGTTAAATAACAAGCCCTGACATTGTATAACACAGATACAGCACAAAGAGCAGAACCCAAAGCTAAGAAAACCTAGGCTCAAGCCCCACCTCTGATACACAGTGGCTGTGGGACTCTGGGCAAATTTTAGTGTTGTTGTAGGCAACTATCTAAAACTAGAGTTTGCAGAATGCAACAATGAATAAAAAAGTGAACCAGAGTACTCTTCCGATAAAACTTGTCAGAATACGAACAAAATAAAACGCCAGACATACCAACAAATGAGCAATAAGTTAAACACCACTTTAAACAAACAGAATAGAGAACAAGGGATGTATGCACTGAATTCTTGAAAAATGCTATCACTTTCACTATTCTCAGAAGTTCACCTTGCTTTTCTCTGCAAATTCTAGTCCGTTTCATATATAGTTCCTCCAGGAATAAAGGAAAACACAATTCAGGTCTGTTCTCTTAACATGTGGTTTTCACTCAAGTAGCCTATTTGCTTCTAATGTGCTACTATCCCAAAATAGCAAATTGACTCTAACCACCATGATTTGCATTCTTTTGTATTTTTCTAGTATATAAAAATACAAGATGTTATCTTGTATCTTAGAGTCCTAATTTCATACAAAAGAGTTTGCATTACATTTAGGTTCCTTGAAGGCAAAGACTATTGCTTTATTTGTGTCTCTATTGCTAGTCTCCTGGCACATAGATGATTAATATTTGAGGATTTTTTTTCAGATATTTTTATTACCAAAATGGTAAGAATTTGTGTTCAATTGAGTCAAACAGGGTTAAGTGACTTGCCCAGGGTCACACAGCTAGTAAGCAATCTTAGGCCAGATCTGAACTCAGGAAGATGAGTCTTCCTGATTCAGGGCCTGGCACTCTATCCACTGTGCCACCTAGCTGTCACATCACAGGTGAGGCCATTACTTGGTCTTTGTTCAAGTTTATTTTAAGAACAGAATTTATACCAAGTATCATATAAATTATGGGCCAAGT
This sequence comes from Dromiciops gliroides, assembly GCF_019393635.1. Classification (NCBI taxonomy): domain Eukaryota; kingdom Metazoa; phylum Chordata; class Mammalia; order Microbiotheria; family Microbiotheriidae; genus Dromiciops; species Dromiciops gliroides. Next base: position 696,569,142 of record NC_057861.1, on the reverse strand, counting down.
CTTATTAATTTTGTATCAATTAAGAATAAATGATAAAAATGGATGTGTTCAAAGGATGTGAACAGTTTCCAAAAGAATTGTATTCTCTTAATATGACAAGACTGCTCCAAATGACTAATATTCAAAGAAATGCACATCAAAACAATTATGAATTTTTTATCTTACAACCAGCCAACTGGCAAAGAGAAACAAAAGATAAGAAAAATCAATGGTGACAGAGTTGTAAAAAGCCAAACTACACAGTTGATGGAGCTGGCCCAACCATTCTGGAAAACATTCTGAAATTGTGCTAAGAAAGGGATTAAAATGTCTGTGCCCTCTGATCCACAGATCACATTACTAGCCATTGATATCAAGGAGATTAAAGAAATGGGAAAAGAAAACTGATCCCTATATAGCAAAATATTTATAATGATATTTTTTGTAGTAACAAAAGGAAATAAAGCCTATGTCCACCCAGTGTTTGGGGAATGATTAAAGAAATTGTGCTATGTGGATGTATGTAATATGCCACCATAAAAAACTATGGAAGAAGCTGGGTGGCCATAGAACACCAGCCCTGAAATCAGGAAGACCTGAGGTCAAATCCAGTCTCAGACATATACTACTTGTTAACCCAGGCAAATCACTTCACCTCTCTCAGCCTCAGTTTCCTTATATAAGAGCACCTACCTCCCAGGGTTGTTAGATAAAATGAATCGACATTTGTAAAATTCTTTGTGAATTTAAAAAGACTTCATATTAGCTATGATGTTGTTGATGATGAGGACTGACAATGATGAATATGGAAAAGAATGGGAAGATTTACATTATATTAACTGATGCAAAGTGAAGTAGGGAGCAAAATGAGAGAAACACCATTCACTATGACAACAATTTTAACAGGGGGAAAAAACCTCGTCAGCAACAAATGATAGGCTTGATGACTGAAACTCTGCACCCAGTGCAGAACTTCCTCTAAACGATGCGAAATTAGAATGAACAAGCTTGGCTTCATAGAAGAGACATGAGAGTGCACCCTTTCCCGCTGATTCTTTAGAGACATGGGGGACCTATTATGGTGAAACACTGCACATAATGTTGGATCTGGTTAATGTGCGGGGTAACTTGCTTTTTTATTCTGTTATAAAGGATGGCTCTCTGAGAGATTAACAATTAGAAAATAAAGTAGAAAAGTTCAGTCACATAAATACAAAAAATATCAATAAAAATGTAAATGCTGGGGGGAAAGGAATAAATGGAAGAATATCTTAGCATCAGAGAATCTGAGAATTGAAGGAAACCTTAAATAGTCTTCTCATCCAGCTTATCATACAATATAGGAGTTCCCTCCAGAACAGCCCTAAAGATGTTTGAATATTTCTAGAAAAGAACTCACTCCCTTCTAAAAGAGGCCACTTTTATTGCTGGAAAGTTCTTTGGATTATATAACTTTTCCCTATTAAGAGAAAACTGTGTTTTTATTGCCATCTTGAAAACGTGTGATTGCATCTGGCAATTTCACAAAAAAGACAAAAAAAAGTAGTCCCTGTTGGAAGGACCTCAAATGGGCACATTTATAAGCTGCTGATGGAATTCTGAATTGGTCCTACCATTCTGGAAGGCAATTTGAAATTACATTTAAAAAAAGGAACCAGGGGCAGCTAGGTGGCCCAGTGGATAAAGAACTGGCCCTAGATTCAGGAGGACCCAAGTTCAAATTTCACCTCAGACACTTGGCATGTACTAGCTGTGTGACCAAGTCACTTAACCCTCATTGCCCAGCAAAAAAAACAACAAAAACACCCACCAAAATATAAAACTTCTTTGATTTAGAGATCCTAGTTGGCATAGAGCTATGAGGAAATAGCAATTTACAAGGGCAATTAAAAACAGAATGAAATATTCATAGAAATGCTTTCATTGTGGTATCAAAAAACTGGAAACAAAATAAATACTCATGAATTGTGTAATTGCTGAACAAATGTACAGAATGTAAGACATTTTTGTACCATGAACAAACAATAAATAGTAAGAATTCAGATGGACACAGAGATATATAAACTGATACCAAGTGAAATAAGCAGAACCAGGAAAATATATATGATTATAAAGTCAATTGAAAGGATAAAAATTAAATTGAATGATATTCAATTTTAATGACCAAGCTTTGCCTCAGATAATATCTCCCATTAACCTTTGAAGAGGTGGAGAGAATAACATATTGTATATATGGTTGCAATAGATGATATTGGTAAGGTTTCCTCAAACCTTTTCCCTTTACTTTTAAAATTTTTGTAATAGGGATGGTTTAGTGAGAAAGAGGGGGGAGGAATGTATATGGAAATAAAAATGATAAAGAAATATTGATGAAAAAAGGATTTTAATTTTGAAATCTTTTTTTAAATGTGTATACTATTAAATTTTATGTAAATTTTCCCCTTATTAATTCCTTGGTAAATCTGCTTAACACTACCCTTGTCCCTATTGAAGTAGAGGAAATAGATTTTGTGAAAACTGACCCCAAAGTCTCCAAGGATATTATTCATATTCTCTTAAGACGATGAAGGCCTTTGACAAGAAAAAAATCTTTTGAAAGGATATCAGCTGTAGGGTAGCGCTTAGCTTCCTAAATTGTATTTCTTCAGTTTTTCCTCATTTGGATTCAAAATCAGCCCTTGTAATTTTTGTTTATTGGTCCTAATTATACCATTTGAAGCAACCTAGAAGTCCACTCTCTTTTTCACACGACAACCTTTTTTTAAAGTATGAGGACAATTTTTATTTTATTAATTTCTGTGAGCTGTATTTTCCCTCATATGACCATAAGCTCCATTATTTTAAAAAGTGTTATTCCTGTACCTTTCCCCACACTGTACTCTACCTATTATGTATGCCTTTGAATTGTACCAAATAGTCTTCTCTTAATCTTTTTTTTACATCAAAACATTCCTAGTTTGGAACATTACCCCTATGATTCAGTTACCGTTGCTCTCACCATTCTAGAAGACCTACTCTAGACAAGAGTATGGGACATGTTAGTGTCCCTCTTTAAAAATGTGTGACCCAAACTGCCTAGAATAATCCAGATTTAATTTGGCCATTGGGACTTAATTTAAACACTACATCTCTATTTATGGCAGCATTCACATCACACTGCTAACTTATACTAACCCTGTAACCAACTTAAAACCAGTCTTTTTTATATCAATTCACATTACCAAGGCCTTATCCATCCTATACCTGGCATATTTTATTTAAAAAACAAAAAACTACTATATTTAAGACTTTTTATTCCTATTAAATTTTATCATGCTATTGGGGCCAATATAATTTATTTTTCTAACTACTTCCTAAACTTAAAAATTCCCTCTCATTAGAGCCTATTTATTATTAAATTAAGAAGGGGCAGCTAGGTGGCACAGTGGATAAAGCACCAGCCCTGGAGTCAGGAGGACCTGAGTTGAAATCTGACCTCGGACACTTGACACTTACTAGGTATGTGACCCTGAGCAAGTCACTTAACCCCAATTGCCTCACTGAATGAATGAATGAATGAAGTAAATGAATAAACAGACAGATAAATATGTAAGTGAATAAACTAATAAATTCATGGTCCTTATCTTATTGGACATGAACTTAGTTTTCACTGGTGCAAAATAGGGAACTTTTGGTGAGGAATCTGCTCTACCAATAGACACTTCTTTTTTGTGTGAGGCAATGAGGGCTGAGTGACTTGCCCAGGGTTCACACAGCTAGTAAGTGTCAAGTGTCTAAGGTCTGATTTAAACTCAGGTCCTCCTGAATCCAGGGCCAGTGCTAATGGATACTTCTTTTGCCATTTATACGTTTTACAAAGTTGCCTGTGGACACTCTTGGGTTAAGTGGCTTGTCCACAGTCACACAGCCAGGATGTGTCAGAGGCAGGACTTAAACCCAGGTCTTTCCAACTCCAAGGACAGGTATGGAGACCCACTATATCCTGCTGCCTCCTTACCTCTATTGTGAATCAAGTTTGGAGATAGCAAAAGAATATGTATATAGCTAAATCAAATGTGGGACTAGTAATTGTCCCCCTGCCAACGACAAGTCAAAATTTTGTGTTTACACAGAGAAAATCATGTTCGTTTTATTTATTTTACTCTCAGTAAGCTTCTTGAGGCATAAAGACAATAGAAGAAATCTTGTGTTTATTTTTAATACTGAACTAAACACCATTATCCATAACTCAATCATTAAACTTCCAATCATTAAGCTAGAGCTATTCATCTTTCTTCACTTCATTTTTTCTTTTTTAATCCATGTCTCCTTTCTAGTAGTTTTGTAAATAGGACAAATCATGTAGACTATGAACAGGAAGCAATACTCCCTCAACACTACTAGTTCTCTCCCTTCTGTCCTCTCTCCTAGCTAACTGGCAAGACCAACACGTTCCAATTCACTAAGAAGGAATTGTTTGGCAGACATTAATAATTTTATGGGGGAAGCAAAATTGAAAGGGGTCTCCTACAGGGCAGCTAGGTAGCACAGTGGATAGAGCACTGGCCTTGGAGTCAGGAGGACCTGAGTTCAAATCCGGCCTCAGACACTTGACACTTACTAGCTATGTGACATTGAGCAAGTCACTTAACCCTCATTGCCCAACCAAAAAACAAAATTAAAAAAAAAAATTTATATATATATATATATATATATATATATATATATATATATATATATATATGTATATAAAAGAAAAAAAGGGGTCTCCTGTATCAAATGTGAAAGATGACATCCTGCCAGGATTTTCCATCTAAGTAATAATTAATTAAGCAGTAATTATTTGGGGCTCTTTGACTTCAAGATAAAAGCAGGAAAGCAACTTTGTAGATTATCACATCTCTCCCTTAAAAAACCTAATACCAACTTAGAAACTGGGATTCACCCTCTGTTTTAGAGGAAAAGAACAAATAAGACAAGATACTTGCTTAACTTAACTCTAACAGAGATAAACCAAGTATATAGGCAAAGAAAATTCTGCTATATCTCTTTTCTGACTATATTCTTTTTACTTCACACTTGGTAATTAGCGAACGAATTCAAACATTTGGGGGTTTGAAGGTTTGAGGCACAAAGCCAAGAACAGTAATATAAAGTAAGTTCTTTTAGATATACTTAGAACACACAAAATAGGAAAATAAGAACATATTTAGTTCAAACATATCTTCTAGAGGCCCAGAAATTAAAAAAAAAAAAATAGAAGCCTTAGGCAAATCAATTCACCTGGTCCACTCCTAGTTTCTACCACATCCAAAAGTTTTTCCTGAGTGGAAAGGATGCTTAAATTGTCCCTTAGTAAAAAAAAATTTTTTTTTAAATTGTCCCTTAGTTCATTTCCTCCAGAATTAAAGAATTCACCATAGTTAGAAAAGTATTCATTAGTCACCTACTAGGAGTTTTACTACAGGGAATTTTACAGGGGTAGAAATGAGCTAACGCAGAGATTCATTCTCTCTCTACAAGACCACAAATGGCATCTATTCTACTTCTTTTATCTGGGTCAGACGACATCTGATATAGCAAACGATATAGGGTTTTTGGTTTTGTTTTCTAGGAAAGCATTACTCTGACATTTAATTTAAAACAAGAGGTTTTCCCCAAATCTGTGAAATGAGAATGAGACCTTGACTAGACTAGTAACACACTTTTCCTACATGTGGATTGGGAGATTATCCATTGCTGAGGATTGTTCCATGACAAACCAGAAGAAAGCTAAGAACATAATGAATGCAAGAACAATCAAATAAAAGACTGGAAAGCATAGTCGAATCTAAAATTATAAAGGAAAGAGACCAGTTATGTTTGGCTGTTTTCTGAGGGAAGGGAGGAGTGACTAAGAGAATAATTAAGAAATGGATGGATTAGAAATATGGAACATTATATGCAAAATGCAAATGGATACAGCAAATGTAATCTCCTGAAATTTTCAAGTGAGTAAATGCGAACTTAAAAATGAAAAAGGAATCCCCAATGTTGTTCAGATATCACACAGAAATCATGCACCTACAGAAAGCATTCAAAAAGAAATATGAGCAGTAGCATGAATTTATGAAAGAACAAAGAATTTGAAACACTGAAAACAACTACTTTTCACTTGTTCCTATTCTGACTCCCATGAGAATTGCTGTTTTAGGTGTTCCCCACAGACTAATAAACTGAAACATCTAGCATCCTCAACCATCCAGAACAGCTATGAAACTGAAGCAAGCAAAAGACTCCTAATTTATGGATTCATGAAAATAAAGAAGAATTAAGAGCATGAATATTAAAGAAGATAAAATGGTTTTATCTAGACAAGAAAGGGGTCTCTAGGAGTAGCACAAAGAGCTAAGTAATATTTGTAGGCACCTAAATTCAAAAACAAGAAAAGAGAAAATGAAACAAACCCAGAAGATGGTAGAACATTGTCATGGAAATGTGAAGCAACAAAGGAGGTGAGAGCATGAAATGAAAACAACAAAGTGGGATGGAGGTTGTGGGATGGGCAAACAGTAGATAATATGGATAATAGCAACAACAGAGTAGAAAGCAGATGGAGTTATAGCAGAGAACAGAGATGGACAAGAAAAATAATTAACAAGATGAACACAACTACCTAATGGATGTCAGTTTTGGGCTAATACCCTTATACACTAATAGTCTCAGAAATGAATTTATATGCCACACTAAAAAAATATTAACAAGAATGGAACAGTATACAGTAGAAGTATACAGGAAGCACTTTCGGGGGAAAAGTTCAGAGCTTTGTTTCATGTCTTTCCCATCTAAAAAAAAGTACCATAGTAGTATCAAAAATCCTAAAGATTGGGGCAGCTAGGTGGTGCAGTGGATAGAGCACTGGCCTTGGAGTCAGGAGTACCTGAGTTCAAATCCAGCCTCAGACACTTAACACTTACTAGCTGTGTGACCCTGGGCAAGTCACTTAACCCCAATTGCCTCACTAAAAAAAAATTATTATTATTATTTTAAAAAATCCTAAAGATTAAATTATATAATTTCCCATCAAAATACTAGTTTTAAAAAGTTACAGCTTGGGGGCAGCTAGGTGGCACAGTGGATTATGCACTGGCCCTGGATTCAGGAGTACCTGAGTTCAAATCTGGCCTCAGACACTTGACACTTACTAGCTGTGTGACCCTGGGCAAATCACTTAAACCCCATTGCCCCGCAAAAACAAAGACAAAAACCAACAAAAACAAAACAAAAACAAAAGTTACAGCTTAACAAGTGTCACATTTCTGGGATATCTCATTCCCTATCCATAAAGACATGGTATGTTCTCCAATTATGATAAAACAGTGAAATAATATTCCTATATATTTATTGTTACCAAAGAGTATACACAATAGTACATTAAAACTAATGTAATTTTTAAAATCATTTTGAAATTTTGAAATAAAGAATAACAATGAAAAAGACAAACTTAACTAAAAATAATAAATTGTTTTAAAAGGTACTTTAGGCATTTCTTAAATTTGCATCTTAAACATTGCTTCTATACAACAGATATGACATTAGAACCAAAGATTATATGTACCATTCTCATTAGCATGGTTACTCAACATTTGTATCAGATGGTTTCACTGGAGGGAAGCAGTTTGATTGGGAGGAAGGGGGTCCTACGTACAAATATTCTCAGAGTATGTTTCAAATATGTCTCATAATACTTCACCAATCTAACAAACACAACCACCAGATTAATACAAGCACAAAAAAATTTTTTTTGAAATTCCTATTTCCCTACAGATTTTATTTAGTGAACTTCTTAATCATCATATTTCTTTGAACTTGCTCTGCTGTCTTACAGTCCCTTAAACTGCAGGGCCCAAATGAAATAAAAATGTTTGCAAGGATATAACTAGCACAGAAAACACTAGAAGGACTTTACTTCAAGATTCCTACAGCATGTATTCATGTGTAATAGTCTGAAAATTACATATATTTAATCTGTGTTGCTTGAATACTAAATTTTTATTCATTTATTTCCATATTGTAGGCTTCCTTTCATGAACTTCATTAGATAGTACAGAATGCCATGACAATCAAATAAAGAAAATATTTTTTTATTTCTTCCATTCTAATATGCTGTTACTTAATATGGCAAGTTTTGAAGAGTACTTATTTTAGGATTCCCAAGTTTAAGATCTACTGGGCCTATACCTTTTGGGTCTATACCTTTAAGAGACTGGCTGCCCCCAATGCCTAGAACGTTCTCTTCCACATAGTCTCCTTTGAGACTGGGCTCAAATTGTACATTCTTCAAGATGACTTCTCTGGTCCTGCACTCCACCTTCCTGACCCCAACACCAAGGCCCCAGTGTTAGTGTCTTCCCTCAGAGATGACCTCCATCTACTCCATATATATCTTGTATGTACCTAGTAATTTGCATCTTGTTTCCCCTATCATAATGTGAATTCCCCAAGGGCAGAGACTGTGTTGTTGTCTTTCTTCGCATCTGCAGTGCTTAGCACAATGCCTGGCACATAGTGAGCATTTAATAAATGCTTGTTAACTGACTACATTTGTTTGGTTTGTGGTTTTTCATTAAAGTCTAACATGTTAAATATGTAATTTTTCTAACATATTTATTACATTCAATATTAAGGCAACATGGACCACAAAATTTATTTTAAAACTTCAGGTAACTAAAAAAGATAATATTTAAGAAAGAAATCTTTGAACTAAACCTTTGTAGATTTGTGGAAAAACTCAACTATGTAAATTTCCAAAAGATAAAAGTTTTAGAAATAGTGCAAAGAAGAAAGAAGTATGCTCACAGAAAAATCATGTTTTCATTTTAAACAAAGCTATGAGGATGAAAATGTTATTTAAGTATAGGGAAAATGGTAATTCTAACATAAGGTTTTAAAAAATAACTGATAAATACATGCATTCTTTTTTAACTCCAAAAGGAAAGATATATTTGTCAAGTTCTAGAATTCCACTTTGTAAATACTATTTATCATCCTAATTTTGCTCCTAAAATCTGCTGTGTCCAACACCATTAAAAAAAATACAAAAATAATGTTACTTATCCACCATCAATAGAATAAACTGTTTTTCTAATTGTAGTAGATGGGTTTTTGCTTAGATATCTCTTCACCTGCAACACATAATGACCCAAGGAATTCTGTCGTGGTCCCTTTAAAAACCAGGGAAGCCTATGTGAAACAGATACTATTCCTACAACACATAATCAATCACATCATCTCATCACTGAAATGAGCTTCACTGATGGGTTATCTAGTCCAACCCACATCTGAAAGAAGAAAAAAAAACCCTCCACAATACACCTATCAAGGGAGCTATCTAGTTTTTGCTCAAAGATCTCCACTAAAGAGAAACCCACCAGCAACTGAAGCATCCCATTCCATTTCTGGATCACTACTATTGTTAGAGAGTTGGGGGATTTGTTTTTTAACATCAAACCTAAATCTTCCCTCCTGCAACTCCACCCATTGCTAATTCTGCCCTCTAGGGACAAACAAAATAAATAAAATCTCTCTTTCCACATATCAGTCTTTCAAATACTTAAAAAATGGCTAAAATATCCCCTTCTAAGTCTTCTCTTATTTAACTTTCCCCAGTTTTTTTTCTTTTCTTTTTTTTTTTTTGAGGCAATTGGGGTCACATTTGAACTCAGGACCTCCTGAATCCAGGGCCAGTGCTCTATCTACTGCACTACTTAGCTGCACCACCACCCCCCCACCCCCCCACCCCCGGCAGTTTTTTTTTTAAGTGGTCCTCACAGTGCATGATTCCGAGGCCTCCCTGTTCTGGTTGCACTCCATTCTACAGTTTATCGATATCCTTCCTAAAATGCGGCAACCAGAGCTAACATTACTCTAGGAATGGTCTTGGCAGGGCCAACCTCAGTGGAATGGACACGTGCTTCTGTTAATAATGCCTAAAATGGAAATTAAGTACATTTTTGTTGCCCTAAAATCACCTATTGATCGAGCAGTCTATCAAAAACTATTCATCTTTTTTCCAGTGGTATTTTTTAACCCAATTCTAGGTCTTTATATTTGTTGTGTTATTAAACTTAGTGTGAAAATCTAGCCTAAGAATTTTAAATCTTGATTCTGTCATTCAATATGCTTGCTATCTCTCTTAGCTTTATGTCATCTGCAAATTTAATCAGCATGCCATCAGTACCTTGACCCAAGTCAAAAATTTTAAAAGAGGGTCAATACAGAGCTTTGAGGGTTCCACTGAAGGATTCCTTCCAAGGTGACAGTAAACTATTAATAACCTTTGGGTTCAGCCATTTAATCAAATTCAAATCTACCTAGCTACACTATCATCTAGCTTGCATCTCTTTATCTTTTCCACAAAAACAACATGGGAGACTTTGAAAATGCTGCAATAAAATCCAAGTAAACAATCTTAGTAATCCCCTTTACTACATATCTAGGAACAATGTCAAAAAAGAAAATGGAAACAAGATTAAGCTGTGTGACCTGTTCTTGATAAAGTCATGATGGCTCTTTGTGATCATCCCTTCCTTTTTGAGAAGTCCCCTCACAGTCCCTTTAACAATTCTACAATTTTGCCAGGAAACAAAGTAGAGCTCACTGGCCTATAGTTACAGGCTTCATCCTCCTGCATTACCTCTCTTGTTCTCCATGGACTTTCAAACATCACTGACAGTGGCTTAGCAATCACATCCACCAGATCTTTCAGTACCCTGGGATATAGTTCATCTGGGCCTGGCGAACTACACTAAGGCATGATAGAGAAAGAATGTATGAGGGTTTTAACCACCATGGGACAATATGGACAGAAAGAAGCAAAGAAATCTTAGAATACTGACAGGCATTCATTTTCATTCTCAATATATATATATACATATATATATAAAGTAAATAGACAGCAAAACATATAAAATAAAAATCCAATTTGAAACTAAACATCAACTAAATTCAGTTACCGAAATTAAAGCCATTCAGCATATCATATGAGAATAACTTTTAAAAGCCAGAAAGGACTTTATGTATCATCATTCTTATTTTAGTTGAGCAACCTGAGGTCCAGAGGTTAAGGAGACCTGTAGAAGTGACAGATAAGTTGGTGGCAAGGTCAGAATTAGAATCCAGGTCTCCTGACTCATCCAGTGCTCTATTCAAACCATTCTGACTTTCAATGACAGCTTAGACCATGATATTTGAGCCAAAAGAACCATGCATGTGCCCACAAACAATAAACTGTTAATCCAAAGGAAAAGAGTAAATTGACCAATGGATTGCTAAAAAGTATTCGTTGTGACTCTAAATTAAAACAATTATTTTCGTATGAAGATCATACAAATTTATGCAGTCTATAAAAGGGGTTCTAAACCTGTGGTCTGTGAACTTGTTTATATTTTTTAAATATTTTGATAACTGCATTTCAATTTAACTTATTTCCTTTGTAATTCTAGGTATTTTACACATAAAAAAACCATTATTCCAAGGGGTCCAGAGCTTCACCAGATTTAATCAATCTTGGGGTCTATGACACACAACAAATTAAGAACCCCTTACTCTGAAGCAACACCATGTACTTTAAAAAAATAACTGTATTCACCTTGAGAATCTAATTATTAAATGACATTCTCTGATCATTTCTTATTATTGAATGTGAGAATGAAGAATAAGGGGAAACAGGAAGGATGGTAAGATAGTTAAGAAGATTATTTTAAGTGAAAAGTTAAAACAATGTAAATAGACCACACTCATTCTGATGAAGCTTAAGTCACCCCATATTATTAATATGATTAAGCCCTGAAATTTAATGTAAGCTAAAAATTTATAAGGAATTTATGGATTTCCTTTTTGCATGTCATAAAGATACCGATTTAAAACTACTAAGTTTCTGATAAGTAGAACCTAAACTAAAAAAGTTTTGTGTTCTGAATTTTTTAGCATGAAAAATTAAACCAATCCTATCTGAAAAAATGATTATACCAACAATACAGATTTGAAAATGCAAAAGGCAAATTTTAAAACCAAATGGAAATCAAGAAAAATAAAACTGACAAATGAGCAGAGATGACATTTGTAAGAAATACAAATAAACTCAAAATGTAAGGATTAAGGGCAAAACAGACATTTTTGTTTTTTATAGTGAGTGATCGAATAGCAATGTCATGTTTTCCCTGCTAAACATAGTAATGTTAAACATGTCTAGTTTCATAGTGTATGAATCAGCTACAATATTAAAGTAATATAAATGTAAACAGTTTTTAGTTTAAGTTCTGGAAATGAAATCAAGTTTGTACCTTAAGTGAGGCTAGTGGATGTTCTGGACCAAGTAAACTCCAATGAAAGGAAGCCAAATCTTCATCAGGTAGAATGTGATTACCTAGAATAGATAATATGTATAACTTAAGCTAATTAATATTAAAAATAAATTACATGGGGTGATTTTTAAAAATTGCTATATTTCTTAAACTATCACAGCCCACTCATTTTCTAAAAAAGAGTGCCAAACATATTTAACTTATGATCATTCACCATCAATTAAGTTAAATCAAAGACTACTTAATAAACTAACACTCATAAACTAAGAAACTGTGACAATGATTCAATCTTTTCATGAAAGAAAAATGTAGCTGACTCAAAAGATGCAATTTTGCAACAAAAGAATTGAATTTAAAAGCAAAGTCATAAATAAAAATTATTTTCCTATGATTAGTTCTAAAGAACAAACATCACAATTGTTTCTTCTTCAATCTTTAGGAAACTCAGTTGGCCTAAGTTTGTTGGCCAGGTAATTCCAGAAAAGGTGGATATATTCTAAGAGTCATCACATGTTTTCATTTAGTCACAAAACAGCAGTGGTTCAGTTTTTCTTGAAGCTGGTAGTAAAAAAAATGAAAATTAAATTAAAAAAAAAAAGAGAACCTGGTAGTGTACCAAAGAAACTTGAGAAGAGGCTCCAAAATTATTAAGTCTTTTTTTGTTTCTCAGTCAAGACTCTCAATAACAATGACTAACTACCCATTACAAAAGGAACAAAGATCACCAAATCATTCTAAGACAATCCAAGTCAACTGACAAAGAACACTGCAAGAAATCTTAACAAACACAATTAAGTCTATATCCTATTCCCAACCCTAAGCCCAATAATACTATCGAAGTAAGAAATATATTATTTTGAAAAGCCTTTATTTTTATGAGATCTGCGTAATAAACTATTATTTTGGTATCTTAGATATTACCATACCATCTAAAGGATATATCACATCTCGTGAATCACAATCTCTATAGAATCGATTTTATATGATTTAATCTTCTCTATTCTGAGCAATTGATTTACTAACTGGCTACTTCATCAAAACTGATATGATAGAACTACCACAACAAGTAGTGTGTATATCGATCCTACCATGTGCCAGGTTCTGTTCTAAACACTTAACAATTATCTCGTTTAATCCTCACAACAACCCCGGCAGGTAGGTGCTCTAAGTACTCCATTTCATAGATAAGGAAACTGAAGCAGACAGGGAGGATTATGTGATTTGCTAGTAAACGTCTGAGGCTACATTTGAACCCAGGTCTTCCTGACCTCAGGACCAGCAGTTATCCACTGTGCCAATCTAGGTTTCTCAAACAGAAAAGAAAGGGAGATTTTCATTTCAAATATATCTGTATTACACCTATTCTAAGTATATAAATGCAAAGTACAAGAGCACAGTATATTTGGCCAAAAAGAGACTATTCCTCAAGAGCAAGAAGATCTAAATAATCTTAAATTTTCCCTTACTGAGAATATATAAATCTTGACCAGGAAACATCCACAAATTACCAATTATATTTTTCATAAGATGTGGTTGAAGGAGAATATTAAAACACTTTTAGATGTCAATTTTAAGAAACAATCATTCCAGGGCAGCTAGGTGGCACAGTAGATAGAGCACCGGCCATGGATTCAGGAGGACCCGAGTTCAAATCCGGCCTTAGACACTTGACACTTACTAGCTGTGTATGACCCAGGGCAAGTCACTTAACCCCAATCGCCTCACAAAAATGAAAGAAAGAAAAAAAGAAAAAGAAACAATCATTTCAATAAAATTAAAATATACTTTATGGGCAAACATACATTCACTAATGAGTTCCATCTCCATCTCCAACCCCTACCTTCCCTGAAGGTTCAGTTCAAATTCCAACTTTCTGCAGCAGGGTGCCTTTCCCATGGACCCTTCATTTCCTTTACTCTTAAAATTATATTTACCTGTTTATACAAGCTATGTATAGAATTCAAGCGCCTAGATAGAAGGGTCCAGGTTTTGCCTTTCTTTGCATACCTAACACTCAGCATAGAGCCTGGAAAATAATAAGTTCTTAATAACTGTTTGTAGAGAATGAATGAATGGATTTGTGTGTGTTTTGCCTTCAGGACAAATGAGAGGTAGCACAGCACACTGGTTAGGATACAAATTTAGAATAAGGAAGACCTGGGGTCAGATCCCACATCTCTACACTGACTAGGTCTTGCACATTCACTAGCTCTCTGGCCACTGTGAAGTCAAGTACCCTTGTCAGCTCCGATATATTTTTTAAGGCTGGGATCTGCAATCAGTGGAAATAATTCCCAGTGAGAAAACCATGGGTCCTTGAAATATCCAGGATTTTAATCGCTTTTGAAGAGGGACAGGGTGAAAGAAGATAGATAATAAGAGTAAATATTGTGGGGAAGGGAATAGGATGGAGGGAAACAGTTAACAATAGTAATCATGAAAAAGAAAAAGGAGGAAAAAATTGTACAAAAAATATTTATAGCAACTCTTTGTGATGGCTAAGAATTGAGAATCAAGGGAATGTCCATCAATTGAGGAATGACTGAAGAAGCTGTGGTATATGATTGTAGTGGAATGGTATTGTGCTATAGGAAATGACAAACAGGATGATCCCAGAAAAACCTGGAAAGACTCATATGAATTGATGTATAGTGAAGTGAGCAGAACTGGGAGGACACTGTGCATAGTGACAGCAGTATTGTTCAATGAGCAATTGTAAATGACTTTAACTACTCTCAGCAATACAATGATCCAAGACAATCCCAAGGGACTAATGATTAAGCATACTGTCCACTACCATAGAAAGAACTGAGAAAAAGAGCACTTGTGGATTATACATATATAACACTTATCAGATTGGTTGCAGTCTTATGGAGGGGGAGTGGGGGGAGGAAAAAGAGAGAGGGAGAAAAATTTGGAACTCTAAATCTTATGAAAATGAATGTTGAAAACTACCCTTTCATGTAACTGGAAAAAATAAAATAAAATAAATGTTTGTTGCCAAAAGTTAATTAATTGATTAGTTAAAACACAGGATTTTAATGTATTTTTTGTTGTTGAGTTGTCGTGTCTATCTCTTTATCACCCCATTTGGGGTTTTCTTGGCAAAGACACTGGAGTAAATTTGCCATTTTCTTCTTTAGCTCATTTCATAGATGAGGAAACTGAGGTAAACACAGTTAAGTGATTTGCTCAGGGCCACCCAGCTAGTAAGTGTCTGAGGCCAGATTTGAACTCAGGAAGACTAATGTTCCTCATGCCAGATCTGGTGCTGGTGCCACCCAGCTGTGTGCCCTACCTAAGTCTCCCAAAATAGATGATTTAAAGTATTATACCCTACTAAAAAGTGTCCCAGTAGATGACTTGTGTAGAGTCTAGCTATAACCAACATTTTACACAATAGAAGAGGTGAGAAGAATGGTTGAAATGGAGTTGTCCAGTCGAGGATTCACCAAAAGTTTTCACAAAGTACAAACTGACTACAAAAATCCCAGGAGGCTTACTTAGTTTTAATTTCTCTGTACCTTATGTTTAATGTTCAATAAAATCAAAGAACTCAAAGTAATTCAAAGTCCTAAACCACAGGGACAAATATGGATTTTTACCACTTAGTTATTTCAATGTTTCAACATTTGATTAGCTAGCTTAACCAGGAAAGCCTGACACTTCTGATGGATACTTTTAAGTAATAATGTTCTCTCCCCATTTGCCACAAACTCTTAACCTTTATGGCTTAACATGTTTCTTGCTCACTGGGGGCAGCTAGGTGGTACAGTGGATAAAGCACCAGTCCTGGATTCAGGAGGACCTGAGTTCAAACCCGGTCTCAGACACTTGACACTTACTAGCTGTGTGACCCTGGGCAAGTCACTTAACCCTTATTGCCCCACAGAAAAAGAAAAGAAAAAAAGGAAGAAACAACTGTCCCTTCCTCCTCACAAGTTCCCTCATCCTTATCCACAGTCAAATGCAACTGTGCCTACCTTTTTCCACTTCGCTCTCTGGAACTGCCATCCCTTCACCAATTCTCTTTCTCTCAAACCCTTTCCATCTGTTGAGCCCTGGTTTCCCCTCTGATGACACTTCTTTCTCTGGTTATCTTTTTGAGCAATGGCTGGCCCTAAAGGCCCCATTGTCACTTCTAGATTCTTCCTTTGAATCCTTTACTCCTTTTTCTCTTTTGAGGTAGACTCAATAAAAAATTGCTGCCATCAAATGATATCTGTAGTATGCTTACTCCTAACATGCTTCCTCTTTCACAAGGGTTTCAGCTCCTCTCTCACCATATCTTCCTCTTCTCCCCAACTTCTGCCCTTCTAATACCGGATTTTAATAGCTATGCAGTGCTCAGTTTCCTTTAGTCCAAATAATCTACTTACTCCTTCACTCCACCTAAGTCACACAAAGACTCAGTTGAACACTGGAGTTTTTCATTACCCACAGATATTTCACTTCCCTAAATGGAATCTCTGACATTTCTCTATCTTGCCATAACCTTCTGGTCCCCCTCTTCCTATGCTGTACTCTTCCTCTCTCTGCTTTTTACCTTCCTGGTGACCTTCTTTACTTTCACTTCTCAGTATTTGCTCAGGACATTATTCTTGCTCTCACTTCACTTTCACACCTTTCCAACTACCTGAGTTAGCCATTTTAACTCCCCACTGTCTTCTGCTCTTGAGTGCTAGTGCTGCTCTTCTCTCAACAAACTTCAAGCACCACATGCCTTTTTGGCTCCTATTCACAACCTGCTGCATGAAGCTGGAAGAAGCCCCAGGCCTGTGTTCATTGGCTGCATTAAAAATTCATTTTATTCAACCTTAACTGGGACCACATTGCAGCAATGCAGTCTTTTTTATTTCTCCTTTACCAATTCCCTATCTTGTTCCCCAAAGAAGATACCCCAGACCTTCCTTCCCCTTTCAGGCCCTCCACACTTTCTCCTCCTTCCTCAGCTCAAGATCATTCCTCTTTAAAACTAGGGAAAAAAAGATACAGGCTATTCTGACAGCTCCCTCTTCTTCCACTCAAAACCCCTTGATATCACCTCCCACTCTCCCTACTCCATTCCCCCAAAGAATCCATTCCAAACCATTTCTTCACTCTTCAAGCTCCCCACACCATCTCCTCCACCCTCTATACCATCTCTCCATGGCTCTTACTATACTTAAAAAAAAAAAAATCGAGGCTATTATGAGAGCTCCTTCTTTTCCCCCTTTCTCTTTATCTCAAAATCCTTTCACATCATTTCCTACTTTCCCCTCCATTCTCTCAACTGACCGTATCCTCAATCATCTCCCTTCTCTCTCACACCTTCAATATATCCCTATCAACTGGTTCCTTCCCTACTACCTTCAAATATGCCCAAGTCTTCCCATCCTTAAAAAGCCTTTAGGCCCAGACTCAACTTTTCCCTCAGCAATCACCCTACAGGCATCCTTCCTTTTTAAGCCAATCTCCTTGAAAGACTAGTCGGTATTTGCTGCCCTGATTTCCACTCCTCCTTCACTTTGGACCCTTTCCATTCTGATCTTTCCTCACTCATCTGAAATCATTCTCTCCAAAATTACACTGATCTCTTAACTCCCAAATCTGACGGGTCTTTTTTCAGTCCTAATACTTCCTGATCTACCTGCTACACTGACATTATTGGCCATCCTCTACTGCTGGATACTCTTTCTACTGTGGGTTTTGGTGCCCTTGACTGTGGATGTTCTTCAAGTTTCTGTCCTGGGCCCTCATACCTTCTTTCTATTCTCCCTAACCTAAGTTCCCGTGGGTTCAACTAACAGCTTTATACAGATGACTCCTAGATCTAGATCTATATATTCAGTCCTCATTTCTACATTGAGCTTCAGTCCTAAGTCACCAATCATCTAATGGACATTTCAACCTGGATGTACAATGTCTAAAACTGAACTCATTTTCTTACCTCTAAGCCCTCTCTATTATTTTATTTCTGTCAAAGGCACACATTCAGGGTGTCTCGAAGTCATAATCTCAATGATATCCTCTACTCTCTCCCTCTATTAACCCTGGCCAATAGTAATTGCTTAATAATAAACATAGCTTACATTTATATAGTGCTTACTAGAATTATGTGGCAGACACTGTGCAAAGCATTTTACAATAATTATCACATTTGATAATGCCATTTTTACCTTCATAACTATCTCATTTAACTCCTTTTCTCCAACGACAAAACCACCAACTTAGCTCAGGCCCTTATCACCTCCTGCTTAGATTACTGTAACAGATTCCTAATTGGTATCCCGGTCTCTTAAGGTTTGCCCCACTCCAATCTATCCTACACACTGTTGGCAAAATAATTATCCTTAAGTGCAGTTCTGACCATATGATTCCCATAATCAGCTAACTCCAGAGGCTTCCTATTGCCCCTAGGAAAAAACTACAAATTTCTCTGTCAAGCTTTTAAAGCCAGATATAACCTGGCCCTAACCTACTTCTTCAGCCTCATTAAACAGTAATCCCTCTCTCACACTGTGACCAAGTTAAAGAGCCTTTTCTCTGTTCCTCCCCCAGGACAAACCATGTCCCATCTCCATGCTTTTGCACTAGTCATTCTTCCCTCCCTCCCATCCCTCACTATTTACCTCTGTCTGCTTCACAGATTCCCTCTCTTCCCTTAAGATTCAGCTCAGGCACAATCTTCTGCATGAAGCCTGTCCTGATCCCCTAAATTCTTAGTGCCTTCCTTCCCAAACTACCTTGTTTTAACTACTTTGCAAATATATCCATACTTATGCTGTAGATTTATTATATACACTCTCTCCCCATTAGAATGTAAGCTCACTGTGAGTAGATTATTTCCATCTTTGTATTTGTATATGCAGTGCCTTGCATAGTACCTAGCACAAAGTAGGCACTTAATATATATTACTGATTTAAATAAAAGATGAAAAACCTATCCTCCCACCTTTCAACCCAACCAAAACTTGTAATTTGTGTACATTAAAGTTTAAACTTTTAAAGAAGGTAGGGTCCCATCTACTATTAGCAAAAATAAATTCAATTTTCCCTTCCCCTCCTCTCCCTCAAAAAAACCCCAAAAAACAAAACCAAATAAATAAATAAATTCAATTTTAGATTGTATCACACAATCTGACCAAACAGCTAAAAAATAGAAATTTAAACTTTCAATTAAAGATGCCCTAAAATATAGCCAATTTGTAACAAGAAACATTCAACTTTGAAAAATATGAAAAGTATATTAAAATGCTATGGTTGTAAAACTTCTAAATTCAAAAGGTCACAAATATCCCCACCTATAAATTTTAACTTTTAAGTGGATAATAAAAGATTAAATGAAATAAAGCCAACAAAGGTGATTTATGAGATGAGAATTTTGTGCATTTAATTGGTTGTGATGCTATAAAATATCTTAAATATTCCATAAAATACTAAATGGACAAAAATAACTTCCCCTCGGGGCAGGTAGGTGGAGCAGTGGATAAAGCACCAGCCCTGGATTCAGGAGGACCTGAATTCAAATCAGACTTCAGGCACTTGACTCATACTAGTTGTGTGACCCTGGGCAAGTCACTTAACCCCCATTGCCCTGTCCCAACATTAAATTAAATGATAATTTCCCCCTCTAAAAAACTCTAATATCATCATGTTGTCTTGCAAATTTATCGCCCCACACACCTCCACCCCCAAGTTCCTAACCTGTCTATTGACAGGGAACTAAAAGAATCCATAATAAACTGCCAATAACCTCTGAATAGTTTGTTTATTAGCTACTGACCTAAAACAATTAGAAAAGTATAACCTAAAAACTTAACATCAGTTTTATCCAGCCATTTCAACTATGTGTTTCATGGTTTTTGGAAAAGTTCCTTAAAAAAAGATTATGAGAGAGCTATCAAGAATAAAGACCAAAATTACAAGTGAAGACCATGGTTCAGATTTTCACTCAAATTCTAAATACTTTTATCTTCAACACATAACCATAACAAGCTTCCTAGACCACGACAAATTAGAAATCAAAATTAGGAATGCTGCTCAAGGAAGGTATACTGACTGCATAAAAAGTGACAACTGACAGGAAAAAAATTTTTTAAAATATATTTTTATATATTTATATGTGTGTATATACACACACACACATATATATGTGTAAACAAAAACAAGTAGATATAAGAAAGCGAACAGAATAGCAGTAAAGGGCCATTTAGTGTAGAAGCTATAGTTCTACATACCTCAGGATCCCTGAAGGGCATCATTGTTAGTACAGGATAGTCAATTAATATTCATAATGATGACTCTAAACCATTAAGAAAAGGCTAACTTTTGTTCAGTATTCCCTGTTTTAGAGCAAACATTTACAAAATTTATGTTTAGAGCAAATATACACAAAACATTTCAGTTTCCACTGAAATGGTCCAATTCAATTCAATAAATATTTATTAAGTATATTGTCAAAAATAAAACGTTATACCACTTAATTGAGTAAGATTCAGACAATAGGAATATTCATTTTTTTCCCCATTTCTGGTTAATGTCAACAGACAAAAACAGTCCTTGGAAAGCAATGTATTTGTTCATTTTAAATCCTCATCTCCAATATAGAAATGGATAACTACAATAACCACACTGCATACATACTTACATCAATAATGCATATTAATTTTTGCAAGAAATATACATGTTCAAAATCTTTAACCCATATTGCTAAACAGTCACCTCAGAGCTAATAAATAAATAAATAAATAATTTAAGGCATATTTTGCCTATTTTCAAGCTGAAAATCACCTGTCAATTCACTAATTAGTCCTTAAATAGTTAAAATGTCTGAAATTAAGACCAAGATCTTATTATCTACATGGATAGACAAAAAGCCAAAATTTAAATTTCTATCTGAGAAAATCAGACAAGCACATGAGATACAATTATCTTCGAGGTGGACCTACAAGCTACAAGCAACTAGTTACATCATAAAACAATGCTGAAATTCAGGAAGCACCTAGGTAAGGCTCTTTAAATAATTTAACAATTCTTGCATTAATATAAATAAAACTGCTACTCTTGAGGTTGGTAAATTTAACTCCTACATAATATACATAAACTTTTCTTGCCACTCCACCTACCTAATAGAGCAGCAAAAATAGGAAAACGATTTGGATTCAGGTCCAGTTGCTTGGCAACTTCATGCATCAGATATTGGCTTGTTGTGAGACTTTTCCCATTACGGCTCAGTTTTAGGGCATGGGCACTGAAATAGTAGGGGATGTTGCACAATGCATAATCAGAGTCATATGCAACCAAGCCATGGAAACCATTTTCTCTGCAGAAAGCAATTACTTCTTGATGATGATCCTCAATGCTCTGTGCAACCTATGTAAATGGGGAAAAAAGCATCAAATGTAATGTTAAAAAGAAACAATGATTTCTTACAAAACAAGAATCATAGTGACATAATTGTTGTTAAAGAATCTGAGAACTCTAAGGTTATTAGTATATTCGAGTAACTCAAACTGTCAAAAATAATCTGGCCACTTATTGCTAAATCCCTAAAGCAGTTCTTTAGCTAGAGTCTATGAATCTTATTTTTTAAATATTGTAAAAACTGTCTTTCATTGTATGCATTTCTAAACATTACTCTGAGAAGGGTTAACTAGGCTTCAGGCTGCCCAACGGCTCTAAGACACAAAAAAGGGCAAGAATCCCTATCATAGTTAATAATCACTTCAAAGAAATGAAATACTTTTAACATCAAAATATATTCACAAAAGCCATCTTCTTAATTTTCTACTAAACACCTTGTCATAAGAAACCGATTTAAATTATCTTCTGTTCAAAAACTTAATGATACTTTACCATATTACAATTTGACTTAGAAGTTCTGCAGTAAAGTATCAAGTAGGGCACATCCTTGAAAACAAAGTACCATTTAACCCAGTATCTCATTCAGGATTCTTCAAAAAAAAAAAAAAAAAAAGAAAGGAAAGTAGGAAAAAGAAGAAAAATGGGTAATGCTGGGGAATGGGGAGGCACGAGCATGCACACCCTCAGGGCATCTATTTTATGTCTGTGAAACTCTCTAAAGGCAAAGGATATGCAGCCTAAGCCACCAAAGATACTTGCATAAAATTCTATAGTTTTAATATATGACATAATATATGAGGACTAAAAATAGGGCTTTTTTCCTTCTATTTCTCTACCTACTTACAGTATATCTAAATTCATAAAATAAAATCATAAAGTCTCACCATCTAAACATATTTATGCATAAAAATATGCAGCCAACTAGTATTTATTACAAGCCTATATATGTGGGATATGAATTCTAATAATTCATAAATCAAAACTACTTCAAAGAAATTACTCTGTAAGATAAAAAATATATTTAAAAACCAGCTTCTTAATTATCTATTAAACACCCTAGCAGAAAAAAATCAAGACTGAGATTTCAAAGACAAGGAAGAAACACAAAAGAGAAACAATCCCTATGGACACCTAAATCATACATGGCACCTTTTAACAATTTTTTCTACATTGAAGGTTAAGAGGTCTCCTTTCCTAGATATAACTTAGCAAAGGACCTAGGGTATGAGTTGAGACCATGTGACCTGCAAAAAAGACTCCCTGAATGTTGTATAGATACCTAATGAAGGATTTATAAGAGGGCATAAAAGCAAGGGTCAATCTGAACCATGAGATGGAGGACTCAGATCAATAACATTACAGATCTAAGGAAGTAACAAACCCTAAGTATGGGGAGAAGAGATGATTTTCAGCAATTCTATTGCCAAGTACTCCGACAAGACCTCTGATGCTACACCAAGTAAATTTCTTATGGAATTCAAATTGTGTCATAGAAATGATTCAGGTGGGGCAGCTAGGTGGTGCAGTGGATAGAGCACTGGCCCTGGATTCAGGAGTACCTGAGTTCAAATCTGCCTCAGACACTTAACACTTACTAGCTGTGTGACCCTGGGCAAGTCACTTAACCCCAACTGCCTCACTTAAAAAAAAAAAAAGGAAAGAAAAGAAATGATCCAGGTGAATCTAAAAAGTGAGTTCTAGAGCAGTGAACCAGGGATTCTTAGCCTTCTTTGTGTCCTGGCTCCCTTTGGCAGTCTGGTAAAACCTATAAATAGATATAAAAATATTCTTTAAAGAGAAGTTCATGGCCCCTAGGTTAAAAACTCTCAGCATACAGTGGATAGAGAACCGGCCCTGGAGTCAGGAGTACCTGAGTTCAAATGCGGCCTCAGACACTTAACACTTACTAGCTGTGTGACCCTGGGCAAGTCACTTAACCCCAATTGCCTCACTAAAAAAACAAAACAAAAAAAACAACCTCTCAGCATAGATTTAAAATCTAACAAGTCAGGGGTGGCTAGGTGGTGCATTGGATAGAGCACCAGCCCTGGATTCAGGAGGACCTGAGTTTAAATCTGGCCTCAGACACTTGACACTTACTAGCTGTGTGACCCTGGGCAAGTCACTTAACCCCAATTGCCTCACCCCCCCCCCAAAATCTAACAAGTACAAAGGAGCCCTTGCTCAACCAATTAAGCCAAGTTTGCTATAAAGCAAATTTCCCTGGGAGAATCCTATTTCCCACTCATCTGGCTTTATAAGTCTCACACTAATCTCTCTATAAATTATTTTGCCCAACTATAATAAAATCATACTGTAAGAACCAGTAATCCTCTCCCAATAACACATTAAATATTTTTTAAATCTGTGATTTCATTGGTGTATATGTTCCCTCCACCAAGGAAAAACGATATCTGAAAGTTGTTGCTGAAAAATGTATTATCTCTTTACAGCCAACCTTGGGGCTGGGCTTTTAAGTTTAGACAGACTCAAGTATGTATGAAGTCTGGCATATGGTCACTGAGCTTGTAACAGATTTGTAAGCATACTTCTTCACTGCCTTAACTTCTACCAAGTTTAGCCTGTATAGGCTCTGTTGGCATAGTTGCCTCTATAAGGCATGAGGAGGACTTTACTAGATATGAAATAATATATTTACAGGAAAAACAAATATCTAACTGAGACACTAATCCACTGCTGGTGAAGTTGTGAACTGATCCAACCATTTTGGAGAGTAATTTGGAACTATGCCCAAAGGGCTATCAAACTGTGCATACCCTTTGATCCAGCAATGCCACTACTAGGTTTATATCCCAAAGACCTCCCCAAAAAGAGAAAAAGACCTATCTGTACAAAAATATTTACAGCAGCTTTTTTTGTGTTGACTAGGAATTGGGAATCAAAAGAATGTCCATCAATTGGGGAATGGCTAACTTAAGCTGTGGTACATGACTATAATGGAATATTATTGTGCTATAAGAAATAACAAGCAGGATGATTTCCAGAAAGGCCTGGAAAGACTTATATGAACTAATGTATAGTGAAGTGAGCAGAACCAGGAGAACGTTGTACCCAGTGACAACAATACTGTTTAATGAAGAACTGTGAATGACAATTATTCTCAGCAATACAATGATCCTAGAAAATCCCAAAAGACTAATGATGAAGCATACTATTCACCTCCAAAGAAA
Organism: Dromiciops gliroides; assembly: GCF_019393635.1. NCBI lineage: Eukaryota > Metazoa > Chordata > Mammalia > Microbiotheria > Microbiotheriidae > Dromiciops > Dromiciops gliroides. Next base: position 696,544,304 of record NC_057861.1, on the reverse strand, counting down.
GAACTGATATTGATAACCACAGACTGAAGCATGCTATTTTTCACTTTCTTTTATTTTTTTCTTTTATTCAAGTTTTCTTGTACAAAATTACTAATATGGTAATGTTTTACAAAACTGCACATGTATAACCTATATCTGATTGCTTACTGCCTCAGAGAGGAGGGAGGATAGGGAGGGAAGGACAGACAGAATTTGGAACTCAAAACTTTAAATAAAAATGTTTATTACCCACAAAAACAAACAAATTTCTAGTGACATGCAGAATTGTTCTCATTGTGCCTCTTATACTTACTAGCTATGTGATCTTGGGCAAATCACTTGACTTCTGTCTGGTTCAGTTTCCTTAATGCAATGGCCTGACACATATTAAAGGCTATATGAATGCAGACTATGATGATGATGCTATACTCAAGTATTGTCATAAAATAAGAATAATGAATCAAGTATGTTAATCTAGGACAATGGTTTTCAAAGTATGGTCCACAGACCTCTCAGAGTCAACCAAGTCCCTTACAGGGGGTTCAAATGATTTTCTTAATACTCCTTCAATGTTATTTGTCTTTAAAAAATACTTCTTCCCTTCTCCAAAAAAAAAAAACCCAAAACAAACAAAAAAAATCTTGTCATTCTGTGGCTGCTAGTGAGTACAGTATCTGTGGAAATATAGATGTATTGGATGAAAACGGAAAAAACCCACCATCTTAGACCTTTAATGATATTTCCCAGTCTTAATGATCACTGGCTCCCACTGTGGCAAATTTTTCATCTTTTAGATATCCAAAGAGTAGTGATCTCTGAAAACCACTCTTACTAAACTCCCATTCCTTCAGCAAAATCTCTAAATCTGTTATGCATGAATGACTAATACCTTAATAATTAGGGCTGTCCCAAAGTGGAATGGGATGCTGAAGGCAGAAATACATTCCTAAATGCGGGAGAACTTGCAGCAAAGGCAAAGGACACTTATCTATGATCGCATAAAGAAGATTCTTGGGTTGCACTTGACTCAATGGCCTCTAAAATTCTGCTAAATGAAATTCTATGATGTAGGCTGGTTATGGCTACTTGGAAATCAGCTATTCCCCCATCGATTACATTATATTTATTGTACCAATTCGACAATTCAACAAATATTTATCAGTATCTACCATGTACACAAAGCAGCCTGATAATGAGACTGTGAATACCAAGAACAAAAAAAGTCCCTACCCCCAATGAGCTTACATTTAACTAGCCTGAGAAAACTGAAGTTCAAAGAATTAGTTCCTTTTCCAAAGTCACAAAACTAATTAATGACAAAGCCAGAGCAAAAGTCTAGCTCTCCTGACTCCAGGTCCAGTGTTCTTTCCACTACACAAAGAGACAAGTGTTCAATGAAAACACCTTGGAGAGCAAATTTCTTTGAAGGGAAATATAAAATATGGACAACATGGAGGAAGACTTCAAAATGCGAATTAAATCAAGTATTGGGGAGATTAGTACTTAAATATTTCTAGGCTTCTCTCCACTTACCTTTTCAGATTTTCCATCCAGCCTCCTATCATTTGACAGTGCCTTGCCATTTTCTACCCCTGATATTTTCCCTCACTTATCAGAAATGCCTCCCTTTTTCTTTTCTCCCACCTATGTCTTGGTCAATGGGGGGGAGGGGAGGGGGGGGGTGTTAAATGATTTGCCCAGGGTCACACAGCTAGTAAGTGTCAAGTGTGTGAGGCCGAATTTGAACTCAGGTATTCCTGAATCCAGGGCTGGTGCTTTATCCACTGCGCCACCTAGCTGCCCCCTTAGTCATTTTTAAGACACAATCAAGCTCTTCCACAAAACCTTCCCAGAGTACTCCAATCCACAGTAATCTTTCCCCTACTTTGAATCAACTACAACAAATACTATGGAGAACAAACACATGCCAATAAATCAATCCCATGCTTTATTGTGTTGTATCATGAAACTTTCCATATCATAGTGTCTTGTTCCCAGCTAAGCTTCTTGAAGGCTCTCAAACTATAAAATTCAGAGTGTTTAAGCATAGTGCTTTGCACACAGTAGGAATTTAAATCTCAAGACTGATAGTCAATCTGTAAGGTAAAACTTCTTTTCTAAAAAGCTGAATCACCCTCTAATTTAGTTTTGTGAATCAAAACTTTCACATTCAAGTTTGCTTAAAGTAAAAGTAGGGAACCTGTAGTCCTTGGCCTAATTTTAACTTGTATGTGGCAATTTTTCTAAAATTAAGAAACTCTTTATGCCAATAACTTTGTAGCGACACAAAATTGCTTTTAAAATTCACAAATAGGAATATTGTGCCATAAGGATTCTTTTCTTTGTTCTAGTTACAAATAATATATCTTATATTTATTCAGTCTTAGAAAAGGACTACAAAATAAGGAATCAGTAGATTAAAAAAAAAACTCAAGACAAAACCTTTAAGATTACTTAAAAATAAGGAGGCAGCTAGGTGGATAAAGCACCAGCCCTGGATTCAGAAGGACCTGAGTTCAAATCTGGCCTCAGACACTTGACACTTACTAGCTGTGTGACCCTGGGCAAGTCATTTAACCCCCATTGCCCTGCAAAAAACAAAAACAAACAAACAAAAGGTTACTTAAAAATACCTTATTCATTAAGAGGGAAAAAAACAAACCAGGCTCTTAAAAAAAAAATCTAACTGTAAATTCTCAAAGAGGATGACTGTAGGAAAACCTCTTTTTTAAAAATGCACAACAGCAAAGAACAGCAGATCAAATACAATCAGACACTTGGGTAAACCAATTCCATTTAAGAAATGCTCTTCCTTAATAGATCTTCTTTTCTGGTAACCAACCAGAAAATCTTCTGTTAAGGTTTAATCAGGGAGGAAAAAGAGAAAATATGCTATTAGGTAATGTTATTCTCAAGATCTGATTCTCTAAGGAATGGAATTTGGGAATAAGTGGCAAGTTGGTAGGGAAGAAATGATGATCACTCCTTTCTTCACCAGTCTCCACTTTTTTATACCCTTTCCTGCCTGCTTCTTACTTTCTATGGTCCTCTGCCCTAAATACTAATTTCTCTTTCCCCTTCTTCTTGCTACAGATATTTCTCCCTTTTGCCTCTCCTGCCCTAATTTCTTGAATGCTTCTTTTCCATTTCTCCAGCCCTTTCTAACTCTAAAAAAAGTGAGCTGTACCTTTTCTTTCAAAACTGTTTTTAAGGGTCAAATTGGTAAGCAATTTAATTCATTACAAGAGTTTAAATTGTTTTTTTACTTACAGGCAATATTTATTAGAGGAAAAGTTCCCTACTTTTGGCTTATAGCAAGGTATATCTGTGGGTCTGTTTTTGGGGGGGTCCTTGGGGCTTTTTTTTTTTTTTTGGAGACTAAGTATACCTACATTACCCAGGCTGAAAGTGCAATGGCTAATCACAGGACTGATCCCATTACTGATCAGCACAGAGGCTTTGACCTGCTCTATTTCTAACCTGAGCCAGTTTGCTCCTCAGGCAGCCTGGTAGCTACCCTGCTCCAGAGGGTTCACCATATTTATGTCAGAGTTAATGCAGACACCTGATCAGTTTTAGATCTACTGGAGCTAAGAATTCCCAAGTTCAAGTGATCCACTTATGTCACCCTCCTAAGTAGCAGGAATTAGATGTGTGTATTACCACACCTGGCACAAGTTAGAGTTGTAAAGATAAAACCAGAATTTGAGAGTTCCAGTTACCAGTTTACCCAGGTTTTTAATGCACCAGATGTTACGGCTTTAGAACATCAATTTTAAGTCATTCCCAGAGAGATGAAAGAGATAGGCAACTTAATTTTTTTAAAAGCAAGTAATATATAAACATTATTCTCAGTTTTATAAAGGTCATAGAAAACAAGTATTTCTACCTTTGATCTGTCTAAACATTACAGAAACTAAATTATTTGCATTTTTAATAGGAGAATAGAACAGTGTAATAGAACAATTGATTTTAAGTCAGTAGACCTGGGTCCAAAGACTAATTCTGCTATTTATTAACAATTCAAGTCATTCAACTTCAGTGGGTCTCAGTTTTCTCATCTATAAAAGGAGGAAATGGGCAATATTAATTTTTAAAGCTCTAAAACTGTGATGCTATGAACTAAGCTCTGATTAATTCCTGAGCCCAACTATACACTACCAGTGACTTTACAAAGCTATTATTGTACTTTGTAGGAAAGGAAATGAAACTTCAATAAATAAATGTGTTAGTTCCCAGTTCTTATATGACAAATATAACCTTTTTGTATGGAAAAAAAACCCAACAGACTGATAACAAAATTCACCAGGAAAGGAAGCAGAGAAAACCTTTTTTGTCTCCTTCCTTTCCCTACCAAAAAAAAAAAAAAAAAGCGAGGTAGCTGATATGTTTAAGGTATTCCCACTAACATCTTTTTCTAATAGCTGGTCCCAAGTAAAGTTACTTCCATAAACTAGGGAGCTAATCATAGCCGTTTCACCTATCAATTTCAAGTCAACATAAAGTACCTACTACTTATAAAATATTTTAAAAAATACAAAAATAAAAACAGTCATTGCCCTAAAAGAGTTTACAGAGGAATATAATATACAAGATAATTTGAAGGAGGAGATACTAGCAAGTGGGGAATAAAGAAAGGCTAAGCTTTGATAAAAAGATGAGATATATTAGATGACATTTGTGTAGTATTATAAAAGCTACAAAGGTTTGCATATATTTACAGATATCAGTTGATCCTAACAACCCTATGAAGTTTTACAGGTACTATCTCCATTTTATAGAACAGTAAACAGAGGCAGAGAGAAATAAGTGACTTGTCCATGTTCACACAGCTGAAAAAAACACGTCAGGACCAATACTTATCCTGAATAGGCGCCCATCACAGAATTAAAGTACTACACTTTGCTATACCACACTGCCTTTGAAGATTCTAACAAGCAAAAAATGAAGGAGTCTATTCCATACATGGTAGACAGCTTCTGTAAATGCATAAAGCAAAAAACATGGCATGTTGACCAGAGAAGAAATAATAAGCCAAATCTGACCAAAACAAAGTACATGAAAGGGAGTAAAATGAAATAAAGCTAGAGGTTGGAGCGTATAAAGTATTACTTAATAAACAGAAAGTTGGAAAAGATGACAAAAGATGACAATAATACTTTTTGGAGGGATTTTGAAAAGATAAGATTAACACATTTTTGATGGAAATGTGAATTGGTTCAACCACTCCTTTCTGAAAAGCAACTTGGAATTATTCTTTAAAAGGTGACTGAAAATAGTCACAACCTCTTCCTCAGAGATTCCATTGATAGCCATACACTTACAAAAAGGTCAAAAGATAGAAGTGAAGGTCCCATATACACCAAAATAGTCATAGTAACATTTATTATGATAGTAGGAGATAGAACTAGGGGGAAAAATAGATGGTCAACAACTGGAGGATGGCTGTAACAAACTGGCATATACAACAAATGTAATGGAATATCACAGTACAGTAAGCAACAATGAATACAAAGAATTCAGACAAACTTGGGAAGACCTACATAACAGAGGCAGGGTAAAGTAAGCAGAACCAAGAAAACAATGTCACAATGACTACCACAAGTGAAGTAGAAAGAACCAAAAACTGAATACAATGGAATTGAGACAGGAGAAAATGCACACTCAACAAGTGGTCAAGCCTCTACTTTAAGACCTCCAAAGAAGGGAAATAAATCCTTTACCTCTAGAAGTCCAATCCACTTTTGGACAACACAGATACAATTTTGCCTCTTTGTGACTTACACCCATTGCACCTGGCTGCTGCCCTTTAAGGTCAAAGAGGACAAACTTAGCTATCTTGTCTCTTGAGTATTCTCTTTTTCAGGCTAAACAGGTGCAACTTCTTCAAATCATCATCATATGTCATAGACTCACAGCCCTTCATCATCCCATCAGCTAGCCTCTGCACACTCCAACTTATCAATGAACTTCTTAAACCATCTTGCCCAGAACCAAAAATAATACTCCGGATGAAATACAGCAAAAGTACTTCATCTTCCTAGTACCAGAACCTATATAAGAGCTTTTTAAGCTGCCATATTATACTGCAGACTCCTATTATGCTTGCTGTCCACTGAAGCCTCCAGCTTTTCCAAAACAGCTCTCTACCCACACTTACATTGATGTTTTTTTAGACTCAAGTGCAAGACTTTACATTTATGTCTATTGAATTTCCTCTTATTAGATCAAGCCCAATGCTCTAGTCTTTAAAAAACCTTTTGAATCCTTCCATTGCCCCTCACAGTTAGCTATTGTTCCCAGCTTTATGTCATATGCAAAATTAATTAGCATTCCATGAGTACATTTATCCACATCATTGATTAAAATGTTAAATAGTAAAGGACCATGCCTATAACCCTGGAGTACTCCTTGACAGACAATGAAACAAGAACTACTATTTCAGTCTGGCCACCCTACTGGTTCTGAATCTAACTGTATTGGCTAATTCATCTCTCTATATTGTCTCCACAAGAATAGTTTGCTAAAATATTTTATTCAAATCAAGGTAAACTATATTCACAGTATTCTTCCATCTATGAGTTTAACAATGTGTCAAAAACAACAACAAAGTTTATATGACAAGAGCTGTTCTTGATGAGATCATGCTAACTCTTTGTCAAGCTCAGTGGCCTAGGGTTAGTCAATGCTTTTTTCATCCCACTTTTGAAAATTAGTCTACTCGGGGCAGCTAGGTGGTGCAGTGGATAGAGCACCGGCCCTGGAGTCAGGAGTACCTGAGTTCAAACCTCACCTCAGACACTTAACACTTACTAGCTGTGTGACCCTGGGCAAGTCACTTAACCCCAATTGCCTCACTTAAAAAAAAGAAAGAAAGAAAGAAAGAAAATTAGTCTACTCATCACCAATCTGATTTCCCTCGACCTTGCAAATATCACCAACAATAGCTCAACCATCTCATCTGCCAGGTCTTTCAGGGCCAGATGACTGACATAGCTCCTCTGGGTGAGGGAAATGAATTCATCAAGAGCAGCTGGGTGCTCTCCTATTAGATCTCCTTCTTTATATTTAATAGAAAGTCTCTGTTAATCATTTTTATTCTGCCATTCTCCTTGTAAAAGTCATTCTCCTTTGCAAAGAAATGGAGATTAAAAAAAAAAAAAAAACAACTGAACAGTTCATCACCTTATCTACCCCGAGCAAAAGTCTTATCATTTCTTGATCCTCTTGTAATTCCCAAAATAGTTAAAAAAACCAAACCAGCCTCAGATTGTTCCAGAGTTTTAGCTTTCCTAATACCATCTTTACGGGACTGTGTACATTCATACTAATTCTTTGTTACCTCATCTTGGTTCTATCTTTTGTACATTTCTTTCTAAAATCTATGCCGATTGCCATATGCCCTGTGCATCCACATTAACATCTAAAAACAAATCCCATTTTCTTCCACACTGAATTGCTTCCCTTTGTAGTTTTGGAATTTCAGTACCTCTAATTCCTCTTCTACTGGCTTGCCTGAATCTTCTGACTTAACAGAATCATACTTTCCCCAAATCAAGGGGTACTTTATTCTCCCAGGCATCCTGACCCATTGGACTTTGCCACCATGACTCAGTTCCTTCAGCCCCCTGGTACATTTCTCCACCGCTATGGTGGTGTTCCTCCACAAACCTCCATTTAGAGGAAGGACTCCCAAACTCTTGCATTCTTCTCCTGTTTGTGACTTTGCCCTTTACCATGTCCTCTAGAGGGTACCCTCCCTACCCATCAAAGCCTAACTCTTTAAATCCTTTTACTGTTGTCTTTCCCTATTAGGATATAAGTTCTTTGAGAGCAGAGACTTAGTATTTTTCCTTGTATTTGTACCCCCAGGACTTAATAAGGTACCTGGCACATAGTAAGAACTTAATAAATGCTTGATTACTGTCTTATAACTGCTAACGTGTTGGACTATGTGACTATATCTAAATTTCCTTCATTATTCTAGCACAAACTCTAAGATGGAATTATCACACACACCCCAAATTCCCATTATTTACACCCTAGCAACCAGTACCCCCTAATAGTTAGAATCAGATTCAAAATAGAATTTTCCCTTGTTAGTTCCTCCACCCTTTGAAGGATGAAATTATCACTAAGGAAAGTCAAAAAGTTGTTATTTGCTCTGCCTTTTTTCTTAATCAGGATAAGGGACAGGGGGAAGGGAGAAGATGTAGTGAAAGGGAGAAAGAGAGCCTATTTTGATACATGTTTAGATAATGTTTAGATAATGAAAGTTCTCCATCACTACTACATCATTCCTCTGGGTCAGACTTGTGATCTGTCTCCCAAACTCATCTATTTTCCCTTTTGGTACAAATAGTCTATAGAATTTACCAATGATAGCATTTGAATATAGTTGGTAATTAGGTCACATACATGCATCAAATAGATTTTGAGGCCCAGTTCTACCATTACTTGGTGACTTGTGGCACTGGGCAAGTTACTTAATCACTTTGAGGAAGGTCTCTTCCAACTCTAGAATTCCATGATTCTTTAATTCTCATACACACACATACATACACACACACAAATACTTTCCCCACTTATCTCTTTAATGATTAACCCAAAGAACCTTCTCACTAGTGTTTTCTATAGCTCTCTGAAAAACATTCTTAATTTAAAAAAAAGATGACAATTGGACAAAATGCACAATGCTGTGATGACAATCATCAGAAAAATTTATTTTTTGAGTGTGATTTCTGTTTATTTTTGCATTTATGAACACCTTTTTACAATGCCAGTAGATGTGTGTTCAGTTCAGTTTTCTACTCAGCCATAGCTTAATCACTGACATTTATCACCGGGAAGATATATTTTCATCGCAGCTCCCTCTATGTACATAAAACTGTAAACACCAAGATCACTTTTCAATAAACAATGTCCAAAAACTTTAAAAACAAAAAGAATCTACCAGTGATAAAGTCGCTTCTTTTCCTCTACTTCCACTTGACCTTCAGCCAAATACTTTCTCTTGTTTCTTTCCTCTGGTGCCTGGACTTCATTTTCAATATGCAATGCTACCCCATCCCCTCTTTTACCTATACTGTTTCTTGTGATTACAGTCTACTCATCTAGAATCACAGTCCAGTCATGGGATTCACTCCATGAGGTCTCAGTGATGTACTCAGTCAAATGTGCCCCCTTGTGGTACATGCCTCTGCTTTCTCCTGTTTGTTCCCTAAACTTTGGACATTTGTTGCATAGATACTTGAGGGGCTCTGAGGGGGCTCCTTTCTTGGACTTTGTCTTCTGTAAATTCATTGATATTCCATCTACTAATTCTGCTTCTTTCTCTGTGGATACATTTAAAACTATGAGGGATATACAAAGGCAGTCTTTTCACTCCCCCACATAGGATATTTTAGCTTAAATCCAATGACACCTCACAATACATTCTTACTAATCTTTGTTAACTGCAAACTGTCTCTGGCAATCAATTTCCAGTGCAGTTCTTGTGTTCCCCCCACCATCAATGTTCCCGCCCATCAGTGTGAGAGTATAAAAAGTCAACCCCAATTAGGAGGAAGCTTTTATGGTAAGATTTAGAAAAAGGTCAATTATATATGCCATGACATATATTAGTAATATATTTCATTGTGAAACACACCTGTCTCTGAGAAGCAAAGTTCACAACCAAAAAAGCCTCTCCTCATACTTATTTATTCCTCAACAACTAATGTTATAGGGACAGCTAGGTGGCACAGTAGATTAAGCACTGACCCTGGATTCAGGAGGACCTGAGTTCAGATCTGGTCTCAGACACTGGATACTTACTAGCTGTGTGACCCTGGGTAAGTCACTTAACCCTCACTGCCCCTCAAAACAAAAACAAAGACAAAAACCCTAATGTTACTTTGGTACTAAAATTAAAGACCTGGGTTCAAATTTGGCCTTAGACACTTACAAGCTGTATGACACTGAGCTAGTCACTTAACCTGTTTGCCTAAATCTACTGGAAAAAGAAATGGCAAACCACCCCAGTATCTTTGCCTTTTCTTGGACAGTATTGGTGTGCTATGTGGTCTATGAGAGTCAGTCACAACTGAAGTTAAAACAGAAAAGCATTACTATTAAAGCCATAAGAAAACATTAGTATTCATGTTGAGTACTGCTATATTTAGTTGGTACACTATTCTGATCCTCTGTCAACCCAAAGTAGAGAGTGACCTAAATCATCTTTTACAAGGATCTCAAATATTTCCTATTACCGGGGATACTTAAAGAGGTAGCTGGGTATTGAAATGGATAATAATCCCGGACCTGGAGTCAGGATGACCTGAGTTCAAACTTGCTTCAGACACTAGAGGTGCAAGTCACCTAACCTCCCTAAGCCTCAGTTTCCTCATTCATAAATGTGGATAATCAGGGCACCCACCTCTTGTTGTGAGGGTAAAATGAGATATTTGTACAGTGCTATATAAATGCCAGCCCTGATAAATGATGATCGTGATGGTGATACTGACATTTTAGAAACTTAGAGACCATAACTCAATGTTAATTGCTAGTAGCTAACTAGTCCATTTACTGAATTTAAAAATTTGTGATTATCAACTCTATCTTTAAAAAAAAAAGTTGGGGGCAGCTAGGTGACCCAGTGGATAAAGCCCCAGCCCTGGATTGAGGAGGACCTAAGCTCAAATCCAGCCTCAGACACTTGACACTTAACTAGCTGTGTGATGTTGGGCAAGTCACTTAACCCCAAATGCCTAACCAAAAAACAAACAAAAAACACACAAAAAAAGTTGGAAAAATGTTATTTTATTAAAACGTTTAGGGGCAGCAAGGTGACGCAGTGGATAAAACACTGGCCCTGGATTCAGGAGGACCCGAGTTCAAATTCGGCCACAGACACTTGACACTTACTAGCTGTGTGAACCTGGGCAAGTCACTTAACCCTCATTGCCCCCCTAAATAAAGTTTAGTGTTGTTACAGGTGAAAAATGTCCAATCTGAGTCAGTGGTCCATCAAACTAAAAGCCCTCCAGTAGTCTGGATTGGCTGAAGTTTCTTTAATGTTACGTCTCTCGAATGCTGGCACACCAATCATGCTGGCCCTATACTAAGCTAAGAATGAGGATAATAATAGGTAAGATTTGTGTATCACTTTTAGACTTGCAAAGTGCTTTATATTCTTATCTGAGCCTCAGAGCAGCCCTATGAATTAGGTGATATTATGAGTCCCATTTTACAGATGAGGAAATGCAGGCTGAGGGAGGTTAAGGGACTTACCCAGAGTCATACAGCTAATAAGTGTCTAAGGTAGAATTCAAATGCAATTCTTCCTTATTTCCAAGATAACAACAAGCATATAATTAATCATTTGACTCATTCTAAATCACTTCCTAAACACCAAGTAACAACAGGTTCAAAAGGTTTGTGTTTCTAAGTAACAGAATTTATCATTCCAAATCACGGAATACCAACCATCTCCTCTGCTAATAATTTATTGTCAAGTTTAAATCAACATTCTAGGTATGATGCCTAGAAACATTCAGCTTGATGTAAGTAGGGATAGTAGAACACAAGAAATCTTGAGGAAACCAGACGAGCTTCAATCCAAAGCGTGGCTTTTTCTGGAACTCATGCTCCACTGAGCGAAGTCAAGGAAATCACTTCCTCTCTGATGGTGGGACGACATGATATCTAGAGATCCACCCAAGTGTACAATTTTAAGATGTATTCTTTGAAGCAGAGCACTGGTGCTGACTAACAGCAACAACTCTTCCCATTTTGTTTCTGAATCCTTGGAAACTAGAACAGTGCCCATTGCATGTATAGAGAAGATACCAGATAAATGATTCGTCAGTTAAAGTAGCAGACAAGTACCTTACCCATAAAAAAGGTGTGATTTCCATTTAGTTAAAAATAGGTTCTAGTTGGTCTGAAGATAAAGTGACACTGAAATCACAAGTCTTAATTGTGAGTGACAGCATAATATTAAACTAACCTTCAGTCACAAATATTTAGGTTTTTATACTTGCTTGTAGCTTTGCTTCATGTTTGTTAAATTTATCATGTATCAGCAGTATGACAGGATTTTGGTCAATAATGTGCTGTACTGGAGAATATTTTTATAAAACTGCAGAACTATAGAAGATGGAGGTGAGCAAAAAGAAACGTTTGCACAATACTTTAAAATGTAGAGAAAACTGGCATTAATTTTAACCATAAACCTATTTATGAAAATATAGAATTGCATTATGTCAATACAAATGTTTAACTAAATACTCTTATTAAAAACAAAAACAATAATTCTTGACAAATACGCAATTTTACATGAACAAGACTGTATTTATATTAATCTAAATAAGATGAATATAGTTGTTTAAAAAACCAAACAAACACAAATACTGGGGGGGTATGGGGAACCAAGTAAATAAATAGTTCAAAATGCCATGAATTCAGCAACTTTTGAAAGTAAGGAAAAACAAAGCAGGAGTAGCCCATTATAGTAGTGAAAAGGTGGTGGTGGTGGTAGTATTTATTTAGCACTATGTGTCTGGAAAACTTTTTACATATTAACTCAACTGTGGTCTGAGGAACTGGGTTTTTATCCTGGCTTTGCAATTTACCCATGTCACTCCAGATGTGATAAACTTTCTGGGTCTCAGTTTCCTCATCTGTATAAATGAGGATATTACAGAAGATGAAGTAACAGAACTAAGAAAATATTTGCTACAAGGTTTTCTAAGTCTCATAATCAAGATAAGAAATTAATTCAAATACATATGAATACAAGTCATTCCCCAATAAATAAATGGTCAAAGTATTCAAAAGAACAAGAAGTTTTCAAAGAAAAAAATCCAATTTATCAACAATCATGAAAAAATACTCTAGAAATCACTAATTGAATAAATACAAATTAAAACAACTTTAAGATTTTGCCTCACACCTGTCAGTTTGGAAAAGATGAAAAGAGAGGAAAATGACAAATGGTAGATGGGGTGTGAGAAAACAGGCACAAGTGTGCTGCTGGTGATGCTCTGAAGTAGTCAAACCACTGTGGAATGCAAGTTAGAAGTATAACCAGAAACTGTGCATAACCTTTGATCCAGCTATACCAGTGCTGTCTATACACAAAGGAAAGAGGAAGAAGATCTACATGTATAAAAACATTCATGCAGCTCTTTTCATGGTAGCCAAAAATCAGAAACTAAAAGAATGTCCTTCTATTGGAGAATGGTAAAACAATCTATGGCATGTTAATGTAATGAAATGTTATTGTACCATAAGAAATAAATGATCAATTTCAGAGGACACTACGGTAAGACCTCTTAGAACTGATGCAGACTAAAGTGAATAGAAGCAGAACAATTTATACAACAAAAACAACATAGAGAAAAACAACTTGGAAAGACTTTAAAAAGATACAAATCCAAAAGAATGAAGATGAAACAAGTGACTGATTGATAGGTGATGAATTTTGGACATGGTTAATGTGGAAACTGATTTTGTTAGACTATGCAGCTATGTATTAAGGGATGTCTTTTTTGTTTGTTGCATTTTAACCCTCAATGAGTATCAGAAGGACAGATTAATTTTCCAAACTGTTTATTCACTGATAAAAAAAATAGCTAAACAGGACTCTGCAGCAGTGGAAAAATAAAATAAGGGACTGACTTTGTTTTTAAAGAGTTATTTGGGGGGCAGCTAGGTGGCACAGTGGATAGAGCATCGACCCTGGAGTCACGAGCACCTGAGTTCAAATCCAGCCTCAGACACTTAATGCTTACTAGCTATGTGACCCTAGGCAAGTCACTTAACCCCAACTGCCTCACTATTAAAAAAAAAAAGTTACTTGGGGGAGGGGGCAGCTAGGTGGTGCAGTGGATAGAGCACCAGACCTGTATTCAGGAGGACCTGAGTTCAAATCCAGTCTCAGACACTTAACATTTACTAGTGGTGTAACCCTGGGCAAGTCACTTAACCCCAATTGCCTCACCAAAAAACAAAAACAAAAACCAAACCAAGAATTACTTAGCGGAGCAACTAGGTGGTGCGGTGGATAAAGCACTGGTCCTGGATTCAGGAGGACCTGAGTTTAAATCCAGTCTCAGACACTTGACACCTACTAGCTGTGTAACCCTGGGCAAGTCACTTAACCATCATTGCCTCACCCACCCACCCACACACACACACACACACAAAAGTTACTTGGGAAACTAAGAAGTTAAGTAACTTTCTTGCCCACAGTCACACAAAGTATTATTTCAAAGGCTGGTCATTATGGCCAGACCTCTATTTACTACGTCACACTGCCTCTCCTTAGCCTATCTTTTTCTGACTTGTCTTCCTAGAATATCTCTTGTCAAATATTTACTATATAGTCCCAATATCTTCCCACAGCTATAGCTACCAACACTGAATAGAACCTCTGTACTGCTTACCAAACATTTTCATGACAATTTCCACCGCTGGATAAGACTTTCTAGTTTGGGAGGACCAGCTTACACTTGACTAATATAAAGCTTAGACATGTCACTTTTATGCCATGAAGAATAAAAGTAGGTATTTAATGGATGAACATAGAATTCTATGGAACCATATAGTTCCATTAGAGGTAATTTCATCCAATTCTGTCATTTTATAGATTGGGAAACTGAAGCACCAAAAGGTTGATTTACTCAAACAACATAGAGGATTTAAAACAGGGGGAAAAAATTCAACCAATCATCAGATCATGGAAAAGCTTCTAAGAATCCCAAACTCAGGTAGCCATGGATGCTACTCACAAGTTCCTGGGATATATGCACTGTAAATAGGACTAGGCTAGAGTCAAATTCTTAGAATTTCTTAAATTGTAGGCTGTGAATTCTCAGAGAAACTAAAACATTTATGTAATTCTAAAGAATATAACTATGGATTACCGCAAAAGGCTTCATTTCTCAAATATAGAGAACTGAGTGAAATTCATAAGAATATAAGTCATTCCCTAATTGATAATTGACCAAAGGATACGAACAAGAAGTTTTCAGAAGAAATCAAAGCTATCTATAATCATATGAAGAAATGCTCCAAATCACTACTGATTAAAGAAATGCAGATTAAAACAATTCTGAGGTACCACCTCAGATGGGCTAATGTGACAGAAAACGAAAATGATAAATGTTGGAGTAGATGTGAGAAAACTGGAACAATACTGCACTTGTGGAGTTGTGAACTAATTCGACCATTCTGGAGAGCAATTTGGAACTATGCTCAAAAGGTTGTCAAACTGTGCATACCCTTTGACTCAGCCATACCAATAATAAATCTATATCCCAAAGAGATTTAAAAAAAAAAATATATATATATATATATATATATTTCTAACAGCTCTTTTTGTGGTGGCAAAGAATTGGTAATTGAAAGTATGCCTAACAACTGGGGAATAGCTGAACAAGTTGTGGTATGTGCTTGCGATGTAATACTATTGTGCTATAAGAAATGACAAGCAGAATGATTTCAGAAAAAGCTGGAAAGATTTACAAAAATTGATGCAAAGTGAATGAGCAGAACCAGGAGAACAATGTACACAGTAACAGCAATGATCTACTGTGAATGACTTAGTTATCCTGAGCAATACAATGATTGATCTCAGACAACTGAAAAGGATTAATGATGAAAAATGCTTTCTATTTCCAAAGAACCGATGGGAGTCTGAATACAGATCAAAGCATACTATTTTTCACTTTATTTTTTTATGTCTTTTTTTTTTGGTCTGTGTCTTCTTTCACAACATGACTAATATGGAAATAATATGTTTTGCACACATTTATAACTGATATAAAATTGCTCCCCCCTCCCTGCCCAGGGGACAGGGGAGGGGAAGGAGGTAAGCAGAGAATTTGGAATTCAAAATTTATAAAAATTAATGTTAAAAATTGTCATTACATGTAAGTGGGAAACATTTTTTAATTTTACAAAAGATTAGAGAAAATAAAAATTATAAGAATGTTTCTTATAGACTTCCAAAGATTACTCATCAAAAGCCTGCTCCGTTCTTCCTAAATTTTGTTTGCTAAACACTTCAGGAAGAAACAATATCAAAAATACAAATTTATTTCCTTATGTAAATTTTACTTATCTCAACCATGTTTTTACAGAGTTCAATTTTTCTTTACAGAATTCCAATCCTGAGAAAAAGAGAATGAAATTTAAGCAAAGCATTTATTCTGACCCTGTAAATAGCTGAGCCTAGCGAGTATAAAATGGGGCCAAGATGTTCAAGATTTTAAATAATTTTTATATAAATTTGGTTTTAAATGGCTCATACAGTTCAGTTAAGAAAATCTACTAAAAAAAACCTGTTTACTCAGGTGTGAAAGAACAGAATGGGTCAATCAATTCTGGAATCACCAATTCCCTATGTTCTAAAAGTATACAAAAGGAATGGTGTTATTTAATAATGAACTTTTGCTAGTAAAGACATCCAAAAAGAAATCTGTAGTATTTTCAATTTCATACTAGTCAGTCTCATCATTCCCGCCCCCCCCCCCCCACTTAAGGTCACAAAGCATACATGCTACTTATGTGCAAGAAAAACTCAATACAAAGTTTGGAATGACCCCACTTTAAAACTGCCTCTCGCCTACAAATCAAGTTTGGGAGCATGTACCCTGAAGAAAAACACAGATAATTTAAACAGAATAATTTAATACCAAAGTGCCCAAATAAAAATAAGCAGGATTCATTCCAGTTTTAAAGGTTAAGAAGCTCAAGGCATTGGGAACATCTTCTATGATACGAGCTACAGCTGAATTCAGATTAGGCTTTTTAATAGTATAAGTAAAAATAGGTAGTGACCTTACTTCAATTCCTCATAGAATCATACTATTTGGAGCTGGAGGGGACCTTAGAGAAAGCCTCATCCATACCCTCACCTAATGATAAGGACACCAGGCCCAAAGAGGTAGAGTGAGAGCTGCCAAAAGACCATTTAAGTAAGTAAGTAGGAACAGAACTGGAACTTCAATTTAAGTTTCTGTGTCTCTGGTTTTAGAGTTAGAAAGAATTTCACTCAAGCTCATCACTTTACAGAAGAGGAAATCAAAGCCCAGTGCAATCAGCTGACTTGCCCAAGGCCACATGTTAACTGGGAGGAACTGGGACCATAGGGAAAAAGAACTTCAAGAAATGCCATGGGTATTCTAAACGAGTGTGCTACAGGGACCCTGGACAAGCCTAAAAGTCCTCTGAAGTGCATGGTCAGCCCAGATAGGTACACAAAACCTGAATAGGTTAAAAACAAACAAACAACAATAAACCCTGCAGTCTTCCATTTGAGTTAGCCAATAAACTAGCACAGTAACAGCTAGTATTTTACAGAGCTGCAAAGTTTCCAATGTGCTTTACAAATGTTATCTATCCCATTTTATTTTCACCACAACCCTCAGGGAAAAGTGCTATTATTATTTCCATTATACTGAAGCAAACAGAGATTAAGTGACTTGACCAAGATCACACAGCTAGTATTTATTCCTAACTAAAGCCCAGCCCTTGATTTACTGTCATACCTGGGTTCCTTGGGAAAAGAGTCTACATAAGTACATTTTCTTTTCTTTCTTTTTGCAGGGCAATGAGGGTTAGGTGACTTGCCCAGGGTCACACAGCTAGTAAGTGTCAAGTGTCAGAGACTGGATTTGAACTCAGGTCCTCCTGAGTCCAGGGCCAGTGCTTTATCCACTGCACCACCTAGCTGCCCCCCCTATATAAGTACATTTTCCAAAGAAATAAAACCTTACTATAAAAGCCAAAATATTTATAAAAAACAAATTTAGTGGAATTCTCTTTAAAATGTATTAAATACTTTGTTTCCTTCTTAAACTTCTACTGAATGCTAAGTAATTATAATGACCAGGCTTCTCTCCAAAGAAGAGATAAGCATTAATACCTCTCCCTTCCCTTCTTTTCAGGGGTGGGGAGGGAATATGGGTGTATCCATGTCAAGAGTCTTCTAATAGCAATCAATACATATTTATTACATATGTACCCCCCTGGGAATACAAAGACAGAAATAACAGTCCTTCTCTCCCCCGCCCCCAGGAGCTGACATTCTACTGGGAAGAAGTTGAAATAAGTAAATATAAAATAAAGCCAAAGTAACTGGGGAAAGCACTAGTAGTTAGAAGCATCAGGAAATGTATTATACAAAGGAGGTGGAATTTGAACTGAGCTTCTTGGGAAGCAAAGAGAATCTGGGAAATCAGATAGCAAGCCTTATAAGTGCCTCTTATGTTTCAATAGTGCTGTACCAGGTGCTAGGTAGACAAGTCAAATTTTGAAAATCACTGCCCTCAAGGGGCTTACCTTCCACTGAACATAATAAATAGGCTCTGAGTAAGGGGCTGAGAGGCTTTGCTATAAACCAAAGACTGACCACTCCAGTGAAGGACCCTTTTGACTACTTAAAGATTTTTTTATCAGCTCTGTTCCAGACAGATGGGATTCCCAGCTAAGTGATGAATTAATATGCTTATCTACATAATTAATATAGATTTTTATAGAGTTGTACAGTCTATCAATAGTATTTCTTTGAAATATTTGTTTGGTTATCTAAGTGAAACAGTAAATCTTAATTTTAAAAAATCACTCATTATTAATTTAACAATTATTTAATTTCACAATTAAGTAGATGTTTACACACTCTGAACAAGACTGGATCCTGAGATACAAAGATGAACAAATCATTTTCACAATTCAGCAGTGTATTGGTAAAAGATAAAGTAATGCCACTCTAATGGACTCCAAGAAAAAGCAAAGTTTTTAACACTCATGAAAAATTTCAATGGCTTTACCAGCTAAAGATGAGGAAAGGGCCTTTATTATCAAAGTAAAAGTTGTCCCTCTTCTAAATAACATTCTGAAATAAGTAACTTAACTTAAATAATAATAAATAATAAGTAACATAACTTAAAATTATGTTCTGATAGTTTCATATTTTCTTCTGGCAGTATGATTACGCCTGAACCACGTAAAATGCTTCCTTTACACCCATTTACAAGAAGCCCCACTCAACTTTAGACTTAAATACACTCCAAAAGCAGCTCTTCCCTCTCATAGTAACTTATGAAGAGTAGTGATACACTGTACATTTCCTATTCCCTTGAGCCAATCACTTCTCAGGATACATCGACCCACAGACTCAAAAAACATTTTCACCAATAGCATTATGACTGGAGGTGGGACTTCCGCTATCATTTTAGTCTGAACTCTCCTTGCATTTTATGGAAGCAGTTATACTGAGTAGTGAAGAATTCCTAAAACTTCAAGTTCAGCTTCATGCAGAAATAAAAGAATGACCACAAAGCTGGTGGAGGAGTTGTAAATGAACCTAAGGACGGCCTCAGATTTACTCCCCAAATAAAACAAGACTATGGAGCTCGTTTCCCCTTTAAAAACCCCACCAAAACCCAACGTTTTCAGGCACCCGTTTGTGCATCATCATTCCGGCAAATGCTCGGTACCCTGAAGCCCTGCTCTGGTTGGAGCGAGGGCTGGTCCGCCGAGGCGGCAGAGCCCGATCACGGTAAGCTCTGATTACTGATCAGTGCCCAGCTCTGAAGGTCACCGAGTATTTACTGTGCGAGACCCGACAGGAGTCGGCACACTCACACGGACTTTCCCGGCTTATCCAAAGTTTCTCCGCAGTTACACATCTTGGCTTCCCACAGTCCTTTCATAGCAAGCATATAAAATACACCCTACAGTTTCATCTGCAGGCTCTTACATATATGCCACCAACTAACAAAACTAACTCTAAAGATGACCGGATGATTCACAACTTCTACAAATTCGAAATGTCAGCTTCAAAACTATTACTTTTAAGAGAAAAAAAAGTTAAACTAGCAATAGGGCTCTGGGATCTGAAGCAATAGAGTTCTAAAATCAACTTTTTCTGTCTCAACGAACAGTCCATTTAGCGAGTCTTTTAACACAATTTAATCTAACTTTAGCTTTTACTAAAACTTTGGCTTTAGGAAGCTGCCTTGATTCTTCAACGTAGAACCTGTTGCTATTAGAGAAAGTAACTCCTATAGAACTCGGCCCTCGGTGATAAGGGCTCAACACAAAAATACGGGGCGTGGGGGAGGGCGACACCGAGTGTCTCTCCGAAACTCTTTCATCAGGCCCCTCCAAACCTTCCAAAAGCCCTCAACACAGAAGTCCGAGCAAAAACTCCATATCGCATCACCAGGAAAAAAAGGGGAAAACGTTGGAGGGAGAAAACCCGAATTCACAACGCAAAGCAAAAAAAAAAAAAAAGGAGTCCCCCGAAGGAGGGAGGGCCCGCCCCTCGGGCCCGCTCCGCCCCGGGCTCCCACTTCCCCGCGACCCGGCTCCGGGCCCCCCCCGCAGGCCCCGCGCTGCCAACTTTCGGTCCAAATGCCCATCTCCCGGGCACGGTCTCCTCTCCCTCTCCCCGCCCCCAGCACCGCCAATGTGGGGCGACATTTTGCAGATCCGGGAAGGAGGGAAAGGTGTACGATTTCCCGAACCCCACGAGCTGAACCCCTGGGCGTCCGGGAGACCACCCCCCGTCCCCTCCCCGGGCGTTCGGGCCAATTCTATCCATCCCCCGGTGGGCGGACAGGGGGCTCTCCCTCTCAGGTCGGGGCCGGGCCAACGCCGATGCCACGGCCAGGGCGGGGGGCCGATGCCAGGGGAGATGAGAGGGGGCGCTCGGATGCCAAGGAACGAGGGGGAGCTTGGCAAGGGAGAGGCGAAGCGAGCCGAGGGTGCACCGATGCCCGGGGAGGGGAGGGGGCGCTGTGATGCCGGGGGAGCGAGGCGGGGTGGGGGTGCCCGGAGCCTAGCCGGAGGGGGCGCTGGTGCCAGGCGTGGGGGAGGGGCGGGCGTGGGGGCAGGGAAGGGGCCCCCCCGGGCGGGGGGCCCTTACCTTGATGTGGAAGCGGATGAGGGCCAGTCGGATGCAGTGGGCCATGCAGACGGGCGGCAGGAACCAGACCTTGGGCGGCGGGGTCCCCTTGTTCTGGACGTGGCTGACGATCTGCTGGGCCGTCTGGCGCTCGTTGCCCTGGCGCTTCACCCACTCGTGCAGCCGGGCCTTCTCCAGGGCCCCGTTGAAGAAGACGAAGAGCTCGATGTTGCCGTTGAAGCAGGCCTTGGCCAGGGCCGCCAGGTAGCCCAGCATGTGGTTCCACTGGCCGCCGCTCACCAGTCCGTGGTAGAAGCCGCCGTAGAGACGGTGCAGGCAGTTGTCGGCGTCAATGAGGAGGCGCAGCGGGTTCTGGGGGGGTTCGCTGGCGGCCGGCCGCCCCCCAGGCTGCCCCGGGGCCAGCTTCTGCAGGCTCCACCGGGACCACGGCGCTCGGGGGCAGTGTTTCTCGATGTAATCCTGGAAGCCTGGACTCCCATGGCGGGCGGCGGCGGCGGCGGCGCGGGAGGAGGGAGCAGGAGCGGGGAGCGGGAGCAGGGAGGAGGCGGCGGCAGCGATGAGGTGAAGTGGGCAGGCCGGCCGGCGGCGGCGGCGGCGGCGGCAGCAGCGGCGGGCGGAGGTCCCTGGCGAAGGCTGCCCTTCCCCCTCCCCTCGCCCGTTCCTCTCCCTCAGCCCGGCGGGCGGCAGCAGCGGCGGCGGCGGCGGCGGCGACTCGGCTGGACTGGCGGGCGGGCTGGTGTCCGTCCCCTTCCTTCCCTCCCTCCCTCCCTCCCCGGGAGCTCCCCCCTTCGGTCTCCGGTGGCGGCGGCGGCGGCGGCGGCTGGTAAACGGGGCGGGGGAGGATGAGTGAGGAGCCGGAGGTTTCCTTGGTGGCGGCGGCGGCTGGAGGCGGTTGGCTGGTGGGCGGGCTGGGTGGGCGGCTGGTGGGTCGTCGGGGGCTGAGCCGGCAGGCGGGCGGGTGTCCTAGGGGGGAGTTGTATGAGTCGGGGGGGCGCTCATGGCTGCTGCGGCCGCCATGTGCTGCTGCCTCACAGGGCCATGGCTGGGGAGGGATCTGCCGCCGCCGCCGCTGCTGCTGCTGTTCCTGCTGCTGGTGGTGCTGCTGCTGCCGCGGCTGCTGCTCCTCCCGCTGCTGCTGCTGCTGCTGCTGCTGCTGCTGCCGCCTGAGGGAGGGAGGGGGCGAGGGCGGAGGAGGAGGAAAGGAGGAGGAGAGGAGAGGAGGAAAGGGAGGAGGAGGAGGAGGAGGAGGAGGGTGTGTGTGGCGGGCGAGCGGGGGAGCGCTGACGTACAGCCCGCCGCCGCACGGGAAGGAGACCCTGCAGGGGCCGGCGGAAGAGGCGGTGCCTGGGCTGGAGTGGGAGCGAGGCTGAGAGGGGGGAGTGAGACAGGTCCCGAGCTGGCCCAGCGGAGCCCCACTAGCCTGCTCCTCAGCCCAAATCAGAATGGGCGGCCGGAAGGCCGGCTCCCCCCTCCCGCCACAGTCATACACCACCCCCAGTTCCCAGTGGATGGACGGACGAGGGGAGGAGGGAGGGAGGGAGGAAGGAAGACAAGTTGGGCTGAGACTCCCAAGCAAACTGTCCCCTCCCACCCGCCGCCGTTAGCTGGGCCACCAGGAGGCCGTAAGGGCCTGAGGCCTGGGATGCTGGGGGCCGGTTGCATCATGGAGCATGCGCCGTGGGCGGGGGGGAAGGGGAGGGGCTGTTAAAGGGCGGGGGGTGGGGGTGGGGCGAGAGCACAGGCCGAAAGCCTGGGTCAAGGGTGAAGGGGAAGGGCGAAGTGGGGGGAGGGGGCGTGCGTCAGTGCGAGATGCGTGGAAGAAAAGGGCGGGAGGACGTGCTGGAGGCTCCGAGCTAGAAAGCGGCTCCATGAAGGGGCTCGCTGGGAAAGGAGGGAAGGGAACTGGAAGGAAGAGGAACTTGTGTTCAGGGCCGCTCCATGAGGGAGGCAGCGCGAGCCTTTCTACGGCCCCTTACGCCCCGCGCTTTACCAAAGTCCGACAGGGATGCAAATTGCTTTGGGGCAGTACCCGGGCGTCGGCCTGCCCACGTCCGCTCACCCTGCCCCACTGGACTCCTGGCACTCTCCTTTTTTTTTTTTCTTCCAAAAATGGAGAGGAAGGCTCGTGCTCTCCCTTCCTCACCTCAGCCATGGGGCGGGGGAGGGGCGGCGGGCTCTCTATACCCATTACAGGTATAGCGTCCCGACCTAAAACTGCTGACTCTGCAATTGACGGCGCTTCGGTAACGAGTTCTCGGGCCAGCGGGGTCCGAGCTGGAATCCTCAGCCCCAGGCTTCCCTCCCTGGTCACTTACCCTAGAGGTCCCCGAACTGATTACATTTGGAGGCAGCCCAGGAAATGTGTCAGGCAGAAGGCAAAAGAATTCGAACTCGAGTTCCCGGTCTTTTTTTTTCATTACAAAAATTATGAAGTGTTGCAACTTTCACCTCCAAACAAATGATGATACAAAGCCCATTGCCTGATTTTGTCAACACGTTTAAGGCTAGTCGTTTACCTGCTTTAGAACTGTTAGAAAATAGGTAATAGCAGTGCTGTCCGTTTAAGGCAGCCCTAGATTCTTATATTACTTACTACCCCCTGAAAAATCCTGCTGTAAAATCTGGAAATTGGGGGTGTTACGTGTAGAACTATTGCAGACTTTTCTGTCACACCTGTCCAAGTAGTTCATAATCACTTAAAGTATCGTATGGAAAACGAAGCTAGCCACTGAATGTCTGCATGTGAACATTGGAGTAATAACACATCGCTATGGCGACTATGAATTTTAAAAATACTTTGCATACTTTGCCTTTGAGTTAATGCAAATATTATTATCCTTCCATTACGAGCGGCAAAACTCAGTTTCTTATGGTAACATAACTAACAAATAATAGAGCTGAAATCCAGAACGAAGTCTCCTGAATGACAAAACTAGTGCTTCTTTCCTGATACCATGTTCTTTTTACCAGAGAAATATTGAACTTTTACAGTACTAAATAGTTTTTTAAGTTCCTTTGCCTACATTTCCTGACCCTGACAAGAAAACTGTAAGGTAAACAAGGGAGGCATATAAGAATAAGCAGCTTAAAGCCCAGAAGTTATAAGGGAATTGTATAGTCACACAGTCAGTAAATGGAAAAGTCAGGACTCATTCATTCATTCATTCATTCGATAAAGATTAGCTGGGGGCAGCTAGGTGGCGTAGTGGATAAAGCACTGGCCCTGGATTCAGGACGACTTGAGTTCAAATCCGACCTCAGACACTTGACACTTACCAGCTGTGTGACCCTGGGCAAGTCACTTAACCCTCATTGCCCCACCAAAAAACAAACAAACAGACAAAAAACAATAAAGATTAGCTGCCTAGAAAGCTCTTCTAGGCATTAGGAAAGATTTTTTTTTTAAGTTTAGATCAAACAGTTCTGGCTCTCATGTATTTGTGTAATTGTGGGATTCACATACTGTATTATATATGATATAGTGCATTCTGCATTAGAGACCTGTAAAACACTGATATATATATATATATATATTTTACACACACACACACACATATATTTTTCAAGGTACCCTGAGAAAAAGTGTAGGTAACACTTCAAACAATGAACAGATGCAACCGTTGTCGCCATTTCAATGACTACCACCCTTCAGATACCAATAAAGATAGCCTAGATTCCTGATTCCAAGAGCACTGGGATTAGCAGTGCCTCCCAGACTGCCTGAGTAGCTTCTACCCAGGTTTCCTAAGCCTTTATCAAAGGGAGTGCCGCCTACAGAGAAGGAACCATCTTACACTCCACCACACTGACCAACTGCTACTGATGTGCACTAGTTAGTTCCAGGAGCTCTGGGAATAGTGACTCCTCTCCTCCCAGACACCTTCAAGCACTGCCTTTGCAGCTGTCATCCAGGGAAGCAATACCTGTGGAAAAGGGGCCAGCCATCCCCCCAGACTGCCACCAACAGACCAGGCATGCCAGTTTAGGTGAAGTAGCCAGGCACCCTGAAGAAGAAACTGAAATAGCATGTGCCAAGAAAGTCAAACCACTGCTACTCCCTGCTATCATCCCCCTAAGGGTCTAATAGAGAAAGCCCAGAGTTGTGAATCCAAATAATAGTGGCAACTCCCCCCACTCC
Organism: Dromiciops gliroides; assembly: GCF_019393635.1. Taxonomy (NCBI): domain Eukaryota; kingdom Metazoa; phylum Chordata; class Mammalia; order Microbiotheria; family Microbiotheriidae; genus Dromiciops; species Dromiciops gliroides. The sequence goes on along the minus strand of NC_057861.1, from coordinate 696,519,267 downwards.
ACTGAGACCATGAGGCATGCTTCCAGCTAAGCTATGTTTTAGCTCTGTGTGTGTGTTTTAGCTATAATTATGATCAAGGGGAACAGCCTATGGAATTGCCACCAACAGCAGGCAGGCCCAAGAACTTTGGGAATACCAGTGCCCCCTTATGGAGTTTTGACCCGGCAGCTTCTTCTGTAGGTGTTTCAGCCCACATCTCCTTAGCAGCGGACACAGCTACTAACACCCAGAAGAGAACATTCTTCCCACCAGAGTCCCTTACTACTATCAAATGGTTCAACGACAAAGCTGAGGATGGTTTTATCCCTGGACATGACATTAAAGAAGAGTCATTAGCATCGACTTTGCCACTACACCCTAAAGGTCACAGCACTTTTCTATCTGACCATAAGACCTCCTATACGTGTGGCCTCTTCCAATCAGATTGTGCACTCCTAGAGAAAAAGGTCTGTCTTCCTTTTTTGATTTGAAGTCCCACCACTTAGCAGACAGAAAGCTTTTTCATTCATGTATCCACACAGAAATTGGTACAATTCACCCTTCTCTAGTTTGTCAATGCCCTTTCTATATAATGGCATTTAAAACTGAACACGATACTTAAAATTTGGTCTGGCCAGAACAGAATACTTTTTATTTTCTATAATCAGCACATTGTCCTTCTATTAACTTGCCTTAAGATTAAGTGAGCTTTTTCAGCAGCCAAGTGGCATAGCTGAGGTGTGACAGGACTCTATTTCCCTGGATGCTTGCTCCCCAAGTATGAATGCTTCTTAGAAGAGAATAAGGACTCCATTTCCCACAAGGAATGTATGATCATGGACAGGAGATAATGAAAAAGTCTTCTGGGAAAATGGAAAAGTAATGGAGTTTGCTGTCAGGTTTGTGACCATGCAGAGCAATGCCATTTTCTTAGAATAAGTAGCAACAGTGGCAGGCTTTTTATTGTTGGACTCTAAACATCCAAGACCTGGGTGAAGCAGAACAAGGAGATGATGAGATATTCTGGCCAACAGTGGCCAAGAAGTGATGAGTAATAAATACCTGATGTGAGCCAAAATGGGAGCTTCATAGAGATAGTGTGACTGGGAACCACTTAAAGAGAGACAGATTGCAGATTGTGCATGTAAGGATGCAAAGAGGGAAACAGACAACTGGCTAGACATCAACATAACCATTCCCTGAGGTCAAGCCAAGCCAGGGACCCATGCAAGAGTACAATCAAGCTGCTGAGACTTTGTCCATGCCTTTCCTATTGGAATTATGAGCTTGAGTTCCAAACTATTCTTCATTCAGAAATACAGCTGATTGTTTGTTTTCTATTACTTCACTATTAATTTCTATCCAAATTAAGAGGGCAGCTAAGTGCCTGGAGTCAGGCAGACTTATCTTCCTGAGTTCAAATCCAGCCTCAGACACTTACTAGCTCTGTGACCCTGAGCAGTTCACTTAACCCTGTTTGCCTCCATTCCTCGTCTGTAAAATGAGAAGGAAATGGCAAAGCACTCCAGTATCTTTGCCAAGAAAACCCCAAATGGGGTCACAAAGAGTCAGACAAGACTCAATAATCCAAATTAAGTGTTTAACTTATTCAGTGCTGTTATTTGCTTGGGTCTGTTAGCATGTTGAGCAGCTGAGTAGTTCCCAGATTCTAACTGGATGGTGGCAGATAGTGATTTACTATCAAATTGTGTATCCTGCAAAATTTGAACTCAAGAACTATCTTGACCCAAGACTTCATACACAATTGGTTCTTATTGAGTTTATGGTTACAGAAAACTCCTAGTTCTCACTCTTGGGGATATACATTTTCATAGGTACACTAGCTGCATGCCCCTGAACCACATCAGAAATTGTGAACCTGGCTACCCTGCATTCTTTGTCTCCATGCAACAGGTCCAAAGATAGAGCCTTGGGGAGCAGTAGTAGAAACAACTCCAAAGTGACATCAGTCCATTAATCAACACTTTTTTGGCTTTACAACCTACTCAGAATGCACTTAATTGTACTGTAATCCAGGTCATATTAGTCCACTTGTTCACAAGAATATAATGAAGAGACTTTATTGATTTCTAGAAAATTCTTAAGGAGCTAACTATACCAGTAAACAGGTAATATAAGTATCAGTAAAGTGATTTGGCTTTAATAAAAGGCATTGAAGTGTTGATGACTAGTATTGTTCTCCTGCCAATAACAGAATGGGACCTGGTTGTTATGTCCTTCAATGAATGCAATGGCTATGTCTTACACAAGTAGGTAGAGCAATGGATAGCATCCTGGACTTAGAATCAGGATGGCCTGAGTTTGAGTATTGAGAGGTCAATTACTAGCTTTGGGACCCTGGGCAAATCAGTTAACCTCTCTCAGCCTCAATTTTTTCATCTGTGAAAATAAGGATAATAATAGCAACTACCTCCCAGAGTTGCTGTGAAGATCATACGATATTATAGATTAAGGCACTCTGCAAACTTTAAATGTCATATGCTACAACTCTGATGTAGAGGCCTTTGGGGGCATTCCATAGAGGAGAAGGTGGAGTTCACAGTGGCTGGCCTCTTTTCTCAGTAATAGAGTTGGGGGCAGTTAGGTGGTGCAGTGGATAAAGCACTGGCCCTGGATTCAGGAGGACCTGAGTTCAAATATGACCTCAGACACTTGACATGTACTAGCTGTATGACCCTGGGCAAGTCACTTAACCCTCATTGCCCCACCAAAACAAAACAAAAAAGAATGTAAACTCAGTAATAGAGTTGATGTCCTCTCCTGATAGGGAAAGGAGTGGTATGAGGAAGTTGAGGTGAGAAGAGAAAGTCTGGAATAGCTGGTTCAGTGTGTGTTAGCGAAGAGGATTGCTTTGTACCAAAGAAGGCACATTTGGAAGAAGATCATATGAATTTGTAGAAGACCCAGTCAGAATGATGATTTTTCTCTTAGTGTTCCATAGCACTTGTGTTAACGGTGGAGAAAACCCATGGTGGGGGTTGGCACAGCATGAGTAGCAACAGGACAAGAGAGCAAGGGATCCAAGAGTAGAAGATAGCATACCACTGAGATGTCCAGCCTTAGGCTCAAGCCTAGCACAGTGTCTAGCACATAGGCAGCACTTAATAAATGCCAGAGATCACAACAGGAGTGATGCACTGGGAAAACAGGAAAGGTGGAAAGACAACCTTATAGTAAGGAAAAAGAATAGGTTTAGGAGGAATGATGTAGAGGGGCAGGTAGAAGCATATGAGGTTATGATTTAAAAAAAAAAAGGATGAATCTCAGAGGTAATTATCACAGAGATAACCTAGTTATATATGTAGGTAAGATCTGAAATGTGACCATCCCCACTAGAGGCTGAGGTAGACTGAAGATATAAGTAATGAGAGTTGAAGAAGTTGTTGAGCTGGCAAACCATGGTGTTTGAGAAGACATTAGCATGCATATTGAAGGCCTAAAGCATGAAGACAGGGTGTATCAGTTCATAGATTTCCACCTGGAAGGTCTAACACCTAATTTTATGGATGAGGAAACTGAGGCACAGAGAAGCCAAGTAATTTATCTGAGATCACATAGGGAAAGGCATAGTCAAAATTCAAAACAGACCCTCTAGTTATAAATTTAGCATTTTCCCTCTGTACCAAAATTGGAAAGGACAAAGTACTGTAGTGGAGAAAACTACTAGCCAGGTACTGAACTCTTACTCAACTCACAGATTCTGTGGTTCATTTTATAAGACAACCCATTAACCCCAAAATCTGACAAGCACAATGCCAAAACAAAAAAGCCAGCGTAATTTTAATCATAAATATAAAATTCACAAATAAAATTTTAACAAACAGGATACACCACTGCAATAAAAGACTTCTCTACTGTGACCAAGTTGAGTTTATACCTGTAATGCAAGGCTGGTATAATACAAGGAAGTTTTCTGTTTAAAGGTCTCTTGATCAAGTCAGTGAGTCTATTGCCAAGGCCAGGCACATTCTTCCTCATCTTCATGAGACACTCTCTGTCTCCTGCCAGGAGCCCATTTCCGGTTAATTTCATTTGATGATAACTGGGCACCTTCAGCACTATCTTCCTTATATCACACCTTTCATAGCTGACAGTATGTAGATTATTGCTCTGGACATTTTCTTCTCCTTACAAGTTTCAGTTTATTTTTTAAATTTTATTAATACCTTTGCTTTTAGACCACAATCATTCCATTTCCGAAGGAAGGAAGGAAGGAAGGAAATAGACATTTATTAAGCACCTATCATGTCCCAGCCACTCAGCTAGGCATTTTACAAACAGTACCTCATTTGATCCTCACAGTAACCCTGAGAGAGTGGGGGGAATTATTCTCATTTCACAGTTGAGGAAACTGAGACAGAAAGAGGTTAAGTGACTTGCCCAGGGTCACACAAATAGTACCAGAGGATTCTAACTGCTCCCCACTTCCCTATGCAGTGATTGTAACAAAGATTCTTATTTTTAAATTATTTCAGCAAAAATTAATTAACAGGGCAGCTAGCGGGGCAGCTAGATGGCGCAGTGGATAGAGCACCGGCCCTGGACTCAGGAGTACCTGAGTTCAAATCCGGCTTCAGACACTTAACACTTACTAGCTGTGTGACCCTGGGCAAGTTACTTAACCCCCAATTGCCTCACTAAAAAAACAAACGAACAAACAACAACAACAAAAAAAAAAAAAAACAGGGCAGCTAGGTGGTAGAGTAGATAAAGCACCAGCCCTGGATTCAGGAGCATCTGAGTTCAAATCCAGCCTCAGACATTTACTAGCTGTGTGACCCTGGGCAACTCACTTAATCCTCATTGCCCCGCAAAAAACAAAAACAAAACCCTAATTAACAGACCCAGTGTACCTGATGGCATATGCAACATTTTTCACCCATGGTTCCTCACCTCTTCAATGAAAAGGCACATTTCAGTTTAAAAGCATTCTTGGTCAAACCTGTGAATCTGCTGCAGAACACATTCCTCACAATTTCTAACAGGACATGTTCTTTTCTGTGTTAGGAGCCCATCATTTTGGTATCATAAACTTTAGTCCAAGAGACCAAACCCACACTTGGATCTCCACCAAGGAGCTAGCTATTAACTTTTTATAGCCTCTTCTCCCAGATCATCACCTTCAACTAGAGGAAGAGATGAAAACGCTCTGGCTCCACCAAAGTCATTAGAGATTGATATCGGGTTTCTTCCAATTGCAACCTTTTTTCTTACATGAATCAGTGGAAATTGGGAACAGTTGATGGCCCCAAGCAAGGTCTCCAACACATCTTGGCTACATGTTCCATCAAGACAGCACCCCTTCAGATCAGCCCTGGCTGATCTACAGATACTCATCTTTGTACTTCTCAGCAGGGAGTCACCAGTGAGCATGATGCATCTTTCCTTCTTGGAACTGGGAACAGGGTTCTTGGAACCAGTTAGTGCCTGTATTTTCTCAATGTTCCATGTATATACAATTCAAGGAATCCAAACAGGGGACCAGAGCAACCTAGGTCAGGGGCCACACAGAAGCAGCTTGGGACACAAGAGTAAGAATTAAGTAGCTGGAAGCTACTGGGCCCTCTACAACTTCATACTACTTTCTTTTAAATGTTTTCTTATCAATACATAGCAATCCTTTTCTTCTCAACTAACATATTGCAGCAGCTATTCCAAGGTTAGAGGTAGGATTAATAGCAAAAGCAATTCAATGTTGAATGAGAGAATTACTGAGGTGGGATTCCTTATATCCTCCTGACCCCTATCTAAGGCTCAAGGTATACAGTGGCCTTGTATTCATATTGCCCTGAGCCATTCATATTGCAGTTAAATATAGACTTGCCTTCTAGGTTTAAAGAAATTCTGGATGCATGTCATCAAGCACATGCAAAAGGATGCATAGCAGTGGATAAAGCACTGACCCTGGAGTCAGGAGGACCTGAATTCAAATCCAGTCTCAGACACTTGACACTTACTAGCTGTGTGACCTTGGGCAAGTCACATAACCCTCATTGCCCTGCAACCCCCCCCCAAAAAAAAGGATGCATAGAAGAAGAGCCTGGAAGTTTCCTCTTGACCTTAACCTTGAGAATGGCCCTGGAGATTTCCAGGGAGAAGGGAATGGTGTTGGATGCTGCAGAGAAATGATTGAAAATAAAAACTTAAGAAAAATACTTTTGGATTGAGTCAAAATAAGATCATTGATGACCTTTCACAGTGTAGCTTCAGTCTTGCATTGGGGAAGAAAAGAGATTGCTCAACCTTAAGGTACATTTTGACCTTCCCTCATTTGTTCAGCCAGTTCTCTGTTACACTCTCTCCTATTCTCTCCGAATCTTAGCTTTTCTTTAAAGCCTTGCTTATATTTTATCTCTATAAAATCTCCCCTGACCACTCTTGACCAGTGTAATATCATCTTCTGGTCTCCTGTTGCTTTGTTCGCCTCTCTGTCCCACTCATTTGCCACTAAGACCCAGGCTATTATGTATTGTTATTTATCTTTTAACACCAAAATTCATGAACCCAAGGGAGCAGTAGGGTGGTCTTGGAGTCAGGAAGACCTAGGTGCAAGTCCTATCTCAGCCATGCTCAATGTGTGACCATCGGTGTCCCTGGGAAACCCTCTAAGACTGTATATTATGGGATAAGTGATGGTCTGCATTAGTGGAGGCTGCATAATAGACAACAATTAGTTGGTCTAGATTTCTACACTGACAGCTCCCCACAAAGATACAATCACAGGCTTGTATCCATGATGATAGAAGAATTAAAACCTCTAGTAACCAAGAGAAGAATAAAAAAGATACTTGATGGGTACAAGCAATCATGACCTGCTCACGATAAATGGTATCAGATACCACAGCATCAAGGATATTTCCTTCAATATGTGATTGGAAAATGAGGTGGGTTGCTCATGTAATGAAACTGAGGGGTAGTAGATAACTAACCTATCATTTGTCAGTATCCATAATAATTTTTATGTAGCATTGTAAGGTTTGCAAAGGGCTCTACAAATGTTATCTCATTTGATCCTTCCAACAACCCTGTGAGGTAGCCACTATTATAATCCTCTCTTTAAAGTTAAGGAAACTGAGGCAGAGAAAAGTTAAGTGACTTGCCCAGGGTCACATGTCTAATCAATATCTGAGGCAGGATTTGAACTCAGGTCTTCCTGACTCTAAGTCCCATGCTCTACCCAGTGTGCTATCTAGGTGTCATCCAGTTCCTCCTCCAAATTACAGTGCATGTGTATTTATCCATATGTATGTAGTACATACATGATATATGTATAAAATATATGCAAGTTTGCTAAACTGATTATGATCGGGGAGCCTTGTATTCAAGGAAACTGATTAAACCAGTTATTGAATATATAGGAACTTCCTGGTACACAGGTGAGTCAATCCTCAGCCAAGCTTGAGGTCACATACATGTGAATGTTTATATTGTGCCAACTTGTGTACCCCAGTGTAAGTTTCCTGAGGGTAGGAACTGTCCTAAATTTGTAACCCCAGCCTAGTGTAGTGCAAGCATGTAGTAGGTACTTAATTTTTTAAAATTTCCACATTAGTCATGTTGTGAGAGAAGAATCAAAACAAAATGGAAAAATCACAAGAAGAAACAAATAAAACAACAACAGAAGTGAAAACTGCTTTGGTCTGCATTCAGACTCTATAGTTCTTTTTTTCTGGATGTGGAGAACATTTTCCATCATGAGCCTTTTGCAATTGTCTTGGATCATTGTATTGCTGAGAAGAGCTAAGTCTATCACAGTTGATCATCACACAGTGTTGTTGATACTGTGTACAATGTTCTCTTGGTTCTGCTCATTTCACTCAGTATCAGTTCATGTAAGTCTCTCCAGGTTTTTCTGAAATCCGCCTGCCCATCATTTTTTGCAGCACAATAGGGTTCCATTCATATAGCACATTCATATGCCACAACTTGTTCAGCCATTCCCCAATTGGTGGGCATCCAGTAGGTACTTAATAAATGTCTGTTGGTTAATTGATGTGCCTATAATAGTGATCTTCTGGCCCACTTTAAGAGGGCCAGAATATATATATCAACTCTCACAGAGGGGTTTGTGCGGTATCCCTTCTCTACTGCCATTGGCTTGAGCCCCCACCAGCTATATTTCCCCCATTTGTTTGGGGGTCTATGACTAGTACCCCAGTTCCACTTAACTACCTAACATTCCGTATCTTTTGCAAAGGGATTTCTACTTCAAAGATATTGCAACAACAAAGTATAAGTATTACACATGAACCTACCTACCCCACCACATCCAATACCTCAGAAGCATACTTCCCACACCACCTCCATCTCTGGGGAAAATAGACTCAATTGAAGTGCATTCTTACATAGTATCATTCCCACCAAATTCACATTCAGAGGCAACAAATGTTGATGAGTCCTTGTCTCCACTACTGCTGGGCCAGGGTCATTCCTTGCTCCTCAAGGTATCAATGCTTCGCTGGCTACAAACCTTGACTCTGAAATTCCAGGATACCACAGGAGGCTCCACTCTCTTCCTACTTCAAGGAAATGGATGATGCACTGCTTGCAATGTTTTAATATGCCCTCTACCTTATTTGTTTAATAATTTATCCCTCTAGCCAGAGCTGTGTAAGATATAGGAGATGTCTCCTAATCTTTCGTTGTATGAACTTAAATATTCAGGTAACGTTCATTTTGAATTTATTGTGGCATTTCATGTCATTTGGGGTCTTGCTTTTAAATGACTATTCTTAAAGTAAGCATTCGTTACCAGGGGCAGGAGCCTTGTAATCTTTAAAACATAAATCCTAAAATTTAAGAGTTGAAAGGAACCTAGAAATCATTTGGTTCGAATCCCTTGCTCTATAGATGAAGAAAGTGAGGCTCAGAGAAATTAAATGAGTAATTCAAGTTTAATAAGTATCCCCTGCCCCTCTTTCTCAAGGTCAGGCAGGTTATACCTCCTCTTCCTGAATGGTAGGGGGGTTTCTCTTCTCTACTGATATCAGCACTTAATAGCAGTGTGACCCAGGACAAGTCATTTAACCCTGTTTGCCTCAGGTTCCTCATCCATAAAATGAACTGGAGAAGGAAATGGCAAAGCACTCAAGTATCTTTGCTAAGAAAACCCCAATGGTCCCACAAAGAATCAGAAATGATTTGTTTTTGTTCCTAGTTTAGTGGACCTACCACATCAGGCTCTGATAGAATATATTAGGCAATAGAAATGGCACTTAAAAATGAAGGTAGGAAGCAAAGCAGCAGGAAACCAAGTACTTAGCAAGGAAATAAATCCTGGTGACCCAACCATGAAAGCAAAGTATCCAATATGGTTCCTTTTACAAGGTATTTCATGGAGAAGAAGATTCAAAAAGAACAGAAAGAATCATGGATAAGACTCCCATAAAAAAAGGTAGCTGAGGGGCAGCTAGGTGGCGCAGTGGATAGAGCACCGGCCCTGGAGTCAGGAGTACCTGAGTTCAAATCCGGCCTCAGACACTTAACACTTACTAGCTGTGTGACCCTGGGCAAGTCACTTAACCCCAATTGCCTCACTAAAAAAAAAAAAAAGAAAAAAGAAAAAAGGTAGCTGAGGGGCAGCTAGGTGGAGCAGTAGATAAAGCATCAGCCCTGGATTCAGGAGGACCTGAGTTCAAATCCAGCCTCATACACTTGACACTTACTAGCTGTGTGACCCTGGGCAAGTCACTTACCCCTCATTGCCCTGCAACCCCCCCCAAAAAAAAAACACAAAAAAGGTAGCTGAGAGAGTGTCAACAGCTATTAACCCATATGACTATTCTCTTGATAAGAATAGGCTACACATATCATGAGTGTATCCTTGATGGAAGTCTAAGAAGGGAACAGGCAGGCACTCACAAATAATTTTCTACACCACATCTTAGCAGTCACCCAACCGAATGTTAGATAACAAAAAGACAAGATACTGTCGTGTGTAATATATTACAAAGCAGTTGATGATGCACAGGATATAGCATTGGATTTAAAATTTGAAAAAAACAAGTGCAAATCCTGACTCAGATACTAGCTACCTCTACATTACCTCTCTAGGCTTCAATTTCCTCATCAGTAAAATGGAAATAATAATAGTACCTACTTCATAGGTAAAGATTGAATGAGATAAAATACTTGCAGCTTTTTGCAAATCTTAAAGTGCCAAACAAATATTGGTTTTGCTGAATTGTTCTTTGCCAAAAAGCATTTGACCTGGTAGGACAAAACATAGCTTTAAAAGTGATCCTCAGGGGCAGCTAGGTGGCTCAGTAGATAGAGCACCAGCCCTGGAGTCAGGAGGACCTGAATTCAAATCTGGCCTCAGACACTTGACACTTACTAGCTGTGTTACCCTGGGCAAGTCACTTAACCCCAATTGCCTCACCCCTTCCAAAAAAGTGATCCTCAAACAAGGAATTTTTTATGCATGTTAAAATCATATAAGGTTCCTTGATATATGTGGCCACAAAGATGCAATACAGAGATGTGATAAAAACCTGATAATACAGAACTGGCATATGAGACAAATTACATTGACCTATCACCCAATCCAAGATGCAGAAGAGGTCCCCACCATCTAAAATATTATTTTTTCCCAGAGCCAAATAATAAGCTTATTGCAAGATGTCTTTGTTAAAGGACTTGAAATTGTCTTAAATCAAATGAGATTACCTATGTAAAGTGTTTTGCAACCCATAAAAGGGTTATATAAATACTAGCTATTAGCTCTTGGATTGGCACATTAAGTGAGGGGAAAAAGTTATATTGCCTTACTTAGTGGCTCAAAAGACAATGAATTGAGAAGCTCAAAGCTAATTCTGGACCCCAACCAAACTCAGCCCAACAATGTGTTCCAAAACTGTGTACATTTTAAAAAATGTTCTTGATTTTTAGCAATGCAAGAGCTCCACCCCCACCCCCACTCCCAAGAGGCTCAAGAATTCTTTTTGATCTTTTCCTAGCAACAGGAGTTTTTCAGGACAGTGGGTAATTTGGCAGGTGATAAATTTTTAATGTTACGATGCTTTATCACTGAGGCTCCTCTTTAGAAACAAACTATGGGAACTTTATCCACTTCTCAGTTGAAGAAGATATCACTTCAGTATTTTTAAGGTTTTTTTTAGAATGGGTGATGATTTGCATTAGTTGAATCTCTCCCTGGGAGTGGTCTTATGCCAGTGAAATTACAAGTCTTTAAAGGGGGTGGGGAACGGATTATTGTTTCCCATTCCCCAAAGCATCTTCAGGGCTTCTGAACTTTATTTCTTATAAAACACAAAGGAAGGCTACTAATCTGTTAGCCTTTTAAAAAGTTGTTAGATGTACAGCAGATTACCATTACAAGATAAGTTCATTTGGAAAAGTTACTATAGTGAGCATTAGGGTAACTTTTATATTTATATTTATATATATATACATATAAATTTTATATATGTGTGTATATGTATATATTTAACATTTATTTTTATTACACTTTGAACTTATATTAAATAGATTTTCTCATATGACTTTAAAAAAACATGTTCAGCTTATTGATTTTTAAAAACAGATAACTTTGAAATTAGGAAGAGTTACTATAAGATAAAGAATAATAAGAAATAGTGACATAAACCTGTTGGTGGATTTCAATAAGAAACTTTTAATAAAACCCCAGAGATCTGTATCTCACTGGTGTTCAGAGAATCCATGGCATATTTTACAGCCCTATAAGTCATATAGAACAAGAGGCTGTCTCCTCATATTCATTTAGTAAATAAGTTGGAGTATGTGGGGGCTTTGATCTGCAATTCGTTGGTGGACCAGAGAAAGGAAAAGCCAGAGAGCCCGTTGCCAGGCAACAGGGAGCTGGAGAGCGGAACTTGTGGCAACCAAGGAGAGGGTCGGGGTCTGAATGGTCCAGATTACAAAAGAGAAAGAGAAGGAGCAGTGTACAGATGAATGGAGATCCGGGAAACTATCTTTTGAAAACTAAGCAAAAGAAATACAAGTAAGGATTCGAGGAATAGGCCGCAGGCCTGATTCGGAAGTCCTTACATGAACATAACACTCATTGAGCTCCAAGGAGTTCTGCATGTGCTCAGGCACCCAAATTAACCTCCCAAGAATTTAATTGGGCCAAGGAGAAGAAAACAACATGGAGTGTGTGTGTATATGTAGGAGTACACATGGATCTGTGCACACACATGTGTGCAACCCCCCCCAGTGTGATAAAGATGTATGTAAAGCACAATTATAAACACCACCTCTTATGTACAGTAGAAGAAAAAAAACAACAGCTAAGAAGTGAATCTCATTAAGGTTCAAATTCTAAACACACTGAGATCAATGAACACAAGAAAAAGGGTTGCCATTATTACTCTACAGCAAATAGCCTTCTTCCTTGAAAAAAATTCTGCCTTAATGCCCATCTCTGAATATTGAGAAGAAGAATAAATCTTTGGGGTTTGATTATCTCAAGCACCCTGCACCTTACTCAAGTCGCTAAAAGATTCTTGTTCTCACCTTTCTTTCGAAGTACCTAGATTTATAGACAAAAGTGTTTCTTAAAACAGAGATGTTGCTTAAACCACAAACAACTTGGATTAGAAAGCTCAAGGGAAGTTGGGGGTATAGAATAAAGAACAGATTATTGAGCGGAGCTACTCACTTCAAAAGCCTCCCTGAGGGGGCAGCTAGATGGCACAGTGGTTAAAGCACCGGCCCTGAATTCAGGAGTACCTGAGTTCAAATCCGGCCTCAGACACTTGACACTTACTAGCTGTGTGACCCTGGGCAAGTCACTTGACCCCAATTGCCAAAAAAAAGAAAAAAAGCCTCCCTGAATTGTGTCTGTGCTAAAATATTCTGTCATGAGAGGTTGATTGCGTATCCCTTTTCATAAGCCAGGTTTAAGAATTTCTAAATATTTTCAAAAGCAACAAATTCTTTACCTAAACACAAGTCATACATAAAACCAAAGTTTTGTTATATAGAGCACACTTCCCCACAAATGTATGCTGACCAATTTTTTTTTTCTTCTCTTTCCAATGTCTATGCTGAGATTGACCATCTTAAAACTCTGTCTGGTGGCAAATTATATTGGTATGATGTAAAAAGTTTAATCATACAAGTTATACATAATATATTAGATTTTGTATTTTTACAAATATTCAAAATTTGCCTCTCCTAAATACTATGTAATTCAAATTACCAATCTTGACCCTGGGAAAAAAAGATGAAGAAATATACCTCTCACTTTTCATTATAGAGTTAAGGAACTATAGGTATAAAATATTGCACATCCTAGCAGACAGGAATCATATTGGTTGGTTCTGTTTAACTGGGTTTTCCCCTCTTTATTACAAAGGTGGGTTCCCTGTGGGAACAGCAGAAATCATGTTATTAAAAAGTGACTGTGGGGCAGCTAGGTGGCTCAGTGGATAAAGCACTGGCCCTGGATTCAGGAGGACCTGAGTTCAAATCCGGCCTCAGACACTTGACACTTACTAGCTGTGTGACCCTGGGCAAGTCACTTAACCCCAATTGCCTCACTAAAAAAAAAAAAAAGTGACTGATGTCAAAAAGCATCCAGAAAGGGGTTTTTGTTTTGTTTTATTTAATAACAAAGTCCCTATTTTTGAAAAAAGATGGACTCACATAAAGTCTTTGTTTGAATCTCAGCTCAAACACTTAACAGCTACGTAATCATGAGAAAGTTACTCTCTGAACCTCAATGTCCTCATCTGTACCATAAGGATGATCTCACAAGGTTGTTAGAAATGTATAAGTACTGGAGAAATATGTAATATTACAAATGTGGGTTGTGGCTATTCATTCAACAAATATTTACCGAGCACCTACTAACTATGTGGCTCCGGCCCTCCTCAAGATACAAAGCTGAATGAATCATTTTCACAAATAGAAATCGTTCAAAAGGTTTGAAAGCAGATTGGGGGGGGGGGGCGGGGCAGAACAGCTAGGTGGTGTAGTAGATGAAGCACTGGCTTTGGATTCAGTAGGACCTGAGTTCAAATCCAGCCTCAGACACTTGACACTTACTAGCTGTGTGACCCTGAGCAAGTCACTTAACCCTCATTGCCCCTCAAAAACAAAACAAAGAAAGTAGATGCCATGTAAAAAGTCGATCAGTCAGTCACTGAACATTTACTATGTGCCAATAGCTGTACTAAGTGCTGGAGATACAAAAAGAGGCCAGAACCGGCCCCTGCTCTCAAGGAGCTTCCAATCTAAGGGGGAGACACTACAAACAAGCTACAGAAGGAAAAATAGGAAATGCCTTAGAGAGGAAAGGCACCAGAATTAAGAAAGAGTAGGGAGGGCTTCCGGTGGTTTCATCTGGGCTTGAAGGAAAGCAGTGAAGCTGGTAGGTGGAGGTGAGGAGGAAAGGCATTCCAGGAATGAGAGACAGTCAGAGAAAGTGCCTACAGGCAGGAGAGCAAGTACCTTGTTCATGGAACAGCCAGGAGGGCAGTCACTGGACCAGAGGGAATGTGCACAGAGGAAGCAAGAAGACTGTAAGTTGGGGGTGGGGTGAATAGCAGGGCTTTGAATGCTCAGCAGAGGGTTTTGTCTTGGATCTGAAGATGAGAGGGAGCAACTGGAGTTTCTTGAGTAGGAAAGTGATGTGATGGGACATGAGCTTTAAGGAAATCATTTTGGTGGCTGGATGCACTGGAGGTGAAGGAGACTTGAAGTAGGCCGACCCAGCAGCTATTACAATAAACAAGGTGTCAGGGCCTGCGCTAGAGGGGTGGCAACGTCAGAGGAGAGAACTGGGCGTATTTGAGAGCTCTCGCAAAGGTAACAGATTGGATATGGGGCGTGAGAGACAGCAAGAAGGAAGTCCAGGATGACTCCTAGGGTTCAAACTCAAAGGACTCGGGAGGATGGTGTTGCCTTCTACAGTAACAGGGAAGATGTGTGTGTCGGGGAAGAAGTTTAGAGGAAAAAATGAGTTCAATCTTGGACATGTTGAGTTTAAGATGTCTTCTGGACATCCAGTCAAATGTCTGAAAGGAGTTACAGATGTGAGGTCAACAGAGAGATGGGAGCAGAAAAGGTAGATTTGAGAGTCATCAGCATAGAGATGATAGAAATCCATGACAGCTGATAATGTATAATAATGCTGCCTGTACAGACCCCAATCAAAAACATCCGATGTCATTAAAATACTGCACACACCAAAAGGGACACCTATACATTTACTAGGTTTTCCCTCCAGTAGTCACTGTCTCAATTGTCAAAACTACATCTGTTCATCCATTTAAAGAACAGAAAAGCAAATTGAGGGTTTTTTTCCCCAGATTCTGCTTCTGACACCGTGAACTTTGACAAGTTTCTTCACCGCATAGGACCTCAGTTTCCCCTGTGAAGGGGTAAAGGGGTGAACTGGATGACCTCTAAGGTGCCTTCAAGTTTTAAACCTGGGATCTTAGGACCCCAAGTAAGAATATCTGAGAACATTGAGGCACAGTGAAGGAAGTTTGGACTAGCAGCTTCTGACTCTTAACTAAATATATGACTTTTAATGAATCATTTGCACCTCTATGTACCTGCATTGCTTTATCTAAAAATGAGGGGGTTTAGGGGCAGCTAGGTGGCACAGTGGATAGAGCACCAGCCCTGGATTCAGGAGGACCTGAGTTCAAATCCAGTCTCAGACACTTAACACTTAACTAGCTGTGTGACCCTGGGCAAGTCACTTAACCCCAGTTGCCTCAAAAAAATTTTTTTTTATTTAATTTTTAAAATGAGGGGGTTTGACTTGAGTTCCTCCTAGTTCTGTGGTTCTAGACACACACGCTCACACACACACACACACACACACACACACACACACACACACAACTTTGCAATAGAGGAACAACTGGGGGAAAAAATAGGAAAAAACCATTTACTGTCAAAACCGAGTTTCAGGCACGAAGATCATACCAGATCAGGGAAGGCTGGAATCTAGAGACCCTACAGGTCTTCAGTTAGTGGTCAGGAAAGATCCAAATATTTGGAGATCTTGGCAAGTGGACAAAACATGGCATCACATAAGTCTGGTAGCAGGCAATAGGAAGAAGCACAAGTAAACAGGCCTTATTTGGAGATATCCGGCAGCAGATGGCAGATACCCACCCATGGAGACCAAAGTCCTGCCGTAGGACTATAATCTCCGGAAGGACTAGGAACTAAGGTGTGACATTAAGAGCTAGGAATCTGTCTTGGTGTATATGGATAATAGAGGGTAGTCACTGGTGAAGGAATTGGATCTTGAGCAAAGGAGGTGGGGACAATGGACTTTTCTTCCTCTCCGAACTAGGAGGATATCTCCTTTTGCAGAGGGGACAAGCTAGTCAGCTTGGTCTATTGGCTGCACGTGGCTAGTTTACTTGGCTAGGTACTGTTAAGGAGGAGAACCACAGAAATTGTTATAGCTGTACCTTATAATCTGACAGTTCGCAAAATGCATCAAGTCAAAAATGAAAATATTTGGTATATGTAATAGCATGATGACTGAAATTCTAATTTCCCAATTGCCCTTCTTCCCAAATGAATAGGAATGCTAAGTTCATAGGAGAACAATGTTTTAATATTAGATTTGAAAGTTTACAGAAGTGCTTTAGAGCGATGGATTCCAAAAATATTTATTGGGTACCTACTATGATTACCATTGTGGTAAGCATTAGAAGGTGCAGAAAAAACATAAGACTTTCTCCTTACCTCTAAGAAAATTAAAACCTCATAGGAGACACTAAAAATGTATGATGAATGTCCACATTTAAGCTCTAATAGTTTAAAACTTCATTAAGACTTTTGAGATATCCTGTATACATGTGTGTGTCTATGTATGAAAATATATACCTATATGCCCAGAGACTATATATTCAAATTAGTTCATTAGAGAACATCAGAAGATATATAAGTGCTATAGAGACTAATAAAAATAATAAATTTTATAGGTCTTCACAAAAGTATGAGCAGTGTGTAACAGAAGAGTTTGAGCAAGAGTTCAGAGTGAAGATGGGTCTTAAAGCATGGATAGGAAATTGGACAAGTGAAAAGATAAAGATTCCAAGAATAGGTAACAACATGAACAAAGGTAGGAAGGCAGTTATAAACAAGATGGATGAAGGAAATAAGGCAAGGAAGTTTGTAAATTAATTAGTTCCACCTAAGGAAGACACTTCACTGGAAGGACTTGACATTTAACCAGTGCTCTGCACATAGTAGGTGCTTAATAAATGTTTGCTGAATTGAATCAAACTCACAATTTATTTTCTGTTTACAGTAAATAGGCTTTATATTTGAAAGGGAATTTGTGGAAATTCTTCAGATGTTTGACTTTATCATCTTGTACTGCAGTCCAGTTAATTCTGTATTCGGTGTTTAGAATGAAGGCTTAACTTAAATGATTCCTGTTTTGAAAATAAACACATTGATGGCATGATTAAAGACGAGTATTGGGGAGGATATGATTTAGAAAATTCATAACATATGTATAAATACTCGCATCAAATTGGCCAGCCTCTTTTTTTAATCAGCTGGTGTTAACATTCAGATACTTTTTGTATCTCATTGATGAAAATATTTTTGCATTTCAGCACATCAAGTTACAATAAAATTATTACTTATGCAGAAAAAAGGACTAGACAGCCATTCCTGCAGTATTATTTGAGGAGCATAGGAAGGCTCATCAATGCCAAAAATATCTTCCCCCTTGCTATGTTATTTGAAATTCCCATATTGATTCTCATTCTTTTAGAGCAAAGAATTTGTCTATTAAATGCAAATGTTGTATGGGAGATGGTAGTAACACATTAAGCAGCCAAACCCCACTAAAGCTTTAGCAGAAATTGGGCATGAGATTATCTACCTAGTAACTTATCAATTCACCAAGAATGGCATCCAAGATCATTAGGTGTGGAGGGAGGCAAAGTATAGGATCTTAGAAAACTATGGGAGACAGACACTTGACACTTACTGGCTATGTGACCCTGGGCCAGTCACTTAACCCCAATTGCCTCACCAAAAAGAGAAAAAAGAAAACTATGGGAGAACAGAAAAATACCACAACAGGAATCCTTGAGCAATCTATGGGTGGCATGAGGGCACTGGCATAAGGGGAATAGATGGCTAAAAATGGAGAAGAAAGCTACAGAAAGGATTGAGAGGACAACAGGGGGGAGGGGGAATTCCTCACTTGCCTTATAGTTTTGCCTAAGGGCAAATCCTATATACTCATATTCTCCACATTCTCCATGAATCATGTTTATAACATAAATGGAAGTCTCATTATGCCATGGAATTCAATATAACATAACAAATTGAACTTGGACCCTATCCAAGAAAGAAGGCTTAGTTATCAGAAGTATCTCATTATAATGTGTAGAGTTGTTCTGGCCCTTAGGACTACATTATTGCAGGGTTCCAATGGAACAAGGTAGTACCGGCCACTTGAGGGTGGGAGTTATGGAGGGTGGAGGTAGAAATAGACATTTCTCCTCAAAATTGTTTTCATGGCCCATGTTCCCTTTGCTAGCTAAAGAGGTATGGTTAATGGACAAATGTGGAGTTCACAAGTTACAAGAATGTCTTTGACAAGCTTGATTATAAAAGCTTTAAAATAAAGTAAAAAGCTTTGTCTGGGATTAATAGAATGTGGAGAATTGTCTCAGACACATAATACTTTCCAAATTCAAAGGGCTTTTGGTAGAATCAACTCTGGGGAAAATTCCTATTCAACAGAAAATCCTGACTTCCAACAGACGTACAAAAATGTTCTGCCATATTTAATTTTATCATATGAATAATAATTTACACTTATGTGTGGGTTGGGTTTTTTTTTTTTTAGATTTTTTGGGTGTTAGTACAAATCCCAATCCATCCATGCATTCTTATCTTGTGTAATTCTTGCCAGTGTTCCCCAAGAACAGGATCTGCCTGATACATTGGAGACCTTCTTTAGGGTCATTTTAGCATTTGGTAACTACTAGTATAAGCCTTGCCATCTTCATTCTCATGACCGGCTTACCTCCTTTTATGGTCATGCATTCCTGCATGATCGTCTTAATGCTGTTTCTTGAATAAAGGCCAACACTGATAATACTGACAGCCCACCATATGTCCCTCCATTGCCCTTTGGGCCACAATTTTGATTCTTTGGCAATGGAGTATTCAATGCTTTTAGCCCTTCCCCAACAGAAGATATTGTTAGAGGCTGGCCACTAGGTGATGAATTAATTGTCCAGGATAACCTACTGAAAAATATTTATCTTTCAAACTCTATACTCCAAAAATAGTCAGTTAGTGTTGATTCATTTCAATGTAGTAAATATTCTTGAAGCATATGCCAGTTACTTTACTAGGCTTTGGGGTTACAAAAGTGAAAATGAACTAGTTCCTCCCCTCAAGAAGTTTCCATTAGATTTCAACTAACACATCACATGTATCTTATATAAAGATCATCTCCAAATGAATATGACCTGGATAGAAAAGGCCACATCATAAACAATTAGAGAAACATAGAAAAATTATCTATCATATTTATTGATAGGAGATAAAATGATTTTGATTATATAAAATTTTTTTTAAAAGTTTTACACAAGGAAATCCAACTTTGTGAGGAGATGGAGGGAAAGAAGAATGTATTCCACAGCTAGGTGGTGAAATGAATAGAGTGTTGGGCCTAGAGTCAGGAAGACTTGTCTTCCTGCATTCAAATCTAGTCTCAGACACTTCCTAGCTGTGTGACACTGAGCATGTCATTTAACTTTGTTTGCCTCAGTTTCCTTATCTGTAAAATGAGCTGGAGAAGGAAGTAACAAACTACTCCATTATCTTTGCCAAGGAAACCCCGGGCAGCTAGGTGGCACAGTGGATAGAGCACCGGCCCTGGAGTCAGGAGGACCTGAGTTCAAATCTGGCCTCAGACACTTAACACTTACTAGCTGTGTGACCCTGGGCAAGTCACTTAACCCCAATTGCCTCACACACACACACAAAATCAAAAACAAGGAAACCCCAAAATCAGGTCATGAAGAGTCAGACACAACTGAATAGCAACTTAGCATTTTAAGGAAAACTCCATTTATTCATGCTTTCTAGTGTTTTTAGTAGGTGGATATTTTATTTCAACAAAACTTTTTTCTACATCTATTGAATTAGTCATATGATTTTTTTGTTGTTTTTGCTATTAATATGGTCAGTTATGTTGAACCAGCCCTGCAATCCTCATATAAATCCCACTTGACCATAATGTGTGATCTTTGTAATATGTTGCTGAAATCTCCTTGCTAGTATTTTATTTACAATTTTTGCATCAATATTCATTAGGAAAATTGGTCTCTGGTTTTCTTTTTGGTTTTGCTCGTCCTGGCTCGGGTATCACCACCATATTTGTCTTGTAAAAGGAGTTTGGCAGGACTCCTTCTTTGCCTAGCTTTCTAAATAATTTATATAATATTAAAATCAATTTTTAAAAAATGTTTGGTAGAATTCACTTGTGAATCCTTCTGTTCCTGGAGCTTTTTTCTTAGGGGGCTTGTTGATGAGTTATTTAAGTATTCTATTTCTTTTTCTGTTAATCTGAACAACTTCTATTTTTGTAAATATTCATCCATTTCACTTAGGTTGTCAGATTTATTGGCATATAATTGGGCAAAAAAGCTCCTTATAATTGCTTTGATTTGATCTTCATTGGAGATTCATTCAACCTTTTCATTTTTGATATTGGTAATTTGGTTTTCTTCTTTCTTTTTAAAAAAATAAAATTAACCAATGGTTTATCTATTTTATGGTATGGTTTTTTTCCCCCATAAAACCACCTCCTAGTTTTATTTATTGGTTCAATAGTTATTTTCCATTTTATTAACTTCTCCTTTGATTTTCAGGAGTTCCAATTTGGTATTTAATTGGGGATTTTTAATTTGTTATTTTTCTAGTTTTTTTAATTGTGTGCCTAATTCATCAATCTTCTCTTTCTCTATTTTATTGATATAACTATTTAGAGATATAAATTTTCCCCTAAGTCTGCTTTGGCTGCATCCCATAAATGTTGGTATTGTTGTCTCGTTGTCATTCTCTTTAATAAAATTATTTATTGTATCTATGATTTGTTCTTTAACCCACTTATTCTTTAGGATTGGATTATTTAGTTTCTAATTAATTTTAACCTATTTTTCCATGGCCCTTTATTGAATGTAATTTTTATTTCATTATGGCCTGAAAAGGATGCATTTAATATTTTTGCTTTTCTGTATTTGTTTGTCAGGTTTTTCTTTCCTAATACATGGTCAGTTTTTGAGATAGTACCATATACAGTTGAAAAAAACCAGTATACTTCTTTCTTTTTCCATTCAATTTTCTCCAGAGGTCTATCATATCTAACTTTTAAATTCTTTTAATTTCCTTAATTTCTAGTGCATTCAATTTCTGGAAGTGTTTTTGGATAATCACCTAAAGACTACTTAACCTGCTTTATGGATCATAATCATCCTTCATTTTATGCAACACATTTCAGAAAAAGCTGTTTGTCAATCAGATTTCTAAGTGTTAAATTCTATTTTCCCACAGAATATTATTATAAAATTGGACCTATCTTCAAGAAAAAATGTTTACCTCTAAGATATAAAAAAAAATCCTGTTTTTAAAATTGGCAAATATTTTTTAAATTGGGTATTAAATAGAGGTAATACAAACTTGGGAGTGGACCTTTAATTACACTATCTTAGGTAACACCCAAGTAAGAAAGCTCCCTCCACCAGTTAAGGTAACACCTTCTCTACAATTAGAGAACTGCCTAGAGCAATCACAGTTAGAGTGATTTATCCAGGGTCACAGAGGCCAGTATATGTAAAAGACTGGACTAGAATCCAGGGCTTCCTGGTTTCAGTTGGGCTCTTTTTACTAGGCCGTGCTAATCTTTCTCACGTTTCATATATTCTGCTAACAGATTTAATAATAACTATGATGAAACCAGTTAACTTTGTCCAGTTTTTACCCTTTCACTTTCAATTCTTTATGTAGCTTAGGTAAAATCTAAGAGAAGCCACTTGCCAAGTGTTGCCAGTTAATTAGTCAATAAAGATTTATTAGGCACCTACCATGTGCCAGGCATTGTACTAAACACAGAAAGAATGGCAAAAGAGAACCCCCTGCTTTCAAGAAACTCAAAATCTAATGAGAGAAGATACCATAAGAAGAAGTTGAAAAGTTGGGGTGGGGGAATGAGGAGGGAAGAGAGGGTCCCTGGTTCAGGGGCATGATGAAGTTCAAAGAGCTAAAGCCAGGCGGGAAATTAAGGGCTGGCTGTCCTGGGCATCCTCCTTAATGGAGAATTTGGGAGGAGCTCTCTGGTGTCACTTTAAACTGTAGCTCAGGTAAATTCTAAGAAAAGTCAGTTGCCATGTGTTGCTAAGGGAGCTCAGCTAGGAAAGCTGTTAACTAGGAAGTCCACTATAGATTTCAGAAGGAAAGGATATGAGTGTTTTCCTTTAATCTTACAAGGAAAGGGAAAGTAAAGATTTTCTTAAAAGGTCAGAAAAACCTCCCGTGGAAGTGTTGATGAAGTATTTTTATGCTTCGGAAAACAGTCTGAGCCTCAGTTTTCTCCTCTGTATGATGGGGAATAATAATAATATTAATACCTATGGTGCCTACCTCATAAGGTTGTTATGAGGCTTAAGTGAGATAATGTGTCAGCTATTATCAGTAAGAGTATTATAGGCTTCAAGATTAGGAGAAAGGTAAAGGAAATACAGATTATGACTGGAAGAAGAAAGGCACAAAGACCAGCAGTGATCTCCTTGAGTTATCTCAAATTGGGAGGATTAGAAGGAAGTTCACAGCTGGACACCAAGTCGACCCAGAGAGTCATATACTACTCAGATATGAAATGCTCTGATTGGCATTCAAAGCCCTTCATAACCTAGACCCTTTCTCCCTTTCTAGTCTTCTTTTTTTTTTTCTTTTTGTTTTGTTTTTTGGTGAGGCAATTGGGGTTAAATGACTTGCCCAGGTTCACACAGCTAGTAAGTGTCAAATGTCTGAGGTCGGATTTGAACTCAGGTCCTCCTGAATCTGGGGCCGGTGCTCTATCCACTGCGCCACCTAGCTGCCCCTTCTTCTAGTCTTCTTACACCTTACTCTCCACCAGGAACTCTTTGAATCAGTGACATTGGCCTCCTGACCATTCCATGAACACTGCATTTTATCTCTCAGCTCTTAAATTTTTTCTGACTGTTGTCCCCCAGGCCTGGAATGGAATCTTCCACTCCACCTACTGACCTTCCAGGCTTCCTCTAAATCCCAACTAACATCCCATCTTTTTCTGAAGGCCTTACCCAACTTAGCTTGATTCTAGTGCCTTCCCTCTGTTAATTATTTCCTAGTTATCCTGTATCCTTGCTATCTCTAGATATCTATATCTATAAACATATAGATATATACAGATTTGTCTTTGTATATATACTTGCTTTGTACATATTTATTGCATGTTGCCTCCCTGATTAGATTGTAAGCTCCTCTGGGACAAGGACTGTCCTTTTATGTCTTTTTTTTGGGGGGGGGGGTGAGGCAATTGGGGTTAAGTGACTTGCCCAGGGTCACACAGCTAGTAAGTGTTAAGTGACTGAGGCAGGATTTGAACTCAGGACCTCCTGACTCCAGGGCTGGTGCTCTATCCACTGTGCCACCTAGCTGCTCCTTTATGTCTTTTTGTATTCCCATTGCTTATCACAGTGCCTAGCACATAGTACAGGCTTAATAAATGTTGACTCATGGATTGATCATCCAGGATTTTATCATCTCATGCTGGGGCTATTCTGATAGTTTTGCATCTGGTTTTCCTGCCTCTAGCTTGTTCTTACTCCCAGTCCATCTTGAACATAACCACCAAAATGATCTTTCTACAACACTGCTATAATGATGTCAATCATCTATTCAAATGCCTTTATTGAACAGAACCCTTGTCCAGTTTCCTTAGTTTTTGTCATAGTAGGTCCATGGTGTATTAAATTAGAGATCATAGAAATGGAGTGGAAAGCCAGGACCAGGCAAAGCAGGAAAGAAAAAGTGTTGTCCAGGCATGGAACCCAGGAAACAGCAGTTAAGCCCACCAAACTATCAGCTACTGGGGAGCCCACTGGGATAGGAGATGGATGGGCCAAAAGGACTGCATCCTGAATGAGGAAAGTTGTCAGAAATCAAAGAGGATACAGGTGCTTTATTTCAAGGCAGCAGGTGGATCAGAAACCAGGTAGTAGTCAGGAACCAGGGAAACAGGTAATGCAAGGTCACAGCAAGGCAATGGGTCAGAAACAGGTTGACATTCCTGTCACTGACTGAGGGCTTGGCAAGTCCTCAGCAAGCTTCTCAGGTCCTGCCTGGATTGTGCCCTTTGCCTCATATGCAAAGGTGAATTGTCACTGCTTGTTAGGATAACAGAGCCGGCAGCACAGGCTCTGGCCTGAGGACTTTGGGTGTTTGCTACATTTCACACATATTACGTATAATTCATGAGATGTGTCTCCAGTAAAGTCTGATTCCAATGCCTTGGCATTTAATGGAGAGCACCCTGAACTGTCAAAGGCTACACTAGCAAACCACCTACCCTTGCAGGGCCTTCCAACTAGCAAGGTTTGAATATGGGCCTAGGAATGGATTCTCCGTCTTTTAGCAAGGATCGGTCTAGTTAAGTCTGGAGGAGTTCTTGACCAGGCCATCAACCATCAGGTGATGAATTTGAGGGATCATAGAAACTCACTAAGTGAAAGGAAGATTTGGCATCCACACCAGTGAGAGGAAAAGCCGTACCAGTGGAATAACAGAGAACATTTACTGTATCAATAGAACATTTATTAGGTTCTACAAGTTTTTATTTCAAAATAAAACTTTTGTTTAAAAATAGTAAATAGGGACAGAAACGAAACCTATGAACTCATTGGTATGGAGGGCTCCCAGAGCAGAAATTCCCTCTCCTCATGAAAATCTACTGCATCTTAATCTTTTATTTTTTTAAGCTTTCTCCCAGCTAGGGCATTTATTTCTGTCCGACCCTAACCCTTGCTCCAGACCCTGCCAGGCCTTTCTCCTTCTGTCCACTCCTGGTATTCAGTCTCTCTTCTTGTGGGGGAAGGAGGCCCAGCCCAGGCAGTAGAAATAGTAACAAGTGCCTCCCAAGCATGTTAACATCATAAATTTGTACAGGAGGTTGTCTGTGCCTCTACCCTTCAGGTGGATTGGGAGGTCATTGCTTTCCTGGAAGAGTTTTTGTTTTTCTGCTATTTTATTCACAGAGTTTCTGCTACTGGAGCTGAAAGTTTGGATCAAGGTCCGGGAGTGGGACACCAATAAGCCCCTCATGGCGTGTCCTGTGCTTGTCCTACTATTGGGCGCTGACCTACTGCATCTTGGTCTTAAAGAGCTGTCTAGACCTTAGAAAAGTTAACTGACTTGGCCAGTCAGACAAACTGCATATGTGACTAGGCTATGACCTCATATCTTCACAGCTCTAATGCCAACTCTCTTTCCATTCTACCACACTGCCTCTCACGCTGTTCATCTGCCAAGTTGATATAATAATTAATTATAATTATAGTATATTATAATTATAATATATAACACAAACACACCCCACTATCTCTCATCACTTAAAATAGCTTTACTTGATCTCTTCTACGCCACACAGTCGCCTGCACAGCTATGTCACAGATGTTTCTAAAGTCAGTTCCCAATGTCCTAAGACATCCTGGCCAACTTTTCCTTTGATCTGAGGATAACTGTTGTTTTGGTTCAACCTATGTTGAATGTTTTCACATGTATTGGGGGGGAGGCTTCTTTTTTATTATTTTATTTTATTTTTTTATTTAAAAAATTTTTTTTTGTTGTTTTAAAAATTTTTTTAGGGGGGGGGGCGGTGCTTCTTATATGTGTCCATAAGAAAACAGGGTGGTTTTTAGGCAGGCCAGTTGCCCACTAGCAAAAACTGACAATGTAGAATCTCACTGTAGAGTGGTAGGATAGGTAGATTGGCTTTGGAATAAGAAGGTCTGGGCGCGTACCCCAATCTAACCCCTTACTGCCCTGTATGACCTTAGGTAATCATTTTATCTCTTTTGGGCCTCAGTTTGGACCTCATCTGTAAACTGGACGGACGGGATGATCTTTAAAGGGTCATCTAGCTTTAAATCCTATGATAATTTAATAATGATAAATACAATATATTTATATAAAATATAATAATAAAAATAATGAGCCATTTCTCAGCAAGACCAGGCACATCTAGCAGGAATAAATAATTAATTCTCTCTAGACCCATTGTTCTTATCTATAAAATCAGGGCATTGACCTAGATGAGCTGAAAGGTTTCTTTTAGCTCTAGAATCCTATGTAGACTTTGGACTTCGATGACTCTGGAGGAGAGAGATAGACTGAAAGCATCAACCCGGTCAATATCACTGGTCCTCTTTGAGAACAAAGGGAGAACAATCCCATCTCCGTTCTAGAGTTTTAAGAACTAGGGAGACATTCTGTTTTGGCTCAGTAGTCCTCCTGCTTGGAACAGTCTGGTGGAGAAGAGGAGGGAAATGGCCCCTTTTCCAGTTTCGATTTGTTTCCCCTCCCCTTCCCCTTCTATTGCTCAGCAGCAGAAAAGAAGCAGCGCTATTTGTCTCCCAGAGAGGGTGAAAACTGCCCAGTTTGGACAAGTACTCATCAGCTAGTGAATGAGTTGCTAACGAGCACCTTATTGACTTAAGTCAAATCTACCCTGGGGTTTCCAGAAACAGTTAGCTTCAGGAGTTATATTCCTTAGCAGCTGCACAGAGATGCCACATAGTGCTGGACGGAGACCCTCTGAAATCCTAACCTATGTACACCGATAACTGTCAATCATAATATTGCTTTGGGTGACCATGAGATCATTCACAGGGAGAGTCTAGACAGGAGAGCACCCGAGCTGTTTGCCTTTCTAAAATGTCCTCCGCCGAATGTATGATTGCATGATTGTAACTGTTAAGTAGGTTATGCATTTTTTAAAAAAGTAATCAGTCAATAAGTTATCTTATAATGTTAAATGGATATTCCTGAACCTCTCCTCAAGTACCCCCTTGCCAAAGAGAGCAAGTCTTCCAAACCATAAGCTACCAAGGATGAGTGCCATCTAGTGGCTAATCTAATCAAAGACTAATGGTCTGACCTTAATAGAATGAGTCATACAGGATGCACCTAAGTCATGGATGTGTGTCTGCAAAGTGACAACACTACGCCCCATTTGAACTTCAGAACAGCTGACCTCTTCTCCTGAAATGGTATAAAGCCAAATCTTTCGTCTTGACCAGGCCACTTTGTCTGAGCTTCAGTCTGAAGTCAGGGTCTCTCTTGTGCTATTCTTATAGAGATTTGTGATGACATCATTCTGCCTGAGCTAATTTCAAATTAAACCTTGAAAGTGGGTGGATGGGGGCAGCTAGGTGGCGCAGTGGATAGAGCACTGGCCCTGGAGTCAGGAATACCTGACTTCAAATCTGGCCTCAGATACTTAACACTTACTAGCTGTGTGACCCTGGGCAAGTCACTTAACCCCAATTGCCTCACTAAAAATTTTTTAAAAAGTGGGTGGATAATGTAGAAAAATTGTTTTTTGAGAGGACCAGACTTATTTTGAAACAGACAGGGACTGTACCTGTGATTTCCCTGGCACAGGAAGATCCAGGGTGAGGAAATTCCTTCTACCAGTTCAGGTTGTTGCCTTCTCTGTAACTTAGAGAAAGAGAGTTGCCTAGACCAATGAAAGATTAAGTGATTTGCTCAGGAGTCACACAGCTGTCATGTCAGAAGTAGAAATTGAACCCAGGTCTCCTGGGTTTCAAGGCTACATGGAACCAGAACAGAATTATCTACAAAATTAAATACTTGATAATTTAAGCCAAGAGAACTCTTCATATCAGGTAATCGTTTAGAACAGTAGACACAAGGCATCATCAATAACAACAAAAATCATGCAAAGAAGTTAACTTTTGCCTCAGGTGATGAACATCTTAAACATTTCCTGTGCAGACAGGCACCCATCTCAGAGTCTAACAGCTTAGGGCATACAGATAACAGGTGACCCACATCAGGGAAATGTCAGATAGGGAGACCAGACTGACCAGCCATTAGGTCAGATCACTAGAACAATAGAACTCTATTCTATGATACTAGAAGAATGGGTCAATGGGACTACTTTGATAGCAACGATTTTTGAAAAATCATTGAAATAGCCTAAATATTTTTAAGTTGAGAAAGTAGAGTCCCAAAACGACAGACCTGTAACCTTGTCTTTGATCACTGTCAAAATTTGAGAAGAAATTTTCAAAGAAATGATTTATGAACATTTAAAAAAGAAGCCACAATCACTAAGAACTAACATGGCATCATCAGAGACAAGTGGTGCCAAACTAGTGCCACCTTTTCCTAGTCAGACTGCTAGACTATAGAGGGGAAGGCTATAGACATAACAAACCTTAATTTCAGCATGGCACTTGACAATTCCTCTCATGCAATCTTTGCAGATGAGATTGGGAGATTGGGGGTGGGGGGATAAAATTATAGTAGATTTGGAACTGGTTGAGAAACCAGTGTAGTCCAAAGTGTTGTCGCTTTAACTTGGACAGAGGTCATTTGTAGAGTGCTTGGGGATTTGTTATGAGGCTTATGCTGTGCAATATTTTTACCATTCACTCAGATGAGTCAGTGGCATGCCTGTAATGTTTCCAAATGACACAAATCCGAATGGTATAATTAATCAGTTGGAAGAGAGAATCGGGGTCCAAAAAGATTTCAACAGCTTAGAGCAATGAAGTAGATCTAAGACTAAATTTCATGGGAATAAAAGAAAAGCCTTAAACTTAGGATAAAACCCCCCAACTGAATAAATATAGGATAGAGACAGCATGGATGAACAACATTTCTTACAAAAGACATCTGAGGTTTTTAATGTATGGAAAACTGAACACGTCAGTAGAATGAACAAGAAAGCCCCAGAAAGTAATGAATGCCAGCTTGGGCCGAATTGAAAGGCATACCACCCAGGGCAAGGGAGATGTTGATCTGGCTGTGCTCCATCCCAGACAGATCGAAGCTGGGGGAGGATTGTGTTCAGTTCTCAGAACCATGTTTGACAAAGAACATTGATAAACTAGAAGACTGCATTAAGAGGGGAACTAAGATGGCAAGGGACCCAAATCCTCTGATTGAGCATCATTTGAAGGAACCAGGGTTGTATAACCAACCTGCTGAAGAGAAGACTTAAAGGAAGCATGCCAGCTCCCTTCAAGTGTTGAGTGGAAGAGAGTCTCATCTGCCTGACCTGGAGAGAGCAGAATGTGGTGCAGTGGATAGAAGGTCCTAGACCCATGACACTCAGGGGCCAGAACAACTTAAAAGTAAAAGACAAAGTACGGGGATTGGACTTCAGCTCCCTTCACTCTCCACCTACTGCTCTGCTTAGTTTCAGCTCCTCAGAACAATACGCCTCAGTGCAGGGTTTCCTCTGGTATCAACCCTTGTCTCCTGTGCCTCATTTTGATGTAGTGGAAGTTCCCTGAAGGCAAAGACTGTCTCTTTTGTGTGTGTGTGTGTGTGTGTGTGTGTGTGTGCCCAGAGCTTAACACAGTGCCTGGCACATAGGAGGTACTTTGAAATGTTAAATTATTGAATTATTAAATTATTTGAGAAATAGTTAACAAAATAAATAAAGATACAATAAAACACAGATAATGTTTTAAAACTAAAGTAATATGTAGCTGGCAAGGATCTTTACATACACCTTGTTGTTTGTTGTTATTTGCTTGTGTTTCACTCTTCATGACCCTATTTGGGGTTTTCTTGGCAGAGATACTGGGGTGGTTGGCCATTTCCTCTTCCAGCTCATTTTACAGATGAGGAACTGAAGCAAACAGGGTGAAGTGACTTGCCCCGGGTCACACAGCTAGGAAGTTTCTGAGGCCAGATTTGAACTCAGGAAGAGGAGTCTTCCTGACTCCAGGCCTGGCGCTCTATCCACTGCGCCACCCAGCTGTCCTGTGTATAGTTAGCAGCCCCATTTCTATTTGAGTTTAACACTACTGCTCTAGTTCATTGAAACCAGGAAGAGAAGAAACAATTGTAGAACCAACATTGTTATTATGAGTAGTGGTGGTGGTGATGGTGATAACAGCTAGCATTAATGATAGTGTCTGCTATGTGCCAGGCACTGTGCCATGTGCTTTATAAATATGATCTCATTTGATCCCCACAACAACCACAGGAGGTAGGTGCTATTAAGGAAACTGAGGTAAACAGAGGTTAAATTACTTGCCCAAAGTTACACATCTAGTAAATGTCTGAGCCTGCATTCAAACTCAGGTCTTCCTGATTCCAGGCCCAGTGCTCTATCCACTGTGCCACCTAGCTGCCATGTATTGTTAGTATTAGCAGTACTTGGCATACTCACAGTGGACAGACATGAAATAATTCCCCTGAGGGAATAGAAACTGAGTCATGGCACAGTGGCTCATACAAGATCACACAAGTTTGTGGATGAGCTGGAAGGAGTTCTTTAGAAATATTCATCCTCCCACCTCCTACAGCAGAACTGTGTAGCCAGAATTCCTACCTTCTCTTGTGGATGGAACTTAGGACTCAGAGTTAGAAAGATCTAGGTTCAAACTCTGCCTTAGACACTTCTTTGCTGGGTAACTTTGGGCAAGTCACTTAACCTCTCTCGGTTCCCATTTCCTCAGTTTCCCCTCAGTAAAACGAGGGGGCTGGACTCAGTAGTCTCTTTCAGCTTTAAATTGATGATCCTCTGATTTTTTTTTTTTTTGGAGAAAGCACAGTCCATTCTTAATAACCGTACATGCCCAAGATCTGATACTGATCTTCAGAAGTCCTCCAGTCAGTGGGAGCACCATCTATAGCCCTCTTCTGGGGCTTCCTGAGGGTGAAGGGAGCCGCATGATTCGGGTTAAGTGGTACTGGAGGGGGTGGTGCTGGGGGAGGGGAAGTCGCATGAAGACCAGGAGCCAGACAGATTTCAAGTTGTCAGTGAAAGTTTAGGTTTGTTTTAGCCCTCTTTCAATTCATGACGTCCTCTTACTACTTGCAGCAGGTTGGGATAGAACTACAGAGAGTGTCACTCTTCTTTCTTCCAATTTGATGTTTGCTTTGACTTTCACTCCCATCAGTCAGTGACAGGACTAAATGTAAACAGACAATTCCAGGCAACACAGGATCATAGTAGGCCTGCAAGAGAAGGATCATAAATCAAATCACTTAATTTTACAAATGCAAAACCCCCCTGAAATACAGAGAGGTTAAGCTTCATCAGTAAGAGCAATTGGAACAGGAAAGATATTGGCCTAACTATTGACATTGGAAAGACAAAGTGGATTAAAAACACATGTCGGGGGCAGCTAGATGGCGCAGTGGATAAAGCACCAGCCCTGGATTCAGGAGTACCTGAGTTCAGATCCGGCCTTAGACACTTGACTTACTAGCCGTGTGACCCTGGGCAAGTCACTTAACCCCCATTGCCCCGCAAAAAAAACCCAAAAAACAAAAAACAAAAACACATGTCACAGATTGTGACATGCAACTGGGTAGAGCAGTCTAGCAAATTAGTCTTCCCATATATTTACTTAGACAAACACTGCAAATGGATAATGATCTGGGCTTGGAATTAAGTAAAAGGTGAGTGAACTAGATCATATTCAGGGACCCTATAAGGAGTAATCACAAAAGCCATTTGGCACTGGTTAAAAAATAGGAAGGTCAATAAGTGGAACAGATTAGGTATTCTACATACAGAAATAAAAAGAGTAGGGGCAGCTAGATGGTGCAGTGGTTAAAGCACCGGCCCTGGATTCAGGAGGACCTGAGTTCAAATCCGGCCTCAGACACTTAACACTTACTAGCTGTGTGACCCTGGGCAAGTCACTTAACCCCAATTGCCCCACAAAAGAAAAAAAAAAAGAAAAAAAAAAGAGTAGCAACGTTTTAAATAAATTCAAAGACCTAGACTACTGGGATAAGGACTTACTATGTGACAAAAACTTCTGGGAAAATTGGAAGGCAATCTGGCAGAAATTCAGGTTAGACCAATATTTCATACCATATACCAAGATAAGCACCAAGTGGCTATATGGTTTAGGTATAAAAGGTCACCTCATAAACTATGTCAGGGGAACTCTTCATGACCAAGTTAAGGATAGAGAGGATTGCAGAAGATAAAAAGGAAAATCTTGATTACATAAAATTAAAAAGAATTCTGCACAAATAAAACCAATTTAACTAAAATTTAAAGGGAAAAAAGGTATTTTGGGAAAAAAAATCTTTGTAGCAAATCTCTTTGATGCCCCATGTCTGTCTGTATGTTAATGGTTTGATATCCAAGATATATAAGGAACTAATTCAAATATATAAGGATGAGTCACTCTCTAATAGATTAAATGAGTAAGTAGTTGTTAAAGGAAGAAATTCAAATTATCAAGAGCTTTATGAAAAATGTTTCAGGTCACTAACAATTTGAGAAATGATAATTAAAACAACTCTGAGTTTCCACCTCATACCCACTGGATTGTCAAGGACAACAAAAAATGAAAATGATAATTGTTGGAGGGATTATGAGAAAACAGATACCCTAATGTACTGTTGGTAGAGTAGAGAATTGGTCTAGCTATTCTAGAAAACAATTTGAAACTAAGCAACAAAATTACTTAACTGTACATACCTTTTAATCTAGAGATACCAAAGTGACCAAAGAAAGAGAAAAAGGTCCCATATGTACACAGTATTTATAGTAGCTCTATTTTGTTATTTTTAAAAATGGAAACATGGAGAGGAGATAGTCCTCAGCAAATGGGGATCGGCTGAGCAAACTGAGGTATGTTAATACCTCATAGTGCCATAAAAAATGATGAAAGGAGGGGCAGCTAGGTGGCGCAATGGATAGAGCACCGGCCCTGGATTCAGGAGGACCTGGGTTCAAATCCGGCCTCAGACCCTTGACACTAGCTGTGTGACCCTGGGCAAGTCACTTAACCCCAATTGCCTCACCAAAAAAAAAAAAATGATGAAAGGAACAGACAAAATTAGTAAAACATGTAGCAACTGATTTAGAGTGAAGTGAACCCAAACGTTAGAACAAATTATACAATAACAACAGCGTTGTAGAGCAAAGGGTCACGTAAGTAAATGTGGGGTTCATGAAAAATTTGGCAGCAGTAAAAGGTTATATATACCTACTTTGTATACCTATATACCAAGTCATGTAAAAATTTCTTGGGCAAAAAGGTATCATGAGTGGAAATAGTTTAAGAAGCCCTGTTGTAGAAAAAAGCATCTTTGAAAGAATTAACAACTAAGATCCGTATAATAACCAGCCACAATTTTAGATGATCAGTAATGAAGAATGCTGCCTACTTCCTGACAGGGAGGCACATAATGAGACATATTTTCAGACATGACCAGTGGGGAAAAGTGTTTTGCTTGACTAGGCCTATTTTGTTTTGTTTTTCTTCGTCCTCTTTTTTATAATGGTGGGGAGAGGCAGGAGGGAGAGGCAGCTAGCAATAGGGTTTTCAAAAAAAGAAAAATGTGTAGTGTTTCCAATGACTCCAAGCTGCCTCCTGCTGTAAAAGTCTGCCTCCTTACCATCAGTATTCTGCCAGTCATGCGCCGTATGGCTGAGGATCACAAAACCGTGTGATCTCTGAAGAATTAAAATCACAAATCACCCAAAGGGTTTGAAAAGGCATCAGTACACTGGCCCTGGAGTCAGGAGGACCTGAGTTCAAATCCGGCCTCAGACACTTAACACTTAGTAGCTGTGTGACCCTGGGCAAGTCACTTAACCCCAATTGCCTCACAAAAAAAAAAAAAAGGCATCAGTAGCCATAAGTAGGCTTCAGTATATTAACATTGAAAACCTATCTGCCTAAAGGAGCATAAAAAGGTTTTCCTAAGGGTCCATAGACTGGGGAATGGCTAAGCAAATTGTGGCACATAAATATATAATGGAAGATTATTGTATTATAAGAAACAATTAATAGGATGAGTACAGAGAATCTTGGGAAAACTTATATGAGCTGATGCAAAGTGCAGTAAGTAAAACCATAAGTTCAATATACTCAATGGCTATAGCAGTGTAAATGGAAAGGACCACAACAAAATTGAAAGTAAATGTTTTGAAATTATGATGACCAAACTTAGTCTCAAAACTCAGATGTGAGAATGAATTTCCCTCTCTACTTTGCAATGGTGGAGAACTGTGGGTGTTGAATGCCATGTGTAATTTTGGACTTGATTGATATTGATGGGTTGGTTAGCTTTGCTGAATTTTTTTTTAATCTTAGTCATAAGAGATGGCTCTCTTAAAGGGGGAGGGGAAATAACAGATTAGGAAATGAATATAATGTCAGAACAAAAGTTAGCAATAAAATTTAAATTAAAAAAAGATGTTTCTGAGGATATATATATATATGTATATATATATATATATGTATATATATATATATATATATATGATCAGAAAAGGAGGTGAGGATTACAGGATGGGTCATGCAGCGAGAATGATTAACAATAGAGTATCAACCTGTATGGTATATTACTACCCCCAAGGTAGTAATAATGGATAGCATTGGCAGCATGCTTTATGTATGTTATCTCATTTGATCAAAAAGGAAAAGAAGGCTCTCACCTTTGGTATCCACCTATATGTACAGATGACTGTCTCTCTGAAGGTCATGTTAGGGATACCAGTGGGGAGCTGATTGGTGGACCTTAATTCAAGGAAAACTTGAAAGTTGTACTGACCTCTCACACAATATGAGGAACTAGAAGACTTTCTATTTTCCTGGCATCAGAACCCTTTTCTGATCCAGATGCATCTCTTTTCCTGTCTCTCTAACACCATCATAGGTTTCCAATCTGGCGCCATCCACTGCCTAGGTCCCTTTGCTTAGCAACCTGTATCTCTGGTAACCAGTGCCTGACTTTGCATGGCTGATCTAATGTTTCAGAAGTCTTGAAGGAAAAAGGCAATTAATTCAATTGTGGTTTATTAAATTGGAGACAGACCAACAACAGACAGACAGATAGACAGACAGACAGACAGACAGAAAGACAGAGATTTCCCTCAAAGAACTCAGAGTCTTATAGAGAGGATGTGACATATACACCTAGCATGTTACACTGGATTTGGAATTAGAAGAACTGGATTTGAATCCTTACCCTGTATGGAGGGACCTTGGGCAAGTTCACTTAGCATCTCTGAGACTCAGTTTCCTCATTTGTAAAATGAGAGGATTGGACTAGGTAAGGTTCCTTCCAACTCTAAATCCAAGATCCTATGAGATTAGGACATGCTAAACACTATGGGATTTCAGATGTAGAAAATATTACTTCCAGCTGAGAGAGATCAAGGAAAACTTCATAGAGAAGAAAGCACTGAAGATGGTCCTTGGAAGGTGGGTGAGATTTCACGAGGCAAAGAGAGGGAAACAGTATTCCAGGCACAGAGAACAGAAAGCCATGGAGGTGGGAAAATGCAAAACACATTTAGGAGCTTGGAAGTCCATTTTGGTGGAAATGTAAACTCTCCAATGGGTCAATATTGTGAGACAAGGCTGGAAATGTAGGGTGAAGCCGGGTCCCAAAGGGCCTTGGATGTTGGACAGATTTTATCCCGTTGATCATGAGGAGCCATTGACAGTTTTCCAGCAAGGAAATGACAAAATCAGGGTTGTGATCGTGACAGGACAAAATTGATCTGGAAGTGCTCTGGAGGACAAATTTGACAGGGGGCAGAGAGAGATCAGTTAGGATAATAACTCTTGTTCCAGTATCAAGGGAATCCATATGCACTGACCACTTCAAAACTCAGAGCTCAATTTAAGACAAAAGGACACAGTGATGCACTGATCTGATTACTTCTTTTATGAAATGAACTCTGAAATGTCACCTATTTTTACACTCAGAAAGCCAGGCAGCTTTGTTCTGTTTGTATTTTTATTACTTGGTTTAAAGATCACAATGTACCCACTCATTACTCTGTAGGTCAGGCCACTCGACCTTTGGTACAAACCAATATAATTCTGACTTTTGAAAGCTCTTGAGCAGGAGAAGGATGTGATGAAACTTAAGTTTTATATCATTGATGGTGATCAGTATCATTGTCACTATGAGCAGCAAGCATTTTTAACAGTAACAGATAGATAGTGTTCTAACGTTTGCAAAATATTTTACGTGTAAAAATCTAATTTTAGCCTCACAGTTACCCTGTGAAGTAGGTACAAATAATGGGGGCCTTGTTTTACAGATGAAAAAACAAAAAACAAAAAACCCTGAGTCTCAGAGATGTTTTGTGACTTGCCTGGAGATACACAGCTAGTAAATGTCAGAAAAAGATTTTGGAATCAGCTCTAGTGGATGCCAAGTCCAGGATTCTATGATACTATACTCCCTCTTTGCTGTGCATCTGCTACGTGCAAGGCCCCATATTAGACAAATGGGATGATAAAGATGTTTTAAACCTGGGGGGGGGGACAATGGAGGAGTTCTGGTAGATCCCAGAACTGAAACTGATTAAGCTGCGCCTGCAAGCCGACTTTGTTCCATGATAGGCTTTGAGTCAATTCGATAGAACATGTATTTATTAAAAACTCGCTACGTCACAGGTATTGGACACAGAAAGAGAAAACAAAACATCTGCTCATTGCTCTCTGTCCTGTCATTCCCTCCAGTGAGAATATAATTCTGATTTTGGAAAGTCCTTAACAGGGGAATGTTGAAAGTTAAGTTTTCCTAAATAAGGGGAAATAGAAGGGCTAGATTATAGATTGGGTAGCTCAGAATGAGGACAGCTCATTCCTGGGCCTCTGACCTCGTGTGCTGTTTCTGGCCTTGTTTCTAATGACAAAGCCCTTTCCTGGAATCCCAGTCTTCAGAGCTGCATCCTTGCACCAAATTCATCACCTTTGTGCTCTACGTAGTACTTCAGTTCCACAGTGTTGCAAACTCTTAGATCTGTGGACAGAGCCTTGGGGATACGTGGGCCATCTCATATCTGAGCAAGAATCCATGCTGTACCATCAGTGACGATTGGTCATCCATAGTTAAGCAGATGCCTTGGAGGGAATTAAGACTGAAGGCAAGGTTTGAGCAATAGATAAAGAAATTTTGATACATCAATATAACAGAATGAGATTGCACTGTCAGATGTGATGTATATGATTACAGAGAAGCATGGGAAGAATTATATGAATTTATGCAAAGTGAAGGAAGCAGAACCAGCCAAGAAAACAGTGCATGCACACACACATGACTACTGAAATGTAAATAGAAAGGACAACAACATGCAGTGGATAGAGCACTGGCCCTGGAGTCAGTAGTACCTGAGTTCAAATCCAGCCTCAGACACTTAACACTTACTAGCTGTGTGACCCTGGACAAGTCACTTAACCCCAATTGCCTCACTTAAAAAAAAAAAAAGGACAACAAGAAAAGTCAAAAGCAAATATGAAATCAGAGCATCCAGGAAAAAGCGATTTTGATGATTGCTACATTTGGTACTCATTAAAGAAGAGAAGTTACAGCTCAGCAACCAATCAACGAGACTCAACTCAGAAATGATTCACATAGAGAAGGAAGCAGACGCTGCTCAAATTTCCATGGTCATCAGAAATGCCAGTCAATAGGAATGCTCCAAAAGTCAGGGTTGGGGTGGGGGTAGAAGGACACCTGATCCACAGCAGTGCAAAGATAGCTCCCCCTCCCCCCCACAACAGCAGAGAAAGAATTATTAAATCTTGGGTGTATCTCTCTTTCTCCTCTGACCACTTCACTTCTTTCATCACCTAGCCCTTAGACATAGGTTATTCCCTAAGGCTCTGTCTTCTACCCTCTTTCTTCTCTGATTTCACACTTTCCCACAGAGCTCTCATCTACTCTTCCACAATCCATGATCACTTCCACTTTGATGACCCCCAAATCCACATCTCCGCCTCTGACCTGTTTCTTGAGTTTTAGTGTTCAATACCTAACTGCATGTGGAACATTTGCCACTGGGTGATTCACTACTGTCGGAAAGAAACCCTTCGTTGTTCTCCCAAACCAGCTCCTCCTCTAAATGCCTCTATTTTTGTCCATTATTCTAATGGTCACCTTGGCCCACTCTGTTTGTTGTTGGGCAACTTTCTCAGTGTTAGGAAGTTCTTTCTTGTATTCATCTATAACCCATCTCCTTGATTCTTCCCTTTCCCTCCTTATCTGGTCAGTTACCAATTGTGTTTCATTCATCCCCCATAAATTTTCTCTTTCTACTTGCACTAGGGACAATGCAATTCTAACTGATTTACAACAGCCTATTGTTAAATTTCCTGTGGGAGTACTTATACCTTGGAAATAGGCAAACCCTACAAATCAGGGCTTGATTGCTGTTTTGTTGGTTGTCTAGACTTAAGAAAGTGATAGAATGTTGACAAGTAATGTGAAACTTAAAAAATTGGGGGGGAATACATTTTTTTTTTCAGAGAGCCAGTTGTTAAACATTTACCAGGCCTGAGTCACCCCCCTCCAGAGTCAGAGGAACTGAATTTGAATCCTGCCTCTGATTCCTGCTACTCGTGTGACTTTGGGAAGGTCCCTGAGCCTCCCCAGGCTTCATTTTTGTCATCTGTTATATAAGGAGTTGGCCTACATGGCTTCAGAGATATTCTCTAGTTCTAGGCCCATGATCCTGTCATCCCAGGTCTATAACTATAACTCCTAACTGGCCTTCCGGCCTTCAATCTTCTTTAAAAGAAGATACCTTTCATTTCTGTATCACTATTTCTCAATATAACCATTCCTTCTCCATTCCCAGAGAGCCATCCCTTATGATAAAAATGAGAAAAAATAGTTCTGCAAAATTAAACATTACATCAATCCACTCTGATAAAATATCATAGCCTTCCACCTCTGCAAGGAAGGGTCAGGAAGTTCATTCTCATAGCTCTTCTTTGGGGCCAGGTTTGCCCATCATAATTTGTTTTTATTTAGTAGATTTTTCTTGGTATCTTTTATTTTTATATCCCCTGCATTTCTCACCATATACTTCCTTTTCTCCTCTCAGAGAGCCATTCAGCTCATAATAAAGAATTTTTTAAAGGAATATGAGAAAAATCAATAAATTTTAAAAATAAAAATAAAGCAAAATCAATAAATTAACATTTTTAATTAAATTTTAAATTGACATTTTTTGCAATGTTCACAACCATATTCTCCACCTTTGTGAAAGAAATAGAGGGAGGAGTCTTCTCATATCTATTATATGGAGCCAGGCTGGACCATTATAATTTCACAACATTCCATTTTAATTGCTTTGCTATTGTTCTTTCCATTTATATTGTTATAGTCATTGTGTATAGTATTTTCCCGATTTTACTTCGTTTTTCATCATTTTATATAAATTGTCCAGTGCCTCCTTGTATCTATCCTGTTCACTATTTTTATTCTTCTTTATTCTTGTAACACAATTTGCTTAGCTAATCCCCAATTTGTGGGCATCTACTTTGTTTCTAGTTCTTTGCCAAATGTGCCACTACAAATATTTTGGTTTATATAATCTTTCTTTTTGTCAACGGTATCCTTGGGGTATATACCTAGCAATTGAATTTCTGGGTCAAATCCTAAGTATAATTTAGTCTCTTTATTTGCGTAAGTCTAAATTGTTTTTTCCAAGCAGTCAGACCAATCTATAGCTCCTCAAAAAATTAATGAATTCCACAACCACTGCCATCCCCATCTTTTGTCATCTTTGCCAATCCCACTGGGGAAATGTTAGAAGACATTCCCCACTTGGCCCCTTACAGCTGTAAGTACATGTCCTATTGGAGCAAGTCTGTGCCCACAATGGGGCCACCTCTCTTTACTTCTATTTCCTTCACCAATGAGGTGACTAAGCAGCAACCTCAAGAAGGATGAGACCTTGTGAGTTGCAAAAGATTATGATGTCCTGGGAGACCAGTTAGGCAGCAACTGTGGTGTCCGCCTCAGTGGTCTTTTGTGACTGTCGCAGCAGCAGCAGGAGCAAGCTGATGCCAAGGGAAGATTTGGTATCTGAGAGAGAGAGAGAGAGAGTGGAGCCATTATATTTGGATCATGCCTGTTATTTGATTGCACTGTGGACTTAATGAAGGTGAAATGTGAACTGACTAATTAGAAGTATCTCCAAAAATGGTCAGGTCTCAATGAGATTTGAATATTATTAGTCTCCCAACTGATTTCACTAGTGTTGATTCTGTCCTAATCATTCAATGATTCTTTATTGCTTAGCATACTCTTTTCTGCATGAGAATTAACTTTCTGTTCCATAACCAGATATATATTTGGACACCGGGCACCTTTTTTTACCCCCCTCCCCTTTCTTTGGGAGAAACCCTAGACCAGAGCCAAAACCAGTATTACTGTAATTAGTTCCTTTCTGGGGTAAGGAACCAATGAAAGCGAGGATTGGGAAGCAAGCCTACTACCCCTTTTGAGAAGTCAGATTTCCTTCAGAAGGTTGGGCAAACCACAGTGGCAGTTGAAGGTTTGGTGCAGCTTGCCAGCTCCAGTAGCTTCAGCTGAGTGGTGCCTAGGTAGCTAGTGCTAAGGATATACTCACTTGTTCAGCATGTCTCCTCCCAGCTTAGAAGAAGAATAGTGATGACAGTGACTTGCATTTAGATAGCATTTGAGGTGTACAGAGCACTTTCCATTGTCTTTCTTACAGAGCCTTCTAGGGCAATTTCACCGAATAGTAATTAGATTACCTGAATCAGCTGACAAAAGAAAAGGCAATGTCCAACCCAACCCAGTAATAGCTCATTCATTACCTAGAAGATCATTCACTCTTTGGCTCTAGTTAGAATAGAGTTGTGTTAGCTTCAGAAGGAAACATAAGGACATAGATTTAAAGATAGAAGAGGCCTTTGGGGTCATCTAATCCAACCCCCTCCTTACTCTTTTTTTTTTTTTTTTTTGGTGAGGCAATTGGGGTTAAGTGACTTGCCCAGGGTCACACAGCTAGTAAGTGTCAATGTTCTGAGGTCGGATTTGAACTCAGGTACTCCTGACTCCAGGGCCAGTGCTCTATCCACTGCGCCACCTAGCTGCCCCCAACCCCCTCCTTACTGAGGAGAAAATTAAGACAAATAGTGCCTGGGCAAGGCATTTGCATGCTCTAGGCAAAGTCTGATCATTGAGACCCTCCCATCACAGATTTAGAGCTAAGAGGGACCGTGTTGTTGTTCAGGCGTGTCCAACTCTTCATGACCCCATTTGGGGTTTTCTTGGCAGAAATACTGGAGCGGTTTGCCATTTCCTCCTTCAGCTCATTTGACAGATAAGGAAACTGAGGCAAAGAGGGTGAAGTGATTTACCCAGGGCCACACAGCTAGTAAGTGTCTGAGGCAAGATTTGAACTCTGGAAGAAGACTCTTCCTGACTCCAGGGACCCCGCACTCTAAGCATCATGGTGCTGCCTTGCTGCCCCAAGAAGGACCACAGAGACCATCTAATCCAATGCTCTCATTTTACAGATGAGGGAACTGAAGCCCAGAAAAGTGAAGCCATTGACCCAAGGTCATTTGCAGAGGAAGCGTCAGAACCAGGGTTTGAACTGAGGTGCATCAAGCTAGGCTCTCTTTCCATTGTACCCACTCCATCTTAGAGATGTCGAGTATTTGCTATAACATATGCTATTTGACTTATTATAAAATAAATGCTTCCATTCCAGTGCTAATGGAATTTGCTGGCTTTAAACACATGCATTTTTAAAAAAGTAACACAGTAGGGGCAGCTAGGTGGCACAGTGCATAGAGCACCGGCCCTGGATTCAGGAGGATCTGAGTTCAAATCCACCTTCAGATCCTTGACACTTACTAGCTGTGTGACCCTGGGCAAGTCACTTAACCCCAATTGCCTCAAAAAAAAAAAAGTAACACAGTACTAAAAAGTTTTAGCCTGGGCAGCTATCTCCTTCCGCGTGCTGTGGCCCCATGAACATAAACATGTAACCCAAATTGTACTGGGGACCAATTCATTTGGGACATTTGGGGAAGGCAGAGAAATGGTCACAGAAGATGGGGTAGGGAGGACTTGGAAGCAGAGAGGACAGCCTCACTGGGGATTCAGTCAGGCTGGGAAAGGAGATCTCCCAGAAAGTTGAGGAGCCTTACCCCAAAGGCAGCACTTCATCAGTGCTGCAAGGGGAGCAGATATTTGTGTGCTCTTTACATCACCCCAAAGAAGCTTGCTCTGCTTGTATATGAGGCCAACCCTGGATTATATAGACAGGGTATTGAAAGCCTCCTAAAATGCTATAACATCATAGGGGTCTCTCATCTCAAAGCCTTTGTCCAGGCTGGGATGGGTGCCTTCTTCAACTCTGCGTCTTAGAATTACTCAACACCTCCTCTTCCATGCAGTCTTTCACCATCCCCCACCAACTATTAATGGTGTTTCCTTCCCAAATTACCTATTTTGGGGGGAGGATATACTTATGTGAGTATATGTTGTTTTCCCCTATGGGATGTAAATTCTTTGAGAGCTTCATTTTTGTCTTTGGATTCCCAGTGCCTAAAAGTATCTGATTCATACTCAGAAACTTAAAAGAATCTGGGATCTCATCAGTCTTGAAGGCCTCAAATGCAGCAGATCCTAACCCTGCTGAAGATCATGCCTTTTCATCTGGTGAGACTTGTCTGCATCCTTCCATAAATTTACCACTAGGGATTCACATAACTGGCTTTGCTGCTGTTGTCTTCTGACATTGTGAAGAGTATAATGGAGTATTACATAACGAGCCCATCTTTTCTTCTTCTCATACAGTTGTTTTGATGACATCTTTTATTCCTATTCTTCAAAATGCCTCACTGATTGTACATTTCAGCCTGCTCACACCCACCGTGTGCCTTTCCATGGTCATCTGTGTGATATTCATTTAAAATTCTACCAACACTGTGTTTCACTGCCCTAAAACAACCCCCATAGAAAGATGGACCTTCGCTTTCGTGGAAAGTTGACAATCAATAAAGAAACTTTGCAATTTTCTGAAGGCAGTCTACTCTCCTCCTCTTGTTAAACTCTGAGTCTAACCTGTTGTCCATCTCTACTGCCTGTCCCGGATATACATGCTGATAGGCCAGTTCTTTAGGTTGTGCGTCTAAATGCAGTTTGCAGTCTAGGCAACAGACATTCTTCATCGACTGTGTTGATGGTCACACCAAACTTTGACTACTTACAGGTCTCTTCCAGCAGGCTTTGCAGTGTTTTGGGGACTCATGCAAATGACACAATGTAATCCCCGTAGAGAAATGTCTGGAGGACCTCACCATTCACAGAGAATACTTTTCAACTTGGGACTCTATGCTGGATCTCCTCCATTATGGTGGGAAACACTTTTGTTGAATGTCTGTCTCCCTGCTGGATGCCTAGCCTGATGCTTATGATCAGAGGGTCATTGAACAGGGTTATTTGTGTTGCTATAGCTTTCAAGGAATTTTAAATGATCTTGATATATGGAGGGGAGACATCTGGTGGAAAAAGAGCCTGTCAGATGGTATTTGTCCTGCCAAATCAAATGCTTTTTCACTCAATAAACAATAAGCCTAGTGGGATCTTATATTCTTTATGTTTTTCAGTCAATTGTGAAAGGAAAAATATGTGGTCCATTACTGATCATCACTCATGAAAATTTGTATATTCCCTCCTAATATCCTTATCAAAATGCCCTTAATTCATAAGGCTTTGAATAGATGGTAGAACTGGCATTTAGGTTAGTAGTTACTGATATTCTCAATCACCTTTTTCAGCATTAATAACTACCATTTTTTTTCATATCAACTTTCATCAATCCAAGAAGCCACATAAGCAGTGAAGAAACCCAGAAGGATTTAAGGTAGCCAGTATGGGAATTTCAGTAGTCAAGAGTTTAGGGGGCAGCTAGGTGGCACAGTGGATAGAGCACCGGCCCTGGATTCAAGAGGACCTGAGTTCAAATCCAGCCTCAGAAACTTAACACTTACTAGCTGTGTGACCCTAGGAAAGTCACTTAACCCCAATTGCCTCACACAAAAAAACAAACAACAAAAAAAGAGTTTAGCTAGATCTGCCAGACAGATGTGATGATATGTTTGTCTCTGATTATTAATGAATATGAACAATCTCCACAGTTGTTGAAACTTTATATTTATTGGATTTTTTTATTATTTCAAAGGGAATTAAAAATGTAAATGTAGAAAACCCTAGAAAATAAGAGAGTGAAATAAACAAAGATAACCCTGGAATATAGCTCCAAGTCAGAGGAAAAAAGAGCAAGAGAAAGAAGTGCCAAGATTGCAAAAACTGTCTCATTGTCTCCAGATTTTCACTTCTTAAAGTTCTCAGTGTGAGAGAGGTCAATTTGTTTACTCAATCCAATGACAAGGCTTCCTTCCATTTCATCATTGGAGGCTTAAA
This sequence comes from Dromiciops gliroides, assembly GCF_019393635.1. Taxonomy (NCBI): domain Eukaryota; kingdom Metazoa; phylum Chordata; class Mammalia; order Microbiotheria; family Microbiotheriidae; genus Dromiciops; species Dromiciops gliroides. The sequence continues at coordinate 696,474,786 of NC_057861.1, read as the reverse complement.
TAGAACATAGCCTTGAGATAAATTTCCTTTTGCAAATATCAATTTGAGTCTCCTCAGTTTCTAGTTCTTTGCCTGGCTAGTCTTTGAGCTTCACTGTTACCTTTAACCTTTAAATGAGTGGGAACATACCTCCACTCAACATGTGTCCTGAGTTGATGGTCCATGCCTAAGAGTTCCTTTACGTGGGCATTTGCTTCTAATTCTGCTCTTTTGTTTCTCTGTTGTCCAGAATGTGAATCCTCAGTAGAAACCCATAACTCCTTGTGTTTCTTCTCTTCCATTATTTCTACAGGAATGCTTTGCATTCACCATGTTAGAGTCTGAGTGCATGTCCCACCTTCCAGAGTCCCTTGTCTTCCAGTCTTTTGAGTAGCCTTTGGAATCTTACTTAAAGCATTTCCAACTCACTTCCTGTTTCCCCAAGGGTTTGGTAGGTAAGAGAGTGGTTCTGAACTTCAGAGAATATAGATGCAAGCTTTCTTTAAACTGGTTTTTACCCTCTACTGATTCTCTCTGTTTTATGAGATAATAATACACTCATCATTCATCTTTATTTATTTATTTAGTGAGGCAATTGGGGTTAAGTGACTTGCCCAGGGTCACACAGCTAGTAAGTGTTAAGTGTCTGAGGCCAGATTTGAACTCAGGTCCTCCTGACTCCAGGGCCGGTGCTCTATCCACTGTGCCACCTAGCTGCCCCTCAATTACTTGGTTAGATAATTCAGGATTGAATATTTGTAAATTGTAGACCATATCCTTATCATTATTCTTTCTTTTTTATTTTTACTAATCCTGATGTTAGCTCCAACAAGTTGATGGTCTGACTCTATATAGATAGCTGATTCAGGGATAACTCCTGTGTGATTAATACATCTTTTCCTATCTGTTAAAACAGCATGGCTTATAGCATGGAACAAGGATCAGCAAAGAGAGCCAGATCTGACCTTCCACTTGTGTTTGTACAGACCACGGGTTAAGAATTGTTTTTATAGGGGCAGCTAGGTGGCGCAGTGGATAGAACATGGGCTCTGGAGTCAGGAGGACCTGAATTCAAATCCGGCCTCAGACACTTAACACTTACTAGCTGTGTGACACTGGGCAAGTCACTTAACCCCAATTGCCTCACCAAAAAAGAAAAGAATCGTTTTTTTAAAACGAGGTAGTACACCATAGTTTGCCGAACCCTACCCTGTAACATAATAGGTGCTTCTGTGGCACCCCATTGTGGGTACTTTCCCAACCTGGCACTTGTTTTCAGAGGGCAGCTGATACTTTCAGGTTCTAGTATCTATCTGTGGAATTGCTCTCCTAACACTGTAGCCCACGGACCCCTATCAATAAGCTTACCTTTAACAGTCAGCCAATAGACACAATTAGCTCTTGGCTTAGGTTTTTAAAGCTTTCAGTGTATGTGAGAGAGGCCAACTGTTTTACTCAATTCAATGACCAAGATCCTTTTCATTTCATCAGAGAAGGTTATTCATAAAGAAATCATTAGGTGTTAGCACCTTGTTACTAATTAATCTGTGATTATATACGGTGACTAAGTTGACTGAGAAGGGAGGGACTGTAAAATCTCTGCCCTTACACTTGACAAGTGTTTGTTGATCTATTGATCTTATTCATAGATTGACCAATCTTGTGACTCAGTCTGTTTTGTAAAGAGAGGAATAGAAATATTTGGGAAAAACAAACCAGATATTCTTTGGACACAACCCTCCCCCCTCCAAAAAAATTATATTTACTAAGTTCAAGAGGCCCCTGAATAAGGAGTCTTCTTCCCCTGCAATTTTAAACTTCCTTGTCTTGTGTTTGTCAGACTATACAATTCTTAGTTTTCCTCTGAAAGATTAGTTTTAAATTGTTCAGCTTCAAAGTCAAAGGATTCTTAAACCAGATATATGGGAGGAAGGACAGGTTCCCATGTACTATGTAGAAGAGGCTGGAGATCAGCAACCAAGGCAAAGTCTTAATGATTCTCAGGGAAAGAGGTTGCTGCTACACTGCACTGGGGTACCTAGATAAAATTGAGGTGGTTGGATGGCCTGAAGCTAGTGATCACATCAGAAGTGATCAGTAAATTTTCAGTGTGAGCATTTACACCTTCCAAATGAGCAAATGCTACAAATCAGGGCTTGATTTATTATTTTTTGATTTTCTAGGCTTAAGAAAGTGATGGAGGAAATGGTAACAATATGGATTACACTTAAAAGTGTGTCATGTGTACTTTTTTTTTTTTTTCAAAGAGCCATCTGTTAAACATTAACCAGCTCATCCCTGATGAACTCTAAGGTCCCTACAGCTATAGCATTCTAGGAGTCTGAGAATATAAATATGTTTCCTCTTCCCTCTCTAACCCAATGTCTCTTCAGCTGAAGCTGGGAAAAATCAGGCTATAACCCTAAACCTCCCTGCTCTTGGAATCTGGTACATGTTATAGTCAGATAAATATATTTTATTTTGTACTATTATTAATAATAAACATTTGGTGCGTGTCAGGCATTTTAAGGGACTTTTAAGCCATCTGTTCTGTTCCTTCGCACATAGTAGTGCTTAATAAATGCTTGTTGATTGATTGATTATCCTAGCAAAATGTTGTTTGGTTAAGCCTCTGATGCTGAGGAGCTTTTTCTACTCCCACCCCCTACGAAACGAACAGCCATATTTTCCATAAAGGGAAATATGATATGCCACACTTCCTTGTTTATTTTTAAGTCCTCGTGTATTCCCCTCAAATATACCCACATGCATATTTTGAAAATAGAATCAAGAAAAATGTTTTCCCGGCATAATTTCCCTCTTCTCCTCCCTCCTTTACTCCTCCTTTCCGCCATTAAAACAAGTGGTGCCGGTAGATGTTGGGGGACAGCGTAATACAGTGGGAAGAAGGATCTAGGTTAGAATCCTGACTCTACTATTTAGTACCTGTGTGACCATGATCAAGTCACAACCTCTCTGGGCTTCTCTGCCTCATCTGTAAAGTAAGGGAGTTGAGGAAGATGAGTTTCAGAGTTCCCTTGAGCTATATAATCTATGATCCTTTGTTCTTGCCAGATCATAAAAAGGTAAAATTTTTCTTTTTGGGTGGGAGGCAATTAGGGTTAAGGGCACACAACTAGTACATGTCTAAGGTCACATTTGAACTCAGGTCCTCCTGACTCCAGGGCTAGTGCTCTATCTATCCATTGTACCACCTAGCTACTCCCAATGAAAAGGTTAAATCATGGGAGTTCTCTGTCTCTGGAAGGGATAGCAAGGGAAGAACTAATTGGCACTAACTTCTTTGGTACTGCTCAGTTTCCTCAGCTCTGCTCACTATTTGTTTCTGTCTCCCTTCTGTCCCATTTCTTGTCTGTGGGGCCCCTGGTGCACCTTTCATTCTTTGCAGAAGGCTAAAGGAAGCTAGGGCTGCAGCAGCTGCCTTGTTCTTCTTCTCCTCGGGAACCACAGGGACTTAAATCCCAAGCCTAAAAGGGTAGTCCTAAATATAAACATTGCCTTTTAAGTGCAAATCATCTCCTTCTCATTGCTTTACATGTGGCCTTGCTTTTTAAAAAGCAATCTTTTATTTTAAGATGGGAAGAATCACTCACTCACTAAAAGGAGAAAGAAATATTAAGAGATCTAAATTCCAATTAACTTTGCTTCTGATTTCTCTGTAGCCTGGGAGAGTTACTTTTCTTTGGTCAATTCATTCACTAATTGTTTGCAAATTTATTGTGTTCAAGGCTTTGTGATATGTGAATAGGAATGCAAAGATGATTAAGACAGCTCCGTTTGTGCTAATAGCTTACAATCTCATAGATAGCAGACATATATAACTATAAACAAAGTAGAATATGATTAATTCCATTAAAGAGGCCCAGAGTGCTATGGAAGTTTGGAGGAAATTAATTAAGGTTGGTGGAATAAGGGAAGGCTTCATGGTGGAAGTGGCATCTGTGTGGCATTTTGATGGATAGTTAGGATTTATAAAGGGGGAGGTGGAGAGGGTAGGATATTCTAGGCAGAGATAATAGCATCAACAAAAGTCCAGAGGTGGGGAAATTATGGAGAATGCTCAGTGAGTAGCTTGATTTGGCTGGAGTACAGAAAGATAGATTGAGGACAGATAGAAGCTACTGAATGCCAGGCTAAGAAATTATTTTGTATGAAAAGGGGGCTCATTAAAGATTTTTGAGGATATCAGGGATAAATTAGGATAAGGTAGAATATATACATATTTATGTATTTATTTATATGTATTTATATTCTAGATTTAGGTATCATATTTGTGATTATATTTATTATATATTTGTGTTATATTTATTATTATATGTTATATATTTATGTATTATGTTCATTATTATGTATACATATCTGTATGTACATGTATGTATGTATTCCTGCCTTCCTCCCCAAAGTCTTTTGCAATAGATGTCAATAACGACTGGTAACCGAAAGTCAACGATCTTAGATCATATTAATAAATTCATGGTGTCTGGATCAAGGGGGTCCTGCTCTACTCTGCCCTGATCAGGTCACATCTGTAGTATTTTGCTCACTTCTGGTATCTCTATTTTTAAAAGGGGCATCAATAAACTAAAGAATATCCAGAGAAGTTGTACTGAGTCTGGAAAACAATCAATCAGCATTTATTTAAGCACTTTACTTAATCAATGCAGTTGCAAACACCAAAGGAAAATAGCACTCAAGGAACTTCTATTTTAAAGGGGAGATGGCATGTATGCATAGGCACATATAAGATACATAAAAATGGATATTCTGCAACCTTAAAAGGGAAAGCATTGGCAGCTTGGAGGATCTGGAAGGGCCTTCTATAGAAGGTGGTGTTTGAGATGAGTCCTGAAGCAATGGAGCTGAGTTAAGGAAGGAGAGCACAGCAACCATGGTTGATAGCTGGAGCAAAGGCATGGAGGTGGGAAATGCACCTAAATGTGTGTGGAATAGCAAGTCAGGCAGTATGGCTAGACATCAGATCACAAAGAGGGAAATAATATACAAGAAGATTGGAAAGGTAGGAAGGGGCCCGATTGTAAAAAAACAAAAAACCAGGGGCAGCTAGGTGGCGCAGTGGATAGAGCACCGGCCCTGGAGTCAGGAGGACCTGAGTTCAAATTCGGCCTCAGACAATTGACACTAGTTGTGTGCCCCAACCAAAAAACTTTTAATGTCAAAAAATGGTTTATATTTTATCTTAGAGGCAATATGGAGCCCTTTAAGTTTCTTGAGAAATGGGGTTGGGGCATGTGTGTAACATGGCCAGATCTATGTTTTATGGAAATCATTTCAGCACTATGTGGAGGATGGATTGGAAAGAAACTGAGGCAGGGAGACCAGTTAAAAAGCTTTTGTGATAGAGAACTGAATCAAATGTATAAGAATGTGAGTCATTCCCCAATTGATAAATGGTCAAAGGATATGAACAGGTAGTTTTCAGAAAAAGAAATCAAAGCTATCTACAGTCATGTGAAGAAATGCTCTAAATCTTTACTGATGAGAAAAATGCAAATTAAAACAACTCTGAGGTATACTTCACACCTATTAGGTTGGCTAAGATGACAGAAAAGGAAAATAACAAATGTTGGAGGGAATGTGGGAAAATAGGGATGCTAGTACACTGGTAGTGGAGTTGTGAACTCATTCAACCATTCTGGAGAATAATTTGGAACTATGCCCAAAGGGCTATAAGACTGCATATACCCTTTGACCCAGTAATACCACTCCTAGATCTGTATCCCAAAGATGTCAAAGCAAAAGGAAAAGCACCTATTTGTACAAAAATATTTATAGCAGCTCTTTTTGTAGTGGCAAAGAATTGGAAATTGAGAAGAGGCCCATCAGTTGGGGAATGGCTGAATAAATTGTGTTGTATGATTGTAATGGAATATTATTATGCTTTAAGAAATGACAAGGAGGGTGGTTTCAGAAAATCCTGGGAAGACTTATATAAAGTGATAAAAAGTAAACTGAGCAGAACCAGGAGAACATTGTACACAATAACTGCAATGTTGTATGATGATTAACTGTGACCGACTTAGCTATTCTGATCAATACAGTGATCCAAGACAATTCCAAAAGACGAATGATGAAAAATGCTATCCACCTCCAGAGAGAGAACTGATAAACTGAGTGTAGATTGAAGCATAATTTTTCACTTTCTCATTTTTCTTGGTTTTTAAAAAAATGTGGCTAATATGGAAATATATTTTGCATAATTTCACATGTAAAATTGCTATCGCCTTTTTTTGCCTTCACAATGGGTGAAAGGGAGAAAGAGTATTTGGAGCTCAAAAAAAATTTTTAAAGGTTAAAAAAATTATATATATACACATATGTATGTGCACATATATGTTTATGCACAAACATGTGTGTGCATATGCACTACATGTACCAATACACACACGTGTGTATGTATGTGTGGATATTATGATAGTCTAGGTGAGAGCCTGAGTGAAGGTAGAGGCTATATAAGTAGAAAGAAGGGATCGATACAAGAGATGTTGTGAAGGTAGAAATATTTGAGACTGATTCAGTGCTTAGAGTAAGGGAAAATGAGGATAAGCCTGAGATTGCAGTCCTGGGAGAGTAGAAAAGGCATCTATTTTGATATGTTTGATGCATAAACTAGGGCAGCTAGGTGATGCAGTAAGTAGATAAGACTCTGGGCCTGGAGTCAGGAAAACCCTATTTCCTAAAAGAAAAGAGGGCCCTGTTGGATAATCTTCTACAACAAGATGGCTTTCTATCAAATATTCTTTGTTTGAAGGAAGGGGGGAGGGGAGGGATAGAGGAAAGTTAGACAATGTAAAAATAAAAGATCAATAATCATGTATTTTATAAAACTAGCTCAAAAGAAAAGGATTGCTTCCTGTCTTAATAGTACTTTTCACAATGGTGGGTCAGGATTTTTTACCCATCTTAGCAATGTAAGACAATCTACCATGTTACCATTTTTTGCGGCTGGGTTCGATTCAATTAAAAGCAACAAACCTTAGGGCATCTAGGTGGCACAGTGAATAAAGCACTGGCCTTGGATTCAGGAGGACCTGAGTTCAAATTCAACCTTAGACACTTGACATTTACTATCTGTGTGACCTTGGGCAAGTTACTTAACCCTTATTGCCCTGGAAAAAAAAACAAAAACAAAATCAACAACAACAAAAAAAGCAACAAACCTTTATTAAGCATCTATTGGGTGTGTAACACTATGCTGGGCACAGGGGAGACACAAAACTTAGATTAAAAAAATAATTTCTCCCCTCCTAGATCAGGAAAACAAGATTCATAAACAGAAAAGTTTAAAAAATAAACCCTACAGCATTATTTGTTTATTAGAATGGTGAGAAATAAAGTACCATATGAGGTCTGATGGGGGAAAGAACTGTTAGCAGGCATCAGGGAGGAGTAGGAAAAACTCTCTGCCATTTGATTTAGGTGTTAAAGGCTGGAGAGGGATTGAACTGGAAAAGAGGGGGAGGGATGATGACATTCCAGGCCCAAAGAACAAAGCGAGCAAAGGTGTGGAGGTGGAGAGCACAAAGGCATGTCAAGAAGTGTCCAGCCTGACTAGAACTCAGTGTGCATGGATTTGCTTGGGTTGCTCTTTAGATAGTACTTCCTCATTTGCTCCAGTCTTTGTGGACAGACTATTGCCTAAGTGTTGGCAATCCCTGGGCTCTGAATGCATCTCTGATTCATTTGGATCTGTCTTTAGTGATTCTTGGGCAATCCTTCTCCTTCTCCTTCTCCTTCATGTAGGGCCACCTGTATCTAGACATTTAGGGCCCCAGGGAGGAAGTTGTTTCTGCTCTTCTCCTTATTTGTATCTTACTGTGTCTGATCATTATTCCTGGGGTCTCACATGCAATGAATGGTGGCACTTTGTGGTGTGTGTGATGGGAATCTGTTAAAGCACACTGTGCCACCTGTGCAGATTTTGCTTATTTAGGGTCATAGCCTTTTCTTAGGCTAGCAGAACTCCCCTGTTGACTTTTCTTGGTTCTATCTTCCAGTTTTGGTCCCCTCTTGGGCTGTAGCTTTGCAGCCGATTCTCCATGTTTTGGGTTGGCTTGGGCGTTATGCTATGGTGCCCACAGGCTGCTCTCAGCTGCCTTTGACGGCAGCCTCATCTGTTAATAAGCCACCATCCTGATTGTCTCTCCCTAGTATTTTGGAGATGGAAGACATCTGTCCCCCAGTAATAATAATAACTGACATTTATAGACTCCTCTAATGTTTGTCAAGTGCTTTTCATAACATTATTTCATTTGAAGTTCCTGGCAACCCTGTAAAGTGGGTCTCTCAGATATTATACCTATCTTAGCCTCTACCTCCATGTAGAACTGAAAGTCCCAACTCTGTGACCCTGGGCACTGATTGGTAGGTATTTCACTTTATCTTTGCTGACCTCAGGCCTTCCATGACACCTCCATATGTGCTTTCTCCATCCCCTTCCCAGAAAGCTGTTAGAACAAAAAATAAAAGAGGGGGAAAGACCCTAATTCAACAGATGCTAGCAGCCCACACATGTTTAGTTACATGTATACATGCAAACACATATATACATATATGTGCATATGATATATTATATGTCTTGGCTGTGTATATATACACACATGTATACCTATACCTATGCACACACATTTACTTTACAATTTACAGATTCCACAACAACCTAAGTAGGGCAAGGGATTGTCCATTTTCCAGTGGAGGATACTGAGGTTCAGAGGCGAAGTGACCTGCCCACAGATTATAGCTGGTGGAATCGGTGCCGGAGCTCAGATCTTTGCACTTGAGGTGCACCGATTAGATGCCATTTCTCTACATCACAGCCAAGGCAGGATTAGAACCCAAGCTCTTTATCTCTGCAGCCCTGGAATTTTCCCCTAAGAATGAGCTGCAATAGCCAGTTCTTTTGACAAGAAATCCATTATAGGTGGGAATGATGTAAAGAGGGTGACCCCCCTCCTCAGGGTAATTTATCAGATATTTGGCATATGATATTTTCTCCCTGGGGAACAGCCAGCCTGTGTTAGACCCAGCTGATTCTCATTTGCTTTGGCCAGCATTTGGTGACAAGATTTCCCAGGGAACTCCCCCTTGGCCTGAAATCTAAGGCCTTCTAATGCCAGAGCTCTGGCCCTGCCTGAGGTCTTCAGATCAGTAGTAAATGGATGGCAAGGCCGTGGCTTATAAATAGACAGCTTCAGAAAGTGGTTTGTTTCCATTTTGGGCACTTATACGTTCTCCCTGGACCTCCTCCGCCGTCATGCAGGCAGCAACACCTTCATGGCAGGGGAAGGACGCCTCAGCCTGCCCTGTACGTTGGAGAGCATTCCTCTCCTTGTTATCTGGATGCTGTCTGACTCACAACCGGTCCTGCTGACACACTCACATTCCTAACCAAAGCAACCCAGCTTGGCCCTGGCTTAGGAACAAGGCAAAGGATTTGATTCATGGGCTCGGCCTAGCAGCTGCCTGAGACAAACCCAAGGAATGCACAGAGTAGCACCGAACTGTAGAACATCAGAGGTGGACATTTCATCCAACATCTTCATTTTACCCAGGAGAAAACAGAAGTCCCTAAAGGACACGTGACTCATCTGAGGTCACCCAGCCCAATCAGCAGCACACTCCTAGGCCAGCATTCTGTCTACTACACCCTATATTATTCGTATATTGTCTGGAGTTTGGGATTTGGGGGCTTTTTGGACCCAGGCATGTGATTTCCTTGGCTTAGAGAATACCCAGGGTGGAAATTCCTCCTATCAGTATAGATTAGAAACTCTGTAGTTTATGAAGTCTTAGAGATGGAGCAATAAGAATTTAAGTGACTTGCTTGAGTTTACAAAGATGGTATGTATCAGAAGCAGGATTTGAACTCGTGTCTTTGCTAACTCCAAAGCTCTCTATAGCCATTATACCACCATGTCTCTCAATTAATATGCACTACATATCCATTTTTTTATGTTAAATCATTAAGCTTATGGGTAAAAAGTTTAATAGCATTTACGGCAAAATAGATAAGATATAATAATTGAACATTTCACACATTGCAAAAATGTAAAGAAATGAAAGTACATGTGACAATCTTCACTAGAACACAGGACTGACCGATCTAGGTAGTGGATGAGATCCTGGGTTATGGTTCCTGCCTGCAAAGAGCTTCCTATTGCATGTAAATCATGCCCCTGTGGCTATAAAATTTATTAGTAGAAAGCTTTTCAAGGCAAAACACTCAGAAAAATCACCATGTTCTGCAGAAAAATAAGCCTGATGCTGAGAGAAGATGAACAGAGAGTTAGGAGAGAGAAGATTAATTCTACAGTAAATAAAGATTTGGAAAACACAGAAGAGTTCTCAAAGCAGCAGCCAATGAGATCTAAAGGGGCATCTACATACATAGCAGTTATAAAATGATGCCATGTGGATTTCTGCAGTGCATACTAGCTCTTCTATGTCTATTATACATACATACAGACATCTGTGTATGTATACACACACACACACACACACACAAAATGTGGTCAGATCTATTTTCCATCGATCAATCAATCAAATGAACAAACAAGTGTTTAATAAGCTCCTATTCTGTGCCTGGTACTAAGTTAGGCTCTGGGCATATGAAGATAATAGGAAAATAGTCGGGGGCAGCTAGGTGGTGTAGTGGATAAAGCACTGGCCCTGGATTCAGGAGGACCTGAGTTCAAATGTGGCCTTGGATGCTTGACACTTACTAGCTATGTGACCCTGGGCAACTCACTTAACTCTCATTGCTCTGCCCCGCCCCCAAAAAAGGAAAATAGTCCCTGCCCCCATGGAGCTGACAGTCTACCACGGAAACAAGCTAGAGTAGGTGCATATGAAATCTAGGGTGTCCCAAAAGTCTTATTGCATTCTAGTTTGGACTTAAAACCACACTAAGACTTTTGGGACACCCTTAATCAAACTAGACACAAGGCAGTTTTTGAGGGCAATGAACTAGCAGTGGGGGGAGTCACCAAATTTGAGAGTTGGAAAAGACCCAAGGAACTGTCTAACCCAAACTTCATATGAAAACAATCCCCACGATCACATCCTGAACAAGTGGTCATTATCCAGCCCCTGCTTGAAGATCTCCACAGAGGGAGAAAACCACAAGCTCTGCAGGTGGGCAGTCTGTTCTGCCCTAATCGTTAGGAAGTTGTCAGCAACATACAGGCTACATTTGCTTCTTTGCAATTTACACCCCTGACTCCTGGTTCTGGCTTCTCCACAGCTAGTATTTATGTCAGGCTTTAAGGTTTGCAAAGTTATCTCATTTGAGTTCTACAGCAGCCCTCTGAGGTAGGTGCTATTTATTTTCCCAATTTTACAGAAGAGGAAACTGAGGCCAAGAGAAGTTAAGTGACTTGTCTAGAGTCAATGAGAGTGTCTGAGTCAGGATATGAACTCAGGTCTTCCTGATTTCAGGCCCAGTGCTCTGTGCACTATGGCGCCTCCTAGCTGCCTTAACACTTCTGGTGCCAAACAGAACGTAACAATTCTTCAAGTATTTGGATGCAGCTAAGTTCCCACTGGGTCTCTTTTCCTTGAGGATAAGACTAACTCAGTTCCTTCAACTACTTGTCATATGATCTGAACTCAAGGCCCTTTGGAACTTCAGTTGACCAGCCCATGACAGTCTCCAGCTTTCCAGAATGATTGGACCAACAATTCATTAGTGTACCTATTTTTCCTTCATCTCCTCCAGCATTTGTAATTTCTGGTAGGTGTGAGATGGTATTTCAGAATTGTTTTAATTTGCATTGCTCTAATCAATAGGGACTTAGAGCATTTTTTCATATGACCATAGATAACTTTGATTTTCTTCTTGTGAAAACTGCTTGTTCATATCTTTTGACCATTTATCAGTTGGGAAATGGCTCTTAAAAAAAAATCTGACTCAGTTCCATACTCAGTATATATTTGAGAAATGAGGACTTTATCAAAGAAACTGGCTGTAATTTTTTTATATTGCTTCATTGGCTATGATATCTTTTAGCAAAATGTAGTTTCCCTAATTATCCCTTTTAATTAGGCTAATTTTTGCTTTTGCTTTGTCTGAGATCATGAATGCTTTCCCTGCCTTTTTTTTTTCACTTTAGTTGAACCATATTAGATTCTGCTACAGCTCTTTATTTTAACTCTGTCCATTTCAAGTGTGTCACTTGTAAACAACATATTGTTGGAACCTACTTCTAATCCATTCTGCTGTCTTCTTCCATTTTATGGGTGAGCTTATCCCATTCACATGCACAATTATGATTACTTTGTGTTTCCCTCCACCCCATTTTCTTCCATTTCTTCCTTTCTCTCTTTTTATCTTATCCTTCCTCAGAAGTCTATTTTGCTTCTAACCACTGCCTTCCTTAATCTGTTCTCTCTTTTATCTTCCTCCTCCCCTTTCTCTCATCCCCCTTTCCTATTTCCTGTTGGGTAAGTTACATTTCTACATGCAATTGTTTTTGTTTTTGTTTTTGTTTTTACGGGGCAATGGGGTTAAGTGACTTGCCCAGGGTCACACAGCTAGTAAGTGTCAAGTGTCTGAGGCCGGATTTGAACTCAGGAACTCCTGAATCCAGGGCCGGTGCTTTATCCACTGCGCCACCTAGCCGCCGCCCCTCTACATGCAATTGAATGTGTGTCTATCCATCCATCCATCCATCCATCTATCTATCTATCTATCTATCTATCTATCTATCTATCTATCTATCTATCTATCTATCTAATCTATCTGTCTGTCTGTCTGTCTCTGTCTGTCTGTCTGTCTATCTATCTATCTAATCTGTCGATATACACACATATATTCTAAACTTTTTGAACCAATTCCAATGAGAGTGAAGTTCAAGCATTGCCTGCCACCTCTACCTATTTCCCCCTCTACTGTAAAAGCTCTTCCTTGTGCACCTCTTTTATGTGAGAAAAATCTGGGGCAGCTAGGTGGTGCAGTGGATAAAGCACAGCCCTGGATTCAGGAGGACCTGAGTTCAAATCTGGACTCAGGCACTTGACACTTAGTACCTGTGTGATCCTGGGCAAGTCACTTAACCCTCATTGCCCCACCAAAAAAAAAAAAAGAAAGAAAAAAAAAAAAAGAAAAACCCCTCCATTCTATCTCTCCCCTCCCCCTTCTCTCAGTGCATCTTTCTTTCTCACCCCTTCATTTGTTTTTTGGAGATTCCAACATAATTGACTCATATTTATGCCTTCTATGTAAACTCCTTTTAACTTCTCTGATAATGATAAAGTTCTTAGGTGTTACATGTATCATCTCCCCAAATAGGATTGTAGATAGTTTAACTTTGTTGAGTTCCTTATAACTCTTTCATGTTTACCTTTTTATGCTTCTTTTGAGTCTTGTATTTGAATGTCAGTTTTTCTATTCAGCTCTAGTCTTTTTATTACAAATGCTTGAAAGTCCTCTATTTCATTAAACATCCATATCCGCCCTGCCCCTTATGATTATACACAGTTTTGCTGGGTAGGTAATTCTCGGTTGTAATCCTAGCTCCTTTGCCTTCTGAAATATCATATTCCAAGCCCTCTTCTCCTTTAGGGTGGAAGCCACTAAATCCTGTATGAGCCTGACTGTGGCTTCATCATATTTGAATTGTTTCTTTCTGTCTTCCTGAAGTATTTTCTTTTTGACCTGGGATCTCTGGAATTTGACTATAATATTGCTGGGAATTTTCATTTGGGGATCTGTTTTGGGAGATGATTTGGTGGATTCTTTCCACTTCTATTTTATCTTCTGGTAAAATTGGGGCAGTTTTTCTTGATAATTTCTTGAAATATGATGTCTAGGCTTTCTTTGATTATGTCTTTCAGATAATCCAATAATTTTAAAATTATCTTTCCTTGATCAATTTTACAGGTTAGTTGTTTTTCCTGATGAGATATTTCACATTTTCTTTTTCCATTCTTTTGACTTTATTGTTTCTTGATATTTCATGGAGTAATTAGCTTCTACTTGCCCAATTCTAATTTTTAAGGAATTATTTTCCTCAGTGAGATTTTGTACCTCTTTTTCTATTTGACCAATTCTGGGTTTTGTTTTTACCAATTTTGTTTTTTAAAAGTTCTTTTCTTCAGTGAATTTTCATGCCTCTTTTACCATTAGGCTAATTCTGTTTTTTTAAAAGGTGTTATTTTCTTCAGCATTTTTGTGCCTCTTTTACCAATCTGTTAGTTCTCTTTTTTTAGTCTTAATAGTATTTTGGGTTTTTTTTCCAGTTACATGTAAAGATAGTTTTCAACATTCACATTTATAAGATTGTGAGTTCCAAATTTTTCCCTCCCTCCTTCCTCTCTCCCCTAAGAGAGAAACCAATCTGATATAGTATACATATGTACAGTCATGTTAAACATATTTCCATTGTTAGTTTTCTTTTTATAATTTTCTTGTCTAACTCTCATTTCTTTTCTCAGTTTTTTCTCTGCCACTTTTATTGCTTTCTTAAACTCCTCTAGGAATTCTTCTTGGGCTTGGGTCCCATTGGCATGTACCTGAGTCTCCTCTTATTTAAAGGCTTTTACTAGATCCTATCATTCTCTTAGCTATCATCCTTTATATCTCTTCCCTTCTGTACAGTTCCCACAAAAGGCTGTCTACGTGTTGCCTGCACTTCCTCTCATCATTCACTTCTAGACCTTTTACAATTGAATTTTTATCTCATCAACCGCAACTGCTCTCTCCAAAGTTACCAGAGATCTCTCAATAACCAAATGGAAGAATCCTATCCTTTTCCACCTCTCTGCAACACTGGATGCTGTTGACCCCAGTCTCTTCTGGTACCATCTCTCCTCTGGGTTTTCACTACTCACTCTTGGTTCTCATCCTACCTGTCTGATAATTTCTTCTTAGCCCCATTGGCTGGGTCATCTTGCACATCATGCCTTGTGTGTGTGTGTGTGTGTGTGTGTGTGTGTGTGTGTGTGTGTGTGAGGCAATTGGGGTTAAGTGACTTGCCCAGGGTCACACAGCCAGTAAGTGTTAAGTGTCTGAGGTTGGATTTGAACTCAGGTCCTCCTGACTCTAGGGCCGGTGCTCTATCCACTGCGCCACCTAGCTGCCCCTATCATGCCCTTTTAACTGAGTATATGCTCCATGAGTCTGTCCTGGGTCACCATATCTTCTCTCTATATACTCTCTCATTATATGCCATGGGTTTAATTATTATCTCTATCCAGATCTATATACCCAGTCCTATTCATGGTCTTGAGCTCTAGTCACTCATTTCCAACTGTCTATTTGACATTTCAAATTGGATGTCCTATCGATGTCTCAGTATGTCCAAAGCAGAATTCTCTCCAAACTATTTTTTTTTTTTTGCGGGGCAATGAGGGAGGCAAATTGATTTGCCATTACCACCTACCCCTCTTACCAATTATCTTCCTTCTTTTGTATATGTATAGTATGTTATTGTTGTTTTTGTTGTTGTTGTTGAGTCATTTCAGTTGTGTCCAACACTTCATGACCCTATTTGAGCTTTTTGTGGCAAAGATACTGGATGGATTGCCATTTCCTTCTCTAGATGAAGAAACTGAGGCAAATAGGTTTAAGTGACTTTCACAGGGTCACACAGCTAGTAAGTATCTGAGACCGGATTTGAATTGAGGTCTTCCTGACTCCACTTCCAGAACTCTATCTACTCTGCCACTAGCTACTCATGTGGCATATACTATGTATGGCACATGCTATGCTTATATATATGCATGTTGTCTCCTCCAATAGAATATAAGTTCCTTAGGTCAGGGACTGTTTCATTTTTGTCTTGGTATCCCTAGGGCTTAGCACAGTGCTCAACATATAGTAGGTGTTTAATAAATGCTTGTTGATTGATTGACCTATGACAAAATACAAACTCTTCCATTTGGCTTTTAAAGCTCTTCATAGTCTGTCTCCAACCAGTCTTTCTAGACTTACCTGTCCCTCTTCCCCACATTCATTCCACATTCCATACTTATTTTCCATACATGATATTTCATTTCCCACCTCCATTCCTTTGCACAAGCTTTTCCCTAGGCAAGTATTCTCACCTTTGCCTTTCAAAGTCCCTGGATCCCTTCCACTCAGCTCAAGTGTCACCTCCTACTTAAGCCTTTCTTGATACCCCCACTTGTTAAGGTTCTCCCTTTGCCCCAAATTCTTTGCATTTGTATTTACTTGCTTATGTACACATTGTTTCCCCCAAGCTCTTTGAGGGAAAGGAATAGTTTATTCTTGCCTTTGGAAAGCACCTCGAATAGTTCCTGACATATAGGTAGGGGGGATAGGGAAGGGATCTGGAATTTCATTGACATAAAGAACTCTCGGATGAGGAAATACTCTCACCCAATGCAGGCTGACACCTTCTCTCTAATTTATAATCTTAGAGTTGTCCGGAACCCTAGGAGGTTATGTGATTATCCAAAGTCATACAGATAGCATGTGTCAGGGCTGTGCCTTGAACTGGAGTCTTCTTGGCTCTGAGGCCAGCTCTCTTTTTATACCACAATGCTTCTCTCCTGGAAGTAATGGGTGTTTGATAAATGCTTACTGTATCAAACTGAATTGGTTGGAGTAAGAGTGGAGATTAGTTAGGCATAGGGGCTTGTATTTCTTCCTTGTTACTCCTAAAATGATAAGATCTCTTGGGGTCTTGATCACAAAGACCTTAACCAGGAGATAGAAATCGAAGAGGAGAATGGTGAATACGGACAAAAAAAGCAGAGAAATTGAGAGATTGAAGAGGAGAAAAAACAGGGAACAAGGAAGGAGAGGAAAAGGGAGGAACAGAGAGAAGAGGGAAAGAGGACAAAGAGAAGTAGTTAGCCTCTCCCTTTCTTCTAAGTGAATTGGGCCTCAGTTTCTCAGCTAGTCCTGGAGATGTTCCTGCCCTATTCAGCAATAGAGAGGTCTTGGGGAGAATTGGCTTTCTTTTAAAAAAGAATTCAACACAATCTTTGCAGTTAAGTTTGGGGATTGATCAGTAGGATCAAGAGGTTGGGGACCCAACCAGTAGGAATGGTGTATTTTTTCTTTTAATTTTTATTAATATCTTATTTTTTAATTACTATTTTTATGTTTAAAATTTTTCTATACTTCTTTTTTCTGTATATTTTAATACAATATTGACACTTTTCTTTTTTCATTTCTTTTTTTTTTTTTTTTGCAGGGCAATGGGGGTTAAGTGACTTGCCCAGGGTCACACAGCTAGTAAGTGTCAAGTGTCTGAGGCCGGATTTGAACTCAGGTATTCCTGAATCCAGGGCTGGTGCTTTATCCACTGCGCCACCTAGCCACCCCTCTTTTTTCATTTCTATCACTACTATTACCTTCTTTTCCAAATATATCCCTTCCACCTTCGCTGCCTCAAAAACATCCTTTGTAACAAAGAATAAAAAGGTAGAGAAAAAGATCAGTTCAGCAAAACTAACCAACACATTAGCTAAGTCTAATAGTGTATGCAATCATCCATACCTATTTCCCATCTCTTCAAAGAAAGGAGGATGTTACATTTTTTTCATCTCTTTTCAGACCAAGCTTGATCATTCATTATAATTATATAACATTCAGGGCTTTATTTTTTTACTTCTTTCCATTTTCATTCTTGAAATGATTGTATATATTGTTTTCTTGTTCTGCTTTTTAAACTCTGCATCAGTTCATATACATTTTCCCATGTTTCTCTGAATTCATGTTTCTTGTTCCTTATAGTGCAGTAATATCACATTATATCCATGTACGATAGTTTGTTTAGCAATTTTCTAACAAGTGGTTATCTACTTTGTCTCCACTTCTTTGTTACCACATGTTGCTATGGATATTTTGGTGTCTACGAGGCATTTCCATCTTTGACCTTCTTTGTTTTGTTTTTTTTGTTTTTTGGTGGGGCAATGAGGGTTAAATGACTTGCCCAAGGCCACACAGCTAGTTAATGTCAAGTGTCTGAGGCCAGATTTGAACTCAGGTCCTCCTGAGTCCAGGGCTGGTGCTTTATCCACTGCGCCACCCAGCTGCCTCCCATATTTGACCTTCTTGAGGGTGTGTGTCTAACAGTCAGATCTCAGAGCCATTTTACTCATTCATCTTACTATAATCCCAAAATGCTTTCCAGAAGGCTTTTGCCATTTCACAGGTTCAACTGGTGGTTATCACTGAAATTTGTTCTAAACTTCATATTCATCCCTTATGTCACTCACCATCATTTGAGATCAGTGCATTAAGAAACCTCACCTACTCAGCAACCAATTAAGCAAAGCCTACACTCCTAATAGAATAGTACAATGTCCACAGTCGAGTAGTCAGTTCCTCATCAATAGAGGTCATATTCATAGGATTTAGTGCTGGAAGGAAACATTGAGGTCTTCTAGTCCAATTCCATAATTTCATAGATGAGGAAACTGAGACTCGAAGGATGATGTGAGTTTGACTTGTCCAAGATCACCCAAGTCATACGTAGGATAGCTGGGATTCTAACTAACCTAAGTTCTCTGACTTAGAATCAGATGCTCAGTCAACAG
Source organism: Dromiciops gliroides (assembly GCF_019393635.1). Lineage (NCBI taxonomy): Eukaryota > Metazoa > Chordata > Mammalia > Microbiotheria > Microbiotheriidae > Dromiciops > Dromiciops gliroides. The sequence goes on along the minus strand of NC_057861.1, from coordinate 696,456,258 downwards.
TCTTACATTTGTAGAACATTTTCACATCCATTATTCACACCACAGCCCGTGTGGTAGGTCTGGCAAGTACAGACATCCACATATTTCAGATAAGGAAATGAAGGCCCTGAGAGGTGTGACTTGGCTTACCTAAGGTCATAGAGCCAGTATGCAGCAGAGCCTGGATTTCAACCTGGGTCTTTAAACTCTGGGGCAGGTAGGTGGTGCAGAGTATCGAGCACCAGGCCTGGAGTCAGAGAGACTCATCTTCCTGAGTTCAAATCCAGCCTCAGATACTGCACAAGTCACTTAACCCTATTTGCCTCAGTTTCCTCCTCTGTATAATGAGCTGGAAAAGATAATGGCAAACCACTCCAGTATCTCTGCCAAGAAAATCCGAAATGGGGTCATGAAGACTGGGGAACTATTGAAAGGACTGAACAACAGAGCAGATGATTAGATTCTCTCCCCCTCATTTTCCTAAGAGTCTGAGCAAATGCTGGGGGTAATACAAACAACTCTACCATTCTGCATCAGGAGACTTTGACAACCAAGAGCTTTGCCACCAGTGAACTACCTCCCTCCTAAGTGTCTGGGACAATCACCACCTCTTTGAGCTTTGGTTCCCTCATTTGTAAAAATGAGGAGGCTAGATCAAATGTCTTTAAAGATATTTTTCAGTTCCAAGCTATGAGTCGATAATTCCATGCTCCATACCACAAACTTTCAAAAATTAAAAGGAAGAAAAGATTTTTCCATTTGGGAACTTAAACTACTTCCATGTCAATTAGCAGACTCATGTTAAGAATTTGTTCTATTCTTGGCAATATGTACTTTTGTAATGCCTTGACCTTTGCATTCTAGGATCATTTTTCTGTGTCTTCACTTAGAGTTTTCTCTCAGGCAGGGAGTAGCTTTGAATGCTCATGTTCAGGCTAAGCAACCTCCAAAAGGTGCCTGAGGAGGGAGAACAGAAGAAAGTGAGGAAGAAATATTCTCTACTAGGGCATGAGCAGTGGAATTAAATGATGGTCACTCGTATCACTGTCAACCTAAAGAATTGGCAGCAAGAAGGGGGTAAGGTACAATCAGGAGTGGCTGCCCTAGGGGCAGCTAGGTGGTGCAGTGGATAAAGCACTGGCCCTGATCAGGAGGACCTGAGTTCAAATTCGACCTCAGACACTTGACACTTACTAGCTGTGTGACCCTGGGCAAGTCACTTAACCCCCATTGCCTGGCCAAAGAAAAAAAGGAGTAGCTGCCCTGGTATGGTGCTCCTCATCGCCTCAGATGCAACCCTTTAAATAAGCATGAAAAGAGAAAAAAATGCCATTAAAATTACATTGGAGATGCCATTTAATATCTTAAAGATATATTCTCTTCCATCTCTAAAACCTTGATATGAATGCCAGGGTAGTGTAAGTAGAAAGAGTCCCAGATTTTAAGTCAGAGCACTAGGCTTTTTCTACTGACTACCTGTGTTATCTCCAGTAAATCATTTCACTTCTCTGAGACTCGGTTTCCTCATCTGCAAAATGAGGGAATTGTACTCAGTGATTTCTAAATTCCCTTCCAAAATATGTATCATGTGATTGTACATGTATAATTTATATCAGATTGCTTTCTGTCTTGGGGAGGATGGAAGGAAGGAAGGGAGGCAGAAAAAATGTTATAAAAACCAAATGTTGAGGGGCAGCTAGGTGGAGCAGTGGATAAAGCACCAGCCCTGGATTCAGGAGGACCTGAATTCAAATTTGGCCTCAGACACTTGACACTTACTAGCTGTGTGACCCTGGGCAAGTCACTTAACCCTCATTTCCCTGCAACAAACAAAGAAACAAACAAAAAACAAATGTTGAAAACTATCTTTACATGTAACTGGAAAATAATAAAATACTTTGATGATAAAAAAAAAATTCCCTTTCAACTCTTGATCTATGAACTTCTGACCTGGATTTGGATTCTGCCCTTGCTTCTCAGGTGAGCGAGATGATGGTGAATGCTTATGTTCAAATGGGTGTGGATGTGTGTGTGTGTGTGTGTGTGTGTGTGTGTGTAGGGTTTCGCTGTATCAATTTAGGAATAGAAACCTCCCTTCTTCCCAAAATGGAAACGGAGGAGATCATACAGTAGCCCCAGGGTGTGGTCATAAGGCTTTAACATCTTCCAGAAGAGGGAGGGTACCTAGCTCAGAGAGGACAATGTGCTGAGTATTAAGATGAACATGGTCACCTGCTTTGGTAACATATTTAACATTTTAAAAAATACACAGAAGATAGTAGAAGGAAGTTCTGAAGGTGATACGGATAAGAACGGCAGTGTTGGTACTGCCATGATAAATTTGATGTGAACTTTAAGAAAAAAAAGCTGCCTGGGGAAGATTCCGCTTTATATGCACTCTTCTTTTTCTTTGCATATGGAAGTTTTCATTTTAAGCAATGCCTCAGGCTCATAATAAAAAATTATTTTTATCGTAATTTAATTTTTTTTTTTTGCGTGGGGCAATGAGGGTTAAGTGACTTGCCCAGGGCCACACAGCTAGTGTCAAGTGTCTGAGGTCAGATTTAAACCCAGGTCCTCCTGAATCCAGGGCCGGTGCTTTATCCACTGTACCACCTAGCTGCCCCCTAAAAAATGATTTAAAAAAAAAGAATGTATTCAACTACCAACATGTATCATGTATCTAGAAGACTCTAGAGTAGGTAATTTACAGTGTTAAATGAGGGGAGAGAAAAAATCCTGAGTCTCCTGGCTAAGTGCATGTTCTAAATGGCTGAGGCCTAGAATATGCCACACCAGGCTGATGTATGAGCTAATTGAGGAAGAAGTCATTTCGAGAGAAGCATGACAGGATATGAATTGTTTTGTATTAATTCTCTCTCAGGGTGTGGGCAGAGTGCTAGCAATATAATTAAGAGTAAATTAATAAAACATCCTTAATGCTGAGACATCTTAATCTGATTAAAGCACTTTTAATCACACTTTGGGGCGACATAACTCGTGCATTGTGCGTCTGGTGAGCTCATTCCACCACCAAGCCTCTTCTGGACTTGCAGATGCCCAATCAGATCCCTGCAGGGTATCCCTCCTCTCTTCCTCCCCAGCAGCCAGTACCATCCTCCTGATGCTGACAGTCAGTTAGGAGCTCACCCTGGACTTAGCCTGTGTAGTTAGACACAGTTGGCTACTCACATCTGTCTCCTCCAAGCCCTTTCAGAATACGCTGCCCATTTTTCAAAGGCCTCTGAATTGAGAAACTATATGATACAAGGGACACTAAGGGTCTTGGGGGAGAGAGAGGGGCTGCCCCTATTTGGTAACACAAACTGCGCTAGTAGGAGATGCTGGGGAGGGTGCCTCCAAGACTGGCTGGAGGCTGCCAACAATCACCCCCTGGGGATGTTGGGCCTATTTAGTGCTCAGGAACCAAACAAGGAACAGACACAAAATGGAACACTGGAAAAAAACCTTGATAGCATTAAAAAAAAACCCACCAAACCTGTACAAATTCCTCAAGGTTTTATGGGGTGAAGGCTGGTGATAGCAGAGGAGACTATTTGGATGGATTCTTATTTTGCTATTTTTGTAACTAACTGTGTCCAGGATAATTGGATAACTGGCCAGGATTTAGTCCAGGGTAATTGGACAATTCAATTAATGTTTATTAAGACTATACTATGTGCAGGGCCCTATGCTAGGCATTGTGCAAATTACAAAACGGAATGAAGCACACTCCTCATCCTTAAGGAATTCATAGTATCATAGGGAGAGATCTGACAACAGCACAAATAACCATCGGACAGAAAAGAAGTCAGGGATCAGCAAACTATGGCCTGTGGGCCAAATGGGGGGGGCTGTGCGGGCAGACTTAGTGCATGGCCTGTAGTTTGCTGACCCCTATTAAGTGCATAGGAGAGGTAAAACAAAACAGTGTGATGAAGGACCTGAGAAGGGAGCGAGCTCTCTTGGGGGAAGGGGAGGGGGGGTGAGATTAGGGAAGTGTTTTTTGGGGGGTGGGGTTACGGCCTGGCATTTCAGTCAAGCTTAACTTTGGCCTTTTGTATTATTTCATAATGAAGGCATTGCATATGTCTAACCTCTTCTTAGACCTTATGCTCCATGACTGCATCATGCTCTGAAGAAAGTAAGGGCTTAATAAGTATTTGTTGAATTTGAATTTGAAGGATGGGCATGATTTTAATAGGTGGAGCTTAAAAGGAAATACAGGGGGTAGCTAGGTGGCACAGTGGATAAAGCACTAGCCTTGGATTCAGGAGGACCTGAGTTCAAAGCTGGCCTCAGACACTTGACACTTACCAGCTGTGTGACCCTGGGCAAGTCACTTAATCCTCATTGCCCTGCAAAAGAAGGAAATACACTGTTGGGAAGGGAGAAAGAAGGAGGAAGAGAGAGAGAGAGAGAGAGAGAGAGAGAGAGAGAGAGAGAGAGAGGAGAAAGGAGAGACAAAGAGACAGAGAGAAGAAAGGGGGGAAAAAGAGAAGAGAGAAGAGACAAAGAGACGGAAACAGAAGAAAGAGAAAAGAGAGAAAGAAGAGAGACAGAGGAGAGAAAGAAAAGAGAGGAGAGAGACAGATGAGAGAGAAAAGAAAGAGAAAGATGAGAGAAAAGAGAGAGAGAAGGAGGGGAGAGGAAGAAGGGGGTGGGCAAATGTATGGTGAGAAAGGGTGGAATACATTCAGGGAATAGTAAGGAGTCCATTTTGGTGGGAACAAACATGTGAAAGGGAATGGTTTGACCAAAAAAAAAGCATTTCCTAAGTGCTTACTATGTGTAGGCAAACACAAGCAAGCAAGACAATCCCTGACCTCAAAATGCTTACATTCTTTTTTTTTTTAATTTTTTTTTTGTGGGAAAATGAGAACTAAGTGACATGCCCAGGGTCACACAGCTAGTGTCAAGTGGCTGAAGCTGGATTTGAACTCAGGTTCTCCTGAATCCAGGGCCCGAGCTTTATCCACTGCGCCACCTAGCTGCCCCTAGAATGTTTACATTCTAATGGAGGAAGATTAAAAGGTACTAAAAGGAGGGGGTTGGGGGTGGGGGCAGTAGGTAGCCAGGTAGCAAAAGCAAAAGCAAAAGCAAAACTATAGTGTTCCCCTCCCGCGCCTGTTCTGGCTTCCAAACTGACCTTCCCCTCTTCTTCCTACCCCCTCTCACTCTCTGGCTCCCTTGTATGTGGTATCTTCCCCCATGCCAATACAAGCTCCGTAAGAACAGCGACCATCTTTCTTTGTTTCTTGTATTTGCCAAATCTTTGCTAGTCGTAGTAATTTCGATGTCAAGAGACGAACGTAAGCAGGACCAGCACTCATAACATCAGAGCTACTGCCTGTGTAGATCACCAATGATGCTACTCCATAGTCACCATCCCAGTCCCAGCTTGAGAAGTTTGTATTTTATTTGGTAGATGTGACAGCCTTTACATCCCCCCTCCCCACCCCTACCCCGGCCTACACACACACACACACACACACACACACACATATACATATCCCCCCTTCTCAGAAACAGTCCCAAGCTCATTACCACACAGGGCACTTTCCCTTTCAGATTCAGAAAAGGGACAACCAGGCTTCCCGGAGGGCTTACGAAATGACATAAATGGAATGTTTTGGAAAGTTCTCATTAAGTAGGTTAGCAGTGATTGCCTGAGGCCAAGGAAATGTTTCTGAAGCCAGTAAGATGAAATAGCTCCCCATGCTGACCACGTGGCCGGGCTTGGTGAGCACTGGAGCCTGGCTCTTACAAGTCCGGGCATCTCTTGGGAGCCCCCGGATGTTATGTTAATTGGGTTAAAACAGCAGCTGTGATTAGTACTGGAGGCTGGGCGTGTTAGCCTGCTCAGGGGTCCCATCAGGTTGCTTGGGTATCTTTGATATTCGGGCATCACCTTAACTGTGCATAGAGTTTTTCTCCTGATGCTGAGTCATTCCTGACTGCTCCATTCACGGCCAGGGTTGTGTGGGTATCTCATCGAGTAGGATGAGGAACAATGGGACCACAGTTGGCTTTGGGGCCAGGGAAACATGGATTCAAGTCTCCCCCTCTGACACGTGCTGTCTGCAGGACACTCACTGCGCACGCCCCTTGGTTTCTCGGGGCTCTAGGCAGCTCTTAAAAGATAAATTGCACAGAAGGCGCTGACCTGCTTTGGTAGTGGGAGTTCCCCCCGGGGAGTCCTCTATGCCAAGAAAATCACCGTTCTTCCGTTTGCAGATGGGAGAAGTGAAAGTCTGCTGAATGGGCAGGTGAAAATTGTGAAAGCATCGGAATGTTTGAAGAGTTCCCGAGACCATCCGGTGCAACCCCCTTCCCGTAACATCCTCAACAGGTGACTTTCTATCAAGCTGCTGCTTGAACACCTCCAGGGACAGGCAGTCCATTGTAAGGTTGAGCAGCTCTAGTTGTCAGAACCTTCTTTCCATTGAGCTGAAATCTGCCTCCCTCTGTCTCTAGCCCCTGCTCCCTCCCACCTTCACCCCTCCTGAATCTGGCCTCTTCCCAACAGCTCTTCAAAAAATCAAAGCTGTGGATCTGCCCCCGGGTCCTCTGTTCTCCAGACTAAGCAGCCCCAGAAGGATCCTTCTGATGTTCCTTTTATCGGAATTCATAACGCAACTTAGGAGACATCCGCTAACCCATCTCTTTGTATGTGGTTGGGGGGAAGGGGGGGGGGCGCCGCAGCAGGGCCCAGGCCGGCTTTTCTCTGGGATGACTGAGACTAGGGAAAAAAGGTCATTCCTGCCCTTCTTGCCTCCTCAGTCATCTAGGCGTTTATCAAGCAGGAACTGTGTCAGTCACCGAAGACCGGCAAAAACTTGGTCCTTGCTCTCGTGCTCCCAAGTAGCTCACAGACTCATGGAAAGACAACATGCAAATAATTTTGTACACACAGAATCCTCATGCATGTGTGTACGCACACACAGCACACACACACGTGTATGTGGATGTTAGCATATGCGCATGCATGTGCATGTGTGTATATATAAACATCCATATATATGTGTATACATGCACACGTGTGTGTAGGTGGTGGTCTCAGAGGGAGGCGAACCGGCAGGAAGGCCCAGGGAAGGCCTCCTGCAGAAGGAAGCAAGAGAAACCAGTATTCTGAGGGGAGGAGGGCATTCTAGCTATGGGAGACATCCAGTACAAAGACCCAAAGGCCCGCCATTGGTCATTGGAGTTGGAAGGAAACCATGCTGATAGATTATGATTACATGAGAGAGTGACCTGAACCTACATCTAAAGACCTCTAGAGAGGGAGAGAACCAAGTCAGGTTGGAGCTACCTTGGACCTGTTTGAAAGAGCTGATAAATTTTTTGTGGTTTTGTTGTTGTTCAGTCATGTCCAATTCTCTGTGACCCCATTTGGGGTTTTTGTGGCAAAAGATACTGGAGTGGTTTTGCCATTTCCTTCTTCAGCTCATTTTACAGATGAAGAAACTGAGGCACATAGGTTAATGTGACTTACCCAGGGTCACATGGCTAGTAAGTGTCAGGCCAGATTTGAACTCAGGAAGATGAGTTTTCCTGACTTCAAGCCTGGCACTCTATCCACTGCACCACGTAGCTGCCCCAAATGTTCAGTGTAGTCTTTGCCAGTTTCCTAGGTTTAAAGGCTGCCCGCTACCTTTTGTCCCTGTTTCTCTTTCAGAGGTATATTACATGTTAATACTATCCCGATATATTGAATGTCAAATCTAATCCCCTTGTGAAAGGATCTCAAAGTCAAGCCTCCCTGCCGCCCATGGTTGAATGCCTTAAATATTTGCATACAGACATCTAAGACAAGTAATTGAATTGCTGGCTACTTTCTTGGATTTTGTCTTCTGTGAATTTCTGGACATCTCTACTGCTCCTCTTCCTGTGGTGTAACTAACTGCTCACTATGGTATTTTAACTTGGTGACTAGATTTAAGAAAAATTTCCCTCTCGTCTTGCTTTTAATTAGATTTCCAAGACTCCAGGCGACGATGTTCTTTGTTGTTGTTGTTGTTGAGTCGTGTCTCACTCTTCTTGACCCCATATGGGGTTTTCTTGGCAAAGATACTGGAATGGTTTTCCATTTCCTTCTCCAGTGGATTAAGGCAAATAGAGATTGACTTGCCTGGAGTCACACAGTTTAATCTGAGGTCAAATTTGAACTCAGGTCTTCCTGTCTCCTGGCCCAGGGCTCTATCCACTGAGCCATCTAACTGCTTCTACACTATGTTCCTTTTTTAGGTTTATTTCAACCCTGCCCCGGGGGCTTCATTTTTCCTATATTTTAAGCCATGGTACGGAAATGTGTTGGCAATACAAAAAAAATCTATTTCTTATACATAAGTGTATATACTTATATATGTATACTTATATAAGGTAGCTCTTGCATTCCCAGAATTTCCATGCATCTCTTTCCATCCCTTGCTCTTCCCAAGCCCCTGGAAAGAGGGGATCTTCCGGCATCTTCTCTTCCCCAGACTCCCCCAGGGCTCCTTTTCCAGGGAGCTGATAGACCTGCTGCCTCAAAATAATCATAGACCAACGGCTAGAAGGGACTGTGGAGGTCATCTAGTCCGACTCTCATTTTGCAGATGATGAAACTGAGACCTGGGGCCACAAGGTGTCCAAGGACAAACAGGTGGCAAATGACAGGGACAGGATTTGAATTGAGATTCTCTGACTCCCCGGGCAGCTGGGTGGCGCAGTGGATAGAGCACAGGCCCTGGATTCAGGAGGACCTGAGATCAAATGTGGCCTCAGACCCTTGACACTTACTAGCTGTGTGACCCTGGGCAAGTCACTTAACCCTAATTGCCTCACTTAAAAAAAAAAAAAGAAAAAGAGAGAGAAAGATTCTCTGACTCCCGATACTGTTCCTCTCGTAGCTTAGGGCCCACTACTATGGCACCCCAGTGAGTTCCTCCTCCTTACTACATTCCCTAGGCTCTGGTTGGAGGTCATGGAATGTAAGAGCTGGAAGGAACCTTGGAAATCATTAAGCCCAATCCATGGGTTTTTTGTTTGTTTGTTTGGTGTTTTTGGTGTTGTTGTTGTTGTTGTTGTTTTTTAACAAATAAAGGAGATAAAATACAGGTTTAATGACTTGTCCAAGGTCACGCAAGAGCAACTGAAATCTAAGGACTCCCAGTTCTACCCAATATGTTGCATGACCTAAAGCCAGTTTGCATTTCTGCTCAAAGCCGCTGTTTAAACATTGTTCAAAATATTGTTTTGTATAAAGGCTATAAAAAACCCTGTTGTTATCTGGGGCAGTTTATGTGCTAGGTGGGATACTAATTAACTCCAGCAAGTGTATGCAAATGAAGTGAGATAAAACTCCGGCTGATGGGGGTGGAGCAGGGGGAGGGGAACAGCAGCGTAAAGAGATTCTCCTTCCACTTAGGGCCCTGTTAGAACTCTCACCAGCATCACCTTATTTTATAATTTTCTCTCACTCTTCTGCTGCTGCAAGAAAATCCATGAGAGATCACGAGAGCAGGGGAACAGCCTGGACCCTCCTGGCCAATCTGGGGTGCTGGTTAGGCCAACTGAAACCTTGGCCCCTAATGTAATCTGCCTGAATAGTCAAGGAAAAGTGAAAGGAGTTCAAAGATGTTTATTTGACCAGGAAGGAACTCTGGAAACCATCTCATCCAAATCCCTCCGTTTATAGCTGAGAAACCAAAGATCTTGCCGCCTAAACTCACACAGCTGGCCAGTGTCACACTGGACTAGAGCCCAGGAGTCCACTGCTCCTGGGTCAACCACAAGACCGACCTGAATGCCTGTTCTAGAAGTGATAGCAAGAGCCACAAGTTCTCTGACATGAGTCAGTCCTAACAGTGAAAGAAGGCAAGCTGCCAGAGAGGAGTTTGGATTCTCAACTAAGATCCAGGGTGAGATGACAAAGAAATGTTCAAGATTAATGAGCTAGGTGGCACAGTGGATAGAGCACCGGCCCCAGAGTCAGGAGGACCTGAGTTCAAATCTGACCTCAGACACTTGGCACTTACTAGCTGTGTGACCCTGGGCAAGTCACTTAACCCCAATTGCCTCAACCAAAAAAAAAAAAGATTAATGAGACACAGAAAGGTATATTAAGCACTGATTTCTTCAGAGTGTTCTTGCAGAGTTATCAGGCCTCGCCGACTGATATTGTCCAAATTTATCTTATTTCTTCAGAATTTCCTTCTTGATATTGAAGACTCACGATTATATTAGATTAAGTCCAGCAAGAGAGTTATAAAATCCAACTTCCCCAACTACTTGGCCTATGAGATTGTGACAGATTACTGCCATCTGGGAGCAGCATATCTAAATTGCAGGTTCTCTTATTTGAGAGGCCGCTGGGGACTTGACTGGACCTCTGATTTCACTGCTGCAGGGAACTCTCGAGTGAGGGGAAATCCCTCCACCAGAGCACATCAGCATCTTTGTAGTTTATGGTCTTAGAGAATTACCGAGAGATTTGGCCTGCCCAGGGTCAAGCAACTAGTATGCATCACAGGCAGGATTTGAACTCCGGTCTTCTTGGCTTCAAGGCCAAAGTTCTCTATCTATAATATCTCACTGCCTTTCAACTATTCCTGCTGAGAGGCGACTAACTTATTTAGAAGCGGGAACTAGAAAGCTAAATTCATGAAGTGGCAGTGAATGTCACACCCGTACTAAAACTTACCTGTCCCATGTCTCATGCCTTTAGAATCCTCATCTTTGAGGTAAGACCATTGGATAAAACTAATCTGTGAAGAAGTTTTAGAGGAAAATAATAGCTTCATGGGTTAACCCTTTCTGGCAAAACATTTTCATTTTTTCCTTAGACCTTCAAAACTCAAAGGTAGGGAATTTCATGTACTGCAGCAGATGAGTAAGGGGCTTTTCCATTCCTCCTAAATTACTTTACAGGCAACCACTTTTTTTTTTTGAGGGGCAATGAGGGTTAAGTGACTTGCCCAGGGTCACACAGCTAGTAAGTGTCAAGTATGAGGCCGGATTTGAACTCAGGGCCTCCTGAATCCAGGGCCGGTGCTTTATCCACTGCACCACCTAGCTGCCCCAATTTACAGGCAACCACTTTGTGCCACATAGCATTTAAAGCTCATCTAGCTAATGCCCCGCATTTTACAGATGAGAAAACTCAGCCTAGAAAGGTTACATCAATGACTTGGTTTGTTTGGGTTTTGTAGGGCAATGAGGATTAAGTGACTTGCCCATGGTCACACAGCTAGTAAGTGTCAAGTGTCTGAGGCTGAATTTGAATTCAGATCCTCCCGAATCCAAGGCCAGTGCTTTATTCACTTCGCCACCTAGTTGCCCCACATCAATGACTTGTTAAGGTCACTCAGCTGGTGTGGGGCAGGGTCATTTTTTTCTGCCTACAAACCCAGTGCTTTTTCTGGAACTCCATACCGACTCCTACCTATGTAGGGTTGGCAGGGGTTTTCCCAACAAAGATCTTCTGACAGTGTCCCAAAAAAGGAAGTGGGAAGCTGTCTGTTAAACTGAGAGGAAGAAATAGCAAATTTAATCTCAATTCAAGCAAAGCTCTCTCCTAGAATTTAAGGTGAGCTAGACACCTTCAGCAAGGCAGCGTTTGGCAGCTTTTCACAGAAGGCGAAATTTCAAGGAAGATTTATGTGGGACCACTCTCTGTTCTTGTCAATGCATTGTTTTTGTATTTAAATCATGAGAACAGGATGTCATACTTGCTAACACCCCCTTGGTGCCTGCCAATCACCACAGCAAGATACTCTATTTTAATCCTGCACAGATTGTGTGTTTTGATTAGCTGGTCAGTCTGACTTTTCTTTCTTCAATTAGCATTTTTTGTTCACAAGGAACACTTGGGATGATCAAAAAGTGTATTTACAAAAACAGAGAAAACCTTTTCTTACGTGTGCTTTTCAATGATCTTTCTCACATCAATCCTTTACATATTACATCTGACATTCAAATTAGACCCATCTCATTTTCCAGCTGGATATCATTTCCCAGACTTCGTCTGCCTTCTTCCCTTTCCACTCATCCCTGCCTATTCAAGTCTTACGGTTCAATACCCTGCTGCCCCTTTTCTTGTAAGCCTTCCTGGATCCTCCAAGTTGGAAATGATCTTTCCTACCTCAGACTTCAAATAGCACTTTTCTTTCTTTCTTTCTTTCTTTCTTTCTCTTTCTTTCTTTCTTTCTTTCTTTCTTTCTTTCTTTCTTTCTTTCTTTCTTTCTTTCTTTCTTTCTTTCTTTCTTTCTTTCTTTCTTTCTTTCTTTCTTTCTTTCTTTCTTCCTTCCTTCCTTCCTTCCTCTCTCTCTCCCTCCCTCCTTTTCTTTCTTTTCTTTGTTCTCTTTTTTTTGCTTTTCTTTCTTTTATAAGCTTCTCATAGTCTATTTTGTATACTACTGATTTGTATTCCACATCTTACCCACTAGACTGTAAGCTCCTTGAGGGAACAGACTGCATTTTTGAACCCTCTCAATATTTAGCAACAATGTTCTGTATTCACTATATATATATGCACTTGATAAATGTGTTAAATGAATTACATCTCAGAGACGTTCAACAAATATTTGTTGTTTTTACTCTTTTCTCAGTTTTCTCATCTGTAAAATGAGGCACTTGGAGGGGCAGCTAGATGGCACAGTGGTTGAAGTACCAGCCCTGGATTCAGGAGTACCTGAGTTCAAATCCGGCCTCAGACACTTGACACTTACTAGCTGTGTGATCCTGGGCAAGTCACTTAACCCCCATTGCCTGCAAAAAAAAAAAAAAAAAGAAAGAAAGAAAAGAAAATGAGGCACTTGGACTAGAAATCATGAGTTCCTCATCTTTTTGTGTGTGTCATGGGATCCCCTTGGGCATGCTGGTGAAAACTATAGATCTTTTTTCAGAATAATTTTTAAATGCATAAAATAAAATACACAGGATTAATGAAAGAAATCAATTCTATTGGAATCGTTAAAAAATATATTTTTTAAAAGTTCACGAATTATTATCACAAAGGTCCATTCCAGTTCTAAATATATTCTCTTATGTCACTTTCTGTCCAAAAACCTTCAGTGGCTCCCTATTGCTTCCAGGATAAAATAAGGACTTTTTAGACCAGAACTTCTTAAACTTTATCCACTTGGCCCCTTTTTGCCCCAGAAATTTTTACGTGAACCCAGGTATATAGGTACATAAAATAGGGATACATAACCTTTTACTGCTGCCACATTTTTTGCGAACCCACATTCAGTTATGTGACTCCATATGTGGTCTCTACCCCCAGTTTAAGAACTTTTGCTTTAGACTATGATTTATGACCCTTCACAATACAGTTCAAACCTCCCTTTCAGCCTTCTTTCAAATTCCTTTCCTTCACTCACTCTATGTTCCAAACTGGAATGCTAACCGGAATGTTGCCAAAATTTGACATTCTATTTCTCCCTCTCATGCATTCACACAAGCCCTCCCAGATATGTGGAATAGTCTCCGCCATCATCTCTACTTGACAAAGCATTAGCATTCTTGTGTTTTTCAGTTACATTTTATTTCTTCAGTTAATAGAAATCAATTTCCTTTTCCTTCTCCCCCACTCCCATCAAAGGAAAGACAAACAAAACCCTTGTAACAAATATTCAGAGATGAGCGCCGCCCCCTCCAAATGGCCATTATGTAATTCTGCCCCATGAATCCTGTCTCCTCTCTATCATGAGAAGCCTGGTCATTCACAACTTCACCTAGTTCGTGGGTGGTGCAATGAATAGAACACTGGACCTGGAGTCAGGAAGACTTGAGTTCAAATTCAGCCTCAGAAACTTATTAGCTGTGTGATCCTGAGCAGACCACTTAACCACTGATTGCCTCAATTTCTTCAACCGTAAGATGGAGATAATAATAGCACCTATCCCTCAGGGTTGTTGTGAGAATCCCATGAGATAACAGTTGTAAAGTGGTTAGCATAGTGCCTGGCATGTAACAGGTGCCATCAATAAATCTATTAATAAACATTTATTAATACTATGTGCCTGGCACTGTGCTAAGTGCTGGGGATACAGAAAGGGGCAAAATGAGATTCTCACTCTCTCTCTTTCTCTCCTTTCCTTTAAATATTATTATTATTATTATAGTTGTTTTTATTATGATGATGATGATGATGGCAATGAGGGTTAAGTGACTTGCCCAGGGTCACACAGCTAGTAAGTGTCAAGTGTCTGAGACCAGATTTGAACTCGGGTCCTCCTAAATCCAGGGCTGGTACTTTATCCACTGTGCCACCTAGCTGCCCCCATCTTTTATTTTTAATTTACAGAACAAAACAAGCATTTTCATAATACAGTGCAATTAAAGAGATGATTATACATGAAAATGCAAATCTACCATGTACAATTTGCTATCCCCTCCACATTTACAATAAAGTTGTCCTATGAATTTCTTTTGTTCTTTTTTCTTCTCCCTGCCCTAGAGATAGCTACCATTAGACACAATAGGTGTGTGTATGTGTGTATACATATACATGTAAAAATATTCTGTACACACTTCTATTTATCAGTTCTTTCTCTGGATGCAGATAGCATTCTGGGAAGTGGTGGAGTAGGTCAGAAATTTCCAGGCTCTCCATATTTCCTCCACAGACAGAAAATCGCCATGAAATGAACGCAGAGCAGCAAAAATAAAGGGGTGAAGCAGTCGTCATCCTAAGACAACTTGAGAGCACCTCAGAAAAGGCAGGACCTCTGGGGGCTGAGGTGCGACCTGAGTGAAGTGCCCAGGCTGACTCCACTGAATCAACAAACAGCAGGCCCTGGAGCAGCTCCCCGGGGAAACCGACCCCAGCCTCAAGAACTTTCACCTCATGAACTTTTACGTAAAGAACCGCAGAAGCTGAGTGGAGGAAGATTGAAGGTTCCCCATCCCTCCCACCCAACCCATCCCCCTCCATGGTGTGTCTGGAACCCAGGCCTAGCAGTGCTGACCAGATGTGATGCCAAACTGTGACTGTGGATGAGAAGTGGGCACACACCCACTGGGTGAGTGCAGTACCTTCCCGCAGGGAGCAAGGATATTTTCAGGACAGTGTGGCTGGGGTTTCCCTTCCTCTTTCTTTCTTTCTTTCTTTCTTTCTTTCTTTCTTTCTTTCTTTCTTTCTTTCTTTCTTTCTTTCTTTCTTTCTTCCTTCCTTCCTTCCTTCCTTCCTTCCTTCCTTCCTTCCTTCCTTCCTTCCTTCCTTCCTTCCTTCCTTCCTTCCTTCCTTCCTTCCTTCCTTCCTTCCTTCCTTCCTTCCTTCCTTCCTTCCTTCCTTTCTCTCTAATTGTAAGGTCCTTGAGAGCAATGATTGTCTTTTGCCTCTCTGTGTGTATGCCTGTGTATATGTATGTATATGTATATGCATATATACTGTATGTATGTATACACATATACATACATACACACACATACACATATAGGCAAAGGTCACATACAGGGGTGTGCTGGAGCCAGCTCCAACCAGCAAGAGCCCAAGAGTCAATGATTAAATTTTCTGCAAGGGTTATTTCCGTCTTGGAAATTAGTCAAAAGAACAAATTGGGGCTTGATTTATTGTTTCATTGATTGTCTCAAGTTAAAAAAGCAATGGAGAAAATGTTAATAATGCATATTAAACTTAAAAGTGTGTCCTTTATACTTTCCCCCCCAGAGAATTGGTTGTTAAACATTTACCAGCACACTTCCTGTCACACAGGCAATAAAAGGGTAAAAATGGGATCATAGGTTCACAGATTTAACAGTAGAAGGGCCTTTGAGTCTCATCTACTCTAATCCAATGCCTCTTTTTACAGATGAGAAAGCTGTAGCCTACAGAGGTGAAATTATTTGCCCAATATGATATAGGTATTAAGTGTCCGAGCTGGGATTTGAATCTAGGTTTGCCGATGCCAAATTCATTGCTCTTTCTGCTACTTCTCTGTACGTGTTATTTTCCCCAGCGTAATATAAGCTCTCTGAGGACAAGGACAGCCATTTTTATCATTTTATCCTCAGGGCCTAACAAAGTGCCTATTTACACATAGTAGGAACTTTATAATTTCATTTCCCGACAGTGAATATTTATGATGATTTCTGCTTACGTATTAGTGGCTGATAATTGCATTTTTTTTTTAGTGAGGCACTAAAAAAACTCAGGTCCTCCTGAATCCAAGGCCAGTGCTCTATCCACTGCGCCACCTAGCTGCCCCCTATAATTGCATTTTTAAAGTGAAGTTATTGAGAAGACACTTGAACAACTTTGTTAGGCGGAGCTCGGTTTAAAATATTACAAAACAGGGGCAGCTAGGTGGCGCAGAGGACAGAGCACTGGCTCTAGAGTCAGGAAGACCTGAGTTCAAATCCAGCCTCAAACACTTACTTATCTATCTATCTATCTATCTATCTATCTATCTATCTATCTATCTATCTATCTATCTATTTATTTATTTTTTGCAGGCAATGCTGGTTAAGTGACTTGCCCAGGGTCACACAGCTAGTGTCAAGTGTCTGAAGCCGGATTTGAACTCAGGTACTCCTGAATCCAGGGCCAGTGCTTTAACCACTGTGCCATCTAGCTGCCCCTAGCCTCAGACACTTGAAACTTACTGGCTGTGTGACCCTGGGTAAGTCACTTAACCCTAATTGCCTCACCAAAAATTTTAAATTTAAGTTAAAAAAAAAAATTGCAAAACAAGGGTGAAGGGAGCCAGGCTGAGGCCACAGCCACTTGGGCCCCTCCCAGGTACAGCACACTACTTACTCCTTTCCCTGGGCCCTCCTGGGCCTCCTCTCTTGGTTCCCGCTCCTTGGTGGCTGGGCCCTTCCTCTCATCATTTCACTGGTAGCATACCAAGTGTGTTGCCTTCTCTCCCTCCATCTTGCCACAGTCTTTAAAGGAGAGGACAATCATCTTACTCAGTGAACTGTCAGTTGCTTCCTTCTCTCATCAGACCTTAGAGGGACTGTTCAGATCACTGCAGGTTTGCAGCTTCGGGAAAGTTCCCAATTACTCTGGACCACGACAAATAGCAGCAGCCACAAAATAGGGTTCCCTCTCCATCCCACTCCCCGGAAGAGTGGCTGGCCAACTATTGAATGCAGGGGTTACAGAGGGAAAAAGAAAGCAGTCATTGGAATGGAGTGATATTTGTGCTATGTGCTGGCAAGGGCTTAACCTACTTATGCGGTTAGGACTGCCCTTCATCAAGCTAGGGCCCCCACAGATTTTTTTTTCCAGCCTTCTTACTCTGTGCTCCCATAATTTACTCTACATAATTCAACGAAATTGTATTAAAAACCATTCCCTGATCACATCCAGGGAGTTTTCCTACCTCCATGCCTTTGACTGAAAAATGTCCCTCCCATCCCACCCTGTCTCCAATCATTGCCTTTTGAAATCCTTCTTAGTCCAGCTCAGGGGCTGGTCTCCCATGAAGCCTTTCTTTGGAACTCTTAAAATTGTCCTCTCTTCTTCTACCTGGTATTATGAATTTGTATACAAGTCTTATCTTCCCATCCCTCCCCACCTCCACCCCCAACCTCCTACCACACCTAGACAGCAAATGAAGGCTGAGAACAGGCACTCAGTTATCTTTGTATTTCCCTCAGTTCCTAGCAACACAGCAGGAGCTCAGTCAATGTTTGTTGAATAAATTAATGTTGTGTGGATACTCAAAGGGCTTTTGTTGGTTCGGTTTCTGCTTAGCTCACCACTTTCCTTCTGCTAAGTTTGAGGGCCCCTAAGCATATGCCTGGCGTGCCTCCTGGGTAATATAGCCTTGTCAGTGGGCTGCATCCTCGGGGGGCACTTCCTGGAGAACACAGTGCAGCAGATGGTGTTGATCAATCACGATTCATTTATTAAGCACCTATGACATCCCAAGTACCGTGAGGGGGTTCTGGGAGACACAAAGATGGAAAACAAGGTGCTCACTGGCTATTGGAAGAAGTAATATGTACATAACACAGAAATGAAATATATGCACCACAGATTCTGTTGAACGTGGAGAGCACTAGCAACAGAGGCAATCTGGGAAGAGTCATGGAGAGGGTGTCACTTGCCTTGCCATCCAACAGGATTTCTCTCTGCACCTATGCCTCAATGCAGGACCCTACCTGCACTTAGACAAAGCCACACTGTGCATTAGAGACCCAATCTTGGAGGGGAATGCTCCATACAGGTTTGTCGATCCTGCTGCAGTTTTGTTTTTCTAGTTAATTACTTTCTGTCATTCACTTAATGAACAATGTCCAGGAAGGACCCTGAGCTGGAAATTATAGATGAATAAGATCAAGGCCCTCCCTTTTAGGAACTTAAGATCAATTGTGTCCAAATACAATGTAAGTAGAGTGTGATATATATATGACGGATACAAGTAAAATGTCAAGGAAGTTCAGAGGAATCATGTCTGGTATATGACTACACAATCAGAGAAAGTTCTGGAGCAGCTAGGTGGCGCAGTGGATAAAGCACCAGCCCTGGATTCAGGAGGACCTGAGTTCAAATCCAATCTCAGACACTTGACACTTACTAGCTGTGTGACCCTGGGCAAGTCACTTAACCCTCACTGCCCCACCCAAAAAAAGAAAGAAAGAAAGTTCCACTGAGGTGAGAGCATTTGAAGTGGGCCGTGATGGGTAGCTAGAAATTTAACAGGTGGAGATTGGTTTGTAGGGAGGGCATTCTAGGACTGAAAGACAGTATGAGAAAAGGAATGCTTCAGGAAGATGAAGGATGTATGTATAGCAGTAAGAAAGTACCAAAGGTCTATTAGAGCCAGATTATAGAAGACCTTGAATGCTTAAATGTGCAAATTAGACTCAATGATTAGAACACCCTTCTTCCTCCTCTAAGCTGAAAGTGTTTTCTCCCCCAGAATGTTTTTTTTCCTAAATCACATTTCCTAAATCTTCCATTTAATAAGAAAACAAGAATATTTGTAATAAATAAGAATAATAAAAGGATGGGAGATGATAATAATGGTTGATATTTGTTGAATGATTTATGGTTTGCAAAGCACCATACACGGATTATCTTATTTGAAGATCACAATGGCCCTGTGAGGTTGGTACTTCCTTGTTTTACAGATGGGGAAACCGAAGCTCAAAGTGGGTGACTGGTCATGGTCACACAGCTGGTTAAGTGTTGGGGGTAGGATTTGAACCCAAGTCTACCTGATTCCAAGTCCTGAATCCTGTCTACTTAAGCATGCTGCTCTGACTTTATCATATCCCATCTTGCATTATATTTACTCATGTCATAAAGACTGCTCTCCATGCCACCCCCAGCCTTCCAAAAAAGTGTGACTTCCTTGAAGGGAAAGCCCTGAGTCATTTTATTTTATTTTTTATCTTTGTCTCTCCAGGGCCTTACACATAGTAGGTGCTTAACAAAAATTTGTAGAATTTAATTTATAGACCATGGTGAGCCATTGAAGGGTCTTGTGCA
Source organism: Dromiciops gliroides (assembly GCF_019393635.1). Lineage (NCBI taxonomy): Eukaryota > Metazoa > Chordata > Mammalia > Microbiotheria > Microbiotheriidae > Dromiciops > Dromiciops gliroides. The sequence continues at coordinate 696,436,847 of NC_057861.1, read as the reverse complement.
GAGGGGAGATGTGGCCTGAAAGCTGTGATTTGAGAAAATGAATCGGGCCTTAGTATCTTTAGTATGTAGGGTGGATTGAAACGGATAAATGCCACTTTTCCCCTTCTACCCAAATGGATAGTTGGGAGCTCTGTAAGATCAATGATTCCATCTTGCATTCCTCTTGTATTGGCTACAGAATTAAGCACAGAACTTGACACACAGTCCTTCTCAATAAATGCACACTTCCTGGCTAGGAAGGAATCCAGTTCCAGTCTCAACCCCTCAGGCTAGCTCTTCTTCTGTGCCTGAGTCATGAGGATTAAGACACAAAGCAAGAAATGGTTGAGGCCTGAGCTGGGCAGGCTGGTCATTTTTTAAACCAGCTCAAGATCTGTGTTCTTTCTTCCCAAGCCCTGAGGCCACTCATTGCTGCTGACCAAGCTCATGAGGTCCAAGAGGATTTTCTAAAGGGGGAAGTTTAGAGGGTTCTGGGTTTCCTTCAGCATTCTCTGCCCCAGACAGGGGGTCTCCCTGTGTCTGTAGGTAGCAAATTAAAGACAGGTCCTGCCAGAAACTTGGAGCTTAAATTTCCAACTGGACAGTGTCACCAACATGCCCCAAATAGAACTTATCTTTGCTCCCCACCCCCAACTCCTCCTTCTGATCAAGGCTTGAGACATCTATGCTATAGGTGACTTTTCCCTCTCCCACACCTAATAAATTACCAACTCCAGTCAATGCTTCCTCCACTAGATTTCTCTTACTTACTACCTCCTCCTCCTTTCTATTCCCAGGGGGACCACTCCTTTAGTACAGGCCCTCTTTATCACTCACCTGGATGACTCAACAGCTTCCTAACTGGTTTCCTGGCCTCCCCTTCTCCAATCTCTCTTGCACCCTGTGCCATGTCAAACATCTCTATGCAGAGAGCTGGTCATGTCACTGTGCTCAAAACCCTTTCAATTGGTTCTCTTGCCTCCAGAATCTGGTTTGAATTCCTTAGCCTGATACTCAAAGGCAGCTGCCATGTCCTGGAACCTCAAAGAATCTCAGAATTGAAAGTACTCTCAAGGGCAGCTAGGTGGCGCAGTGGATAAAGCACCGGCCCTGGATTCAGGAGGACCTGAGTTCAAATCTAGCCTCAGAGACTTGACACTTACTAGCTGTGTGACCTTGGGCAATTCACTTAACCTCCATTGCCCTGCAAAAGCAAAACCAAAAAAAAAAAGTACTCCCAGAGGTCAAGTCCAATCCATATGTAAATGGAGAATGAGGTGAAAATTACATCATTAGAATGGGGTCACCTAGATTCCTCTTGAAGACCTCCAGGGACCAAGAGTCCCTGACTTCTCTTTGGGAACTCCATTTTCTTTAGCCCATATCTGCCCATTTATAACTTGTCTCCATTGCTTCTAATTCTGCCCTTATGGGCTTAGAAGAACTGGTCTAATCCTTCTTTCACTTGACAGCTATCTTGTACCCATATGTCTTTTCTCCTTTAGGTTAAAAATACCATGCTCCCTCATCTGTCCCACCTCTTTTCCTCTCTCATCTGACCTCATCATTCAAGTGAAACTGCTCTTACCAGTTACCAATGATCTCTTAATTGCCAAAGCTTTTCTCAGTTCTCATCTTTCTTGACATCAGCCTTTGACACTGTTAATCACTCTCTTCTCTATGATATTCTCTTCTCTCTAGGTTTTCATGACACTGCTTTTCTTTTTCTTTTTTTTTTTTTAGGCAATTGGGGTTAAGCGACTTGCCCAGGGTCACACAGCTAGTAAGTGTCTGAGGCCAGATTTGAACTCAGGTCCTCCTGAATCCAGGGCCGGTGCTCTATCCACTGCATCACCTAGCTGCCCCCATGACACTGCTTTTACCTGCTTCTCCTCCTACTGTTTGATTGTTCTTTCCTAGACTCCTTTGCTGGGTCTTCATCCAGTTTACACTCGGTCCTAGGCACTCTTCTCCCTAATACTAATACTCTCATCTGCTCCCATGGATTCAATCATCATCTCTATGGAGATGATCCTCAGACCCATTTGTTCAGCCCAAATCTCTTCCCCAACCTCCAGTCTTGCAGCTCCAACTTTTAGATAGACCATCAACCTCTTAAATTTAACATGTCCAAAACTGAAATTATCATCTTTCCCCCAAGGCCGTCCCCTCTTCCTAGTTTTCCTGTTACTGTCAAGGGCACCACCATCTTCCCAGTCACCCAGGGTCACATCCTAGTTTGTCATCTTTGATGTCCCAGTCTCTCTCACCCCTCTTATCCAAACAGTTTTGTCAAGTCCTTTGTATAGGTGCTTAATACATGTTTACCGACCCATTAACTACATGCTCCTTCTCTCCTCTGACTCTGGTACCACCCTCCTCTCCTTATTCAGGAACTACTGAAATCATCTTCTGGTTGGTCTCCCTATCTCAAGTCGCTCCCCACTCTGGCCCATTCTCTACTCAGTGTCAAATTGATCTTCCTAAAGCATGGGTCTTTATCATATAACCCCCATCCTACCACCCCATGCAATAAACCCCCTTTTCCCTGTAGGCCCTTTTCTACCCTTCCAGTTCTCTTACAAATTATCCTGCTCTGTGTACGATGGTACTGGTTCCCTTGCTGTTCTTTGCACGTGGCTCTCCATCTCCCAATCCAGTGTATTTTCATTGGCTGCCCCTATGCCTGGAATTCTCTCCCTTCTCTTTTCTACTTTCTGAATTTCTTCAAGTTCCAGATAAAAATTCTACCTTATACAAAAAATTGGGATACTTTTTCTGATCCCTCTTTTTATTGTATTTTTCATTTTTTATTTTATTTTCTGATCCCTCTTAATACTACTGTCTTTTCCTCAACCTTATCTTCAATTTATCATATATATGTAGGGTATCTTAGCATACTAACACTTTGGGGACATCTACCATCTTGTTTGTACCATAGATATTTTCATGGTGTCACTCCTATCAGACTGTGAGCTCCTTAAGAGCAGGGACTGGTTTTTTGTTTTTGTTTTTGTTTTGTTTTTTGCCTCTCCAGAGTTTAGCACAATTCCTGGCTTAATAAATGCAGCTTGACTTGACCTGACTTTGGGGTAATTGGCTACTCATTATCCTTTCCCTACCTCTGGGTTTTTGTCTCTACCTTTCTCCATGTTTTAAAGCCCTCCTGAACCTTTTCCCTTTTGAATTCCTAGCCAGTCACAGATCTGAGGACACCTCTTTCTTTCATGGAGCCTCCCCCAAACTGCATCCCTCCCCCACCTCAGGCCAGAAATGCTTTTTCTTTGGACTTACACTGCTCTTAGCCTCATGTTTCATTATGCATTATAGCTATTGTACAATACTGCATATGTAGGAGTGCTAGATTTTGAGTGGCTTATTTATAGCATGAAAGGGGTTAGACCTTGAGTGGCCTATGTGCATTATGAAAGATACAGAAAACACTCACTGATGATTGGCTGACATCATGGATTTGTGATGAGAGTATCAAAGACGGAATGATATTTAGAAGGGAGTTTGGCACCTTGAAGAATAATTCTGCTGCTTGGGGGATGGTGAACCTGGTGGTGGTGGGGAAGAGAGCATTCTGCTGCTCTAGTTCTTTCTGAAAGACTCCAGTGATGTCCTAGCCAAGGATTCTAACCTAACTAGAAACTGGAGGTTGAAGAGGCTACAACCACCTGGCAGAACAATATGCTCTACAGAGAGCAGTCCCAGCAAACCCAGCAGAATTACATACCCTAGCCTAGGTGACTCACCCAGTGAGGAGCAGTGAGAAAGTGTCAGGGGCCCCTTGGCATCAGAAGAGTGAATTCCCCCTATGTGGGCCCCTCCTGTGCAATCAACCAACGAGCAGTAATTAAGTGCTTACTATGTTCCAGGAGCCGTGTACATGCTGAGGCTATAAATACAAAAAATGAAACAATCTCTACTCTCATAGAGCTTGCATTCTAATGTCAGCTCTCTCTCCACGGACGGCATGTATGTTTGCGGGCAAGTGTGCCCCAAATTTACAGTGAGGGGGGTAAGCGTGGATGTTCTATTGTAAATCTTATTATGCTATTCAAGTGAATACCTTTGTTTTGTGCCCTTTGCCTGGCTACTGAAAGGCAAACACATTGATAGCGGCTCAGAAACCATAACTTTGGGACTACAGACTCACAAAGAACTCATTTATGTTTTGTGTTACCTTCTTCCCCACCGCCCCATTAACTTAGAAACTCCATGAAGAAAGGAGTCTATGTCTTTCTTATACATAAAACAGTGCTCTACACATACTAAGCACTTAATCAGTAAAGGTTGGTTGAATGAAAGCATTTCAGAAGCCTTGGCCTCCAGTTCAGGAGAACTAGGGTTCACTTAGCAACTTTCACAAAACATTCCTCTGTGGGGATAAAATAGAGCTTAAACTGAGGTGAGGAACCGTTAGAGAGATCAGGGACAAGTGCAAATGAGGGGCAGGAATCAAGCAATGAGATTGCAAAGGAAGTAAACTTATTTGAAATCTAAGTGTATGTCAAGAGGTCTGACTGGGGGCAGAACTTATGCCAAGGACCAAATGAAAACTCATATTTCTAAAGCACTTTAAGGTTGTGAAGCACTTGACTCACAACAACCCTACAAGAGATATGAAGCATAATCAAGGGTAGAGGTAGTATACATTTCATTATTCTCATTTTACAGATGAGGAAACCAAAGGGCAGGCAGACTGATGAACATACTCCAGGTTGTACAACTACTGAAGTGGCAAAACTTGTGACCCAAATCCTGACTCTTAAATCTGGTGCTCTTTCCATTATACCACACTGCCTCTCAGAGATCGACAAGTCACAGGCCTTTAAACCCAGGAATGGCTAGAATTTTGGGCTCTCCAAATCAAAGTCCCGTGTTATGCTCAAACCTTTCCCCTCTTGCCCCCAGTGCCTGGCCTCAAACCTGGTTTCACTTGTTCCTTCTATATGGGTCCCTGGTATCCTGGTAGGTCTCCCTAATGCTAATGACCAAAATTAGCCAACTGCCCATACCATGCACACTGCATCCACTGCATCAGCCATAGCTCAGGACACTTATAGGTCTTCTGACCTTGCCCCATGGTCTACCTGATCCTGCCTTCCAGACTCTTGTTCCCACTTGCCATCCTGTATTACCTAGCTATACACTTAATTTGACCCCATGGCTTTTGCCTGAAAGGATAGGCCCGTCTGAATTCCTAGCCATGGCTTTCCCTGGTCTGGTCCCATGAGACAAAGATCTGACAAATATTTCCTGGAATACAGAGGGACCAGACCAAAGGGCCTATTGAAAACAATCACGCCAGCTGGCTTCTAGGTAGCACCCAGGAAATCCAGGAAAGCCTCTAAATACTCGTTTGGGGTCTTCTAGTCACCTGACCTTTTCCCAAAACAAAACTTACAAGGATATAAATTTTTTTGGGGGGTGGGGCAATGAGGATTAAGTGACTTGCCCAGGGTCACACAGCTAGTGTCAAGTGTCCCAGACCGGATTTGAACTCAGGTCCTCCTGACTCCAGGGCTGGTGCTTTATCCACTGTGCCACCTAGCTGCCCCCCAAGGATATAAATCTAAGTTTTTTTTTTCATAAAAGAATTTTATTATTTTCCAGTTACATGTAGAGATAGTTTTCAACATTTGTTTTTATAAGATTTCTAGTTTCAAATTTTTCTCCCCTCCCTCCCCTCCCTCCCCAAGATAGCAAGCAATCTGATATAGGTTATATATGTACAATCACATTGAACATTAAATCTAAGGTTTTAATAATCACCATTCTCTATGTTGTCATTCTCTTGGGGGAAAAGTTACCCTAAAACCAAATGTAAAAATGTGAAGAGGCCCTGAGAAAAGTATGTACATGTTCTGATATATATATATATATATATATATATATATATATATATATATATATATATATATATATATATATATATATATATATATAGAGAGAGAGAGAGAGAGAGAGAGAGAGAGAGAGAGAGAGAGAGAGAGAGCGAGGGAGAGCGAGAGGGAGAGGGAGAGGGAGAGGGAGAGAGGGGGAGGGAGAGAGAGAGGAAATGAGATAGGAGAGGGAAGGGGAGAAGGAAGAAAGAAGTAAGGAAAGAAAGAGATGTGGGATGAGGGAGAGAAGGGAGAGAGAGGAGAGAGGAAGGAAGAGGGGGAGAGAAAGGGGGAGAGAGAGAGAGAGCACGCACGCACTAAAAATATATATATTGTTAAGGATTGTAAAGCACTCTCTTTGCAACAACATTGGGAGACAGTACAAGTATGCTTATTCCCATTTTACAGATAAGAAAGCTGAGGCTTTGAGAAGTTGGGTGACTTGGCCACAATCCCACAGCTAGCAGGTATCTGGGATGAGATTCAAGTTCAAATCTCCTGAATCCAGGTCTGGTGTACAATCCTCCCTCTATGATGAGTAAAGTTCAAGTTTGCAGATGACTAGAGCAGGAAGGGGCAGAGTCCAGACCCCTCTTTTAACAGAGGAGGAAACAGAAGCCCAGAAAAGGGAAGGGATTTGCCAACGGTCACAAAGACAGAGGCAGAGCAGGGAGCAGAACTCAGTCTGCTAACCCACTATAGCCCACTTACAGTAGCCCACTGCAAAACTCCTCTTCCAGATAGCCCATGGCCTTGTTTGAACAATGCCTGATGAGCTGATCAGCCTCTATGGGAGCAGGGGAGGCCAAGGCTCCAGCATCCAGCATGCTTATCAATTGGAGCCAGTGCTGACAGAGGAAGTTAAACTTGGTCTCCAGGAAAGTGTAATACAATTGTTGTTTTGCTTCATTTTCACACAACACTAAATACTGGTGGGGGGAGATGGGGGCATGTGTCTCCCTCTTTTTTTTTTTTTCCTTATCACCTCATTGTGCTGGGAACAAAGACTTTCTCATTTTCCTGTGATGACTATTGACCATAGAATTGTACAGCAGGATCACAACTGATAATGACAAGATAATTACATGGTTGTTTCTGCTTTCCATGCCAGACTACCCCAAATACACATCACAATTATTTTTAGAGTTCTCAAAGCACAGAGTCTAAAGGAGCCTTGGTTACTGTGTTATTTCAGATGCAGAGCCAACCCTAAGAAATGGCACCTGACAATTGTGCATAAATAAATACCAATAAAATAATCATTATCGTCCTTATGTTTGACATTCGCAAAGCATTTTCTCTGTATTACATCTCTTGATCCTTACAATGACACTGAGGTAGGTGTGATCATTATCCCTGTCTTATAGATGAGGAAACTGAGGCTGAGACAGGTTAAATGACTTGCCCAGGATCACATAGTTAGCGAGCATCTGAGGCAGGAGAGAACAGTGAAGTCTCAGATCTGCTACTAACTCTCTGTCAAGTCAACAAGTCAACATTGCTTTTCCTCTGAAGGCGTCAGTTTTCTCATCTACAAAATGAATGCACTGAATGCAAGCATCACTAAATCCTCTTTCAGCTCTGACTTTCTGTGTTCCAAACTTTCTTCTAACTCTTACAGTCTTTGTTCAAAGGAACTTTCCAATTTGGACATGTTGCTTACTAAGGCTTTAATATATATATGGACATCGAGGTGGTGCAGTGGATAGAGCACTGGGCTTGGAATTTGGAAGACTCATCTTTGTGAGTTCAAATCTGGGCTCAGACATTTCCTAGCTGTGTGGCCCTGGGCAAGTCACTTTACCCTGTTTGCCTCAGTTTCTTCATCTGTAAAATGAGCTGGAGAAGAAAATGGTAAATCACTTCAGTATCTCTGCCAAGAAAACCCCAAATGGGGTCAAAAAGAGTCAGACATGACTAATCAATTAAACAACAATATACAGATAGACAAATATGTTGACTCCTATGACTAGATTATAAATTCCTTAAAAGCATAGATAATTTCCCTTTCTAGGACTAAGCATAAAATTCTATATAGTGGGTACTAAATAAATGTTTATTGATTGGTTACTAACGGCCTCTCTCAAGGCATTTGTGCAGATTCATCAAGAGTGATTTCATCTTTCAACATTATCTTTAAGCTCTAAATCTGTAACTTTTGACCTAGGATTCAGAAAATGTCATACCTGTTTCTGTGCTCATCAAGCTGACTTGATATTGGCTTGCCAGGTATCTGCAGGAATAATGATCAAATGCAATGGAGTTTCTTATTAGGTTCAAATATAAACTCCTCTATTTGGAATTTCAAGCTTTTCACAGGGGCAGCTAGGAGGCACAGTGGATAAAGCACCGGCCCTGGATTCAGGAGGACCCGAGTTCAAATCCGACCTCAGACACTTGACACTTACTAGCTGTGTGACCCTGGGCAAGTCACTTAACTCCCATGGCCCTGCAAAACAAACAAACAAAACCCCTGGACAAAAAACTCTTTACAAGCTGGCCTGTACCTATATTTTCAGTCTTCTTACCTCTTAGTTCCCTCGACTCTCTACAGCCCAACCATACTATTCCCATGTCTGTGCTTACTGTCCCCCATGGCTGGAATGTGCTCCCTTCCTTCCTTATTTCTCAGAAACTCCACTTTCCTTCAAGGTTCAGCCCAAGTATTTTTATGTAAGGTTTTCCTTCATTCCTCCCTAGCTGCCAGTCTTCCCAATCACATTTAAGATATTCTGGATAATTTGTGTATACACACACACACACACACACTCACATGTATTCCCCAGCTAGACTGTAAGCTCCTTGAGGGCAGGCACTGTTTTTGACCTTTATCTTTGTCTCCCTCATGCTTAGCATGTAGTAAGTGCTTAATGAATGCTTGCTTATCGCTATGAAGATGTTCCAGGTGTGTTGTGATAGCCCAGATTCCCTCATTTCCTTTTTTATTTTTTGAGGGGCAATGAGGGTTAAGTGACTTGCCCAAGGTCATACAGCTAGTCAGTGTCAAGTGTCTGAGGCCAGATTCGAACCCAGGTCCTCCTGAATCCAGGGCCAGTGCTTTATCCACTAGCTGCTCCTTCTATTTTCTTTTGACCCATGTTTAACCAGGAGATGAAGAAAGGAGGGAGGATTCTTGAGATAATGCTACTTAAGCAGAAACTTTCCCATTTGTGAAGGTGTGTCTTTCTCCAAATGTTTGTTTTTTTCAGTCGTGTCTGACTCTTTGTGACCCCATTTGGGATCAAGCGTCAAGTGTCTGAGGCTGGATTTGAACTCAGATCCTCCTGAATCCAGGGCCGGTGCTCTCTCTATCCACTACGCCACCTAGCTGACCGTCTACAGCTTATTTTTACAAATGGGGAAACTGAGGCAAATAGGGTTAAGTGACTTGCCCACGGTCACACAGCTAATGTCTGGGACCGGATTTGAACTCACAAAAATGAGTCTTCCTAGGCTCAGCACTGCCTCCCTTTCTCCAAACAGACCAATCAATTCTGCCCAAATATCTGGAAAGATATGAGGGCTAGTTCAAGCCTAGGGAAATCTCAATACACTATGCAAAAGGTTTATTGGAAGATACATCTAAGGTAACCACCTGCATTTGTGCTAAGCACTGGCACCAAAACAATTAAAATTCCTTGTTGGAAGGGATTATTTTTGTCTTTGTAATCCTAGCATTTACTACAGGGTTAGGCTCACAGTAAGGGCCTAGTAAATGCTTGTGGTTGGCTGATACTAGAAGACACATAGGCCTTTGAAAATTTAGGTAGCAATCCCACCGCCTTTGTCCTAGCCTGCTTTCCTCCCTTGCTCATTCCCAGGGTCCACTCAAGATATGTGTACTGATAAGGGGTGGCTAGGTGGCGCAGTGGATAAAGCACTGGCCCTGGATTCAGGAGGACCCGAGTTCAAATCTGGCCTCAGACACTTGACACTTACTAGCTGTGTGACCCTGGGCAAGTCACTTAACCCCCATTGCCCCGTGCAAAAAAAGAAAAAAAAAAAGAAGATATGTGTACTGATAAACCAGCTCTGTGTTTTGTCTATTCAACCACAATTCACATTTGGAACAACTGACATTCTTCCTCTGCTTGTTTTTTTTTTTTTTTTTTTTGGTGAGGCAGTTGGGGTTAAGCGACTTGCCCAGGGTCACACAGCTAGTAAGAGTCAAGGATCCTGAGACCAGATTTGAACTTAGGTCCTCCTGAATCCAGGGCCAGTGCTCTATCCAGTGCGCCACTTAGCTGCCCCCTCTCTGCTTGGTTTTAATCCTTTTGAAGAAGCATGGATCTTATTTAGGAAGCTCTGCCCTCAGCATTATCATCTCCACACAAGGATTTGTATAGCACCTCTTCATGTTTGTGCCTCTTCCACTTTGACTCTGAACTGGACACTATGGGGGTGGGGGTGGGGGTACACATCTTTGGTGAGTACATGGGTCTCCTTGATATTTCTAACCAAAAGTTTTGTCTGTTGTTACATCTTTCAAGGCATCACGTATGATGATTTTGACATAGGGTGCTTGGTGCAAAAGAGACTTTATGGTGGAATTCTGCTCAACTAAATCCGAACCTTTAAAAAAAAAATGTCAAACAATAAGCATAATGGGATTCTGTTTTCTTTCCACCATTCAGTGAATTGTGACTGCAAAGCTGTGGTCTGATGTAGAATATCATTTGACAAAGCCCGATTGTCCCCTTTTCGAGCCGTCATCAAGGAAACATTTGATAATTGTGTTTATTTTTGTAAAGATTTTGTGTGGATTCAAAAATAGGTATGTGGATTGGCATTTAGTAGTCGTTTCTTGATTGCCATTTTTGGTAATAATAAGATCTGCGATTCCCCCTCCCACTTCTGTTTCCCCCCAAAGAACTCTGTATTCTCTCCTCTTTCAGATATTAAGGCGATCCTTATACACTCCAAAACTGTGTTGTGTCCAGCACGGGCCTGATCTGTGTGTGCTTGGACTAATCCAGCTGTTCTTCTCATCTTCATTGTCTTGAGTATCATTTCTACCTTTGTATGTTATCCCCTGGGGACTTTACAATGTCAGAATTTAAACTTGGTGGCTCCACTGTCATTGATGTTGAGAAGACTTGATTACAGAAAGCCTTACATAGCTTTTCCACTTCTCTTTTGTTGTTCTTCCAGCTTCATTCTTACATGATCTCAGGATGATCTGTCTCAGGAACTTCTGCCAAACTTCCAGTAAACTTGTTTTTATCTCTATTGCTTCCTGCTATTTTATGAGGCAATATGGTTCATAATCCTGCACTATCTCCATAAGATTTCACTTATGAGTTTATATTCCAAGCTGATATGAATGTTCTTGGGTTTATAATCTTAGAGCAGAAAGGAATCTCAAAGGTCATTTAGCTAAACCCTCTAATTTTACAGAGGAACTAACTAAAATCTAGTGAGGTTAAATAACTTGCCCAAAGTCACACAGATAATAAGGAACAGAGACAAAATTTGAACCCGGGTCCTCTGATCCAAAGTCCTGTTCTCTTTCCATTTGACCATAGTGGATGAAGAAGTTAGTTGAATATCATACAAAACTATCCATAGACTAGTTTTTGCTTTTAATCTGGTTTTTACTCTTTTACAAGGCAATTTATATATATGAGGGTTGTGAATTGCCAGGGTCACACAGCTAGTAAATGTCAAGTGTCTGAGGCTGGATTTGAATTCAGGTCCTCCTGAATCTAGGGCCGGAGCTTTATCCACTGTGCCACCAAGCTGCCCCTGGCAATTAATGTTGTTGATAATCTTCCACTATCTTCCTTTACAGACCAAAAAATGAGTTCATATACTAAACAATGCTGCCCTTGGCTACCATCTTTCTGTCAGTTTCTGGACTTCTTTGGTCTCCTCATTGTGGCAATTGACTTATATTAATTAAATTCACTTAAGGACATGGTGATAATTCTGTATCAATGCCTCTTCCTTTATTCCTTTCTCCTTTTCCAGCATTAACAACTTGTTTAAACAGGTCAGGTTGGAAGTGCTTCAATCCTACACCAGATTTTTTCATTAGTATTCTTCCTTCTAATTTGGTTTCCATTTGGCTCTTTGCTCTAAGTGGGTGGTCTGTCCATACATAGATGAGTTAATTCAGAAATGGCTCCCATATTAGTAACAAATTGTTTCCAGTCTCTTAAAACAGAAACTCCTTGTGTGTGTGTGTGTGTGTGTGTGTGTGTGTGTGTGTGTGTGTGTGTGTGTGAGAGAGAGAGAGAGAGAGAGAGAGAGAGAGAGAGAGACAGACAGACAGACAGACAGAGACACACACAGAGAAGGGGAGAGAGAGACAGAGATAGAAAGAGGCAGAGACAGAGATAGACAGAGGCAGAGACAGAGTGAGAGTGAGAGAGTATTTAGTGTTCACCACACCCAGTGTCTTATCACTTTCTTGTCAAGGATGTGAGGATTCTGTGTGGTCTAGAAGCCTTTGGCTTTGCTTCTTCCTTATTCCTGAACCATGTTTTCCGAACAATTTTTCACTGTCCTCTCCACTATACCGACCTTTGCATTGAAGCCCTGGAAGATTAAATTATATGTTGATTTAATTTTTAGAGTATTAGTCTTTGTATCAATCCCCTGCCTCTTTATCCTCTGTAACATGCTGGTGCATAAGCTGCAATTCATTTCCTGGTGGCCTTTTTGTAAATGCTTATCAGAAGCACGTCAATAGGGAGAGATGACCAAATGCCCCATGATAGGAGGTTTCATTTTGCTTCTCCAAAGAGGATCTGTGAGCTCTTTCCGTTTGGCTGCAATTTCCTTTTGTCTTTTGGTTTCACTTATGGTCAAAAGGTCAAGGTTCATATGATGCATTTCCTACTGTAGTACATAGATACATATATTCAATTACTGGACAAGGCTCTCACATACAGAGTATTAATAGCTAAGTCAGCTTTTAAAGAGGATCTAGGAACAGCGTAATCTTCAGCACCCGCCACCCCTTCTCCTCCATCACCACATTTCTGCCACTCAGCTAGTCACTGCAGAAGTGGAAAGGCATGGCAAAACACTGAAGGTCATTTTACATTTTTCTTTGTTTCACAGGCCTCATGCACTTTTGAATGTTGGATAGGGTCTAGAGCTGTGATTTCATTGCTGTAGGCAGCTCCTAAATGAGGAAACGCCCTCTACCAATGTAGATTGGCCCCTTCTCTGTAATTTATAGTCTCAGTCATTATTTTCCCCTCCAAACCCTCCTCTCTTTCTGACTTCCTTATGGTTGAGAACTACCTTCCTCCCAGTCACTCCTGCTCCCAACCTAGGGTTCATCCTTGACTCCTCGCTATCTTCCATTCCCCACATCCAATCAGTGGTCAAGTCCCATCATTCCCACTTGGGTGACATCTCTTGTATATGCTCCCTTTTTTCCTCTGACACCATCACAACTCT